>NW_027223759.1:42318740-42918740 GCF_028538775.1 Myotis yumanensis
AGCCTGCAACCGAGGTATATGCCCCTTGATGGGAATTGAACCTGGGACCCTTCAGTCACGGGCCAATGCTCCATCCACTGAGCCAAACTGGCTAGGGCACCAAGGATTATTTTTAAATGAACCCATCATTTCCAAATAATTTACAACCTGCTTCAGACCTTTATATTTCTGCGAGAAAGGAACAAAACATTTTTGCTAAGCATTTAAAAACAAAAATGAAAAAAATAATTAAAGCTATGGTTGTGATTGGAAGAGAGAAATTGTGTGTACATGGTCCCTGCTTTGGATGGGGGATTAGGAACTGCTCATTTATCGGACTTGCTACTTTTTTATTGCTTCCTTCAGTGTTTGCTTTCCCATTTCAGGAGAGGTGTAGTCAAGCGGGGTGTTAAATGAGCCTGTGTGCGCGCGCGCACACACACACACACACACACAAGGGCTATATCTTGGGGAAGATGAGCATTGTTGTTTGTAGCTTTTATGAACTGAACATTTGTATCTCCTTTCCCCTCTACCCCCATCACCCAATTCATATGTTGAAATTGTATCCCCCAATGGGATGGTATGAGGAAGTTGGGCCTTTGGGAAGTAATTAGGATTAGATAAGGTTGTGAGGGTTGAGACCTTAAGAGGGGGATTAGTGTCCTTGTAAAAGTCAGGAGAGAGCTACCATGTGAGGATTGGAGAGAAGTCAATAGTCTGCAGCCTGGAAGAGGGCTGTCACTAGACCTTGGCCATGCTGGTACCTTGACCTTGGTCTTCCAGCCTACAGAGTCCTGAGGAATAAATGTTAGTTGTTTGTAAGCCACCCAGTCTATCTATTCTGTTCTAATAACCCAAACTGACAAAGACAATAGTCTTAAACTCACTCAAATCATACAGGTGGAACTAAAGAAATGATTCCATATGTTTTTAATTGATTTTAGAGAGAGGAAAGGAGAGAGAGAGAAACATTGATTGGTTACCTCTTGTATGTGCCCCAACCCACAACCTAGGTTTGTGCCCTGACCAGGAATTGAACCCACCAACTTTTGGTGTACAGGACGATGCTCCTATCAACTGAGTCACACCAGCCAGGCTATGATTTCATGTTTTTATAAATAACTTCAGTTTTCCTTGCTTGAATCCAATTAAATTATTCACAAAGCATTTTCTGGAAAAAAATGAAAATCTGGAATTCAACCTTCTTTCTCAACTGGCTTGAATAAGCAGGAGGATGGACTAAAAATGCTTATAATCTATAGTGGCTTGTTCTAGAAACAGAAGAGCACACATTAAACAAATTTAAAAATATTTATGAAACACTTTCTATTATGTACATTATAGAACATTTGGCAAATTGCAGTAAAACTAAAAGTAGGAAAAAATTAAACTTAAGTGCCATCTTCTAAGGCAGCGGTTCTCAACCTGTGGGTCGTGACCCCTTTGGCGATCGAACGACCCTTTCACAGGGGTCGCCTGAGACCATCCTGCATATCAGATATTTACATTATGATTCATAACAGTAGCAACATTACAGTTATGAAGTAGCAACGAAAATAATTTTATGATTGGGTCACAACATGAGGAACTGTATTTAAAGGGCCAGAAGGTTGAGAACCACTGTTCTAAGGGCAAGCACAGTTAACATTTTGAAATATTCCCTTTTCTCTTTCTAGGATTAGGATTAATTTTATAACTCAGAAAGGCCTTATAGGAGTTAAAAGCTATTAAGTCATTTCCTTGCTAACACATTAACACATGGTCATGTATATTTAAAGGTAAAACATAATGAAAGGACATAGTATAACTTTAAGTCAAGATCACTGTTATGTTGTATTTTAATTAGCTACAGAATTTACCTTTCATTTGGGATTCCTACCACATTAGGAAAGCTGTCTTCATGGGATAATCTGAACTACCGAAAGAGAGACTCAAAGACATTTTTCACAGAATTAGTTATTGGGAAATTATTAGCTCGTGGTGTCATATCTATCTATATGATCAAATACTACACAGCTATTAGAATTATACATTTGTAAGGATTAAAAAAATAACATCGGAAATGACTATGAACCAGTGTTAAGCAAAAAAAGCAGATTTCAAAGCGTCAATGTAAAATATGATCTTAATTATGTTTTTACAAAGTAGAAGAAATGTGGTACCAAAACGTCATAAAACACAAAAAGAGTTGTTACATCTGGGTGCTGGGATTGCGAGTCAATCTGATTTTTCTCTCTATAAAATTCTGCATATTCAAGCATTCTCTACAGTGAATATGGATTTTCTTTATAACTGTATTTTTGAAAGTAAAACCAAGAACACAAACTATTACCTCGCCCCACTTTCTGGGAACCATACTTGGGACACAAAGGAAGAAATTAAAAGCACCAAGCATCCCGTCCTCAGAACATTTCCTGTGTTTCTAATCACATGGCAGCTGTTTGCTCCATAATAGTCTGCTCTGAGTTTTATAGAAGCCACATTTTTTAATTGAGTGCTTTGAAGAGACTTAAGAACCACGTAGAAAGCAAAGTAGGGGGCCTCTCCCTGGCAGCTTGCTTGTAACACAGTTTGAAATGCTTTCCAGGGATGGTAACAGCCCTCCCTGTTAGTATCTACCTTTCTCCAGAACCCAGGGCTCCTGGAAGCCTGGGCATAAAAACCACTTAGGGAGGACGCCCCGCAGGACCAGTGCGGGCCGGGGCGGTGACCTCCACACGGGTCTCTTCCTCAAGGCCGGGCCCTTCCCAAGCTGGCAGCAGCAGGCCTCCAGAAGCTGGCCCCACCTCTCGGTACTTTCCTCCTGGAAGGTGTTAGCCTAAAAACCGCACCCAGTTTTGATCGTGAAAAGGTCTGGTTTGGTGAAGCCTCATCTCGGGGGCTGGGCCTGCCTTGCCCTTTCCTGTTCACTGTGAACATTTCCCTGAGGGCACAACAGTGGCTTCAAAAGGCCTTTCCTTCAATTATGAGACCCCAGAAGAGGAACTTGGATTTTTTCTCTACTTTGGTGCGGGCAGGTGGTCAAACAGAGGGTGGCACTTACACCACAAAGTGGTATTAGTGCGACAGAAGAAAACACCTTTCTCACTGGGCTGGCGGGGAAAGGGGAGGTGAGTGGGACCGTGGAAGAAAGAGGCCCTCAAGGGCCCCGTGGGACACGCAGGCTTTGTGACATCCGTGATAAGATGGAAATCATCTGATCAATTTGGCAACGTTTCTTCAAAATAAGCAATGTTGCCAAGTCCCTAATCAGAAGAGACACTGGCTGCTCTCCTGGTTTGCTTGGGCACTGGTATTCAGAAGGCAGGATTCAAGGGCTGGTCATTTAGGAATCCTTCCCTATCCTATATAATAAAAGGCTAATATGCAAATTGTCCCCTCCACCAAGAGTTCAACCGGGAGTTTAACCTGGAGTTGGACCAACCAACCGTGACCCCTCCCCCTGATCAACCCCATCCCCCGATTGGCCCCCCCCATCCCGATTGGGGGCGGGGCTGGCTGGCCAACCACCTGTGGCCGAATCCCACCCGAGCACGAATTCTTGCATCGGGCCTCTAGTTACAATAGGAAATGAAGAAACCACAAACCACCAACAAAGAAAAAGGCACTTCTGTCTGTAGGAGAGGAAGCCGGCACTCCTGGGGCATTGAGCTGTGGGGCTGATGCATTGCTCCTGCTGAGCTACAGCAGCGGTTGCTATTGAGGAGACATTGATAATTCTTAACAGATCAGGCTGTGCTATGAGTGAGGTAGAGGCTGGGTTCCTGCCCCCTCACCCCCTGCCCTCACCAGCTTGCTCCAGCCCTGTTGGCTGGAGTCTCCTTTCCTTATGCCTCCCCCACCATGCCTTCCATTCCAGGAGTCTTCCAGAAAGACCCAGCCGAAACCAGGGAAAAAGCTATAGCTGATTGGCCCCTACCCCACCCCACTTGGCAGATCTCCATCCTTACTTCCTCTCATTTCCTTGCTTCTCCTGTTTGTGCTCACACCCAGAGCCAGCTCAGTGCCTCCAGGACCAGAAAAGGGCTTCCTCGGGTGAGTCAGAGCCCCACTTGCTTTTCTTTTTTCCTCATTCAAAGGAGATGGTGAGCCCTGGCCGGTGTGGCTCAGTTGTTTGGGCGTCGTAGTTGTCCTGTGCACTGGGGAGTTGCAGGTTCGATTCCCAGTCGGGGGATCGAGCAAAAGGCAGCAGTGGTGCTCTCACATAGATGTTTCTCTATCCCTATCCCTTCTTATCTCTCTAAAAATCAATAAAAAAAGGTGTTACGGAAAAAGACATTGATTTTAGTTTCAAAATGAAATTTGTTTTAAAGTATTTTTGATTATAAAAATTATGCATTCTTATAGTAAAAAATTGAAAGAATACAGAAAAACCATGAGAAAAAATTAAAAAAAAAGAGAGATCCACTTTAAACCCTAATATTTATTGGTAACCATGATTAACATTTTGGTGAATGTTCTTCCTTTATTATGAAATGAATTATATCCTTATTACTTGCTTTTTTACTCTGCTGCTCTCCCCCTAAAAGACACTCATTATTTTCTGTATTTTCAAATGGGAATATACTATGATCTTTTTAAAAATGTTTTTTAAAATTCAGACAACTCAGTCATTTGTTCTTTAATCTGTTTTCTTTTATATTCAACTGTGTGTCTGAGATTTCTTTTCATATTGGCAAATATAGAACCACATCATTATTTTTGTGATTGTATAATATTTCATTTATGGCAGTGATGGCGAACCTTTTGAGCTCGGCGTGTCAGCATTTTGACAAACCCTAACTTAACTCTGGTGCCGTGTCACATATAGAAATTGTTTGATATTTGCAACCATAGTAAAACAAAAACTTATATTTTTGATATTTATTTTATATATTTAAATGCCATTTAACAAAGAAAAATCAACCAAAAAAATGAGTTCGCGTGTCAGAGGTGTCATAGGTTTGCCATCACTGATTTATGGTGTACCTTATGCTATTTTAAAATGCTCTTTATAGATACTTTATTTACTTTCAACTTATATTATTAATAGTACTCTATTTTCATTATTAGTAATAATAAAATAAAAATACAAGGAACGATATTTGTAGACTTTTCCAATATCTCAGTTACATAAACTTCTAGAAGCAGAATCACTGGTTCAAAGATATGCACATTGAGTATTGTGACTTGTATCGCTAAGCTGCTTTTCATTGAGCCCTTTTACATTTTGATAAACCCCAATAATGGGAAAAGTTTTCGGTGCCTCGGCAACTATATTCTTGTGATATGTGTCAGAGCGTTCAGAGTTAATTTATTATTTTCCTCTGGAAGACAGAAGTATACAGCTGCCTTTCATGCAATATTTGTAAATAAACTAAAGTACATGCTTTGGCAAGTGGGCTCACCTTTTGGGACTCTGGATCTCATCTGTGTGCCTGGGCCTGGGATTAAGTGCACTACAAGATGCCTGACATGTTTCAGTTTTATAGTTTTATGATGCCAGGGAAAAAAGCAGCAGACAAAATCTTACTATTGCCTGCCTTACTTTTTATATTTTATTTTTTCAGTGTTCCAATTGGAGTCTTATTTTAGTTACAGCTTAATTGGGAATGATTAACAACCATACAATGTTAAGCCTCCCCATCCTATCATAAAATTGTTATTGGATGTTATTTCTTCATTAAAATAGCCCAGATGAAATGGATTATATCCTTTTTTGGCCCACTATCTACACTCCTTCCTAAGCCCCTAATCCAGGGATCTTTACCCCCAAAAGTACCTGCCTAACTCCTGATAGTATACATGTACTTGGATATGTACTTGGATATATATATATATCTCAAAGATAAATGAGTGTACATAATGTGTATACAACATATATACATATATGTTTGCATATGAGCCATACGTGCACACCATTGCCTCTTACCAGTGGCTTGCATGATGACAGTGCTGAGGCACTTTGTTAAACATTGGTTGAGTGGCTGTTCATAGGAATTCCACTGCTTATGCCAATTTCACTCAAGCAGCCTCTCCCCTGACTTACATAGACTATCTTCCTCAGTTTCCCAGCTTCCTTGTCTGGTGGGCACCTTGAACTTGACATGTCTAAACCAGAGCTCCTTACATTTCCTACGCTTTCCCATACCTGCTTCTCCGACAGTCTCCCCCATTTTGGTAAATGGTCTGTTCTCCCAATGAACACCTTGGTGTCATCCTTGCTTTCTCTTCTCACACACTGGCCAATTCCATCTGCTCTGCCTGCAGGCATGTCCAGTGTCTGGTCATGTCCCACCACCTACAGTGCTACCATGGTCCAAGACCCCATGGACTTTCACCTGGACAATTATATGAACCTTTAAAGTAGGTGCCCTGACTTCACCTTGTTCTCCTCTGGTTTAGTCTCCATAAAGCAGTCAGAATTATTCTTTTTAAATGGCTTTATTGAGGTATATTTATATACCATTAAAATGTATCTGTTTTAAGTATACAATTCAATGATTTTTAGTTCATTTGTAGGAGAGGATAGCGTAACTATTACCAGTATCCCAGAAAATCCCCTATATTCATTTGCAGCCAATTCCCATTCTTAACCCCAGTCCCAGGCAACCACTAATCTGCTTTGTCTCTATAGATTTACATATAGAACTCAGAAGTGAGGGCCCATGCAGATAACTAGCACTATCATTTGGGAGTGGACTCCAGGCTCAGGCCCATGTCTTGGTGAGCTCCCTTCTACTAGAGCCAATGTGGCAATGCTGAGTGGAGACATGAGAGACCAGATCAGGGATTTAAAAAGACATGTAGTACATGTACACCTACTTGCAACCTGTCCATATCTCCTTTGCTCCCCAGTCAGCAAGCAGTGAGGATTCAACTGGCTGACTCAAGGGCCTGAAGGACCCAGGGAGGTTACTTAAACAGATAAGCAGGCCAGTGTGTCAAACATCAGGGAAAGATAGGGACTGTGGTGAATCAAAGAGCTCAGGCCCTGTTCCATTGTAGCCCTGGGGGGATGTAGGCTCAGGGTTTTGCCAAATCTTCTGACTTGAAGACAAGTTGGAGATTTGGATTCTATGTGAAATCTTCTGTTTAGAAAATATTGGCAGCAATTTAAAACAAAAAAAAACCCACAAAAATTTTTTTAAGACATTGCACCTAATACACTATGTAGACAAACAGAAAGGGCATGAGGCTGCGTATGCACCCTCTGGCAGGGTGGAATCTCTCCTTTTGAACAAAGTTGTTCAATTATGCTATATCATGATATAGCTCATCTCCAGTCTACATGTGTGTTTTTTTAATCATCACCCTAGGATATGTTTTATTGATTAAAAAATATCCTCACCCAAGGATGTTTTTATTGATTTTTTTTTTTTTAGTGAGAGAGAAAAGGAGAGAAAAGGAGAGAGAGAGAGAGAGAGAGAGAGAGAGAGAGAGAGAGAGAGAGAGAGAGACATCTATTGGTTGCCTCTGGGGACTAAACCATAACCTTTTGATGTAGGAGATGATGCTCCAATCAATTGAGCCACCCAACCTGGACTATTGATTTTTAGAGCATGAAAAGGGGTCAGGGAGAGAGAGAGAGAGAAGAGAGGCAAACATCAATCAGTTGCCTCCATATGCACCCTGACTGGGAATCGAACCCACAACACAGGTATGTGCCCTGACTTGGAATTGAACCCGTAGCCTTTTGGTTGATGGGACGACACTCCAACCAATTGAGCCACCCAGGGCACCAGTCTACATGTTTCATGGTGTCTTTCCCCTCTAAGACTGCAGTCAAGATCTTGTTTTTTTTTTCTGCATATAATTCTCCTTGTTGCTGGATTCCTAGACATGTATTTGGAGTTGGCAAGCAGTTACTTAGAATTTCTACTCAAGTGCTTTTTCAAAACAACTTTTTAATTAAAAAGTTAGATTCCCAAGATTTACTGAATACCTGGTTAGCCTGCAGTTGCATTACAAGCCTAGAGAAAAATGCCTGTAACTGTTTGTTGGTTGACATTCTTAATTAGTTTTAAGGACAGACAAGGACACAAGAAACCAACACCGGCTGAAAGAAAGAGTGATGGATAGAGGTGTTTCAGGTGGAATATGTCTGGCCCTGAAGACTGCAGGGATCCATGGTTGCAATGGGCACAGTGTAGGGACAGCCAATAACCTCGCTGGTCAGATGTGGACAAAAGGAGGTTATCCCAGCAGCCATAGGAGCTGAGAAAGGTGGGATGATATCTAGAGGGAAGACTCAAATTGTCCTTTCTGTGCACTAAATGAGGCACCTAGGTCAACACAGAGCAAGAATGCTATATAACCAGAACAAAAGTCCTCCATTTCTCACAAGAGAGGGAAATAATGTTTAAACTTTGTTACTAGTAGGCACTTTATCTCTTCTAGGACCCTCTTCTGGGGTAAGGATGAGCGTTAAAGAACACATCTGCTTTGTCTCCATGTTTAATTTTCTTTCGACCACAGCACTAGATACTTTTCCTGGTGATAGTTATGGCAGAGTGGTAAAGGCTGTGGGTTCAGGAATTGGTCAGATTTTCCTCCAGATGATGGCTCTATAGAACTTACTAGCTCTCTGGTCTTGAGCAAGTTTCTTCACCTTTTTGAGCCTCAGTTTACTCATCTGCAAAATGGGTATCATGTTGATGTGAAGATTAAATGCAATAATCCAAGCTCTGTGCCTGGCATGTAGTAAATGCTCCATAAATGTTAGCTGCTATTGTTAGTACTGTTATTATTACCACTATTATTTGGATTGAAATCAGTGGGTCTAATTTCATTTATGCCAGAGATGAAGAAATTGAGCTCAGAGGTTCCTCAGTGTGGTCTCGCAGCTGGTTCCTAACAGAACCAGCAGTTTAGCTTCTGGAGCTCTTTTCTCAAACTCATCTTCCTGGTGGCTGAAGTCTTGTCTCTCTGCCAGGTGGATATATTGTGATGGCGTTCCCTTTGGACTTTAAAGGGAAGGAAATAATTTATAATCTCCATGGGGCCAGGGACCAAGTCTGTCTTGGTCTCTTCCATATCCCTAGTGCTACAATATCTGGCATTTAGCTGGTGCTTAATAAATATTTAATAAAGGCATATGTGCATTACATTAAGCATGACTCAGCAAGGAGATGACTACAAACACATTACAAGTGGAAAACTTGCCACCCACGAGCCCTGACTTCTTCTCTCTTGGGAATTCTTTCTGGGCACATTTTCTCATGTCTTTCCTGTGCTCGTAGAACTGGTTGAACAAGGTATAAGGTAATTTACATGAGGGACCATTGCATTCAGCCCTCACATTCCCTCTTTCCATTTTCTCTCACTCCCTTCTCCTCTCTCCTTCTCTTTCTCTCTCATTTCTTTTTCCCTACCCTCAACTCTTTCTTATCTATTCTCCTGTTTAACCAGGATAGGCCAGGTGATGTTGCAGTCATTAACAACCTCTAAATTTCAGTGGCTTAATGTAGCAAAGTTTATTTCTCATTTAAGCAAAATTGTCTGGAGATATGGGTGACAGGACAAATGCTTTCCATGTGTTGGTTCAACATTCCCAGCATCTCCAATCTTATGACCTCTCCATAGCACTCAGTGCTGCCGCCACTCTCCCTGGGCTGAGCATGGAGCCCCTGAGGGCTCGTGATGGTATCCAATACTCCACCCCATGTCACTTCTCCCTACTCTGTCATGGACTAGCCACATGGACCCTCCCAGGACTGGGAAGGGTCATTCCTGCATAGACCTGCAAAGTCCCAGGAGGCAAGGAGAACAGGGTATAGATGGGCCTTTGAGGGCTCTACCACAATTCTTTTTCTAACTCAGCCCTCTTCCTCGTATGTTCTTTCTTCTTTTTTGCATATGTTCTCTTCTTTCCTCTTCTCTCCCTCCCACCCTTCAACCCCTTCCTGTTTCCAGTGTCTTCCTCACCCACCTCACTCCAGCTGCTGTCCTGTGTCTCCACACAAGCAGATGCTGATCCACAGTGATGCCACACCTCTCTGGTCTGCTTGACACTGAGCTTCTTGCCTGGGTGTAGGCCAGGGGTCCTCAAACTTTTTAAACAGGGGGCCAGTTCACTGTCCCTCAGACCGTTGGAGGGCCAGACTATAGTTTTTAAAAAAAACTATGAACAAATTCCTATGCACACTGCACATATCTTATTTTGAAGTAAAAAAACAAAACGGGAACAAATACAATATTTGTATTTGCATGTGGCCCGCGGGGCCGTAGTTTGAGGACCCCTGGTGTAGACAAAGGCAATAGAGTTTTCCTCCTGGGTTCACTGGGATTTACGACAAAATCCTCCTGTTGTGCCAAACGCTTGTTTCAGAGGCTGAAAAGACTCAAAAACACACCTGAGAGCCACCAGGCAGCCCCAGAAATATTCCTTTTCCCTTCAGAAGTCAGCCCTTTCCAGAACCTCACCGGTCCCAGCACATGGCTCCGGGGAGCTAGGTGTGCATTTGGAAGAATGTGTATCTGATTCTGCGCACAGTACCTAGGCACTGCGGTTCATTTATCATAAGGGGCCATCAGTTTAACTTCCTAATAGCATCAGGGTTTCCAGGTGAGTGCTCCAGATGGCCACAAAGGCCTCCCAGTGCTGCGAGTTGAGACGGAGCCTGATTTTTCACCACATTTGAAGAGATGAGCAGAGCTTGCATGCAGACAGGTGGGAAACACATGGCAGTGGGAGCCAGGTTGCCTGGCTCTGCCATCATGTCTGTTAGGTGAGCCTCTTTCCTCTGAGGGTCACAAATGGGGTGGTTAGGCAAAGGGAGCTCTGAAGCAGTCTCTAGAGCTATGATTCTCTGAGTCTGGCATAGCTTGCTTGCCACCAAAAATAATACAAATGGTCAGGAATAGGAGGTGATATTTGAGGACTCAAAAGGGCCCCACAGTCTCATTGTTCCCAGAAAAGAAGGAAGAGAAACAGGGTGAGGAGTAGATTTGGGTGCATGGAAACCTGAGGTGTAGATACGCAGCACCAGGTGGAGGGTTGATGACCTTATACATATTAATTGTTTATTTTCCTCCAAAAGTAGCTCAGATTATCTGGTCAGTTTTATTCTTTGTAGCCCCCCTCTCCCCTACCCCCCCCTTATAAAAATTTTAGTGTCAGAAAATGCTGAGGCCGGAAATATTAGGGAATGTAGGACCCGCTTGTTGAGATATTTAGTAAAAACACATCAGCTGCCGGTGATGTCCCCCCAAGTTGAAGGTTATAATTTTTCTGCTCTTCCTAAAAAATAATGGTCTCTTGGAATGTGCAAGTAAATTAGTCATCCGGTGTCCTGAGAATTGGTCTCTGTAATACATCCTGGTCTCTGAGAAAGAGCTGCAGTTGTATAATGGATTTTAGAAGTCTCTGAAGCTGGTTCAACTAACATATTTGTTAGTCTAATAAATGATATTGCTCTTGTCAAGATTTTTCCATATAGCACAATTTAATAGAGGAATCAATAGTTTCTCAGACATGACAAAAGGGCCTGGGTGTGCTTTGATGGGAGACACAAAGTCTCTTGTTGTTCTAATAAAGCCAAAATGGAAAAAAAATAAAGTTTTTTCTTCCCTCTTTCAAGTGTGTTTTTAGGAAGCTAAAATATACATGCCACTTTCTCTAGGAAAATATTTGTTTATCAATATTTTCTCCCACAGTTTTTTTACTCTATTATTACATATGAATATGCATTTTGTTTTCATCTTACTCCTTCCCCTTGTTGGATGAGTTGTCACTAGTACACGTTTCTTCAGGGGCAAAAAAAACCTCTAAGTCGGAATATATTTTGATCCATTGGGTCTTTGGGATATTTCTCTAGAAATCTTTTAAGAAATGTTTTGGGCAAACATTGGCATCTACTTACAATTCTTCTCATTATAATTTTTTAAAATTCCCTAATGTGGTTTCGTACACTGAGAGGCTGTCTCCTGCAGCAGCTCCCGTGTTAACCAACATATTAAAGAGGTTCTAAGGTTCTAAGTACATCTTCTGGGCCTCAATGCCATAGGGATACCTTTGCTGACTTTAGTTAATGGGTTAAGCAAAACTCCTTTAGAGTTGCGGAAGCTGCTTGGAAGAAAACTGCTTTGGTATTGAGAATATTAGAACATCTGTGTGTCTCTTCCTCAGCCAAAACATTTAGTTTTTGCCATGGAATGTGTTATTTGGAGGATGTCTGATTTTCACGGCTATGGGTTCTACCTACTGGCAGAAACAATTTGCTGACCTTGTCCCTTAGCAGTTATCCCCAAATAACACCATCTTCAAATATGAACCCAAACATGGGTCAGAAAATGACCATTGGGGACAATTTCTATCAAACTGATGGGAGACTGCTCTTTGAAAAGCTTACTAGAACGGCTGAGATTATTGGTCATGGCTATATCTTGAGATAGAAATAGTCTCAGAACATTTCCAGAGAAGACAAATGAGTATATTGATGTGTGTTAGGGGAACTAAAATTGACGAGAGAGATTAGTAGTGGTGAGAGCAGTGGTTCTCAACTTGAGTATGCCTTAGAATTACCTGGTGGGCTTTAAAGAATACCAGGATAGCCCTGGCTGGGTGGCTCAGTTGGTTAGAGCATTTGGTTCCAGGGCAGGGCACATGCCGAGGTTGCAGGTTCAATCCCAGGTCGGCGTGTATGGGAGGCAACTGATGTTTCTCTCTCTCCCTCTAAAGTCAATAAAAACAACAACAACCATATCCTCGAGTGAGGATTTAAAAAATAATAAAAAATACAAAATTTCCAGGGTTTGGCCTTATTCTAAAGATTCCTGATTCAATTGGTCTGATGATTCTAGTGGGGAGTCAGGGCTGAGAACCATGAGTCTACAGCAGTGCTATTCAAAGTGTGGCTCCTTGGCCGGCAGTGGCAGTATCACATTGGGAATTGTTAGAAATGCACTTGGGAGTAGGACCCAAGAATCTAGATGTTTTTGTTCCAGAAGATTCTGAAGCTTCACCCATGATTCTCAAATGTTAGCATACATCAGAATCACTTGGAGGGCTTGTTAAAACAGATGCTGGACTCCATCCCCAGAGTTGCTGACTTAGTAGGCCTGGGATAGGACTGAGATTGTGCATTCTGACTGAGGTCTTGAGCTCACATTGGGAGCAGCATTGGTCTAGATTAGGCTTGGAGACTTGGACTGTTTCTGATTTTGTGCAAATGCAGCTGTTCTTAAGACCCTAGGATTTCAGCTCTATTATAGATGGACTCATGGAACTAATTGCTCTGGCTCGGACATTCGGCTCCCTTTTCCCAGCAAAGCTGCAAAGGCTGGGATAAAACTCCCAAAGTCAAGCTTTGGCTATTTTGACTAAGACACTTTGCCAGTTTATTGAGGTAAAATTAAGTAACTGGAAAGATTTCCCCCCTTCTCTGTATTGATTGGTTGTTTAACTGTATTAGGCGCATTGATGGAAGGTTTTGATTGTCAGACACACTTTATAATAGATCTGTTTTTGTCTCAGTGATAGAAGTAGAACATAAACTAATACCTTTAGGTAAATAGAAGTAACACTTTTTTTTCTATTTCACAGATGGACTGGATGCTATTTAAGACAGGGGTTCTCTCTATATATTTGGGATAGAAGTAGGACTGGGTGGTGGGGACAGTGGGTCCTCTGCCTGTCTGCCTGTCTACCTGTCTCCTACTCTGGCTGATTTTGGCCACGTGGGAATACTGCACAGCATTGGCCAGAGCTTCCGGTTCGAAAGAGAAGTCAAGAACACGACGTTTCTTCTGAGAAACGTTCTGATCTTTGAATGTGGGCAGCAATTTTTTTGAAACATAAAAAAACTTGTGCTGACCAAATAAAATGTGCGTGTGGGCAACCAGTTTGTGACCTCGGGGTGCCTTCTCTAAGTCTAACATTCCACTAAGAGTCATTCAAAATAACTTCTATTCAAAGTAACCTAAGAAATATACCCAATTTCCTGGGTTTGCTTTCTAGCATTGTGATTCCATGGGATGTAAGGGTAATAGAGAAAATGTTATTGCATTTTTTTTTTAAAAGGATAACTTACATATCTCAGGCTCTAGTTTATGTGCTTCCAGATTTCAATGTAATAATCATCCTTGGTATAACATGTTTCTTTGGAAATGAAATTTGGATGCATTTCAATTTTTAATGCATGGAATTAGTAAGACGGGGGTTGGAAAAGTTTCAAACTCCATAGAAGAGTAGCCACAGAAGAACATTCAAAACAATAACTAAAAGTCTCAGTGGTATATGCTTCAATTATTGGATCTTGGGTATTCAGGGCTGACTACATTTTCCTGCATATTGAATTATTGTAGCATTAAGTTCCTGTAACATTTAGGAAATAGATGGCTGAGGAATGACTGAAAAGAGAAATTTAAAAAGCAGGCATCACATCCCTTTTTATTATGTTTATCTGTCCTCTCAAGGACAGAAGAGGCGCTTTCCATCTGTTTAAATCTGGGGCTGGCGTATCCAGCCCTGAGGTGCGGGAGTGTTTGTGGGTTTCCCTGGCACACCTGATTTTGCATTGACCCCCTCAGACCTGCCATTTCATGAGGGAAATCTGCTCTTATACATGCTCATTCCTATCTGTGGTAACGGTTTTCTTTGCTCTCTGCTGACATTGCTGATAGCCTTGTAGTTGGACTTGAAGCTGCCGATAGCCTGGGGAGGCATGGACAGAGCATAATGGTGGCTCTGATGTTGTTCCTGTGCTATGTTGAGTTTCAGTTTTTGTGGTCTCTGAAGATATGATTTGGTGTGTGCTGGCTGGTCGACAGAGGGAAAATTTCCAGGAATAAAATCCAAGGTTGTTGCTATTGCTCCTGGAACATAAATACAGAGTATTGGTTAGTAGGATTTCCCTATGGTCAACAGTGTATGGGAAATAGGATTCATCTAAGATACTCACATCTGGCTAATAATAAAGTGGTATTTTATTTCACTCTTGCTATTTCTCCTTGTGTGTTTTCTGTCTTGAGGTCTCTATGGAGAAGATGGAATTTGTATGTTTTTGGCTCTGTAGCCAAATGCCATCTAATCTCTCCTTAACCACGAATAAAGCCTTTACAAACACAGATATACTGGAGATCTATCTGCAGTCGCGTAGGGGTGCAAACATGTTGCAGCTTGGAGAACAAGCATGTACATACTTGCCCGATGTAATTTTTATACTTTGGAAAGTAATTGAGAAAGGGATAGGAACAGGCCAGTCTTTCAGTGAGTAATTTTAGAAAGGAGAAAAACATTATGGAAATTGAAAAGAAATATTTTAGATTCTGACTTAAGTCGTGGTATGAGTTTGGAATGTTCGAATCTGTTCAGCAAGAGCCAGAGATGGTTTCTTAAAGAGAAAGGCATAGGCCCGTCAAAGCTGGCCTCGGCTTCTGAATGTGGTGTCCTAGGTAGACTCAGTTCTGATGGATCTTCCATGGGGAGGCTGCTTAGTGACAGGGTTGAAAATTCTAAGCCTGGTCCATGTAGTGTTGCAGAGTGTGCCAAAGTTAATTTCTTATTTCCAGCTATAAAATTGTCTACCTTTTCCTAATCTCATGATCTTAGTCAGTCCTTAACAATCTGGTCATTAATTGCTTTATTTATGAAACTGAGGGTAATAATACTTTCCCTGCTGCCTCATGGAGTTTTGATAGTCAGTTAAGATAATGAATCTAAACGTGCTTTTCAAATTGCTCAATGATACAGCGATGTAGGGAGTTGTTTGTCAATCTCTACTACAAGGATGACACACAGAACTTTCCAGCCTAAATCAAAAGGTTGTATGTGGTACCAAATGTCCCTAAGTAAGTCATTTAGGAGCACTGTCCCATTGCAATCATCCTAGTGGTCAATCAGATTTGAGTTCAAATCTTTGCTTCACGAACTGTACAACTCGATGTTTTTTTGAGCCTCATTTTCATTATCTATAAAAATTCTACAAAACCTACCTTACATAGTAATTTTGAGATTAAATGAGACAAAATATATATAAAAGTGCTTATAGCTAGGTTCCTATTAGATGCTAAATAAGTGTGGATTTGATTCCCTGAGTTGTACACCGGTAATAGTATAAAGCATGTGCAATGTATATAAGGGCACCCAAGACACTGTGAACCACTTTGTTGGCCCAGCCCACTTCTTTGAATAAATCTGAAGAAGACGGAATTCAAGGCCTCCTGTACAAGTAGAAGCCTGGCTGAAAGGTGCCTCCTCAATAAATATAGCACCTGTAACAGTGTTATTCCTTCTGGAAAAAGCATTGCTCTTCCAGATGTCCTCTTTTACAATGCAAATATCTCTGCATAGGAAACACATGAATAGATTATTAACCATTAGCTCTTCAACATGAATTGGTTGAGCTTGAGTTAGAGGACCATTTTAGGGACAGGATTAGATTCTAAGTTTAGCAACTAAGGGGAATAGTCAATGTAGTCAAATTACCATCACATTCCCCATAAATTCTACCGCATATATGACTTTGGGTGTAAGTATTTAAATAACACAGTTTTCCTTCAGCATTGGAATATATGACTGTTTTTAGGTGAGTACCAGATGAAATATTTGACGTGTGTTTAGTGTTAAGGTTATGTGAAAAAATATTTTTGTTTTTTAGGGTACATAGTTGAATTTACTCCATTTAAATGTATGTTTGATGTCACTAACTGTGACAAAATTTACTGAATGGAGTTAGCTGAATACATGTAGCCCTCATAGTAGAATGGGACCCCAAACAGGTTTGTTTTGAAAGGGAAACAAGATAGAGAGATAGATCTGCATCTTGGGCCATTGTGTAGAGAGGGTGGGGGCAGAGCATTAGTAATGAGAAGCTTTGGGGAGCCAGAGGGCAGCAAGAGAACACTGGGAAAAAGGAGGGTGAACAAAAGGCAAGATGTTTTTAAAGGTGTATGCCTAGTGAATATATAGGTGCTCAACCAGTAATTGTTAAATGAATAAATAAATTATGATTGTCTGCAGAAAGTTTATCCAACTTATGCCCTCATCAGTGAATATAAGGATGTTTATTTTACCGCACCCTTACAAGCATTAAATATTTTTAAAAATTTTGCGGCAATCTGATAGAGCAATATATTACTTCATTTTTGTTTTTAATGTGCATTTAGAAGAACTGGTGCCAGTCTCTTCTTTTCACAGAGTGGGACAGGAAAAACGAGCTGACTGCTTGATCCTTCTGATTTCAACCACCTCAATCCATCCGCTTTGATGTCTGTGACTTTCTGTGACAGTCATTTGCCTGAAGTGCATTTGTTTGATCTGGGCTGTCCCTTAAAAGCAGTGGTCACTTGGACTTGGTCTGTTTAGCACTGACTTTGCCCTGAGCCGGCTTCTAGTCCTGACTGCTCTGTACCAAGAGGTTGCTGACATCTCCCTTAAATAAGGCCTCTGCTGAGAACATGTGGTATATCCACACCATTGTGGATTCTCAGGACCCTCTTCCGCTCTCCTTTCCTTCTCTGCACCTACCTAATGTCCACCCATCTGCTGCTGGCTCAAGCCCCAGTTCCTTTTCCCATTGGATATATGACACAATTGACCAAACCACTCATTTAATGAGACTAAGTATCAAGTAAATGACATAGACAATAATCAGCATATAAGAAAGGGTAAGTACATAATAATAAAAATAGGGTAGGTACATAATAACAGCAATGGTAGAAAGAGTCAATGGGAATTTCATCAGGACAGCTTCATTACTGAGATGAAGAAGAATCACACACCCAGGATTCAATTCAATGAATAGCACGTTGGTGGTATAACAGTCTTCCAGTCAGGGACTCTGAATTCCAGTCTTCCAGTCAGGGACTCACCACCAGTCCTATGGAAAACAGTTTAATCTCCACATCTTGGTTTTCTCATCTGTGAGACCAAACTCAGCTGGGTTGCCTGGATTACATATCCTAAGGCCCTGCCAACTAGCTAAATTGAAGGACTGATTTAAAGGAAGTAAAAAAGAAGATAAAAATGACACCACCCAAAGAGAGTCCATTACTCAGCTCAAGTTGCTCTGTTCTGAGGAATTAGAAGCCATGATCTATGATTTGAGTATAACTCAGGGAACAATTTTGGTCTAACAACTTCAACTATATTTACAACCTTTCCCCCACTTCAGCCTTCTGCTTTTTACTCTATAAACTTCCTCCTTTATGTCTAAAGAAATTCTGCCTAAATTCCTTGAGGGTCTGACCCTTTCTGAGCCTTAGTTTATGTTCTTTTGTTCTTGTACTTGACATGATCTCAAATAGTCTTGTAAAATCTTGCTTCTGTTCCCTTCAGAATTTTATATTCCTCCATGAGGCATTCTTTCCCCCTTCCTTTAGAAAAATAGCTGCATTGCTTTGGTACTTTTTTCTTTTATTAATATAGATAAAAATTTCAAGTTCCTTAAATGATACAGATTGCCTTTTCTGGCATTATTGCTGTGTACAGAATCACCTAAAACAAAGTTATTTGAGCAAAGTTAACCATTTGGCAAATCTGTATTAAACCCAGTAATAGCCCTTGGAATGTTTAGAGAGGATTGCTTAGAATGAAGCTGATAATCTGCTCTTGGGGAAGGGTAGGGAGCCTGAAATGGCAGCGGACTGCTCAGCACAGTGTTGTTATTCTCTGATCAATTCATGGATGTAAGCACTGCGTCAATAGCTCTTTTTTCATTTGTTCCTTTATTCAATAGATGTTCACTATCTCAGAGGCAAATGGGTATAGTTTGTTTTCAGGAAAAGATGAGCTGTGCAAACACTTAAAAATAGCAGTTATTCACTTAAGAAATATTTTTGAGAGTCTGCGCTGTGCCAGACTCTGTGCCCAGAGCACAGGATACAAAATAACCAGGCACAATTCTTGCCCACGGAAGTTCGTTGTCTAGTGCGAGAGATGGACGGACCAATAGTCAGTTATAACACAGTGTGACAAATGCTCTGACAGGGGTCAGGACTGAGAGAGGCACCGCACCTCTTCTGGGGGTGAAGCAGGGGTCAGAGAGGAAGACTTCCTGGAAGAATTGATGTTTCGGGCAGGGCAGGCGACGTATGGAAAGATGGAATTCGGGATGAGAAGGAAGGCATCCTATGAATGTATTAATGCCCTATTGCAGCTGTAACAATGATCACAAATTAAATTTCAACTTCCTTAAATGATACAGATTACTAAGCGGCTTAAAAACACACGGATTCTGGAGGCCTGAAGTCAGAAATGAGCCTCCTTGGAATAAAATCAAGGTGCTGGTAGAGCTGTGTTTCTTCTGGAAGCTTTAGGGAATAATCCACTTCCAGTTTCTAGAAGCCCCCTGCATTTCTTGGCTCATGGCCCCTTCTTCCATTTTCAAAGCCAGTAATTGTAATCCTTGCCCCCGCCCACCCTCTCCCTCAATCACTTATAAGAACCCTTGTGACTATATTGAGCCCTCCTGGATAACCCAGGATAACCTCTCCATCTCAGAATCCTCAATACAGTCTCACCTGCAAAGTCTTTTTTGTCACATAAAGAACATATTTACACGTTCTAGGAATTAAGATGTAATCACCTTGGGGGTGGGGTGGCGTCACTATTCTGTCTTTCTCAATGAACAAAGGGCATTTTGAGGGGAAGGAGAAGGGACCCCAATCTGAAGTTATTTGAATATACTTTGAGAGGCTCAGTGCATAGTCTTAAAGATAGAAGAACAACTCAAGTCTAAACCGCTTACCTTCTTATACATAATCTGAATTTCATGTTACTCCTGTGAAACCTCATTAATGGCCCCATTCGAGAAGAACAGCCATCATTTGACAGTTCTTAAAGAAAAATACAAATTAGGGCAGGGTTCTCTCCTATAATGAAGCTACATGAAATTATACCTTAAGAAATAGTGTTGATTCAGAAACAGTTATGTTCTGAGTGAAGCCTGCTGCTTGACTCAGTTTACCTTGCTTAAGAGTCGCCTATTTCAGTTGGCCTCTCTTCCTGCTATTCTCTTCATATTTGCAGTTTCGAGTAGTAACCTGCAGGTGTGCCGCTTTATCACCTTCCCTGTCACTGAGACCAAACTGGGGAGCCTTGCGCCACCCCTGAATCAGCAGAGGCCTGCCCCACCGGTGTCAGCTGAGCCTGACACAGCTGCTCTGTCAGCTTTGGCAGCAGCAACGACCAGGGCATTTCAGGTCCTGCTGATCTCTCTGCAGTGCGGAGGCTGGCGTGGAAAGCCTGGTGGACGCCTGCTCGGAGGGAGTGGGCCATGGATAAACGCTGTCCCAGAGCTGCTATGCTGTCTGCTCTTGGTGGCTGCTGCAGTGGGTGGCAGGGTATCACTTTCTTATTTTTGGAATTAAACTTAGAGAGTTGATGATGAGACTTTGATAGAAAAGCGACCGATGAACTGACTCAAAGTTTCTAATACGTTTGCCTTGTAAGTGTTTTAACATTTATTACAAAATATTTAAATTCATATCTCATTTACAAACCAATTAAAAAAGAAACTCCAAAACAAAATAGTTTTAGACATCAGGCATTCTTAAGACAGTCTTTCAAGCTAGGCTAAAGAGTGCTCACCAGCCAAATGTGTTTACCAGTGCCCCATGGCGTGTTTGATGCTGGGGGATTTCAGAGGTCTGTGTACGTATGGCGTCAGTGTTCTTTCTTTCCTGTTAGGATTCCAGATTTCTTCCGACACTGGCTTGTCTTGGGTCCTGAGCCCTTTCTCTACATTCTATTTAGGACCCTGAAGTTGCTGTGGCGGAGCAGGAAAAGCTTGAACTCTGACGTCTTGGACCCCGAGCTGAATCCAGACTCCACCACTTGCTCATTGTGCAAACGTGAGCCAGCCACATGGTTGCCGTTTGCTGAGCACCATCCGTGTGCGTGACTCCAGGCCCCCCGCACATCAGGCAGTCAGCACAACCAGCCTGTTTCAGATGGACAAGCAGAAAGTACACACACACACACTTAGTCCTCATGGCTCTTGGGTGATGAAACTGGTTCTGAATCCACGGATTTCCGATGGTTTTCTTCATGGAGAGGGGTTCGGCAGGTTTTCTTTAGGGTGAGGGCCTGGTGGTGCACAGTTGGGGTGGCTGTGGGCCCCCGTCCTTCGTTTGGGAAAAGTTCTATTGTCATCTGCTTGATCATCAAAAATTTATTAGGAAAAAGATTTGGAGTTAAAAAGTCATTTAAAAACAATTACGTTTTAATTTTATTGTGCCTTCCTCAGTTCTTTAAGCTTGTAGAGACTCTTCATCTGTAAACTCAGGGTAATAATAGTACAATCTTTATAGAATATAGGAAAGAGTAAATGAAGTAAAACGAGTGAACCATCTAGTAGAGGATGGGACCTCCCAGCCCAAATGGTTCTCTTCCCCCTTATCATACAGAGGTTTCGCATCTAAGGTATGGCTCAACTGTGCCTGGGGCACAATTTGAACCATTTACTCAGATATTTTTGCATTATTTACAATAATGGCTAATTAACTCAATAAACACTAGTTTAGAACCATCTGTGTGCCTGGAAATGTGTTAGGTCTGTGGCCAGAGCTGCTGGTGGATACGTGGGGTGGGCAGCCATCTCATCTGGTGGCTATGAGTATAGTCTCCTTTGGCCCCATACCACTCTCTGAGGAGTGTTATGTCTGAAAAGCCTCCTCTGAGGATCTATATCTGTGTCTATGAATAAATATTAATCACTGTTACTATCTCTATTTGTTAAAATGTATTATTTTTAAAAAAATGCATTTTATTATTTTTTAAATTTATTATTTTTTATTGGATTTAATGGGTAACACCAGTCAATAAGAATATATAGGTTTCAAGTATATATCTCCACAATATGTGATCTGTATATTGCATTGTGTGGTCTTGTGTTTGGCTCTCTTTTCAAAATTTCTCACTAAAATTCAAAGCCATCAAGAGTTTTTGTGTTTGTTCCCTAAGAGGGCAACTATAGAGAAACCCCAGGTAGACTGGGATGAAGGCCTGAGATGAAGGAGAGGGATCAGTGGGGAGGCAGAGCAGCTCTAAGGTCAACATTTATTTTCTCTCTGTCTTGGTCAGAGTGCATCTGTGCCAGGCCAAGGGGCTAAAATGACACACGTTGTGTTCTCTGGGTCTCAGGCCTATAGCTCTGGCCTAGGGATGCCTGTTGGAGTCTGTCCACCGACGCAGGTGGGCTTTCATCTAGGAAAGAGGGAGATTCAGGCCAGTGAACTCGAGGAGGCCAGGTGATCAGATAACCAGGGTAGGGGGAAGGGGATGGGACAGATCAAGAAGTAGTGAGTCAGGGGCCCAGGGCAACATACTGTAACTCCCACAGGCTTTGAGTTTGGGGGGATAGGGTGAAAATACCAATTTCAAATAGCAACTTGCAAACCTATGAAAAGAGTGACTTAGTTGAAAAAGACCTTAAGAGTTTTCCTAAGTTTGGTAATAATGAGGAGTTATCCTACTTCTAGGGCTGCCAAAAATAAGTTGTTCCATGAGCAAAAAAAGCCAGGTAAGAAAAGAAAGGTAAGAGATTATTTAGACCAAGACATCTCTTGAACGATGATGTCCTGAATGAAGAGAGAGTCCACCCTATACCAAGAGGCTGGTCTGGCCAAGAAAAGATACTAAGAAACTTTTCAAGAGACTGGCAATGAAATGGACAATGACAATCACAAATATTGGCATGTACCAGGTGCTCATTGAAACCCTTTGTACATATGAGCTCACTCAATTCTAATAACATCCGTATGAAACAGGTGCTATTATTATCCCCATTTTTACAGGTGAGCTGTGGCAAGTCAGGTTAAGGTGCTTGCCTAAGGTCAGTGGTGAGGCCAGAGTTCAAATTGAGAGCCTGATCCCAGAACCCATGTTCTCACACATTTGCTTTCTTTCTACAAAGTACACCAGGAATTTAGGAACAGTCCTATGTGAAGCTAAGGCTGGAGCAGTGGTTTTTAACTGGGGCCAGACCTCCTGAAGTGGTAAGCAAAAGTTTGTGTGTCTGGTCTGGCCAGTGTGGCTCAATGGTTGAGTGTTGACCCATGAACCAGGAGGTCACAGTTCAATTCCTGGTCAGGGCACATGCCGGGGTTGCGGGTTTGATCCCTAGTGAGGGGTGTGTAGGAGGCAGCTGATTCTCTCTCATCATTGATGTTATCTCCCTTTCCTTCTCCTTTCCTCTCTGAAATCAGTAAAAACATACTTAAAAGAAAAAAAAAGTTAGTGTGTCTGTTAGTATAGGTTATTTTCCCAAAGGAGTAGGAGAACATAGTATTGGTCCCTTTTCCAGATAAATCAATGACCACAAATAAGTAAGAATTCCGGAGGGTTAGAGGTAATTCCTGCACACCACCCTCCTAACCAAGGCCAGGATTCTGGGAAGCCTGTTGGGCTATGGAGCCGAGGCTGACTGTCTGGTACCTTCAGCTGGATCTCCCAGAAAGTGTGTTTCCAGGGGCTCAGCTGTCTGTCCTCGTGGGAACTTTGGCTGGGAGGGACCATCCCATGGTAAGCATTTCATTAGCTCGGTTTGGCTCAGTGTATATTGACTAGACGATGAGGCCTATTAAAATGGGAAAATGTCACTGCTCTGGAACATTTTTCTCTTGAGTGCTATTATCCATGACTTCTACTGAGGGAAAAGCAAAGCAAAATCCTTATGTTCTGGGCAAACACTTGTGCAATTTTCTGACGACAATGATTATAACTTACCTAGCTTCAGAATAGAGCTATCTTATCCGTAAGACACAATGTAGCTTAAAAATCAGAAGCAATGCTGGGGGTTTGGGGAACAGGGCATTGCTCTTATTTCCAGGTCAGCTTTTGTATTATTATAAGTCACTTTCCAGACAACTTAGACTAAGCAGACAGAGGTTCTCTCTGTGAAGATCAATATTGTCACTGGACCTGAGCAGCAAAGAACTATATATTTTTTCTACCATCTACACCTAACAATGAGGAAGAGTGATGAATCAGGAACAACTGATGTATTAGAGCAGGGGTGGGGAACATCTGGCCCACACGCCATATAAGGCCCGAGAAATCATTTGGTCTGGCCCTCCCAAGGCATTAGGGGTAAGTTAATTAAATGTTTGACCAAATATAGCAGGCTAAGTTTTAAATTGATAATTTTGTATGGCCCAAGAAAGATGTTATAAATATCCAAATGGCCCTTGGCATTAAAAAGGTTCCCCACCCCTGTATAAGAGTGACTTGATTGGTGTCTGAAAATCTACCATTTTGCTTTTGTAGAATATTAGCATGGCTTTCAACATTCTTAATCTTAGATTTCAGTAAGATATCTAAATATCCTTCCCACCATAAAGTACATTCTACAATCAGAGTCTGATATCAAGATCGTATCTCTTCCTGTCCCTCAATTATTTCACTCTGGTTTTAAATCCTACCTCTGTCCTAAGTTACAACCTCATAAGCCATAGTTTCACATCTTTCATATAGTTTCTAATTTTTTTGTGCTTGATTTATTGATTATATATTTGTTTGTAATTTTTGTGGTTCTGACAATTTTGGCCTAATCTATTTTGAGGCTATGAGTGTGTTCAAGTTTAGAGTTGTATCTTTTTGGTGAATTAAACTTATCATTTTGTAGTGTATCTTTCATCGTTAGCAGTTCTATTTGTCTTGTATACCTCTCCCATCCTTTAACTTTTAACCTTTTATATCCGTATGTTTTAGCACATTTCTTATAATCCATAAGTAGCTGTTTCTTAAAAAACATATAGTCTTATTAAAGGCTAATCAACATCCTTGACCCAAACAATATAAGAACCTTTGAATATTTTAACTCCCATCATCTTTCCTGACTTACTGGTACATGTTATTTTATCATATATTTTATTTCAACTCCTTTTGTTTTGGGCATTGCAGTAGGTGCTATGTGTACTGCCTCAGTTCCTCTTTCAGGACTGAGACATAACTTCTGCCAACTGCTGGGATTGTTGGTGTTTGATGGCTCTCAACGGAGTCCACTGGGAAATCTCCTCAGCAGAAGAGAATGACTTTGCCCAAAGTCATGACCCTCTCTGGAAGCAGTTCATATGTAAGCCTGGTCAGTGTGTGTGTGTGTGTGTGTGTGTGTGTGTGTGTGTGTATGTGGGGATAAAGGCCCATTTTCCTAAAGGTGGAGTGAACTCTGATGGCCATGTCAGCTCCAGAGCTCTCTGTGGGATCAGATAATGTTTTGTTGCGATTATATCACAATTCAACTTCTTTCTCTACCATTTCTACTTCATTTACTCCCCAACAGGCATGGCCTGCTACAGAGCTCTTCCTCAGACTTCCTGCACACAAACCTCAGACTCACAGTCAGTCGTTTCCCAGGGAATCCCACTTGGGTTAAGTGTTCATGGCCAGTGTTCATTTAGAATTACTCACATATTTTCCATTTTATTTGCAAATAATTTCTTCCTGCATGTGGGATCAATTTCCTTCTGCCTGAATTATATCCCTTAAAATTCCTTTAGACAGAATATGCTGAGTGAAAAGTCTTCATGTTGCTTTGTTCGGAAAGATAATTTTAATGGGTATGAAATTCTACATTGATAATTATTTTCTTGCAGTACATTGAAGATATTATTCTACTATTTTCTGATTTTTATGGTTGCTATTGCAAATTTAGATGTCAAATGAACTGTCACTTATTTGAAGGTAATCTGTTTTTTTTCTTTAATCTGCTTTTCAGATTTTTTTTTTTGTCTTTGAAGTTCTGCAGTTTCATTATTTTTACTATAGTGTGTCTAAGGGAGGATTTATTTGTATTTAACTTACTTTTATTTCCAGACTGCTGGAGATGGAAGTCTTCTGAGCCTTAGTTTTTACTTCTGTAAAATGGGTAATGATGATAATTTCTGTTTTAGTGTCTGTATCTCTATAGAAAGAGAAATGTGGTGGCGACTCAGAGGAATGGTTTGCTTAACCAGGCTGGTCTTTCAGCATTTCCTTCACTTTATCAACCTTCCCAACTCTTGATGTTGTAAAGCTAAAAATAACATACATAATAATCATGCCATCTGGAGGCGTGGTGCACCTGTTCTCCTTTTCCCTCCCAGAACACGTGTAACTTAGCTACAAAAGGGGGGCTGCATTCTATGCAGTTTGGCAGAATGGTAAGGGAAGACATTTGCAGAATTTGAACCCTGAAGCATTTTTAACTGAAATAATGAGAGTTCCTGTTTTGCTTAGCCAGCACAAAGAAAGTACTTTTCCAATTCTACAATCAATTTGATTCATGCAGATAGCTTATTCTTTAAAACACATCTAGCACTAGAACGGAAATGATTGTCTAAACTACAGAATTATACAGATCACTATTGAACAAGCTCTTTACTTTATGGAGCCTGTACACCCAGTCAGAAGAAAGTAACTTTTAAAAAGTCTTTGCAATATTTTTTCAGCCACCCATATTTATTCAGCATCTTCAGGGCTTTTAGGTGTGGAGACTAGATAGATACACAGAGTACAGAAGTAGTAAGTTTGTTCTGCTTTCAAAGAGTTTCGAAGCATTATTATGCTTTTGGTATTATTCTTCAAAGCTACTGCTTTTTTTCCTTTTCCAATGGTGGGCAAGAGAGCATTTCTTAGCTTCTCCTCTTTAAGTCTCCCATCAGAAGGTCCTCAAGGTGAACAATGATGTATTCCCTCCTGACTGTAAGTAAGTGAGCAGTCCTGGGCTGCCAGCTGCCAGCTGCCTGCTAGAGTGAGTTAGCCGACGTGGGCCTGCACCCAGAGCTCAGAACATGAGTTGGGCAACAACTGAGTCTAAAAATAGGTCTGCAGTCACATTCCAGTCACCATGCTGTGGGCACATCATGCCCTGTAGCCTTTCAGTAGGAGCACGGCAGGGCATGTGGGGCCACCTTCTGTATCTGCAGGCTTCTATGGCAACCATTCTCTGTCATATCAAGTTTCTTTTTTCTTTCTTTTTATTAAATATATTTTTATTGATTTCAGAGAGGAAGGGAGAGGGAAAGAGAGAGAAACATCAGTGATGAGAGAGAATCATTAATTGGCTGCCTCCTACACATCCCACACTGGGGATCAAGCTTGAAGCCCAGGGATATGCCCTGACTGGGAATCGAACCGTGACCTTCTGGTTCATAGGTCGACGCTTAACCACTGAGCCATGCGGGCTGGGCCATATCCAGTTTCTTATACAAGGCATGGCACAGAGAAAGCCATTGTTGGGATACTGGTGATGGTCTGGTGGAGTTATAACCAGAGGCAATGCTGTGTTTGTCAGTCCTTATGCAGGAGAGGGTGGAAAGCCAGCCTTTCTTCAGTGATCTTAATAGACCCATTCCCTGAAAGCTTCCGAGGCTAATTGTGGTGAAAATGTGCCAGGTAGACCCTGTTCATGCCAACCGTAATTAATAGTGTTATCGTCTTCAAGGCCATAATGCTCATCAGTTATTAATTAGCAATTCATTTTGTTGAATAAATAATACTTATGATTGATGATAGAACTTGTAATTGGGCACTAGAAGTGGCCCTCCTGGGATTGGCTCACCAGCAAATATTAACCACGATGTAGTAACAAAAAACACAGAGATCATGCCGGAAAATTCACAGTAAACAATTGTGACACAGTCAAGGTGTTCCTTCTCAACCGGGGATAAGTCCGTCTTGAGTGTCGGATGTTTTTCCTGGGCCTGAGTATATTAATTGTTTCTGGTCACAATTGGGGTTTCCTATTTTCTCTGAAGCTTGTAATCAGCCACCTTATTTTTCTTCCCCCCAAAGCAAATTGTTCTTTGCTAGACATTCTATTGACTTTGAATTACTCTTGTGATAGGTTCTTCTGAAGTATTGTCATGACACGTGCACACAAACTTGAGGGAAAAAAGTGTTTTTACAAAAAGGTAATGATTGAAAATTTTATTTTAAATGATTCCTTAAATTGAATTCGCTTTAGATTAACAGATTTTCCTGCCCAATTGATTTTCTGGCATCCATGCAGTCATCCAGAAGAGATAAAATGGGGGTTCATTTAGTCCCCAGCTCCGAGGAAACTGAGAGCCTGGCAAATTGAACCAGCAAAGCTTCCTTCTCGCCCGCTCGGTTGGAGCAGGACAACCGGGGCCGGTCAGCTGCTGACCAGATGCTGCCTTCAATTAATATTCCAGCCCTCAAAGACATTTATCGCTCACTCTCCAAAGCAGAGCAGCTGAGTAATAAAGGGAAACACTGAAGCCGTTTTTTTCAAGAGCATTTATAATGGCTAAATTGCTTGAAATAAATTAGCACAAAAAATAAACATAGTTTGTATAGTATCTGTAAAACAAATTCCTGGTCTTGGGAAAATAGACAAAGTAAGAGCTTGCATTTAACAAGCACATGCAGTATGCTTCATTAAGACAGGGCTGCTTTTTTTTTTTTCCAATTTAAAAAGGGTTAATAAACTCCAAGATATCATTGCCAGTTAAACAGGTCCTGCAACATTTTAAGGGAAGTAAGAGGCTACAAAGGAGATAGTTAAAAAGAAACCAAGAGACTGTGTTGTAATGCTAACAGGCAATTAACAAACTCATGGGTGTTAATTATCTTCATACTGTATCATGTTCAATTAGCTTAGTCTCTGCAACAAAGGCAACGATGAACAATTGCTTTGATAGGCGTACAGTACTTCATTTGTAGTTAATCGGTTTAAGCCCTCTGGTTGCTAGGTTACCTCCGTCTCTAGAGGTAAAAAGCTGTACAGATGCACTATGTTTAAATGACTACAGAGAACTGTTTAAACTCAAACCATGTATAACTCTTTATTGATTTTTCACAGAAGATCTCAGCTCTGATGATAAGGTTTTGATATATTTTCCTGCTACAGCCAGTTCCTTGGAGTATTGCAGAAAAAAAATCTGTCAATATGCTTCTATTATGATCTCTTGATCTGTGCCTATAAAAACCTTTAGCCGCAGCCCTTATTATAAATAATGGAAGAAGCAATATCTGATTTTTTTCCACACTGTACTACATGAAGATTTTTTTTTTCTTCATTGCCGTTGGATCCAAATTACAGGACTTCTTTCTGTACCCATGCTCTAAAATAATAAAGAAGAATTTCCAGCTCTAATTAATTTGATTGACTCTCAGCAGGACAGGATCAGCTGTAGCATCATGAACTTTAACAATAACTACCAACTGATGGGCAGTTCACATCAATAAGACCATCACTAGCCTCTCTCTCACCTGTCACCAGGCGGGGAGTGAGCAATAACCAGCCCCCCACAGATGCTCCCCGCTTAGCGCTTTCTGCCCTATTAGCAATTTATAATGGTGATCAAGAAACAGTCAGCGGCAAATCAAGACAACTGTCTGGCTGCCTGTTTAATTGGCCTTGTTTGCTTTTTGATAAATGGCTTGTGACTACCATAGGCCCCTGTATTTTGACTTTTAATAGGCCACAGTGATTAGACTACCAACAGATACTAGGTCAAACCTGAGGGAAGGTGCAGAAACTGTTAATTAATATCAATAATAGGCAATTATTAGTTAGACAGAAGGACCTACTAGCTGCGTGCTCTAATGGCTCAGAGCTAACTGGGAGAGAAGCTCTGCCAAATTAGCATAACTGTGTATGCAGACTGCATGGTGGATCCTAGCAAGCATCTGTTATGTTAGAAATTCAAATAGAATTTCTGCCTTTGGAGTGAGATTCGCAGAGTCAGCAGTCCCTCGTGGCCGTTTCAAGGCACTAACAATACCCTAGTGACTGGTGTCCTTCCAAATGGGCTGTGTTTCAGGCTAAGCATTAAATTGCACCTTTTCTTTGGAGTTGTGCTGTTGAGGAGCTTAAGGGGGTCACTGTCCTTTGGCCGGCAGAGGGTGGAGTAGAAGGGTTCATGTGGAAGCCGTACTGACCTTAGCAGTGGTTCTCAACCTTCCTAACGCCGAGACCCTTTCATACAGTCCCTCATGTTGTGGTGACCCCCAATTTCATTGTTACAAGTTGAACATAATTAAAGCATAGTGATTCATCACAAAAACAATATGTAATTATATATGTGTTTTCCGATGGTCTTAGGCAACCCCTGTGAAAAGGTCGTTCGACCCCCAAAGGGGTTGTGACCCACAGGTTGAGAACCGCTGCTTAGAGGGAAGTGTGATATGGGCCCCGCAGACTCAGGGAAGGACATGGAGTTTCTACGTTTGCTGTTTCATAATTAGCACCAAAAACATGGCTGTGTCCAACATGTCACACATGCTATATATAATCCTCACAGTATGATTCTTTGTTACTCATTCCTTGAAGTGTGTATGGTTGGGTGTATGTAATTTAAAAAGGCTGATAGTATGTTTTGGAGTGTAAAAAAGAGTTAAGATGGAGTAGCAATTAGCAATGATATTATAGGAAGCATTAATACTATTCCCTACACTTGTTACTGACGTTAAGGTCATCTTGGGCAAAATTCCAAATGATAGTCAAAGGATGGTAGAATTGGACAGAACTTAGGGATTCTTAAACACAACTTGAGAAACTAAGATCCAGAGAAGTCAGGAGACCTCGTTAGAGTCACCCAACTGGTTCAGGGCATGGCTAGAAGGAGACATAGGTTTCTCAGTTTTCCTGCCTAGAACCCATAGCCTGACCTTTGTGCCTCCCTAAGAAGCTATGGGTTTCTACCTGTGACTTAGTGTCTGGTAGATATTTCCAAAAAGCATGTTTGAAATGTAAGTGTGAAATATATGCAAGAAGTGCTCCTGCCAAAGAAATGTATGACATTTATGAAATAGCATGTTATCAAACATACTTTATTTTTAGGATTTAAAAAAAACTTGGATATAAAATTCTAAAATCTACAACCACCTCTTGAGATGTTTTATATTTTAATGTCAGGCACAGATTTTTTTTAGAAGGGTGAATTATAATTATGTTATCCCTTATTTTATTTTGAGCTTGTTTTCTTTTACATCTTACTTGAACCAAACAGGGCAAGCATCTGTGTGTGGTGCCCTTTCCTTCCCCCACCAGAGGACTGACATTTAAGACCCATTTGACTAAACATTTTTAAGATCTTTAAAATAAATTGGTGTGTGTATGTGTGTGTGTGTGTGTGTGTTTGTGTGTGCGCACAGCATGGGTGTGCAAACATGTAAAGGGTCAGAATCTGCTTCTTCAAAAATTGAAATTTGGAATATAACTAACTGCAGTTTTCTCCCTTCTTCATCCTACCTCTCCCTCCCCCTTCCCCCGCCACTCCCACACACATTCTGCCCCAATATTAAGGCAATCTCTTCAGGCTGCATCTTTTCCCTGATTGTGCTGGGCCATTAATCCTTTTTAGTATCACAGTGTCAGACAAAATGGGGTTACTTTTTCATCTCTATTCCTGCAAAAATACTTGGAAAGTCATCTGGTTTTTAAGTCTATAAGGAAATTCTATGTATGCTTAAGAATAACATTTTCAAATAATTCATCTCTGAGAATAAAATCTTTTAAAATGATGGAAATAATAACACTTTTTAAAATTTCACCCTTTTATTCAACAAAAATATTTGTTGAGCCCTGGGCCAGGATATAAAAGAATCATAAAGATAGTGATCATCATAGTACATTTACAAATTATTTACTCCTACCATGCGGTCTCTTTGCTAAACATTTTATATGTCTCAGCCATTTAATTTTCATAGCAACCCAGTGAAGTAGTTGCTTAAATACCCATTTTACAAAGGAAGAGATGGAGGTTTTGCAACTTTTCATTTAACTTAAATTTAAATCTTAACACTTTGCAATTAATATAAATTGTTTTACCTTTTTTGAGGATTTAAAGTATTTCCCCAATTCCTCTGTATTAAAAATATACTAGATAATGTGTTTTAGACAAAGTTTGGGAAGCAACAACACTATGGTTCATTTTATAATTTCTTCAGGCGTTACCTTTTTTTTTAAGCTAGAGAACATGCATAAGTGTTACTGTGGCATTTTAATCTTTAATATTTCTGGAGTGAGAAGAAATAATATATGTATTTTAATTATTAGGGTTTGGTTATTTTATTCCTGTGAATTCATCATGTTGTGGCATATTTGCTGCTTAAGTTGTATTCCATTATTTTATTTACCACAAAGAAATAAAAATATGCTACCAACTAAACTATGACACAATGCTTTTTAATAGTTTCTTTTGGGCTATCAAAAACATGGGTGATACCACATTTCTTTAAAAAGTGCTTCATTCTTACCTCTGGGATTTTCTTCCATGTCAATAGCATCTATTTGGCAAGTTTTGACGCAGGTACTTTTAATGTTCTCATATGAGCAGAACATGACAACTCAGTCAGGACTCAGGCTAGCTGATGATTATAGTATCATCTGGATTTCAGAGATTTTAAAATGTACAAAAAATGTACACCTTATAATCCATGAGATGTGTTAGAACACCCATCAGTGATCTGTCAGTGTCCAAATATATGTAGTTATATAATTTTCAGATAAGTAAATTCAGTAATTAATTTCAGCATATTGAGATGACATGTGATCACACATGTTTTTCTAATAGCAATGTTTACAGACAAGCTGTTGATAGTGTGTTGACTAAATGGTGAATATGGTGAGAAATCCTGAAAACTTTCTCCACTATATATAGCTGGATCTGAGACTAGTAAATGAGTCTTCAGTTTTTTTTTTATTGTTGTTATATTTTTTGTATTTGTTACTAAGATTGGCCTATAAAGTTTTTATAAGCCAAATTCTACATGTGGCCAATTATGCCTTTAGTGCTTTAGTTGTACCAAGAGTACCACCATGGCCTGTGAATGGAGGAATTTTTCTCTTTAGCATGTTGGCGCCAGGATCACTGGAAAATTATCCTTAGAAAGTGTGGACAGTGAGGTTTTGGACTTAAGTGGGCTTCAGAGTGTGTGTCTATAAGGGGGAAGGCCCTAACTCGATCGGTACCTATGAGCCTCATGTGGGCATCCGTCTCTGGTTTTGGTGATGTGCTGGAATGTGTAGAACCTACTATTCCAAAAGAATTTTCTGCTTCATATTCTGCCTAGAGCTAGTCCTATGGCACTTTATTCTATTTTTTTTCCTCCTTGGCAAATGTTAGTGCTTGGATAGATATTGACATTTATTTATTTATTTTTAATATATTTTTAAATTTATTTCAGAGAGGAATAGAGATATAGAATCATCAATGATGAGAGAGAATCATTGATTGGCTGCCTCCTGCATGCCCCACACTGGGGATTGAGCCCACAAACCAGGCATGTGCCCTGACCGGGAATCAAACCGGTGACCTCCTGGTTCATAGGTTGAAGCTCAACCGCTGAGACACGCTGGCCGGGCAATATTGACATTAATCGAGCCCATTTCCATTCATGCCTAATGTAGCCATGACTGCTAATAAGGGGCTGGTAGTCTTCCTCATGGGAAGTAACATATTAGTGAAGAGCCAGGGTTTTGCAGTCATGCAGGCATGGGTTCAAATCCCAGTGCAGCCATTTATTAGCTGTGTGACTCTGGGCTCAGTTTTCTCATCAGTAACATGGTGGACTATGATACCTACTCCATATCTGTAGGTATCTGAGAAAATGTATGTGGCACTCTTTGTCTCATTACTGGGTGTAGTAAATGCACAATTGATAATGCTCATTGTCATTATTATTACTATTATTAATAGACTCTCATGCTGTGGGGCACCTGGACCATAAGAGGTCATGACTTTTCCAGAACTCTTTTCTATGAATGGGTAACATTTTCAGGAATCATTTCTTAGTGATCAGGTGGGAGTCCACTGCTTTCCCAATACCCTCCCCTTGTTTGGAGTCTGGCTCTCCAAATGGGCACCTGTCTTCTCCCCCTACACCCAAATTGCATCCATTTATAATGTTCTGATTGGTTATGTCTTGATCTATTATTGATAGATTTCCATGGATGTGTCTTTTTAAACACAGAATGTTCAGATGAGAATTAGATTGGAAAATGTCATCTTAGGTCCTACTTACTCATGGCCCTTTTGACAACTAGCTATGCAACTTCCCTCATCAGTAAAATATTTTCTCCATGCTGCTACCTCATGAGGCAATCAGTCATCCTAATGACTATTTAGTGAGCATCTGCTCAGTGCCATTCCGGGTATTAGTAACATTCCATGATTCATCTCTAATCCTTGTGATAATCTTGCAAAAATATTATTATTCTCCCCATCTTAGAAATGAAGAAAGGAAAGCTTACGAATCTCAACTGTGTTGTTAACCTGTGTGATTTTGGGTAATTTAATTAATTCCTTTAAGTCTCAGCGTCCTCATCTGGAAATTAGAGGGGCTTCTAGCTGTTGCCTCACAGGCACGTATGGATGGCAGGAGATGATGCGTATAGGGCCCCTGACACAGTCACGCACACAATAGGTACTATAAGGATGTTTGGTGATAGGACTTGTCACGAGACACATAGCTAGAAGGGACAAGCTAGATTTTAGTCCAGGTCTGTCTAGCTCTTTGAACATATGCAAGAAAGCGCTTGTAACACAAGTGCAAAGTGCCCTCTGAAGGCCCTTCCGTCTGCCATAATCCTGGGAGAGGGAGTAGCTGCCTCCCTCTCCGTCTCACTCTAGGGGATTCCTCTTTCCTCCTCTCCCCGCTTGACTGTTATCTGTTCCCCCTGCCGCACTGGCTACATGGGAGCGCTGTAGGCACGGGAGGGAATTTTCTTTCTCTTAAAGGCTGCAGGCATATCCTTTTTTTAAAAAAAATTGTGGTAAAATACACATAACATAAAATTTGACATTCATGACATTTAGTATAGCCTTAATGTTGTACAACCATCACCTGACACTATCTGGTTTCAGAACATTTTTATCATCCTTAATGGAAATCCCTTACCCAATGAACAGTCACTCCACCACCCTACACCCCATGGCAGCTACTAATCTGCTTTTTGTTTCTATGGATTTGCCTATTCTGAGTTTCATATAAATGAAATCATACAATAGGTGACCTTTTGTTTGTCTCCTTTCACTTTGCATAATGAGGCTTGTCTGTGTCGCTTCCCTTCTCTGTACCAGCTCCAGGTGGACAGTGAGGAAAGATTTCCATTATTTTCAGCAAGTCCTCTTGTCCATTGACTCTCACCACCATGGTGGCCAGCCAGCTTTACTATGACAAAGCTGACTATTTCCACAGAACTTCCCTGCAGTGCACTGGATAGCATCTGTAAGCCCCTCAAAGGCCGCAAGTCAGCTTGTGAAAGAAAGGTTCTTCCACTGTGATGGTTTGTGGTCTTTGCTTCTGTAGCCTGTTCTCATCCAGTAGCAGATTGTGTTCCTTTTAGAATAACAAGGTATTAAGATGTCTTGGAAAGGGCAGAGCTTTATCCCAGCCTCACTCATGATTTGTGTAGGAGCCTGGGCCATCCCACATACCACTTAGCAATTTTATCTGGAAATGAAGAGCTTCGATGCATCACCCAAGCAGGGCATGGGAGAGGGAACTAACAAATAATTCACAAGGCGTTCCAAGCCTAAAATACTACCCAATAGGATAGATATTTTTATAATCAGGAACAATGGTTGCCAAATTACAACATATCACAATGTACATAAAATGAAGAGTTAAGGGGGGTTTACACAGAGAGAATGGGTTGGGTGTTGAAATTGAAGTCCCTGGTTTCTTTGATGCTTGTATTTCTCACTGCAGATGATTACACTGCAATAGCACTCCAATACACCAAAAGGGCAAGAAGAGTTTAGGTTGTAGATAATGCCAGAAGGCAGGACTGGATAATCTGCTGAGGCCTTCTCCAGTCTCATAATGCAGTGTGCCTGAGTCCTCTTTGAGCTTCTTGGTGTTTTGTGGGAGAAGAAAGAGGAAATTCCATGACAGGAGGCAGGGCAGCTTATCCACTCTTTACCTGTCTTGGCTTATGCATACTAGTATTTTGCATAGTGATTTCTGTTTGGAAATTAATTTACAGCAATTGCAGGTGGCAGAAAGAGCTTGTCTCAAGGCAGGATTTGAAGTGGAAAAGAAAGGACCTCATACAAAGCTTTCTTCGAAGCAGGTCATGATGAGTGAAGGTGTCTTGTTGGGAGAGAAAGGAATTCCCCACGGACCCGGTCTTCTCATCCAGCTGACAGCTCTATTGTAGGTATGGTGCCTCCTAGCTGTCAGTCATCTGAGGGAACCTCTGACTCCCTGGGTTATTAAAGGGGGACGGCGTGCATATGTCAGGCTGATGATGGCGCATATGACATAGAAACTGTCACAGAGCCAAGATGGAGGACACTGAGCACCTGCCTCCCCAAAGTGGCCACCACGTCATGCCTGATGTCAGTGTCCCACTAGAAGGCATATTGCCTGAGGGTCAGATGTAGTGGTGTGTGTGTGTGTGTGTGTGTGTGTGTGTGTGTGTAAAGAAGGGAGGGATGGAAGAGACTATCTTAATAGGATTTTCAGTTTTTCTTGTTTATTTCATACACACAAAATTCTGAATTAACAGTTCTATTTATGTGCTTGATGTTACTGCTGAATAACTATATAGAAGGATTTGACATCTGGAACCTTACTGGTTTCTGCTGCCTATACAACTGCAGCAGTTGGTGAGCTGTTCATTAGTGAGAACTAAAAATGCCCAAATAACAATACCCCAGGATTGTTGCTCATCTATACTTTGAAAACAGACATTCATGTCCCTACATTTAAATACACGTGTGCTTTAACCTTACTTATTGCTTAAATATGGAATTGAATTTGAAATAAATCCATCAGGAATCTGTGCTTAACAACACATTTAAATAATCACCAGTCAGCACCAATAACTCTGTAATGATTTGTTGTCATTTCAGTTTCCCAAACTGAAGACTCTGCTCAGTCCTTTGGAGTTTCTTATCCAGGCCCCATAGGTTTGAGAGACTCAGAGAGTTTTCTATTTGTGCTGTAATCTTCTCCAGTGGTAGCTCATTCTAAAGTTGAATCTGTTCCCCAGGTGTAAATATTTGTTAATGAGTTTTGAAAGCCAAAATAACATATGATGCTTAGAAATCTTTTATAACAGGCCTAGAATATTTTTTTAGTAAGTTCTTTTTAAAAAAAAATATATTTTATTGATTTTTTACAGAGAGGAAGGGAGAGGGATAGAGAGTTAGAAACATCGATGAGAGAGAAACATCGATCAGCTGCCTCCTGCACATTCCCTACTGGGGATATGCCCACAACCAAGGTACATGCCCTTGACCAGAATCGAACCTGGGACCCTTGAGTCCGCCGGCCGATGCTCTATCCACTGAGCCAAGCCAGTTAGGGCTAGAATATATTTTTAAAGCAATTTGAAATATATTTTCAATATATGTGTACAGGTACATAGTTCTGGAGGACAAATTCATTCATTCAATAAATAATAAGGTAAGCAAAGTAGATGATGTTTAGGCATGATTAGATTGATGGGCTACTCTTCAAATTTAATTAAAGGGATGGGTGTTTTAAACCTCATGACCGATGCGTGGCTTTGGACTGCATTGAACTTGATTACATAATGAGCTAAAAGGGGATGATGGAATCCCTCAGGGCTCTGGGAAGTACATGAGCTTCCTTCTCAGCAGCTTCTGGACAGAGAGAAGGTCTTTTTGGGGAAGTTTTAGATTTACACATTTTGAGGAAATAGAGTTCAAGAAATACGGGTTTCATTTTGAGATCTGTTCTAGGACTTAGAGTACTCAGGACTGGGAACAATATTTACCCTGGAAAGATGCATAAAAGGGTGCGATTCTTAAAAAATTTCGAGTATTTCCAAAGTAAATACCTTATTAATACAATATGCTATTTTAATTTCTAATGCCCATAAAATGTTTATTAGAGAATTTTTTATTAAGCTTTGCTAAAAGAAATTGTATACTCAGGTTAAATTAGAAATATATAACCCAGTAACACTGATTAACACTGCTGTGGATGGTGTTTCTCAGTGGCTAGAGTGTCTGCCCATGCATCAAAGTGTCTTGGGTTCAATTCCCAGTCAAGGGCATGTACCTGGGTTGCAAGTTTGATCCCGGCCCCTGTTGGGGCACATGCAAGAGGCAACCAATCAATGTGTCTCATTCACATCGACGTTTCTCTCTTCCCCTCCCTCCCTCTCTTCTACTTTCTCTAAAAATCAAGGGAAAAAATATCCTCCAGTGAGGACTAATAACAAAAATTAAGTTTATTTCTGAAAGCTCTTAACTATCAATGGCTAGCTTGAAGATATTGTTAATAACTTAGATATATTTGTCTAGTAAGTGGAAGGATTCTTTCTGTTCGTCCCCTGATATATTTATAATTTTGAGACTCCTGGTACCAAGCATCTGTGAGGGTTTGATTAGGGAAGTAAACTCACTTTGAGTGACATGGAAAAATAAATTTGTTATGGAGATTAGACCTGACAAAACATGAGGACTGATACAATCTATTTTATCCAACAAAGATAACTTCCTAGATGCCATTATATAAGCTTATTTAGTCTTATGTTTGATTTTTTAAAAATATTGCTTTGGAAGAAAAGGAACAGAAAGTCTAATTCTCCTTGTTAATTTGGCTAATCATTTTTTCATTCCCTATTTATTTTTTCCCATTTGCAAAATATTTGCAAAGTAGTTGATGTATATTTGTTACAGATAAAGTATTCTATAATAATTAATGCCCATAATATATTTATTAATTGTTTTCTTGTTTATATCTCTATTCCTAATGCTAGCAATTTACTTAATTAAGGATTTATTTATTGATCAGTGTGTTATATGGAGGTCATTTTTTATGTTTAAAGTTGAAAACTTGTAAAGTGTAGACCTAACATTTGATGTATAAACTAAAAGATGTGTTATGATATTGCTATTCTTTACCCTACTATGAATCTCATATTAGATTTTTTTAAACTATTGACAATTTTTTAAATTTATTTTTTATATATATTTTTATTTATTCCAGAGAGGGAAAGAGAGATAGAAACATCAATGATGAGAAAGAACCATTTGATTGCCTCCCGCACACCCCCTACTGGGGGTCAAGCCCACAACCCGGGCATATGCCTTTGACCAGAATTGAACCTGGGACCTTTCAGTCCACAGGTCGATGCCTATCCACTGAGCCAAAGCAGCTAGGGCTCATATTAGATTTTTTGCTTGTTTGTATTAACCAAGTAACCAGGACTGTCTCATGTAATTCACTAAAATGTAACATTATGTGCAATGCACTGTGTTGGGTGCTGGATCATGGTGGTAAAACATAACGGTTATGTTATATCCTTACATTTGCTAAGTTGTCTTTGTTCCCTCCCCCTCCTTCCTCCCACTACTGGGTTAGATTTATTTGTTCAGAAGAAGTGCAGTATAAACTTATTCCCTGTGCATGCTCTGGTAACTGACCTGCCCAAATTATACCAATTGGGTGCTGTAGTGGTTTTGCAGTCACTTAACTAATGTGGAACTACATTTCCAAGAATCCCCTTCTCTGTATGGTTCTGGGTCGGGGGTCAGCCACCAGAGAAATTTACTTGAGATTTGGGAGACTGAAGTGAAGTACCGGCCATTTTGCTCTGAAAGTCAGTATAGTGCACCAGGCTCTCTTGTAGTTCATGAACATTATTGCTAATCTATCTGCATGCTCTCCTGATAGTAGTAAGACTGAGCTCACAGCTTCTGCTAGATCTCTTCCTTCAGCTCATCTGAGTCCTGGGATAGGCATGTGTAAAGGACACCAGGTTCTTTTTCAGATCTTCTGCTTCATCAAGGATAGAGCTGATGAGAGGCAGATGAAGATTCTAGTTTGTCCTCCTAGGTTCCAGTTTGTCCTTTTTCTTTCCTGCTTCATGTCCAGCTTTTCATCCTGGCTGCTGGCCTTGCTGACTTACCGCAGTTGGTTTCAGGCCTATCATCACATTTCTCTAAATTTATTTCTCAGCTCTCTCAATTCCATAATAAATCCCTATTCCATATTACTCATAGTGGTCCTGCTTCCTTGATCAAAGTGTCACTCTATATGGGGGGCGGGAGGGGGTGTCCGAAAATCAAATATCCCGGTGGCCACGTAAGCAACATAAATACGTGCAGCAGAGTTGATGTAAGATAATTCATGCAGCCTTCTCATTCTGTTTTTATTTTTCCCATTTTTGTTAGAGGCATAGAATCAAAGAAATATACCTCTATCATAAGAAAAACAACAGCATGAACATATTGATAAATGACAACTGACTCTTGGCTGAGTATCAAGGAGATAATAGGGAGAGGTGGGGACTGCCAAACTAGAGGGTGTACCTCATCAATGGGGAAGCCACACTCAGCTCCAGCTTACTGTCACCATGTTTCAACAGAAACCCAAAACTTAATTCTGACTTGTTATGACTTCTCCTGATTTTTAATGTGTTGACTAATTACACACACACACACACACACACACACACACACACACACACAACTATAAAGGCCATCCATTGGCCAAATACACATGTGTAAGTTGTATTTGGCAAGGGCTTCTGCTCTCAATGGGTAGACTATTGGCCAAGACCCTGAAATGAGATCAAAGGGGTAAAAAAAGCAAGAGAATTGTTGGGGAGGTGAAGGACTCAGTGAGGAGGGACCCCCAGTTCTCTTGTCGGGTAGACTTTACATATGGATACACAACTCCATGGGAAAAAGGATTTTTTTCTCTGTATATATAATCACCTTATAAGAACCACCACTTTCACAGTAATTTGCATTATACACAGGGATTTCACATATGCTATTTCATTTATTCTCATTTACTGTTTTACCTGCTTGGATGTGAGTGGGATCCATGATAAATCACCCTTGGTTTCTGTCCTCAAGGATTGCAGTCCATGGGGGAGACTGATATGTTCACAGCCAACTATAAAACAAGAACGAATGTGATTAAGAATGAATGGTGAGGGGAGGATTTTGACCAATGGAAATAGGGATAGAGAAGGGTACTGCGTGACACAAAAAGTTTGAACAGAGGCACCAAGGACAATTTGGAGAAATCAACAGTAAAAGCCGCTGTGAAGAACATATCAGTAGCAAATGCTCTACAAACACAATTAAAATTCATTTGTGGATTCCTGAAACTGGGAGGAATCTTTAACCTGCCTTAATTAATTAATGGTCAGAATGTTAATCAGTCAATAGCCTGAATTCAAGCAACCTCAGTTTGAGGGGAAGGGAAGTAAAACAACACCCATTGTCTCTGGTAAGCAAAGAAATACTGCACTGAGTCTGGAATTCAAGATCCAGAAATGACAGCCAGATTTGTCCAGAGAGAAGATCTAATGATGTTCAGTATGATGATGTCCTACAAAAGGCCAGACGACAGACAGAAGAAGGCAGACACCAAGGGCTATCAATTGCCAGAAAAGACAACAAATACATTTAAAAGGGTTTGTATTAAATAAGTTGGCTGTATTTATATCATGCAGAAAATTTGAATCAAATCTATGTCTCCTTTCTGCTAAAACTCTTTATGGTGTCTTTAAAATTCAGACTCCGCCAAAACCAGTTTGGCTAAGTGGATAGAGCATCGGCCTGTGGACTGAAGGGTCCCAGGTTCGATTCCGGTCAAGGGCATCTACCTGGGTTGCGGGCACATCCCCGGTGGGAGATGTGCAGGAGGCAGCTGATCGATGTTTCTCTCTCATCGATGTTTCTAACTCTCTATCTCTCTCCCTTCCTCTCTGTAAAAAATCAATAAAATATATTTAAAAAAAAAATTCAGACTCCTCTGTGACATAACATCAAGGCCCCTTATGACCTGGCGCTGGCTTCCTCCTCCAGCCTGTCTATCCCCTGCTCCCACCTTCAGCCTCCCCGCTACGGAACACATTTTTTTAGCCATAAGACACTGCTTCCAGTTGTCTTGATGTTTCACACCTTTGCACATTCTATTGTTTGTTTTTTTTTCCCTTGGAATGTCCATCCTTCTCTTGATTATCCTCAGAACCATCTCAAAGTGTTCTGTGCCTCCCTGACTCCCCAGTAAATCTTTCTCTGCTAACTCTGTACTATGTATGGTTGAATTTTTACCTTATTATACTGTGGTATAATTATTTATGTACCTGTCTATTCCATGTGTACTAGTACTGTTATATGTGCTGGCACATTCATTCATCAGCTCTTTACTGAGTGGCCACTCTGTAAAACACCATACATTGTGCTGTGAATACAACAGTAAATAGGAAAGATCATGTTCCTGGACTCACAAGACTTGCATTAAAAATGTGTGTTGAACTGAAGTCACAGGACAGTTTGAACTTTAGGTTCAAATTTTATGCATTGACAAGACGTTCACTTTGCTAAATCATAATTTCAACCTGTTTTAAATGTACTGTTTTGTAATTGTGTGCTCCCACCGTGTTGTTGAATTCCTGATTACTGTACTCACAGGGTTTATTCCTGTTACAGTCTCTCGGTAGTGGCGGTTGGACTTTTAGGAGCTTTGTGATTTTGAAGATCTTGGCTATGTTTGGGCTGTCTTTCTGCAAAGGTTTGGATTGACTTCGGAAGAGCTTGGGCAGAGGGGTTCCACGTTCCTAATTATCATCTGTTTATGATGTGCCATTTAACCCTTTGTCTCCTACTGTGCATCTGTTTTAGGTTCTTTTTGCTCTTATAGACATCTAGTATGAGTTCTAGGGCCACATTTCCCCCTTAGGCATTCCTGAAACCTGTTTGATTCACCCTGTTTTTCTTTTTCCCATTTTTGTTAGAGGCATGGAATCAAAGAAATATATCTTTCAGCTCTGATTCATTCTGGAGAAAGGAGGCAGCAATTTTTCTGATTTTGCCTTCTTGCAAAGCTCTGCAAAGTGTCAGTTCTGCCTGAATCTGGTACTTTGGAGTAGGGCGCTTCTCACATTTAATGCTGATGTTGGTATTCACTCTGTGTCCCCCACTCCTTTTAACATCACCTGCTTGGCCACATGCTGGAAGAGTATTTTTCAAACTGCAGGTCATAAAAATGGCCATGAAATATATTTAATGTCATAACCAACATTACAAAAATAGGAATTGAGTAAAATAAATAACATCAGGACGCATCATGTGTGGTAAGGGTAAATTTTGTAGACCTTGTCATGTACAGATGCGCATGTTGTGATATATCTTTTTGTAAAGAAGTTAGTAAAAAGGTTTGGAAATCAAGGCTCTGGCATAACTCATTTACATTTTTGTCCCCTTCCTTCCTGCCATTTTAACTCTGGTTCTGTAACAGGTGTCCTTTTGATATGCGTTTAAATGATTTTAGTTGGCTGTCTACATTTAATGAACTGAATACGGGGCAGATACTTTTCTTTCTATTATACATTCACCTCTAAACTTGAATCTTTTAACCTTTTAAAGACCAGAGTGAATGGAGTATGTTTATTTTGATAAGACGCTTAAATGGTGCTCCTTGTAACGTTTTGGCAGTTCCCTCCCGTTCTTTGGAAAGTTCTAATTCCTAAACGAGTCTCTAGACCAGGAATCCTTCTCATGGTTTCACTGTAGAGGAAGAACTAGGCAAACATTAGTTAAAAACAAAAGCAGGAATTAAAAAAAACCAATCCTTTACCCAACGTAATCACTTCAACTAGTAATCAAATTATTTTACACCACATCCAAAATTATTGGATTTTGAAATTTTTATTGCTAATTATTTCAATAATGCTTATTCAAAAAAGGATTCATATACACTTACTTTCACTCCAGACTAACTTGAATTAACTGCTTTGATGCTCTTTAGAATAACCAATAACTCTAGCAGAACAAACTATTCTAAAACAAACATTTAATAGGGGAAATTGAGTTCTTTATCCCATTTTAATATTATAAAAAGAAACTTGCCTCTTTACAAGGTTCTTTAAAAGGGAGCTAACAGAACAGAAGGTCCCAAGAGAGCTGAATGCAGTGCAAATTTCTGAATGAATCTCTTAGGACTTGTTTTTAATCTGAATATTTAATGGCGTGGCATTGCAACATTTGAATTATGCTACTCAGTTTTAATGGTTAATCTGCCTTAAAAAATACACAAGCTTAATTGTGACATACGAAAGCCCTTATTTAGGGTAGATTTCTAATTTGAGTGCTGTTGGCCCTGCTGTGTAAAGAGTCTCCTGGGTGCAGAGTGTTCACAGTGTGCGTGCGCCTTTACATCTCGCCGAGTAACAATTCCTGGTTGCGGAGTCCGCCCCAGCCTCCCCGAAATCCAGGAGCAGACAATAGATCCTTCCTAATGGAGCTGTGTACTTGCCATCTGTAGGAGCAGCTGCTGGCCCACATCTGCACAATATGCTGGGACGGGGAGCTCCGCTAATCTGCATAATAAGGAGGAGGCTCATTCCACTCCAGCTAATAATCACGAGCAATCGATGCACTTCATTCCCTCACTGCCGAGCGGGTTTCCTGCTCTGGGCAGACAGGGGTCAAGTGAGCCGGGATGGTCTGGGACCCAGAAGCCCTCCGTTTACAGTCTAGTGCTGCATCAGCCCGCTGGGACCCTGCTTTGGTCTTTCTCTTGAGTCATGCTGACACATGATGCAAAACCCGGGGAATTGGGACAAAAAGACGATAGCACATTATTAAGGTTGCTAATCAGAAATGCTTTTGGAGCAATTAGTGTATTGACCAATTTGCATTTTAAATTGCCCCCTTTGTGGGAAAAAGGGCAAAAGCAAGTTTTCGGTTTAATTGTGAACTACTTTGAGTCATTTGGCTTTCATTGATTTTTTTTTGTATAGCTGCACAGTGCTGAGAGCTGACTTTTATTTATTTATCTTTAAATCTTTATTGTTGAAAGTCTTACATATGTCCCTTTTTTTCTCCCATTGACCCCTTATAGCCTCCCTCCACCCCCCTGTCCTAACCTATTGTGAAATAGGCAAACTGTGTTAGTTAATGAATCGAATTTATGTTTATTTATGACCTCAGGTTGAAAGGACTATATCTTGAGGGCAGTAGTATTGGTGGTAGAAAGAAAGATGACTATTGAAATGATATATTCCTAGAATGGCCCCAAATCACTTTCTTATTAAAGGAAATCCCAAAATGGGTTCATTTAAAAATCATGTAGTTACAAGTATAATTTGATTTCACAGAGTTGATTTAAAGGTCAAAACATTTGAACCTGGGCAACCTAGATTGAGGACAATATTTTAAATCGAGTTGCAACTTGCCATTATTTATAATGTCTTGTTATAAGAAGTGGTGAGATCACTTTGTATAATTTCTTTCAGGAAAAATATTTGCATAATTCACCACCCGTCAGTGAAGCCCAGGGAAAAGAGCTTTAATTTATGGAGATGGAAGACTGGGGCTGAAGAAATAATTGCTTCCACAAGTAAACAAAGCAGCTCACTTAGCATTCATTTCAACCTTTTAATCAACACCATTCGGTTAAATAAGATAGCATCTTCCAGCGTGCTTTAGAAGAAAACTTTATTAAAAGTAATTCCCTTTAGGTAGAATCAGTGTCGTTGTACAGTGATAATAAGAGAAAGACCTGACATCTCCAAGAAATATTAGTCAAAGGATGTGTGAAATCTTGGTGAGGTGTTCTGCAAAGTGTGTGCTGGTCCCCACCCATCCAGTTGACCAACCCTAAGAGTGCTGGCTTAAAGCATTCATCCTTGTTTTCCTAATTTTAAAGCCCATATACTCCTGTATATCAAGAGACTGCCTGTATATTCTTATTGAAATAGTAATGGCAGATGGCTCCAGAATGCCTCCGGAAGTGTGGGGACTCAATGAAAGTACTTTGTGGGTACAAAGAAGAAAGTGATAATCTGAATTGGCTGCGAATGTGGGGTCCCTTTGTAAAAATATTTAGTAATTTTCCTGGAAATTAGAAAAAAAGGTAATAGGGGGATAAAAAACACAAGTTATAGACATAAACTTGAGGATCAGTTGGGGAAGAAATCAACTTGATAAACTAAATCTCTAATTAGATTTTATTACCCTATTATTGTCCACACAGTATATATAGTATTTGGTTCATTTATTTATTTACTTGTTTATTATATTTCCCCATACTTGAATGGAAGCCCTGAGAAAGCTGGAACATTTCCTGCTATATTCCCAACATCTAATAACAAAATAAATCCTCAATAAATATTTGGTTGCATAACTGGTGAATGTAGTTACACTCTCTGTCCCTCCCCCCTCCCCACTCCCCCAGGAATAGGAATGCTTTAGGATCTTTTAGGAGCAGTTTAGAAGTATGATTCCTACATTTAGGTTATTTTTATGCCAACATACAAAATATCCCTAGATGAACTTGGAAAACTGTGAAACCTCAAACATGCGTCATGCCATGGGTCTCCTGATAAAGTATAGCACATTTCTTTTCAGAGTCTCAGAAGATAAGGCCTCCATGTAATACATGAGTCTCCGTGTAATACATGTGCACAAAAAAGTAAAAGCTCTATACTCATTTCCATTTATCTCTCGTCAGGAGGGACCTGGATTGATCCTAGAAGTGTCCTTGAATCAAGTGCAGAATGGTATTAGTCAATTCTGAGGAATTTTTTCTAGGCCTAAAAATCTACATTTGTCAGGCCAATTCTAAGAGAGATGGACATATGTTTTCGAACAAATGACTTATTCATTTATCCATTTGTCCATTCATCCCTCCATTTAATATTATTTTAGTGCTTACTATGTGTCATGAACTGCTGTGGGTGTGGAAGCACTAATGAATGGGTTCTCCTTCTGCATCCCTCTTTCAGATTCTAGGAGGGCATTCTTGAGAAACTTCCTGCAGGTGCTTTTTTATTTGATTATTATTTGCTTAGTATGTATTTAGCATTCTTATACTTTTAACCTATCTTTGTCATTATAGTAGAATTGGTTTCTTTAGACAGCATTGTGTTGAGTCTTGCTTTATTCAATTCTTTTTTTAAGTAGAAAGAGTACACTCTAAAATGACAATAACAAGTATAGTACAGCCAGGCTGGTGTGGCTCAGTGGTTGAGTGTTGACCCTTGAAACAAGAGGTCACCGTTTGACTCCTGGTCAGGGAACATGCCCAGATTGTGTACTCAATCCCCAGTAGGCGTTATGCAGGAGGCAGCCGATCGATGATATTTCTCTCTCTTCAATGTTTCTATTTCTCTATCCCTCTCTCTTCCTCTCTCTCTAAAAATCAATAAATAAAACATATTTTTAAAAAGAATAGTATGGTAAATACATAAACCAGTAACATAGTCATTTATTATCATTATCAAGTATTATGTGCTGTACGTCATTGTATGTGTTATACTTTTATATGACTGGCAGCACAGTAGGTTTGTTAATACCAGTATCACCACAAACACGTAAGTAATGCATTATGCTACGATGTCAAGACAGCAGGATGGCGACATTACTAGGTGAAAGGAATTTCCAGCTCCATTGTCATGTAGGTGGTCTGTCTTTGACTGAAATGTCATTATTCGGTGCATGACTTGTGGTTACTTTTTGAGAGTTGCAGCCACTGGCAATGAGAAAATTGGGAACAATACACTGGCTGGAATAGTTCACCAGCAGAGCAAAGAAATAACCGCTCAGTTTTCCTGTTTGCGTAGACATGACCAGGAGACAGTGGGGCTGGAAAGAAAGAGTTTCCCGCCTACTTTGAGACATGCTTATCACAGAGGACCCTAATTTTATTGCTCAATCTAGTTTCCTTGATCATGTGGCAGATCCTGCCATATTCTGACTTGAATGCTGTTAGTCCTTGTCCTGAGCGGTCTGGTGAGTTTTATAACTTTTCTCTATTTTTGTACGTATTTTAGAGTGTGTCTGGGAGAAGTTATGTCAGGGGCTGCTAGCCTCATGCTTTTTAAAAACAGAAACTTCTCATTTATACAGGAAGTGTCTTTGAGGTAGTTCAGGCCCTGTAGTTTTTCTGTGAAAAACCAGATAAACCCTTCTTTATTACTTAATTTTTTAATTTAAAAATTATCTTAGGGTAAAGTGAGCTTTTCCCCATTTGGTGTACAGTTCTGTGAATTTTAATATGCGATATACTACACTATCACAAGTACAGAACATTTCCATCATACCAAAACACCCCCTCAGGCTATGGTCCCAACCTTGCCCCACCCCACCCCCTAGCAACCACTGAGCTGTTTCCATCTCTATAGCTGTGTCTTTCATGAATGTCACATAAATGGATTCATATACAATATATAACCTTTAGATACTGGATTCTTTCACATAGCATAATGCCTTTGAAATTCATCCACATCGTTGCATATATTCATAGTTTCTTTAAAAATTTTCTTTTTTTTTTAATTGCTGAGGAGTATTTTATTATCTGGATGTGCTGCAGTTTGCTTACTTATTCTTCTGTTGAAGGATATTTGCATTGCTTCTGTTTTTTGGCAATTATGACTAGAGCTGCAATAAACACGCAAAGTTTTTGTGTGAACATAAGTTTTCATTTCCCTAGGGCAAATACTCAAGAGTGGGATTGCTGGGTCACATGGGAAGTGTATATCTAGTTTTATAGAAGCCACCTGTCTTCCAGAGCGACTCTACTGTTTTGCATTCCCACCAACAATGCATGAGTGTTTCAGTTGTTCTGTATTCTCACCGGCACTTGGTACTGTCAGCATTTTTTATTGTAGTCATTCTAGTAGTTGTATAGTGATTTGTCATCATGGTTTTTATTTTTCATTAATAGCTGATTGAACATCGTTTCCTGTGCTTTTATCTTTGGTGAAGTGTCTGTTCAAGTCTTTTGCCCATATTGTGATTGGTTTGCTTGTTTTCATATTGTTGAATTTTGAGAGTTCTTTACATATTCTGAATATAAGTCCTTTGTCAAATATGTGATTTGCAAATATTTTCTCCCAGTCTGTCATTGTCTTTTAATTCACTTAACAGTGACTTTCAGTGGCAGAAGTTTTTAGTTTCAACAAAGTCCATTTTATTCTTTCTTTTATGGGTCATGTTTTCATTTTCATAGCTAAGAATTCTTCAACTAACCCCAGGCCATGAAGATTTTCTCTCATGTTTTCTTCTCATTGTCTTATAGTTTGATGTTTTATCCTTAGACCTATGATACAGTTTGAGTTAATGTTTGTATAAAGTGTGAGGTTTCGCTTGAGGTTCATTTCTTTGCATGTATATAGATGAGCAATTGTTCCAATGCCATTTGTTGAAACCTGTCTTTATTTATCAGATAATAAATATGTTTATATTTTGAAAACAGTGATAATATTTGAAACCAGCACCTTGGACCTTTCAGACATCACTCCCTCAGTCAGTAAGTCAGTATGACAACCAATCAGTTAGGCATTTAATCGTTTAATTACTCAGCAAATATATATGCCATGCCTGCCTTGTGTCTGTCATTATGCAAGGTGCCAGTGTTTCAAAAGGGTCTGGGACATGATTTGTTTTCCTCCAGTGTTTCATGGTCTGTTCAAATAAACAAAGTGGGACAAACTTACCATTTCAATCTCTGTACAAAGAAGACTCCCTTTGATTTATGTTATGACTACAAAGATTCTTTATTTAATATCTAATCATCACTCCTGTGATCTCCTAACTCTTAAACTTTTGGCTTCTTTTCCTTAAGTCATTGATGTAATCTCTAAACACATAAATGGTTATTGGAGTACACGCTGAGAAGGAAGCTAAAAATGAACCCTCTCGCTCAGGGAAGTAAATATGTGTTGTTTTTTGGGTTTTTTTTTTTTTTTTTTTGGTGTGCAAATACTTTTGGTTTCTCATATATAAGTTTAGATTTTTATACATTGGGTTTTCTTAAAATGAGGCACACTAGCACCAAACTTGCCACTCTTTCCCCAGCTGAGGCCAGAGCAGTAAACCAGATCACCTACTAGTAAATGTGCTGTAGACAGAGATAGTGCTGAGACCCAGGTCAGTAATTTCCGTGATTTTCAATTAACTTGTGATCAGAATATTATTTAGAAATAGGAGGTTGATGGTGTCCCCTAAACTTGAGACACAATAAACAGGTTGACTTTTGAACCATTGTCATTCACCAAGGCAGACTCAACAGGTTCCCCACCATCATAAAGTTTAAGTTGCCAACAGGTACTTGGAACTGAGACCTGCAGACTAACAGCCCTTGCAAAACTGAAATTCTGCCAACAAAGTGAGCTTGGAAGCAAACACTTTCCCAATTGAATCTTCAGAGGAGACTCTAGCCCAGTGGTTGTCAACCTGTGGGTCGCGACCCCTTTGGTGATCGAACAATCCTTTCACAGGGGTCGACTAAAACCATCCTGCATATCAGATATTTACATTACGATTCATAACAGTAGCAACATTACAGTTATGAAGTAGCAACAAAAATAATTTTATGGTTGGGTCACAACATGAGGAACTGTATTTAAAGGGCCAGAAGGTTGAGAACCACTGCCTAGCCCTTGCCGATCCCTTAATTGCAGCCTCGTGAGAGACTGTGGACTGATTCTTGACCTAAATAAACTGTGAGGTAATAAATGTGTGTTGCTCTAAGTTGCTAAAATTGTGATAATTTGTTAAGCAGTTATAGATAACTGATGCAAGAGACATAAAGTAATTTTCCCGAAGTCGCATATCAATCCTCTTAATGATCATCTCATGTAGAAATATCTCCAAAGAATTCACCACATGGTATTGAGTTTCCCATTGAGAAATTGTATTTTTAGAATGTCAGGATTCTGAAGGAAAAAGCACCTTGGGAATTTTGTTTGGAGTATGGATTAAAGCACAAATCTTGACTTTTCCTTATCTTTATTTTGTTATTCAGGGAGCCGCTGATTCTTTGGATTTAGCCATCAGTCTATTTTCATTATATAGTGGTTCTAAAAGATACTAAGGCCAGGCAGGAAGGCGTTTATGGTAGGTCAGCTGGGGGCTATTTTAAGCATCTCAATGCCAACCAGTTTAAAAGAAAGATGAATGCGGTTGATGAATGTGGTCAGTGAGCTCTTTCTTAGAGGTGCCTGTAATAAGAAGTGGTTTGGTGTTTGTTTTTTTTTTAACTTAAAGATTTTGGTGAGCTATAACTTCAAATCTTTTTAAATTTCTGGCGCGGGGGTGAGGTGCGGGGAGAGGGGACAGATCAAACATGCAAATCAACAATGCAATAGCATCCCTGATGGTAACTATGCTATGTTCCTCTCCTGGGCTAGGATTGTTTTAATGGCACGTTATGTGCTTAGAAGAGTGTCATGACCCCTGAATGGCCCCTCCCCCTGCCGTAGTTACCACCCAAGTAAAAAAAAAAAATCTGATCCTCTCAGGAGGTCTTTACCTCTGGACAGCCCCTTGCTCTAGTGATAGAAACACTAGAATTATTTTTTCACATAGAAGGACATGTTAAGGACCTTTAGCTTCAGGCACCCACAAGAGAGAACCTCAACAGGATGTTTGCTACCACGAATCCCACGGGTTTTCAGTTGCTCTAGTCTTGTGAGATCATGATGGCTTTCTCAGGCTGCTGTTTCTTCTGTTAGCTTGGACGGGCTGATGTCCTGAGTAGAAAGTTTTAGACAGTCCTGATGCCCTGGAATGCAGTCCTGATGCCCTGGCGTGTTCCTGTGGTCATTGGGGGTGTTTTGTGTGGTATATTTTTCTTCATATGCTCTTCATTTGCAGGTTCTATCCTCCCATGGGAGTCACACCCATCTCCCTGTCTTTCTCAATATACAGGCATAGATTCAAAATACTTGGGTTTGAAGATGAAAATCCTGACATGAAACATCCATCAGTCATTACTCCTATACGCTGTGAAATATTCATGATATTGGCTTAGAGAAAAAAACTCTAACCTGAGCTATAAATTGACGTTTCCAGACAAGTCCTTTCTGACTAAGCACCATAATAAAGGTTCATTTGCTGGTTAAATTTCTGAGAGCTCTTACTTTTTCAGCTTTGGAAGTATCCCTCATAGGGCCGAGAATGTCTTTTTGGCCTTATTTTTTGGCTTCCTTGGACATTTTGGTTCCTAAGATTAAAATTTTAAGATGATCTTGTTCCATTTGCCCTTGGCATAACTTGAAGAAAGACCAAGTTAACAGGCTCTTGGAAAGCTTTTATGAGTCATTTTGGATGACAGCACATTCAGACCAAGACTGAGGTGAGTTAAATGGAAATGAATCAGGAACACAAGGATGACATTTCCCTTTTGAGCAACTGTGCTTTTAACGTGGGACCAGGATGCAGGAAGCCAGAGATAATTCCATTTTGGTTAAGCTCACATGGTGAATGGACATTGCTGAACTTCAAGCCAATTTGCTACTGTGAAGTATACCCAGTAATGCAGGGTTCCTGTGGGTAGGAGCTGAGTGCCCAGGGTCTAACCCTGTGCATTATGGGTGTTCACCACATTGGTCGGTGGCTAAAGGTCTATGAATATTCAAATCCCAGATTCTGTCTCCTTTTACCAGTGATATGGAGGTTAAGAGCTCTGGGGTTCAAATCCCTCCTCCTCCACTTACTGTGTGACCTTGGATAACAGTGATGTAACCTCTCAACCCTTAGTTTTTTATTCTGTAAAATGGAGATAATGGTAGAATAGGAGCCATTACTTAACATTGCTCTGAGAATTAATTGAGGTTGAACATGGAAAAGAATTTAGTACATTTTCTGGCATAAAGCAAGTGTTCGATAACAACAAGTATTCAAAGAGTATTAGGTATTATTATTGCTGACTTAAACCTTACTATATATAGTTTATACATGAATAACAGACATTGTTGTAATGGACCTAGATGGATTATGCTGTCATCATCAGACCATTTGGAAGTAGATTGAAAGGCCTGCCCATTGGGATTATCATTCAGTATGGTACCATTGGCGTGTAAGCCCTGGCTGGACGGCCTGAATTGAAAGCCTGGCACCACCCTCCTGCCCCCACCTGGCTTTAGAACATTGTGGAATAGGCTCAGATCTGGAAATTCTAGTCAGAATTGATGACACCAGGCTTCAGCTCCACTTGTGAAAGCCCCCTGACAAGGCATCACTCCACAACAGCGTTCTGCATGAGCCTCTTTCTGTCTAATGTGCACAGATGGGCGGTTCTTTTGTTAGCCAATGATGACTCAGGTGCTCCATTTAAATGTGCATTTTGTTGTGAGGCAGCCATTAGGGCAGTAAATTCACTGTGCTGTCCACTGCTGGGTGCTTCATGGATCTCTTATGCATCACAATACAGTGTTCTCACTGTTGGGGATTTTACAAAGCCAGAAAATGCTGATGGAAGGACAATTTGGTGCAGGAAAGCTTCAAACTAGTAAAGTAGCATTCATTGCTTCTCACCATCATCACCCCAAGCTTATCTGCCAGCTGGGATTTTCTTGTTCCCTGGAACTAGCTTCCTGCCTTCTAGTAGCCCTTGTGTTCTGACAATCCCAGGGTCCACACCACCCCTCCTGGTATCAGTCACCTTGTGTGATGGGACAAAATGTTCGGAAGGTGCTTTTAGAATCAGAGTTAAACATAAATGCTTCCTGTCTCGGTCTACTTGTTTTTATTTTTTTATTTTTATTTTTATTTATTTATTTTTTTATTGCTTAAAGTATTACAAAGGGTATTACATATGTGTCCTTTTTTTTCCCCCGCCCTTGACAATACCCCGGCTTCCCCTATCTACTTGTTTTTAATGTGTGTGTTGATGTTGCACCTGACAGCACCAAAGGCTACTCTTGATGAAGGAAACATGAGAGGGCTTGGTGGTCATTCAGAGCCATTGTCTGTGAATATGTCTGATTTTTGAGAAAAATAGATCTTGCAGTTCATGTTCTCTTTTGGTGCTAATCAAATATGTTTACCTACTGCTTTTAAGAATTAAGACGGCCCCAAGCAGTTTGGCTCAGTGGATAGAGCATCAGCCTGGGGACTGAAGGGTCCCAGGTTTGATTACGGTCAAGGGCATATACCTGGGTTGCAGGCTTAATCCCCAGTAGGGGGCATGCAGGAGGCAGCCAATCAATGATTCTCTCTCTCATCATTGATGTTTCTATCTTCCTCTCCCTCTCCCTTTCTCTCTGAAATCAATAAAAATATATTAAAAAAATAATCTATATATATAAAAGCCTAAGCAACTGGACAACCTGATGACCGGCCAGTAGCTGTGATGCACACTGACCACCAGGGGGCAGGCACTCAATGCAGGAGCTGCCCCCTGGTGGTCAGTGTGCTCCCACAGCAGGAGCTCCGCTCAGCTGACAGGGGCACCAAATGTCGGGCTGATGGCTGGCAAGCGCAGCTGTGGAGCGAGCTTCTCCAGTGGACACTCCCCCTGTGCGCCCAACCTGCGGCAGCAACAGGCGCAGCGGGGTGGGTGAGCAGGAGCGTCGCAGAGCCCAGTCCGGGCTTGGGCTCCTCCCCGTGCACTACTTTGTCGGGCTTTGGGACCGATGCGGGGCTGGAACCTGATGAGCTGGCGAGTAAGGTCGGGCTGCGGCAGTGCAGAGGTCCACTGATCCCCGCAGGCCAGGCTGAGGGATCCCACCGGTGCATGAATCTGTGCACCAGGCCTCTAGTAAATAAATAAATTTTAAAAGAAGAATCAAGACACTGTGTTGCACACAGGCTGTTTAGGAATTACTCATCCATAGTCTGCTAATCTTAGTGAGTCTTGTTCAAAGTATTTCAAGCAGACCTCTCCTTTAGACATTGGATTCGGAGTCCAGTTCATCTTAGATGCCTTCCATTTGGGAATGGGTGTAAGTTGTATCAAGACAAGTCCTCCTTGTTCCCACTATTCAGTCACATGGAGTCTGATGGAGGGACTCACAGTGATCAATCATAACTGATAATCCTGATGAGACTCCATCCACTGGGGTGGATTTTATAGGAAAGATGATTTTTGAGCTGAATTTTGGAGGATGCACTGGAGATCTTGAGGACATGTGCAAATTTGCGATGTGAATGTGACTTATTCAGGGTATGGCCTGTACTTTAGAAAGAGTGGAGATCAAGGGCTTCCAGAACCAACTCACAGCCTCGAGTGCCATGCATGCTAAGATGTTTCTGCAAGAGATTGTGAATTGTTAAACGTTTGGAGTAAGGGAAGGACATAGTCAGACTTTGAAAGATAAATCTGTTGGCAAAATAGGAGGTAGGACAGGGAAGAGGGCTCAGTGAGATGGGAAACAAGGAAGCCAGACAGTTGGTGACAATAATGACAGCCTGGATGAGGTAGAGGCTGAAGAAATAGGCAAGAAAAATGTGTTACAAGGAGAAAACAAAGTATTTCCTTTAAAGAAGAAATGATTGTAGCAGCATCTCTCTCTCTCTCTAGGGTTGCGGGAGAACTCATCAGGTGGAAAAGCTGGTTAGTGTGCATATTACATTATACAAAGGGAGGCCCCTTTGGGAAATAGTCAAATTAAAGTGTTCTACAAAAGAGAGTTACAGGAATGTTTAATTTTTCTCCTGGTCCTGAGAATGTTGAGTTTTGTGGGGACTCTGGAATTTAGAAGGACAGTAGAGATCTAGCTGTAGTCTGTATAGAGAAGGGGAGGGGACCCAAAGCAGTGATATAGGTTGGCTTTTGAGGAGTTAGAAATAACCTGCAGCAGGAATAAGCACCTCAGTTGAATGATGAGCAGAATTATTTTAAGTTGTTTGCTGATCTGTGCTGACCTGTGTCATCTTCTTCTATTATTATAGAATCTTCCATAAAAGCCTGGAGTTGTGTTTTGAGGGAGTGAAAGGGTGGACAGTGTGTGTGTGTGTGTGTACTTGGAATGGGAAGCTGAGGGGTGTTCAGGCTTCTCTGGGCCAGCATGGAGGTATCATGTTCAACGAAGGCACAGGTGCTGGAAATTCAGGCAGGCAGTGACCAGCAGAAAGAGAGCAGAGACCCCATGTAGACACAAGAGCCAAATTAAGAGCCAGGCAATAGATGAAAAGCAGGCAGTGGGGTTGACTGACTCAGAAGCAAGTGTGAAAATTAGCATCTTCCTTTAGACCAGAGGAACGTGACCTCAGCAGGAACTGAAGAAGCAAGGCCCGTCTATTACATGGCTAGCGGCCTCAGAAAGCAGCCATTTGGGATTTAGGAGATTTGTAGGAGGTAGAGGCATCAGAACATTATCCAGAGTGAACATGGGAGGAACAGAAGAGGTTGGGGTCAAAGATGGTAAAGGGATGCCAGTTATGCTACTAAGTACGCTGGGAAGTTCGGGGAGGGTGGTGATGGAAACTTTTCTTTTGAAAGTGGCGTTGGGGAATGGGAATGAAATATGAAGTTTTTAATAAAAGTATCCAAAGGGAGAAGTCCAGTTGGTGTCCGGGATCATAAACGTGGGATCAGGATGGAGGGCCGTGATGAAGCTATAGACTTTTTGTACAGAGGAGGCCAGGTGACTGGAAGAGACCACCCAGAGAGGCCGGAAGGAGAAGGAAAGAGGCAATGGCAGAGACCTACATGTCCGCACAAGTACCTTCCACATTGGACACTTTTGAGCTGCTTTTCTTTAAAACTCTGCTCTATTTACTTGGACATTATTTCTTTCCTCTCTTCTAGCAGTGCTCCCAGGTAAAGGAACTACAGATAGGAATTACTTCTTTACCCAAGGGACTTTGTACTGCCTTTTAAAGTACCTATGAATCTTCAATGAATCAGCACCTTTTCATTAAGGGCCTATTGTGCTCAGGCACTGAGAATTTAGCAATGTGCTTCAAAGATTAGCTCTATCTAAAACTGGTCGCAGTTTATAAATCTACTTCTTGTACTGCTGCTCCTTGCAGAACCCTGAACAGGTCACTTTTGATGCAAATACTGGAGTCACATCCTATCCTATTCTATCCTGTCCTGCCCTGTCTCTCTCCATTCTATCCTATTTCTATACAATCAGCCTGAATGAGCAGTTGTATTCCAGAAGTAAATTTGGAAGTCAATAATTTAAAATTTGGATCATATTTTCTCATAGAATTAATGTTATAACAACACGCTTTAACTCCTATGCTTTTGGCATAGGCTGTGGTCAGAAGAGAAAACCATAAATGAGGGAAGATGTTTTCCTACTCAAGGCTCTGGGGTTTGCCACCACCCTTTCCACAGTACCTCCAAGCTCCCAAATACCTGCTGTCTTTATAAGCCAGCCTTTTGGATGAACTGATTAAATAAATTACTTGACTGGAACCTAAGGAGTCAATGAATTAGTCTCTGAGTCTGCTCCCAGCTGTCCTGTCTGCTGTTGATTCTTTATACCTCTCTCCAGAAAAAGCCATGAATGGGAAGAGTATTCTAATTTGGAGACATCTATGAGATAAACCAAATAAGAGGTTTAATATTGATCAGGGCTAACGGTGACAGTGGAGTTACAGAAGTACATGGACACTAAAGATCAATCTAAACTGATTGGAGGAGTTAACACAACTATAGCAGGTGGGTATGTGTGGAAGCTTTGAAGTCTAAAGTCAGTATTTAGATTATTTAGATCAGAGCTGAAGGGCTCTATCAAAAGGAACAATACATTTTAAGTTAATGGGAGAGACAGTAACTAATTAATCAACTGCTGTCAACTGTACCGGTGGCAGGGAAATAATGGTGAATAAGATGGCCACTGGACAGCTTATGGTCCAACATAAGAGGTGGATAAAGTCTTGGTTGGGGAAAGACAGGGTGCTGTGGGAACCCCTTTGAAGGGAGCCAGTTCCTCATAGGCAGGAGCCCAAGGTGTGTGTGGGGAGGTTCCTGGAAGAATATGAAATAGATGAAAAGAGGCAGAAGAAAGTTCCAAGTTTGGAGACCAGAAGAAATAGCACAAAGTGTGACGATAACCTGAAAGAACTTCATGTTGTTGGGAGTTAGAATGCAGAAAGGGTGGAGAAATAAGCGTTTGGCATCTTATCAGTTTCTAGAATTTAGTTTCCTCAGGGAACTAAAATTTAAAACCTTCATGTGAAAAAATTTACTGAATTCCTGCAATAACGCAGCTTGCTTTACCAAAAATAGAGTATTTCAAAGTATTAAAACTAGTTGTCAGAATAAAAACCCATTTACTTTCTGCTACCAATTGGATTTTCCCTAATGTGAACCTTGCATTGGATCTGGAAAATTCTTATGTTGTTGAAATTATGTAATTTTAAACCTTTAATGAGCATGGTAAGAAAATTTTCTTTTTATATTTAAGAGATCCTAAAACTATAAAAAGCCAAAGAGGATATTTTCATGCTTTCTTATTATTTGTTTAAAAGGAGCAAAGTGGTATTTTTTCCCTCCGTAAGTGATCAAACAAACCTTTTATCTAGGGAAATCCTTGAACCAGACAGGATTGTTTCGGTTCCTTTGCCTCCATCTTAAATATCCAATCCACTTTCTCCTCCCTCGCCGGCGTTGGCATGGCTCTAAAGACTGGAGTCCCAGTGGGTATCAGGCACAGAAATGAACTGAGCCCTCAGGAGACAATTTCACTCCCACTTGGCTCTTAAGTAGAACAGACAGGAGGTCAGCTTGGTCAGCCTTCACATTTCAATGAAAATCAAAATGCAACTTCTGTTAACACTTCAGAGCACTCTTTGTTGTTAATCACTTGCATTTATTTTTTATTATTATTAATTTGTTTTTATTGATTTTAGAGAGAGAGAAAGGCAAAGGGAGAGAGAGAAACATTGATCTGCTGCCTCCTGCATGCCACCTCCTGGGGATTGAGCCCACATCTCTGGCTTGCGCCCTGACCAGGAATCGAACAGGTGGCCTCTCAGTGCATGGGATGATGCTCAGCCAACTGAGCCATACGGGCTAGTATTTCTCAGTTGTTTTCACATTCTCGATTGGAAATGGATATATTTACATATAACTTGTAAGAGTTGGAATGGTCACGAGGGGAAATAGTGGTGCCAAGCAATAGTTCACTAATGGAGTTCATTTGATGGTCTGAAGTTTAGGTATTGCCTAGAATATTTTTTCATTTGAGCTGTGTGCACGAGCATGAAGCCAATTTAATATTTATTTCTAAAAGATTTTTAAAATTTCAATATTCAATAACAATTTTATTTTTATTTTTTGGTCATTTAATTTTTAAATTTTCAATTATAATTGAAGTACAATATAATATTAGTTTCAGGTGTATACGCCAGGAATTAGACATTATATAACTTACCAAGTGATCATCCCAATAAATCTAGTACTCATCTGCCACCATACATAGTTATTAGAATATTATTGACTATATTCCCTATGCTGTACTTTACATCCCTATGACTATTCTGTAACAACCAATTTGTACTTCTTAATACCTTCACCTTTTCCACCCATCTCTTCAAACTCCCTTCCCATCTGGCAACTGTCAAAATGTTCTGTGTATCTATGAGTCAATTTCTGTTCTGCTTGTTATTTTGCTTTATGTTTTAGATTCTATTGTTGATAGATATGTATGTATTGCCATTTCACTGCCTGTTTGGTGTCTCTTCCCCTTCCAGCAATCACAATGTGGCTTCTTTAAATCCTTAATTGTAGGACTTTACATTTAGCTGGATTTCAGGTGGTTCTGAATGATGGTTGGTATGTAATTTAGTTGTAATTTTGATGTGGCTGTGGGAGGATTTACCTATGTGCCATCTTGACCAGAAGTCTGAATAACAGAATTTTAAAGGAAAAGTATAGAAATTCAAGATACATTTATTCGTAAATCTGATTCATACCGAGTCTCGTGCCATGTTTGTTTGCTCCATTTTCTTTTGTAGCTGAAAAGTCATAATGCCACCTGTTCTTGGCTGTAGCCTTGGTGAGTTGTGAAGTACTCTCAGAGCCTTGATAATTGCAGCTAATATCTATTAGGGATAGAACATGGGCCCAGCATTGTACTGAGTGCCTGACATACAGTCTTGCTGAGACTGCAATAATCCTGTAAGGCAGGTAGATATTATTCTGCCCATTCCACCCAGGAGGAAACTGAGGCTTAGAGAGTTTGAATGAGTAGCCTACAGTCACGTTCCTAGTGAGAAGAGGGGCCTACATTTGACCAGGATGAATTGATTAAATAATCAGTGTCAGGGCCCGTGCTCTTAATTTCTGCACATTGTCCTTCTTGAGAAAAACTAACAGGCAGAATTTTCCCACCATTCTGGGAACATGATGTTTTGTGATTTAGAGAAAGGGAGCTACTTTAAAGGGGACTTGATCAAGTAGGTAAAGAATCTACCCCAAGTAAATATCAGTGCGACAGTTTATTGACTTCCTCATGGCGATTTCCCAGAGAAACAGACTCTTGAAGGGAATCACTCCCATAGATGTATGTATACGCTTGTCATTTCTGCAGGAATGCAATAAAGTTGCTTTAATTATTACCCCATTTCACTCGTGTTCCTATAATATGGAAACCTCCCTTTACAACAACCCTTTAGAGAAGTCTTTATGAAACATTTGGGTCATATTCATGATAATTATTCAACATTAAATTGCCAAAGAAGCTTTATTTTGAAGCTGATGAGTGTGAAATGAATCATTAAGAACATAAGACAAATTTCCATTAAAAATGGGAGTTCTCAGCCTTTATCTATTTATTATTCAGTTAAAAAATTGTTTCTGATCTCAAGGTAAATTATAAACTAAATGGCCTTTTTTAAAATGTAGCTAAAATTTACTCTTTAAAATAAATCAACTTTATTGAGGCATAATTTACACACAATAGAATGCACTGAATTTAAGTATACAGTTAAATGAATTTTGACAAATGTGCACAATCATGTAGCCACCACTATAATTAAAAGACATTAACATTTCCATCATTTACTTCCCAGTCACCTCCCAGCCCTGGCCCTAGGCAATCACTGATTTACTTTTTGTCACTAGAGATTAATTTTGCCTTTTCTGGAACTTTATATAAAAAGAATTGTACAATCCATATGAATAATAATTGACTTCTTTCACTCATCATAATGTTTTTGGAATTCATCCATGTTGTTGCATATTTAAGTAGTTTGTCCCTTTTGATTGCTGAGTAGTGCTCCATTGTATGGCTGTACATACCACACTTTATCCATTCACCTGTCAGTGAACATTTAGATTATTTCTAGTTTCACTATTAGGAATAAAGCTGATCTGAACATTCATGCACAAGTCTTGTGTTTTCTTTATTCTTATTTGAATGCTTAGGGTGGTATTGCTAGGTCATTTATGTTTAATTTTTTTATTTTTAAACTTATATGTTTTCCTAAATGGTTATACTATTTTGCTTTCCCATCTGCAATTTATGTGAGTTCTAGTTGCTCTGTTTTCTTGCCAACAATTGATATTGTCAAAAATCACTGTCTTTTTTTAAAAAAAGTTTGTTTTTAAATCTCAAAAACAGCCTCTTCAGAAAGCTAACTTTAAAAGCCCAACTTTTGTTCATATTGAAAAGGTCAACAAATTCACTCCGTGGCAGTCAAGGTCAGGAGAAAAATACTTTGCATCTGCTTCTCTGGAAGTGAGCTGTTGGCAGCATTAACTGAAGTCCCCTGGCTTAACACCACTGTCAGGAGGTTCCCGAGGGGGAGAAAAGGGAGATGATTTCTTGTTTCCTCAGAGGCATTACAGAGCCACACTAATAACTTAAATGATGGTTGTTCCCTCATATCCAGTACTTGATATGGTGTCCAGATGTTTCACATGCTTCAGAGATTACTATGGGTTAGCCCTGTCTCCCAAACTTAATACTTGGCTGGGAGAGACCACAGAGTAGGTGTCCAACAAGTAGTACTGACAGGCCTACCAGTTAACATAATAAACACGACATGACGGGAATCCTGTGCCGCCTTGTCATTAGGGTACTGCTCACCACACTGCGAAGGCTTCGCCATTAAGAAAAATGATGCCAATGCTTGGAATGGAAGGGCTAAAATTTAGAGGTAGCTTATGTTTGGCCTACTTTATCTGAAAAAACAAAACCTCATTAGTAGTTAAGCTGACTGGTATTGCTTAAGATGGACACAGAATTAATTATAGATTTATGAACTGATGTTGGACTCTGAGAGTCTACTCCATATCTGCCAGTGGGGATGCAAGATGCACCCTCTCCTTCCTCAGTGGAAAAGATAAGTAAACCAACTAAATAATCTGGTGTCTACGGGTTGTAATAGACTAAGTACAGGGTTTCCTGAGAGTACAGAAGAGGGGCACCTCTCACAGATTAAAATCCATTCCATATTGGTGTAGCTGCTATGGACCAGGCACTGAGCTTATGGGCACTATCCACCTTCATAGAACTGCTGGTCCAATGGGAAGATGGATGGAAAGCCAGTAAGCAAGTGGAGACTGTCACAGAGAAGGGAGGGAGCATATGTGAAAGGGAGTTATCCTGGTTTGGAGGGGCAGTAAGGGCTGAAAAATGGTGGGAGTTAGGGCTTCCAGGTGAAGGTAGCAGCACATGGAAAGTACCAGAATCCAGCAGGAATGTAGGCTACCCAAGCATGATAACAAGACCCACAGGACCAGAGCTCAAAGGTGCTTGTCATACATATGAGCAGTTTTCCAGCGCAAGGAGCAGGGCCAAACTGGAGAGGGTGAGGCAGAATGCGAGGTTGCAGTGCAGGGTGTTGACTCAGTATTTTATAAAGAGGGAGAGCTCTGGGTATATTTAGGGCTGAAAGTGAGTATGAACTAGTTCTATCAGCATCCCTCACCCTTAAATACACTATATCTAAATATTTTAATACTCAAACCTTTTAGCCAGTAAGCATCATTTTACTTGGAGTCTTTAAATAAAGCCTCCCTTCCCTATATCATGTAAATTAACATTTCTCCTAACACTAGTTTCTATGAACAGATCCAGCCACAGCAATTTATGATCTTAAAACATCAGCTTGAGAGGGTCATTGAGAGATTGTTCTCCTTTTTCAGAGAAGGCCATGGAGAACTATTTGCGACTGAGCTGGCCTAGTACCCAGGGCTCAGACCATTCTTCTCCTACTCTCTGCTATAGACGGATTTTCTCCAGTAAAAATTCTTACCAAATTGTCCAGACTCTGGAAATTCTTGACTTCCTTATTTTGGATTAAGCAACTGAACAAATTTTTAAAACTCCCCCCATTTCAAAATTTCATGTAATTTATCTGTTTTCTTGCCCAGGACATAGAATAGTGCCTGGAGCACAGTAGGCACTCAATGAATATGTTTTGAGTGAATGAATGAAAACATTGACAATGAACAGATATTGAGAAATTTGGTCTGATTTTGCTTTCTTACTAACACACACCATCACCTATACTCACTATAAGCCCTTCCTCCCAGTTTGAACTCTAAACTTTTGTAAAACAACCCTTGAAAATTCTCTTATTGATTCTGAAACCTAAATGTTAGTCCCTCCCCCTAACCCCCTCTCCTATAATCTTTCCTCTTTGATGTTTTTTAGGAATAATAGACTATTTGGGGAAAATGCTCCCCAAATGCTGTTTTTTAAAACCCATATTCTATTTCTCCAAGGGCAGAACAAAAATTCTTCCTGTCTTTTCTCCCAGTTTTAACCTATATGATGAAAAAGTGTTAGCTTTATTTGTAATGTACTTAATCTTGCATCACTTTACAGCCATCAATTCTTATCTATATAATCCACTGGCAGATAGGGAATAGTTTCACATTTGCCTGAGCTATGAGATTTGCTCTCTGGAAAAGTGTTTGTTAATGAAAGGAGGGAAAATTACATTTTACATATCAAAAGTGTCATTGTCCTTGTTCAGAGATCTGCTGCAGCCACTTGCTAGAGTGGGGATGGGAACAGCTCTGACTCCAGAATAGTGGAGGCGAAGAACACATGCTTTTAATGCTCCTGTAGCCCATTCGGAAGTCAAGTTGGAGAAGACGCCTCAGTATTTGTACCATTTTCCTTTAAACCTCAGGTGAAAAGTCTCAAATAGGCCCTTGAGAAGGTGGTGGCAAACTAGCTGGTTCTCCCAGGATTCTGACTAATATGGTTACACATATGGGCTGGTGACAACCTCTCTGAGTCTGGCGATGGGGGAAAGAGCCCTGGACTGGGTCCAGGTTTGGGTTCTGGGTTTAAGAAGCTTTGTGACCTTGGGAAGGCCCTCTGGTTCTTCTGCATCTAGCTAGCTTCCTCTGAGGCAAAACGGACAGGGCAAGGCTGCAGCTTCCTGGCCTGTCTCATAGAGCTACTGTGCGGATCCAAAGGAATGGGTGGAAGTGCTTTGACAAGACAGGGACTGTGTACATGCAAAGCAGCACTTTGGAGTATGCTGAAGTTTTGGTGGACAGAGCAAGGAGAACCGAAGGGATACATCTAAGAACAGAGCTGGCTGGGACCCTGGCACTTCCCAGGTGACTGAGTTGGTCTCAAACTAGTGATCAGGGAGAAATTGCAAGTGTCTCCTGTGGACATGAGATAGCCTTCATCCTTTCTGGTCAAAATCACCAGGTAAATAGCACTTAATCTGGCTTCACTCTGCCTCTTTTAGGGTGACCACACACCCACTTCACACCTGCTGTCTCCCTTATGTTCTTAATGGTGTCCCGATTCAGATGATAATTATATAGTCACTCTACTTACTGGGCACTTTACTAAGCAGTAAGATGGTAAAATACTGAGGAAACTTGAATGCCACAGGATTTTCAAGACTCTGAGGCCTAATAAACACTTCTCTTCTGGGCCAGGAGCCAGCTTTTAATGCTTGTCTTTTTTTCTGCTGTTTCACAGCTGGTCACTATCAATCAATAGTTCTTGATTCTTTTGTTTAGAAGTCTTCTTCCTCATGGAAGTAGGAAGGAGAGTCTGTTTTCCCAGAGCCTCTGTTCAAAGGCAAACATCTTGGCCAAGTGATCTAATGAATAAGTGTGAATAAATTTAGAACAGGCAGGTTAAGTACCACTCCCACCCCCACCCTGATATTTATATATTCTGATCATGGGGACCTATGAATATGTTACCTTACATGGCAAAAGGAGTTTAGGTTGCAGATGGAATTAAGATTGCTGATCAGCTGACCTTAAAATAGAGAATTTATCCTAGAGTATCTGGGGAGATCTAATATTATCACACATTTCTAGAAAAATGGAAGTGTAAGGCAGAAGATGCAATTGGGGCAATGTGGTGTGAGGACTAATTTTGCTGTTGCTGGCTATGATCATAGAGGAAGGGGACCACGAACCAAGGAGTCTTTAGAAGTCTCTAGAAGCTGGAGAAGGCAAGGAAGGGAATCATCCTCTAGGGGCATCTAGAAGGGAATGCAGCCCTGAGGACACATTGATTTTAGCTCTGTGAGACCATGTCGGACTTTTAACTTATTCAACTTAAGATAATAAATTTGCACTGTCTCAAGGCACTAAGTTTGTGGCTTAGTAGAAATACTAAAAATGAATAATAGAAAAGTAATGATAATGGGAAATGAATAGTACTAAACTAATATAACATGCTTCAATCACAAAGTATCTAATGGATATTTGTCATGTGTCCAGGACTGTGCTGAATGCTGGGGGGAAATCTCAGGGACATAGAATACACATAGTCTGCCCTCAAGGATCACACTAGGACTAATGCATGTAGAACATTTAGAGAGCAATTAATGAGAGTGCTAATTAAGTGCTAAGTAGGCTGGACAGAAGAATTTTAAGAAAGAGATTTTAGGAGAGTGTATATGAAGGGGTAATGGGTGAGAATGATGAATGAATGTGCAACTATGGCAGTTTCTAATTAATAATGATCTCAGAATCCCAAGGAATCTTTTAATCAATGGACTGAATTGCTATGTATGGAATTCTACATTATGCAGTAAATACTGGAGTTCCTCTAGGCATAGCATTAGACCCTTTTCTCGTCTCACTCTATATTGTCTCCTGAGGTGATTTCATCCATATGACACACCCATGCTGTACTGGGTCGACTTGTGACTCCCAAATACACATGTCCACATTCTAACTCCTGGAACCTATAAATGCGATTTTATTTGGAAGAAGGGTCTTTGTGGATGTAATTACATTAAGGATATTGGAAGGATCCTGGGTTATCAAGATGGGCCCTAAACATAATGACATGTGTTCCATAAGAGATGCACAGACGGAAGAGACTATACACAGAACTGGAGGAGGCAGTGCGAATACAGAGCTAGAGACTGGAGAAATGTGGCCACAGGCCGAGAACTGCCTAGGATTGCTGGCAGCCTCCAGAAGCTGGAAGAGGCAAGGAAGGATTCTTCCTAGAGCCTTCAAAGGGAGCAGGGGCCTGCTGACACTTTGATTTCAGACATCTGGTCAGAAACCGTGAGGGAATAAATTTCTGTTGTCTCAAGCACCGTATTTTGGTAATTTGTTATGGCAGTGCTAGGAAAGGAATACACATGGCTTCTGTGGTCAACCCCACATAGATGTCTTACAGATGGTATCTGTATCCAGGCCTGAGAATTCCAGGCCCATTTATCCAACTGCCTACCTGATATCTCCAGATGTTTCAAAGCCACTTCAAATCCATTATGTCCAAAACTCTTCCTTGTGCCTAAGCCTGGTCCTTTTCCATTCTCCCTGAGGACACTAAATAACACCACCACCCATTCAGCTCAGCATATCTAAAGCTTAGGAGTCATCTTGACACCTCTTTCTCCTATATCTTGAATGTTCAGTCATGAAGTCCTATTGATTTCACCTTTTAAATATTTCTCAAATCTGTCTACTTCCTCCCGAATTTCCACCATTACACTTGTCCTTACTTTCACTATCTCTTGCCTGAGGTACTGCAACTCACCCTTAACTCATCTCCCCATGAAGATGGATCCTGACTGTCCCTAATCTCTTTTCTATTCTGCAACCAATGCGATATTTTCAAAATGAAGCTTTGATTTATTTTTTAATCCCTGCTTAGACTCCTTCAGTAATTCCCATTGCTCGGATGATATGTACAAAACTAATATGGACTAAGGAGTGCTGCAAGGTCCAACTTCAGCCCGCAGCAAGCTCCTCTTTGGGGTCTCCTCTTCAGTCAGCCTGGCCTGCTCAAAGTTCCCTCCTGCCACAGGGCCTTTGCATATGCAGTTCTCCTATTAGGGATGTTCTTCCCTTCCCTTTTTGCCTAGATAACTCTGACTTAGGCTTTTGATCCCAGTGCTATTTTCTCAGAGGAATTGTTTTTGACTTTCCAAACTAGATAAAATTCTACTGCTTTTCAGACTTTCACAGTATTCTGTATTTCTCCTCTAAAGGTTTTGTCCATGTTGTAATTTTATACACTTTTATTGTTTTATTAGTGGATGCCCTTCATTAGTAGACCACATGCTCCACTGAGAATAGAGAAATTATGCCCCAGAGCCTAGCCCCATGCACAACAGGTGCTTAATAAACATTTCTGGCATGAATGAATGAATGAAATGAGTAGGGTATAATGTTACCCATATTCCAAACGGCTCTTGTGTCGTATGCCTTGCTGATTGAGGGTCATAGTGAAGGGGAATGGAAATGTGGTCACCAGGTACACATGGGAAAAGAAAAAGTGCTTCCCCATCTTTCCCCCCCGACAACCATTCAGGGACTCACCAGCATCATCTATCTTCTAATTTGCTCGAATATTACAGACTGTCTCTCAGACCTGGTTTTGGAGGAATAAGGGTATAAAGTCTATTTTCAGGAAGCATGTGAGTCAGTTAAACTTTTATTTCCCAAGTGCTAGGCCAGCTTGTTGTGATTTCAGCAGGATGCAACAGGTGCACATATTTTTAGCTTTTATGACAAGTATTGTGTACTTATCCTCAAGAGTCCCCAGCTTGAATGCCCTTTATCAAAATGATGCCAAGTGGGAAGAACTTCCCCATAGCAGTGTGCTTGTTTGGAGAACAGTAAAATTACTAGCAAATAAGAGCAACAACAACAAAACACCAAACAACCCCTTCCCCCAGTAGAACAAAAAACTCTTTACCCTTAATAGCAGCCAATGCAAAAACATTAAGCTTTAGCTTATGAAGAAAGGGCAAGCTTTTAGGAAAAAGACTGGTTTTCGAAACGCAGACCATGGTAGCTATGAAATTAGCATGGAAACAATTGATCAGAGCCTGAAAACAAGACCCAAGCCCCTTAATGTGCTCTGCTGCTCCTCCAACTCTCCAGGGAACTTTTCCCATGTCAGGTGAAGGTTTTGACTAGTACCTTAATTAACTTGTATCAAAGAGACCGCATATAAGAAAGAACTGTGTAAAGCTTTCTTTAATTAGTGAATTTTATCAGGTCTTTCCCAACGTCCATCATTCAAGTAGTTGGTTGGCTGCCTGGGTCCTTGGTGATATGTTCAGTCAATAAGCTATTCATGACTCCAGCAAGTAGCTAGGTTTTTAAACCAATGGGAATTTGGCGGACAATTTTCCTTTGCTACCTTTAGCTACATGGCTAGAATCTATAAACTATTCTTTTTCCAAGAAACAAAGTGAGCAAGCAGCCAGCAGGGTCTGTGGCAGACACGCTAATTGCCCTGTTGAAGAAGCATGGGCACATATTTACTCTTAAATGTAACTAAAGAGAGGTTGCACTGTTATATTTGGCCAGGGGATAGGGTGTGGGGAGGGGAAAGTGGAATACCATGATGTGTGATGAGTACAGTGTTAATCCCAAATCATCTTTTGCCGTGTAATTTTGAAGAGTCCCATGAATTTCATTGTCTTTCCAGAATGGCAATAAAGCCTAGAGAAAGAACTCTCTCCCTCAGTAAATCAAAGGTTCGCAGACAAAAGGTCAAAATGCCCAAAGCCACAAGAACATCAACACTTTGGATATAAAGATTCCTTAAGAAACAAATGCTTGCCCTCACTTTGGGGAAAGCAGACGCCTTATCTTTGTGAGTTTACAAAATGGAGCCAAACTGTACCCCTAGCCACTTTAACTAAACCAAGGCCTGGATCTTTTAGCAGCCCACAGTCATTAAAGCTCTCAGAAAGCCTCCCAGGAGCCGATGTGCTCGCTTAAGTATATGCTGTAAAAGGTCCCAGAGATTTACAAGGGACTGCTCCACGCTAAACCAGGCACCATCTGATAAACAAGCAATTTTAGCTGCAGGCTAAATGATGCTCTTTGAGGCTTTGATTTACAATGCTGGAGATGATGTATTTGTAGTTCGGGGATGGGTTCTGCTAGGGGCTTGCCGTGATTACTCACCCTGGAGCAGAATTCAGGGCTCCAGTCTTCAACTTGGAGGTCAGGAAATTGCAAGTGGAATGAAAGCATGTTGATAAGGTTTATTGAGATGCTAAATAGATAGATTTAAAAAAGCACACACTTATTAAGCCAGTGATTTTGAACACTTCTTACGCTTTCTGGGGACTACAGTTTTTGTTAGTTTGCTTAAGTCTCAAAGATATGAAAATAATCTGCACAATTGATCTGGTGGTCTAATTTTACCTTCATTACATTTTAAAAGCAAATACAGGCTTAGTTTATTATTGCTGACATCTAAAAATAAGACAGAATGTCCAATTTAGCATTTATGTAATTGCTGGAAAGCTAAGAAATCTGAAGGCAACTTTGAAGCAAATCCAATCACCTTCAAGAACAGACTCAGAGTACTCTAACCTGAATTAGGAATTGCAAGAATGCTTTTAAAATTCACAGTTCCAAGAAGTGATTTGGCAAATCCTTTGCCCAGGAGTTTTGTGTTTAATAAATATGTGGGTCTTCACCAATATTGGCACTGTACTAGTACAAAGTTAAATAAAATATAGTCTCTCTCCTTAAGAAGTTTACTGTTCAGTGGAGAAAACCATGGATAATGTCAGCAAAATGTGAGAAGCATTAAGATGCTGAGGGGGCACATGAGAGGAACTAGCTTGTTGGATTTAAAGGGGTCATAATAGTCAGGTCTCCCTAGGTACCCTTCTTCCTGTCTCATGACTGGCTGGGCAGCCACACATGAGAGAAGACCATGAAAGGAGATATTTTTGGCACCACTGGTATTCTAGCCTTCAGCACATTCAGAGATGTGGCCTAATGTGTCTTTACTGAAAAGACTTCAGACCCCTGGAGTTCTGGTTCAGGCAACACAAGACAGATTTAGACATTGCAGATTCAACTTACTGGTAGAAGAATCAATTGGTGGCTAATCTTTCCTATATAATAACAGCCTAATATGCAAATTGACCAAACAGTGAAACGACAGGTTGCTATGGTGCACACTTAACACCAGGGGGCAGACGCTCAATGCAGGAGCTGCCCCCAGCCTGCAGGCCCTAGGCTAGCCAAGGTGAGTGCCAGCAGGTCCCCCTGATCGCCCCGCATACGAAGGTGACCGGCGGCGGCGACAGGGGTTGGGGCTGGTGAGTGGGCGGCGCCAGACTGGCCAAGGCAGGTGCCAGCAGGGCCCCCCCTCCCCCGATTGCCCTGCCAGTTGCCCCACAGATTGGCTCTGATTGCTGGCCAGGCCTAGGGACCCTACCCATGCACGAATTTCGTGCACTGGGCCTCTAGTCCTATCTAATAAAAGAGAAACATGGTAATTAGCCATACCTCTGCTACCCTTCCCATTGGCTAATTAGGGCGGTATGCAAATTAACTGCCAGCCAAGATGGCGGCTGGCAGCCAGGCAGCTTGATGAAAACAGGAGGCTTGCTTGCTTCAGTGATGGAGGAAGCCAACATTCCCCGCCTGCAGCTGCCGGCCTCTGAGCTTGCAGTTTGAAACATTGTTACAAATATAGAAGCTAAACAAAACCCCAGAAACCTGCTTTCAGCCAGCTGGGATCTCAGAGCTGGAGTTGAAACAGTGTTTCGATTATAGAACCCAAACAAACCAGATACCTGCTTTCAGCAGCCAAGGCCTCAGAGCTGGAGCCAAGCCTCAGAGCTAAAGCTGACCCAGAATTAAAAAAAAAAAGAAAAAAAGGAGCGGTTGGGAGCTTCAGTCACCCGCCAGCCTGAAAACAGCCCTCAGCCCCTCACCCAGACTGGCCAGGCACCCCAGTGGGGACCCCCACCCTGAAGGGGGTGTGACCAGCTGCAAATAGCCATCATCCTCTCATCCAGGCTGGCCAGGCACCCCAGTGGGGACCCCCACCCTGATCCAGGACACCCTTCAGGGCAAACCAGCCGGCCCCCACCCGTGCACCAGGCCTCTATCCTATATAGTAAAAGGGTAATATGCCTCCCAGCACTGGGATCAGCGGAGCTGCGAGGCCTCCCGTCACCGGGATCAGTGTGACAGGGGGCAGCGCCCAAACCCCCTGATCAGCCCTGCTCTGTGCCTGATAGGGGGGAGCTCCCCAATCTCCTGATCGCCCTGCGGCTCTGTGTGTGACAGGGTGCGGTGCCCCAACCCCCCCTCCCCCCCCCCCCCCGCCCCCACGGGCCCTGCTCTGTGTGTGACAGGGTGTGGCACCCCAACCCCCTGATCTGCCCTGCTCTGTGTGTGACAGGGGGCGGTGCCCCAACTCCCCTATCGGCCCTACTCTGTGAGTGACAGGGGGGAGCTCCTCAACCCCCTGATCGGCCCTGCTCTGTGCGTGACAGGGGTGGGCTCCCCAACCCCCTGATCGACCCTGCTCTGTGCGTGACAGGGTACGGAGCCCCAACCCCCCTGATGGGCCCTGCTCTGTGAGTGACAGGAGGCAGCGCCCCAACCCCCTGATCGGCTCTGCTCTGTGCGTGACAGGGGGTGGCGCCGCAACCTCCCCATCGACCCTGCCTTGAGTGTGACAGGGGGTGGTGCCCCAACCCCCCAATCGGCCCTACCGTGAGCGTGACTAGGGGTGGCATCGCAACCTCCCGATCCGCCCTGCTCTGTGCATGACAGGGGGCGGCGCCCCAACTCCCCAATCGGCCCTACGCTGAGCCCGACCAGGGGCTGCACCTAGGGATTGGGCCTGCCCTCTGCCACCCGGGAGCAGGCCTAAGCCAGCAGGTCGTTATCCCCCGAGCGGTCCCAGACTGCGAGAGGGCACAGGCCGGGCTGAGAGACCACCCTCCCCCCACCCGAGTGCACAAATTTTTGTGCACCGGGCCTCTAGTATATATATAAAAACCTAAGTGGCTGTAGGACCGAACAACTGGAACGACTGGAATGACCAGTCCACCAGTAGCTATGATGCACACTGACCATCAGGGGGCAGATACTCAATGCAGGAGCTGCCTTCTGGTGGTCAGTGTGCTCCCACAGCCAACCTCCCATGGACCCCCATCCCCTGCCAGCCAACCTCCAACAGCCCTACCCCTCACCCGCCTGCCTGGCTGGCCCTCGATCGGACCAGTCCACCAGTAGCTATGATGCACACTGACCATCAGGGGGCAGATACTCAATGCAGGAGCTGCCTTCTGGTGGTCAGTGTGCTCCCACAGCCAACCTCCCATGGACCCCCATCCCCTGCCAGCCAACCTCCAACAGCCCTACCCCTCACCCCCCTGCCTGGCTGGCCCTCGATCGGCCCTGATCGGGGGGCTGGCCTACCAACCTCCTGGTGTTCCTCCCCCCCTGCTGGCTGGCCCCCTGATAGGCCTTGATCACCATCCAGGCCCAGAGACCCCACCCATTCATGAATTCGTGCACCGGGCCTCTAGTTATACATAAGGTAGTAGGTATAGCCTTGAGGGCAGAGCTGGCTCGAGGCTGAGATGGTACCAACCGTGGCTTTTCAGTCCATCTTTTCTTTGGAGGGTACAGGGAATAGTCTCTCCCTCTTCTCTCAGGAAAGGACCTGATGAAGCTATACAGATTGTGGCGTGCATGCCATGCATTTGGAGTGGTATATATCTTTCCCAGGCAAATTGTATTGTTAGAGAGCCCAAAGTCCTAAACCACAGGACTTAGATGATACAATTAGAGCAGAGATTTTTCAACTGGCATGCTGCAAGAATTTTTTAAAAAAATCTTTATTGTTGAAAGTATTACAGATGTCCCCTATTTTTCCACATTGATCCTTTCTAGCCCATACCCACCCACTGCCCCAGGCCTTCACCATACTATTGTCTGTGTCCATGGGTTATGCATATATGCATACAAGTTTTTGGTTAATCTCTTCCCACCATCCACCCACCCCCACCTTCCCTCTGAGATTCATTGGTCTGTTCCATGCTTCTATGTCTCTGTATCTATTTTAATCATCAGCTTATTTTGTTCATTAGATTCCACATGTGAGTGAGATCATGTGATACTTGTCCTTCTCTGACTGGCTTATTTCACTTAGCATAATACTTTCCAGGTCCCTCCATGCTGTCTCAAAGGATGCTGCAAGAATTTTTAAAAACATGTAATACCTGACTATTTAGTGAGGGGCATAGACCTATTTTTCTTTAGGTTGTCAAATAAAAAAATGACAACAGCCACCACAACAATAGCCATCCAGTGTGAATGAATCAAAATTATATGTATTTTTTTGTCAGATTGGCAAAAACTATATTTTTTGGTGTGCCACAGAATTTTAGTAATTAGTTTATGTGTGCCATGAGATGAAAAAGGTTGAAAATCACTGCAATAGAGTAGATGGAACTGCCTTAGGGGGAGAGAGAAGTCAGGGCATAGTTCTCTCTGCCAAGCAACTCTCACCATGCACTATTTCTTATGGATAACATAGCCCTGGCTGAACTGAAAGGTTGGTAATCAGTGCTTACTATGTGCCAGGCACTATTCAAAGGGTCTTATATAGATTAAGTCATTCAATATTTAAAGCAACCCCATAAGGTGGGTACTTTGTAATCTCTATTTTACACACGAGGAAACTGTTAAACTTGCTCATGGTCACACGGTTGATGAGCACACTTAGCCACCTCCCGGGACAGTGACTGCAACAGCTAATTTTGCAGATAAGGGCCTCTAGGTTGAAAATTCAGCCAAAACCGGTTTGGCTCAGTGGATAGAGCGTCAGCCTGCGGCCTGAAAGGTCCCATGTTCGATTCCGGTCAAGGGCATGTACCTGGGTTGTGGGCACATCCCCAGTAGGAGATGTGCAGGAGGCAGCTGATCGATGTTTCTCTCTCATCGATGTTTCTAACTCTCTATCTCTCTCCCTTCCTCTCTCTAAAAAATCAATAAAATATATTAAAAAAAAAAAAGAAAAAAAAGAAAATTCAGAGCATTCCAGCCTTGACTCCCCAACACCTGAATCCTGTAGATTGGTGTTTCAAGTCAGTACTCAGAATGCCGTCCCTTTTAGTCATCCCTGACCCTGACCACCACGTTGCTTCTCTGAGCCTCAATTTTAGAGTCTGGAAAAAAAATGCCCTCCCCTACTCCTAAAATAATTGGAACATCAGCTGTATAATGCCTGTAAAACACTTAAGACTATGCAAATGAAGGATATTACAGAGACACAAGGTGATGGTATTTTATAGCAGCCCATTAAGACATATCATTGTAAAGATAGTGGGTTGCATTGAGTTGCACCTTTAGCCAGCTCCTTTCCTGAATTTTAGTATGGAATTGCATATGCTTTTAAAATTTGCCCAAGCTAATTGTCTTTATGAACACAGACTTCTGCACAAGCTTGACTAAATCTAATAAATTCCCCTGGCCAAAATATTTTTCAAGCATTATAGTGTAATTCACTTTATCATGTCCAGTCTCAGCCTAATAATGCACAACTCCCAGGAGCCAAGTATATTTCATGAAGCTTACAATTACTTTTATAAAAGTTGCAGTAAAGTATAATGATTTTTAATGGCATCAATGATACCATTGTATATATCGGTTTCAGTTTTGAAGTAGACTTAAGTTCAAAGACCCAAGGGGACCATTCTCCTCTCGATGCACTTGTGTTACTCCCATTAATGCTAATGGGACAGACAAATGCTGCTCTGGAGGAGAATATATCTGCCCTTAGGAAGGTAACAGGTTTTAATTAGTAATGCTTTGAATCACACAATAGCAGCTTGCCCTCTGTAAACAGCCATGTTCTCAGAGATGGGAACAGGGATCACAACCGGGGTTGCTCACATGGAATCTTCAAATCTGAGCTTTGTAAATGGTGAACATAGGGCTCTTGTCAACTGAAAATGAAAGAAGGGGCCTTGATTTGTTGAAATAAAATCACAGAGCTAATATTTGTTATATTTCCAAGTGCCTGAATGCCAAGCAGATCTCTGTAGTGGGTTATTACAATGACTTGGTTTTTAAAAGGGAAACTCAGCTAATCTGATTCTCTGGAAGTGATTGCCTGATGGAGCAGGGTCCTCCTTTTATTTGATCACAGGCTTTACACATAAAAGGTGAAAAGTCTAGCAAGACGTAGCCAGCTGGAGGGCCCAGGGGTGGATATGCTAAAGCTTGGGCAACAGAGCACTTTCTCGGGAAGTGGTTCTTAGGCTGAAAAGACAGACGTGGGACGGAGGAAGGGAAATACAAGGGAGTGAACATTTTGGCGTGTTGGCTGCTCTGCGTCACTGTCTGGGCAGGTGTCTCAAACCTGGCTTCAGAGTGAGAAGGCCGGAGGGTCAGTTTCCACCTTCTCGCATAAATATGTAGCCTGCTTTCAAGAAATCTATATATAGATTTTTAAAAAAATATTTGATTTTTTAAAAAATAGAAATATATTTGACATATGATATGTAAATTTAAGGTGTACAACGTGCTTATTTGATAGACTTATATATTATGATATGATTGCTATTGTAGCAATAATTAGCACCTCTATCATGTCACATAATTATAATTTCTTTTTAGTAATTGGAATAATTAAGATTTAACAAAACTAAATAAAAACACACATAATAAAAGAAACCTATATGTGAAAATACAATTTTTAGGTGTGACTATTCAGCCTAGATAATACACCACAGATTTCAGTTAGAGTTTCAAAAATATAGTATTTTCAACAAAAAAATTTTTGGAAGTAAATCTGTCAGGAAAAAAAAGTGAGATAAATTTTTATGTGTTGCCTCGTTTAGGTTTTGTAAGGCTAGGTCCAATTCACCATAGATTTTGTGTTAACATTTAATGTTTCAGCCTGGTTTTATCTCTGAACAAGTAGACTAAATTAGAATAACAATAATATAGAAGTAGGTATTTTTTTTCCTTTTAGTTTTTTTTTTAAAAACTTTTTAGATTGAGGGATGTTAACAAAAAGCAGGATTCATTATGCTGGACTATGAGGACTGGAACAAGAAACTTAGTGTTGGAAAGAATATTCAAAGGAGACGCTGATTAGAATAACATTCTACTGGTTATAAGCATAACTTTTTTCCATATAAATATTTGGGGAATACTCTGCTTTAAAAAGACTTTGAAGAAATTCAGTTATGGAAGAAGATACTTTTTGCCAGTTCACATAGAAAAATATAAATACGAGAGGTAAACAGTGTTTCTGTGTGCTCCTGCTGCTCTTACTTCCCCTCCTGCGCCTCTGAAAATGATCCCATTTATATAAGTGTTAGCTGATAGTAGAAGAAATGTCATAGGCACATTCTCGAGCTCATGAATTCGTTATCACACGTAGTCAGGCTGCAGATGTGAGGTGTAATGCCCTTTTCTCTGGGGTCCCCCCCAAAAGATACACTCTTTTGTCAGGACGATTTCATTTAGACCTAGTTTCCCCAGATCTTTGCATGTTGCAGATGACTACCTCTGTTCTCTCCACATTTCCTCTCCTGACTCACTAGAGACTATAAATGTTATTAATTTGAAGTGTCACTCCACAGTCCGTCACCCTCTCCTATCCCATCCAACAAAAGTTGAGGTTTTCAGTTTGCACCAAGTTATTGCAAAGCAGCACACTTTCAAGGAGAGGAATCACAGAAATCCAAATTATATAATGGGACGCCATTACTAATCAAATCTTGTTGGAGTGGTACTGCCCCATAGTCACTAGGATGATGCCACCAAAACTCAGCATTTCTATGGTAACATTTCCTAGATTATTGGACACACTCTGTAGGACATTCTTCTTCACAGAAGCTTACCTTAGATGCGTGGCAAAAAGGACCAAGGCTGGACACAGCCCTTTAAAGTCTTTTTCAAGCTTGAAGCAGTCCCACTGCACAACACACCCCGAGAGGCTGAACGCCAGCAGCGGTCTTGTTTCTGCCCCAATAGCAGCAAACCTCTTAATGCAAACTTCTTGCCTGCATTGCAGTATGGTTGTGTCCTTTACACCACCTTTCATTATTTTCCTCCCTGTTTAGCTTGATGTTTTCCACCCCAAATGTTCTTCATCACAACATATCAAATTCTCAGGGGAAGTTGGGGACGTCCTGTGAAAACACTCTGGGTTACAGAATTCACTTGGGAAGTGTGGGGATAGGCGTGCTTTGGGATACTTAAGCAAATTCAAGGCCATGGTAATTTCTTCATCTAAACACTGGGCACTTCAAGATTGTGACACCCAATTTATTCTGCCATTGCCATTGCTTGCTGGGCTGTAGCCATGCATGAAACTGCATCTGCTGTCTTGGATCCAGAAATGGGATCCGTGCATGGAGAATAATAGAACTACTCTACTAGCCTCTGGCCTGTTATTACATTAAATAAATACCTAATTCTGGCTTAAGTGACCCTAGCTTTTGGGACTCTGATACCTCAGCCTGCACACTTACACAATTCATATGAAAACTGAGTAGGGAAAACCATACTGTGGGTTGTGCACCGGGTTTGAGTGAAGGCAGGAGTTGGATGGGCATATGGGTATCTGAGGCTGCGGGCGGGGGTTCAGAACTACAGATCAAACTAGTGAGGATGTGTCTTGTCATACATCGATAAGCTTGGCTCTCACCCACTCAGGGTTTGGAAAGGTTTAGCTGCTGGAAGGCAGCTCTTAAAAACCTGCAGCTGTGCAGCCAGGGACTGACATTGGTAGCAACTTGTGCATTGTGTGGTGAGGCCATATCACTTCATGTCTTGTCTCATCATCTCAACTAAATTGGGAGTTACCTGAGGCCAGGCTCTGTGTCTCCCACTTTGGTGTTGCTTATATAGTGCCCAACATGTTTTCCATTTAATAGGGGCTCAATGGTGATAGTCTGTTACATTACTTACGTGGGTGATACATTCATTAGAGCAAGAGTTAAATAACTATACATGCCCAAGTCCATTGCTGTCTTCCTCAGCCATAGAACTGAAAAGAAACAACTTGCAGGATCCTCTATTTCTGCCTTAATTTTACAGATGAGCAAACTGAGGTCTAAAGGGTAAAGTGATTCACCCAAGGTCAAGTAGTTAGAAGCAAATTGAGCACCACTACCCAAACCTTCTCTCTTATAAGAATAACTGTTCACTCTAACTGTGGTTCCATTCAGAAGCTGCTCATGGGCTAGCTAGCAGATGTAGGACTAGCCTGTTCTGCCCTCCACCTTTAAAGCGGCAGCCATATAATAAAACATATTTAAAGGGAACATTCTTTTTAATATTTAAGCAGGAGAAAGTGATTTTTCCAGAGTAGTTATAATTTGGCAAAATTAGAAGGATTCTTTGCGGTAAAATATTTTTATTCCTTTGGAAGAGGTCTTACCTAATGGGCTCTCGCTTTATTTATACTTAGCTGGATTCCCGAGGAAGATCTCTAAGAGGTACCCTCACAGCAAGAAGGACTCCTGTAACTCTTAGCGTTACAATGCCAATGTTAAGATGTTGAACGATGTGGGAACATTTGGAAGGGAGTGTTAGTTGAACTCATAATCAAAATATTCAAGATAAAGTTTAGTAATAGTCCAGAGATAGGAAGTCAGATTGTGGCACTTCAGACCCCTTAGGAGTCCTGAGCAGTATCATGTCTAATCATGGGAAGGCTCCCACTTAACACGGAGCTATAGTCTAGGACTCTGTACTTCCCAATGCATCCCCTGTCTCTTTAGTGGGCTTTGTCTTCTGGAAAGTACTAGTGCATTAAGGAAGCAATGAACTGTTACTTGGATATATGACCTCTGAAGGGCTTTTTGAAAATCCCCACTGGACCTTTATTTCTCAGAGACTAACTTGGCTCATATGAATATTTAAATGTTTCCTAAAACTTGATAGCACAGGACATGGTTTACAATAAAAATAAATTTAAACATGAATGCTTTCTGACAAAGGGGTGGTGGCAGTGGGCAGTGCTGAGGAAAGAGAACCAGTGGGCACTTAAAACCTTAAACTTTAACAGGAAAAGTACATTCTGTCAGTCAAGCTTCAGGAAAAGTATGTATCCACCGACAATGGTTTTTACAGATAGAAGCATGTCTAAATGAAATCCAATTATGTAAATGGCAAAGCTTTTCCTAATTTGCTTTCTCATTCCATCAGTAAACTTCGGTCTACTTGTTATTGCTTTTGGCCAAAGGCCAGTGCATGACTTACTGAGCAATGAGCAGGTTCAGTGTGATCTTCAGAAGAAATTACAATTAAAACAATATGGTTGTGCAGTGCATTTCAGGGACTAAACTAGCTAATGGGTTAAACAGGGTAAAGGTTTTTATTTCAACTAGCAGGCTTATCCTACGATTGGCCAGGGTCCTCACAAACATGGGTTAACAAAGACCCAGGGGCTCCCAGTGGCAGAGGGATCACTTACAGCAGGGGAGGGAGATTTGCTTTTCTTTCTCTTCCTGTGGGCTGATCCCGTCCTGGCTGCCAGTGTATGTCAGCAAGTTCACAGACTTTAATTCATTGTAAGCCCCAAGTTATTGCAAAGCAGCATACTTTCAAGGAGAGAAATCACAGAAATCCAAATTATATAATGGGACGCCATTACTAATCAAACCTTGTTGTAGTGGTACTGCCCCTTAGTCATTAGGATGATGTCACCAAAACTCAGCATTTCTATGGTAACATTTCCTAGATTATTGGACACACTCTGTAGGACATTCTTCTTTACAAAAGCTTACCTTAGATATGTGGCAAAAAGAACCAAGGCTGGGCTGTCACCTGGGGCCTTCTAAACACCTGTTGTTTTTCTTAGAAGTAAAATGTGAATAACGGTGTCAAACACTCTGCTGTTATAGCTGAACACTGCTGCCTCTCAGTGTTGTGGCACATGGTATGCCAAGCCCAGGGATGGCTCAGAGAACCCAGACCTCTGGGCATGAATCAGTGAAGACTATGGGCTTCTATTACCTTAAGAAGATCATGTTGGAGACACCTCATTTATCTTTTCAGGAGGGATCCCAATTGTTAGATTCTGGGTGGTTGGGAGGACAGTGAATTTGTATGCCTGGTCATCCAACTTGTTCTTCATTCTTCGGGAGAGAGGTTAGGTGTAACCAATCTCTTTAAAACTTAGTGGCATAATATAGCAATCATTTTATTATGCTCATTGATTCTGCGAGTAAGGAATTCAGAAAGAGCAAAGGGCCCTTTCTGTTTCATATTGTCCAAAGTGTCTGAGACAACTGGGAATGTTTTAAATGGTTGAGGCTGAAATAGCTGGGGCTGAGGATCCACCTCCAAGATAGCTTCTTTACTCACATATCTGACACCTGGCTGGGATGACTGAAGGATCCCCTGCTAGGACTGTTGACCTGAGCATCTCTGTGCGGTTTCTCCAGTATGGTGGTCTCAGGAGAGTTGGAGTTCTAACATGGTGGCTCAGGGCTCCATTGTGAATATTCTAGCTAACAAATGGAAGCTGCATGGCCTTTTATGACCCTGCCTCTGAGGGCACTAGCATTGCTCCTGGAATTCTTTATGAATCAAAGTAGACACAGGCCTTCCCCTACTCATGGAGAGGAGACATGGATCCTATCTCTTGATGTGAGAAATGTCATAGAATTTGCAGTCATATTTTTAAATTTCTATATGACATTTCAAGTTGGTCTGGGAAAGCTCCAAGCACCTATGGTGGCTGTGGGCTGGAGCAGCCCATTCATAAACAAATCTATTTCTTTTCTAATCCTACTCTAAGGTAGGGGACTGCTTCCCATACCTTAGGGTAGTTAGGGTAAAGCCTGAGTTATTGAAACAGAGACATTCCAGAATATGGTGACTCAGATAAGATAGAAGTTTATTTTTCTCTCATGTCATGGTCCAGATGCAGGTAGTGAGATCCAGAGAAGTTGTGTCTCTGCTCCATAAAGTCATTTGGGTATTCATATTCCTTCCATCTTATTGTTTTTCCTTCCTCAGGGTATGAGCCTCTTTCATGTTGTCAAAGGTGGCTTATCATCATTAGTTTTGCATTCTAGCATTTGCGAAGGGGCAAGAGAAAGTGGAAGGTAAACAACTTCCTTTTATGAAAATGACATAGAAGTTGCACACATCACTTCCATTCATAGTCCATTGGCAATAATTTTGCCACATGGATATGCTTAGCTAACAAGGATGATGGGAAATAGAGTCTCTGGCTTGGTGTCCATAAGCCCTGATAAAAATTGTGTGAGTGTAGGAACCTATCAATAAAAAGAAAAAAAGGAAAATGGATGCTAGGAGACAGTAGTTTCTGCTATTAGCTTTTGAAATATCTCTGGAATATTTGTGAGGCATATTCAAAAACAGAAGTTGGCAAACTTTTTCCATAAAGGAGCAAATAGTAAATATTTTAGGCTTTTTGGGTTATATGGTCTCTGTCTATATTAGTTTTCTATTGTTGCTATAACAAATTACCACAAGCTTAATGGCTTAACACTCAAGTCTTTATCTTATGGTTCTGTAGGGCAGACATCTGACACAGGTCTTGTGGGCCAACATCACAGCTACCTTACTTTCTGGAGGCTCCAGGGGAGAATTAGTTTCCTCCCTCATTGGAGTTGTGGACAGAATTCAGTTCCTTATACACAGGCTTCAACATCTCAGATCCAGCATTGTGGCATCAATTCCTTCTCATGCAGCCATCTTTCTCCTTGGTCACAGCTTGGGAGAGAGTCTCCACTTTCAAGGACTCATGTGCTTCATTTGAGCCATGTGAAGTAACATGTTTGCAAGTTCTGGGTATCATGATGTTGATACTTCTGGGAAGAATCTACTTATCTGTTGTAGCTAACAAGTAGCCATAGACAACCTGTAAATGAATGGGCATGGCTGTGTGCCAATATAACCTTTATTTACCAAAACAGGCAGTGGGTGTGTTTGGCCTGTGGATTGTAGTTTGCCAAGCCTCTCTCAAGCGTATGGAAACCAGTTGTTGACTTAGGGCTCTCAGGCAGGCAGAAAGCTCCCTGGCAGTTGGTATGCCATCTTCTGTGTTATCAGGGCAGCAGTCAGTTGCTTCTAAGTCACCTTTATACTGAATTGTAATTACTTCCTTCAGTGTCTGGTTTTTATCTTCATATTGTGAGCGTATTGAATGCAGGAACCTTGTCTAATTCATCTTTGTACCTTCCCTAGTGCCTCACAACAACTAACATTTAGTAAGTACTCAGTAAATATTCATTAAATAAAGGAAACCTTAAGTAATAATTTAATGAGGGAGACATGAGTTGAAACATACACAAACAGGCATTTTGTGTGTGTGTGTGCTGGTAGAATATATTTTCTCTGGGAAGATATTCAGTTTTGATAAGGTTTGACTGTTTGGGTTTTATTCTGCAGATTAAGTCTGACACCTATGAATTTCCATATGAGTTCCCAAAGATAGATCTTCAAAAAGCTTAAAACCAATTTTTTGTTGTTCTAGTGAAAATTAAAGGGCAGAGCCAGAATTATACATAGCTGGTGGAGCCAGTAGTATGCATTTGACAGACATTAAATTTCTGCCTGCTTTTGCCAAAATAACAAAGTGACCATAAGGAAATTTGAAAATGGAAATAATTTTCCTGAGTGTTTTCCCAGATATTGGACTTCAGTGTGGGTTGAAAAGTGCACAGAAACGGTTTTGACCTGCCAAGCCATGAGTTCAGCTGTTGTAGGATCAACACAGAACCCTGATGCCATTAACAACATCTGAGGCTAAAGGGGCCAGGAGTCCATCTCTATCTTATCGATGTAATGTGTTCTCACACTCAGAGCCTGTGGCCAAAATAATAACTTATAGGTGTATAGGTATTTGGAGTCTTTAACCGAAAGGCATTTTATATACAATGTATTATAAGAACAACTCCTTTTATCCCAGATGTTCAATGAAACTAATAGGGTACTTTATCCAACAACTGCAGACCAGTCTTAGGTTGGAACTCAGCATGGATGCTTATTATGTTATATAACTATGTAAGACATGGCCATAAGTCTACCCTACCCAATTGAAATTGGCTCAAGTCTCTTAGGTAGACTGAAGAAAAAGAGCCTCGATTCTTAGTGTGAATGTTATGCATTTAAAAAGCTCACTTATACTTACATTCCCACTTTAAGGTGGTAGGTCTCGAATTCCCTAAGCTCTCTCCTAATCTACGAGAACCTTTTACATATCCTACCTTCATACTTTTTGCTTCCCTAGCTTCTACCAAACAAACCTCTTCTCCTCAAATTATTGTTGGTGGCACAATCAGCATGCCCATTGAGTCATGGTGCTTGCTAATAAAAACGGTAAGATATCAGACCAAAGACTGGCTTTCTGGGAATGCTGACATAAACCACTAAAATTACATTTTGGAGCACAGTCCTACAACCAACAACAGGGCCCTGCTCATGTCATAAAAGCTTTTATGCTAAAATGATCAGCCTCACTGAAGTCTACATATACTGTTTCTGTTACTCTCTCTGCTTTTCTCCCTGGTCCAATAGTATGACTCGTATAGAAAATGAAAGTAAAGCTCTTTTTTAAAAAAGCCAAACCCCATCTGATATGATTTACCCTTCCCGATACTTTATTAGCAACCAGCCAGCCCCTTAACCCCTGATGAGAATTTTTCATGAAGTTGATATTTTTTCTGGCATAGCTCAGTCCTGTGATTTGCAGAGCATGTTATGTATTTCATACCAACTCCTCTTCCCTGAGTTTCCCATCATGTAGACATGCTCCAAAGTATTATCTGTTGAACCTGGATATTATGGGAGGTGATTGTTTGAACTCCTGTGATAGGTATGGGCAGGCCATATTGATTTAAACATACCTGGCTTTTCAGGCCCAGCCTGTGGCTCAGTTGGTTGGAGCATTGGCTAGTACACCAAAAGGTTGCAGGTTCAATTCCCAGTCAGGACACATACTTAGGTTGCAGGTTTGATGTCTGGTTGGGGTGCATATGGGAGGCAACCAATCAATGTTTCTCTCTCACACAGATGTTCTTTCTCTCTCTTTCTCTCTAAAAAGGCAATAAAAAAATACATATCCTCAGGTGAGGATGAAAAAGAAAGTACCTGGCTTTTCAAAAATATCTTCCAACAATATCCTTACTAATTTTAGTTTGATATTTTACCTTACTGTGGCAGGCTTTAGTTATTATTTTTATTATTTATGATCTCAAGTTATTTTTTATAAACTAAATGCAATTAAAAGAAGAGATTTATTGAGTTTTTGTTTCTGTTGGGTCATTTACTGTTAAGGGCTGGATTTTGCCTCCCATCACCCAATTCATGTGTTGAAATCCTAACCTCCAATACCTCAGAATGTGACTGTATTTGGAGACTGAGCCTTTGAAGTGGTAATGAAGGTAAAATGTTTGGATGGACTCTAAGCCAGTATGACTGGAATCAGTGTAAGAAGAGATTAGATTAGGGTATAGACACACACACAGAGGAAAAACCATGTGAGGACAAAACCAGAAGATTGCCATCTACTAGCCAAAGAGAGAAGCCTCAGGAAAAAAAAAAAAACCAGCCGTGCAAACACCTTGATCTTGAGCTTCTAGTCTGAAGAAATAACTTGAGATCATAAATAATAAAATAATTTCTGTTGTTTAAGTCACCCGGCCTGTTGTATTTGTTATGTTAGCCTTAGCAAACTGGTACATTTACTATTAATTTTGTTCTTTTTTCCTAATGAACATTGATTATGCTTTTAATGTTTGTAAATTACTAGAGGCCCAGTGCAAAAATTTGTGCATAGGTGGGGTTCCTTGGTCTGGCTGGTGATTGGGGCTGATTGGGGCCATCTCGCCCAGTCCTGATCGGGGCCGGCTAGAGGGAGGGACCACGGGAGGTTGGCTACTTGTGGGAGGTTGGCTGTGGGAACACACTGACCACCAGGGGGCAGCTCCTGCATTGAACATCTGCTCCCTGGTGGTCAGTGCACATCATAGCGACTGGTCGGCCAGTTGACCGGTGGTAATGGTCGCTTAGGCTTTTATATATAGAGATGCCTTAAGATACTGGACAGCATGTAGTAGGCCACAGGGAAGTGAGATAATCTCAGGTAGTCTTCATGATTTGTTTTTAAGAGAGCCCAGCAGAGTGACCAGAAACTTCTATCATTACTAGTGTCATTACAATAACAATGGCCTTAATCCATAACCTGAAGGATGATTTAGTATGGACAAGTCTTTTCTAGACAGCATATTTTATAGAATGAGTTATAAAGTGCTATCTTGGGGAAGCTCAAGGACTATTTTTGTGACAGATATGTTTGGTCCACAGAACAGTTTAAAACAAATTCAGCCACTTAAAAATCCAAATTTCTTGCTGCTCTTAAAAATTTGGAATGTCTATCCTATTTTTCTGTGGACAAAACAGCTGCCCTCTTAGTTGGATGCTACTCTGTGCTACTCTCTAGAATTCCATTCCCCTCCCCCACATTTACACTTAAACCTATCTGCTTCACTCATTACCCATGCTGTATGGCCCAGATAATGGAAATAAACACATTAGCAGCCCCTATGTGATCAATTCTGAGAGATGCTCATTGAAGAAAGGGTTCTGAGGTGAAAAGTTTCTGTGGAAACTCCACAGCTTTTGCATATACTTCCTTGGAGAGTTTCTGTATTTGCTAACATACAGGGTGGTACAAAAGTGCTGGGGTCCAATCCCAGCGGGTCCAGGGGTCCCCAAAGGTGTGGACGGAGTCGGCGAAGAAGGAATGACACGAAGACAGCCTTCAGTTGATCAGCAGCCTAGTCAGGACCTCTAGCCAGGATCTCCAGCCAAAGTTCTGGTCGGAGTTCTGGTTAGGAACTGATCAGGATCTGATGTTTATTGTCTTGTTACATCCGTATTTATACCAGCCGATTCTAATCCTGTCAACCTCCACTACAAAGGCTAGGGCGTTTCTCATCTCCATTCCAGGGAGTAAAGACCATGTAGCCTAACTACCCGCCTGGCACTTAATTAAGGGGTTGTATCCCCTCCCTAACCTCAGGGAAAAATCCCCACCTGGGGAAACAACCTTTCTCGGAGAGGTGACCTTGGTTAAAACACATAGCGCCAAGAAGGTGAGCAAACATATTAAGAACAGTATGCCATATATGCCAGGTCCCTTGAAACAGCAAGGATGGACCGGCTCCCGGCAAATTCCCCCTTTTTTATTTTTTAAATGATAGCGCATGCAAATCAGTGGCCACCTCTCAGATTGGGCTGTTTAAGACTCGGAAGAAGACTGGCAAGCAATGACAATAAGCATAGCTATAAACATAGTGGATGAAGCGCACAAGGAGCCTTGTTTCTGTAGAAGGTTGCTGGCCTCTTTAGTCAAGTGATTTCAGCTGTCCTCAAGTTGGTGGTTTGGTTGTCCTTGTTGATCTGGCTAGTGGGCAGCGTCATTGGCGACGGGCTTCCCAAAGGGTCCATCAGGGCCGCGCTTGATGGTGGTGTCGGTGTCCGGGGAGGAGTCAGCTGTGCCCTTTGGGTCGGCCGATATGGATAATACCGGGGAGGAGGAGGATGAGGCGGAGACGGAGGGTGGTGTGACATAAGGTCGGATTAGACGGTCTGGAATCCACACAGGTGAGTCTGCATCCTGTGGAAATATACAAGCATCTCCTCTCCCCCAGGTTAAAAGTACATCAGGTCCTTTTCAGGCTCCAGTCAGTAAGTGTTTCCATTTGACGAAATAAGTGAGTTTCTGCTAAATGAAAGTTTCTTTTGCTGATTTACTCAGAGTCCTCAGACTTAGCTGAGAGAGTAGCTTCCACTTCTTGATTTTCTACCATCTGTTGGGCCTCAGTTGTTAACTTCTTCAGCCGACACCATGTTGGCACCTCAGTCCCTTCCATAGCCTTTCTTTTCTTCTTTTTTCTGTTTTTCTGTCATCAGGGCAACTCTAAGTCTTTGGAACGATGGGACAAGGAGCTTCTCTGGGTCCATTGTGGTGATGCATGTAATGCATTTACTCAATCCAAGGCAGGCATTTAAAAAGAAAAACCCCAAATGCTCTCCTGTATCCATTTTAAGAGTAGGATTGGCACTTTCCGCTATTACCTGAGTCCTGATGTATCACCCCAGGGATAGCTTGCCAATCCTGCACTTTCCCCTGGGTGGAAAGGCTGTAGTGGGGTTAAGGATAAGGCTCCGTGGGCCTACCTTTTCTCATGCCTCTACATTTACCTTTCCGGCACCTTTCCTTCCTCAGAAAAGCATGGACATACTTCTTGTATAAAACATTCCGTCTGACTGGGAGTAACCTTAACTCCTCTGCTAGCAAGCATATGTGTTAAAAGATCAATACAGAGTCATTTTTCTTTAGACTCAGTATGGCACATCTTCTTAATCTAAAGATCAATACAGAGTCTTCTTTCTTGGACTCAGTATGGCACATCATCTTCTCAATCTAAGTTCTGTACTATCCACCTTCTTACCCTACTTATCCTCTATAGGGGGGTCTGAAGCACCCTGGTGGAGTCCTATCCGTCCCGAGTGTAGGGGTTCTCAATGGGGGGGGGCTTACCTAGGGGAATCCTGTTCGAGGGGTTCCCAAAGGTGTGGACGGAGTCGGCGAAGACTATCCACCCTCTTTCTACGGTGGAGTCCTATCCGTCCCGAGTGCGGGGGAGCTTACCTAGGGGTCCCTGTTCGGGCGCCAGTTGTTGGGGTCCAATCCCAGCGGGTCCAGGGGTCCCCAAAGGTGTGGACGGAGTCGGCGAAGAAGGAATGACACGAAGACAGCCTTCAGTTGATCAGCAGCCTAGTCAGGACCTCTAGCCAGGATCTCCAGCCAAAGTTCTGGTCGGAGTTCTGGTTAGGAACTGATCAGGATCTGATGTTTATTGTCTTGTTACATCCGTATTTATACCAGCCGATTCTAATCCTGTCAACCTCCACTACAAAGGCTAGGGCGTTTCTCATCTCCATTCCAGGGAGTAAAGACCATGTAGCCTAACTACCCGCCTGGCACTTAATTAAGGGGTTGTATCCCCTCCCTAACCTCAGGGAAAAATCCCCACCTGGGGAAACAACCTTTCTCGGAGAGGTGACCTTGGTTAAAACACATAGCGCCAAGAAGGTGAGCAAACATATTAAGAACAGTATGCCATATATGCCAGGTCCCTTGAAACAGCAAGGATGGACCGGCTCCCGGCACAAAAGTAGGTTTACAATTGTTTGTATGGAAAATAATACAATAATTAATAAATAATAACACAAGAATAAACTGTTTCATGTACTCACAACTGTAAACCTACCTTTGCCCTACCATGTATTAAGAGACCAGACCTGAGAAGTTCTGTAATAGAGAAATCTACTTAACTTTGTTTCCCAGCATTTTACTTTCCTAGTTGATTAAGAAATCCCATTTCTTTGAGTAGCATATATTTGAAATCCTGTAGAGTTAGTATTCTGTGGAACACACTTTGGAAAATGCTAACATGGATTCTTACAGTCTGGTTCCTCCAGAAGGCAGAAGAATGAATTACAGAATTAGAATTCTGTAAATTATTAAGTAATTTGCATATTCTTAAAAGAAAATTTGAAAAGTAAATATGAAAACAAAGTAAATGTAAATTTTTTTTTATTAAGGAGCAATATTTTTGTGATGTTATTTGACACACCAAGGAAATCTACATAAATGACCACAAGCCACCAAATGCATAACCAATGTTATCTACTGTGAGAAGCAATCTTTTTTTTTGTTGTTGTTGTGAGGTATTTATTTTTTCTTTCTGCAACCTACAAACATTTAGTCTAGGTATGGCCGATAATGTGGTAGTGGATGTTTGTGAACTTGAACTGTACCATCATCATATGATAATTACAGCATTCTTGAGTGAGAGAAAAAAAGAATATGACCTACCTTTTTAACATTTAAAGTTAAAAATGAGAAGCAATCTTTTAAAAAAGTGAAATGGAAGAACCAAGATGGTGGTGTAGGTAAATGCTGGTACTCGTCGTCTCCCATAACCACATCATAATTACAACTAAAATACAGAACAACCATCATTCAGAACCGCCTGAAATCTGGCTGAATGGAAGTAAAGAAGGAAGTACATCGAGACTGGTAGGAGGAGTGGAGGTGCAGACTGGGCTGGTCTAACACCCACATGTGGCATTTTCTTTTTTAATCAGGAGGTTTATCTCCTCTGTGGAGGCCTCCCATGAGAAGCAAGGGGTCCCAGCCCACACCAGACCCCCAGCCCAGGGTTCCAGAACTGGGAAGAGAAGTCCCCATAACTTTGGGCTGTAAAAACCAGCAGGGATTGTGGCTGAGTGATATGGAAGCTACTGGAGACCCAGGCAGTCCCTCTTAAAGGTTTGGTGCATGAACTTAACTGGACTTGATTCCTCTAGGCTCCAGTCCTGGGGCAGCAGCTTTGGGGGAAACAGGGACATATGGGGAGGAACTGGATTGTTTGGCATTGGGGCAGGAATTCAGGGGTGGCTTTCTCCCAGATGGGGTACTTGCAGGAGTCATTGTTCCTGTGCTGGGACCTCCCCTATTTCAGAGCTGACTGGCAGCCATATCTGAGTTTCCATCAGCATGGCTCACACTGTTTGCTCTGCCCTGGTGATTCCTTGAGATCCTGCCCCATCCAATTTGCAGCCCCATCCAAGCTGTTTGCAGCTGCTTTTCCATATGAATAGCCTGTCCTGGCTCAGGCTTCATACTTTCCTAAAATCTCTCAAATAAGCAGCAGCTGGTGTCAGCATGCCACATACCTATCAGTAAGAGGCCTAAGACCTGGCACTAGCACCCGCCTGCCTTGCCTCACAGCTTGGCCTCACCTGGGCACTTACAAGCCCAAGATGAGTATCAGCCATCTGCAGATTGCTCTGTAGCTCCCGCTGGGTAGCCCCAGGCAGTGGCTGACTTTGCACCTCCTGGGAAGCCCAGAACCAGTGCACCTGGTGGACAGTTTCAGATCATACCAGATTATAATCCTACACATCCACAAGTGACACATTCAAGGGGAAGACTCAGTGAGCACCAAAGCCCCACGGAAGCAAGTCCTGCTCCATAGGGGTATCTCCTGCACAGAAGCTCTTCCACTGTAGTTGCAGCCGATCCTCACAGCCAGTTGGCCTGGAGGTCAATTCTTCCCAGTGATGCCAACAGCAATCAAAGCTCAACTACAACAAAACTGTGCACACAGCCCACACAGGGGCACACCTAGAGTGCCTAGCTCAGGTGATTGGGGGATCTGAGCCACTGTGCCCAAAGGACACCTACTACACAAGGCCACTCTACCAATTCCAGGAGACATAGCAGCTCTACCTAATACATAGAAACAAACACAGGGAAGCAGCCAAAATGTGAAGACAAAGAAACATATCACAAGTGAAAGAACAGAAGAAATATCTAGAAAAATAACTAAATGAAATGGAAGCAAGCAAACTACTAGATACAGAGTTCAAAACAATGGTTATAAGGTTGCTCAAGGATCTTAATGAGAGCTTTAAGGGACTTAGTGAAACTTTCAAGGATCTTAGTGGAAATTTCAGATGTGAAAAGGACTAGTCAGACGTTAAGCATACACTAACTGAAATAAAGAATAATTTACAAAGGTTCAGCAGTAGAGTAGAGAACTCAAAGAATCAAATTGATGCTTTAGAATATGAGGAAGCAAAAAAAAAAAAAATACCTAATCAGAAGAGTAAAAAGAAAAAAGAGTCCAAAAATATGAAGATAGTGTAAGGAGTCTGTGGGACAACTTCAAGCATACCAATATTCACATTATGGGGGTGCCAGGAAGAGAAGAAAGAGGGCTAGATATTGAAAACCTATTTGAAGAAATAATGACAGAAACTTCTCCTACCTGGTGAAAGAAATAAACTTACAAGTCCAGGAAGTGCAGAGAGTCCCAAACAAGAGGAACCCAAAGAGGCCCACATCAAGACACATCATAATTAAAATGCCAAGGGTTAAAGACAAAAAGAAAATCTTAAAAGCAGCAAGAGAAATGCAGTTACCTAAAAGGGAACACCCATATGACTGTCAGTTGACTTCTCAACAGAAACTTTACAGGCCAGAAGGAAGGGCAAGAAATATTCAAAGTGATGAATAGCAAAGACCTACAACCAAAATTACTCTATCCAGCAAAGCTATCATTTAGATTTGAAAGTCAAATAAAGAACTTCACAGACAAGAAAAAGCTAAAAGAGTTCATCACCACCAAACCAATTTTACATGAAATATTTAAGGGTATGTTTAGAAAGAGGAAGAGGTAGAGGAGGAGGAGGAGGAGGAGGAGGAGGAGGAGAAGGCGGAGGAGGAAATGGCAGTTAATACGTATCTACCAATAACTGAATCTAAAAATCAAAATAAACAGACAAGGAATCTAATGAACAAACATGAATAAAATAGAACCAGAGACATGGAAACAGAACAGACTGAGGAATCTCAAAGGGAAGGGGAGAGGAGGGTGGGAAGAAATTAACTAAAGATCCTATATGCATATTTGCATTACCTATGGACATAGACAATAGGGTGGTGAAGGCCTGGGATGGGGCGGGAATCATGTGGAGGGGGGCAAGGGGAGGGAAGAAGAGGGATATCTGTAATAGTCTCAACAATAAAGATTAAAAAAAAAAGTAAATAAAAGTGAAATGTTTTTGCTCGTTGTGAAATAAAAATAGATTTTAGCATTGAGAGAACTGTATTCCAATTACTTCTGTTGTGCTCCAGTGTCTTTGTTATTGCACCACAATGAATGCATCACTTTCTTCATATTTCAGATTAATGATCTGATTGGACTGTAAACATTTTGTTAGACAAAACTTACACTCATTATACTTGCATTCATTTAAAACAAGGAATATGTGCAAATGAATCCAGATATCCTTTTGTATTAGCCATTTTATTAGAGTAATAATGCATAAATCCTGATTTGCATATTCAACTAAATGATTGCAAACAGTTTTTGACACATAAATTCACCGCTGTTCTACTTGCCTCCACTAAGTTTGACAAAAGTGAATTGGTCTATTTGAGTTATCCTCCTTTGATTTCTCCAAGAAAATCAATATAATAAAGTAATTCTTTCCTGCCATCCTCTTCTTTGCTAAGCTCTTCTGAGAACAGTCAGAAGGTGTTTTTCCTTCAATTATTTCAGGCTTGTTTGCATTAAATCCTTTCCAACGGGCGCCAGTAAATGTGTTCCCTTAATAAGGATGTCTCCCTTTGAAATAAGCTAAATAAAATTTTACATTTAAGGTGAGTAAGAACCAGTTATGGAGAAAATTGTTCAATATCTGTTCTATTCTAATTTCTTTTTCCATGCAAAGCATGCTGCAGCTCTGTATTGAGGAACAAGTGTGATGATGTGACATGCATAATTCATGCTTCTGGCCTTCTCCATACACTTATTTTTCCATCAGAATTCCACATATTTAGATAAGGTCAAAGATTATTCTTTACTGCTATCAATAAAAGTTATTTTTAAAGACAGTGACATAAAAATGTAGACATTTAATTCCTCAGAAGAATGTTTGATTGTGGTACTCTCACAATACAAGATTTTTCTTGTAGACACTTCAGATTCTGTTTGTTTTGTGAGTTTTTGTTGTTGTTTTATTACATGACAGGATTTCATTTATTTTACTGGATGGCATCCTTGTTTGCAAAGATTCCTAAGATGACAGCTCACTTATTTATTAGAAATTAAGGCAAAAATTATGCCACTTCATTCCCAAAGAGTTCATCATTCTGTGGAATTTCTTATATTGTTCTCTTTTCCAAAATGGTATTTTAATGATACAAAAAGTACAAGTCTTACACTACATAAAGTCAATTTCCTGTTCTTCTTTTTCAACTCCTTTCACTTACTCCTATTATGGCTGTTTTTATACCTCATTAAGACTGCTGCTCTTCTCCATCTAAATAACCACAGGCATTTGCAGCCCAGTATGTTTATAACTAAATCCATCATCTTCTTCTCCAAACATGTTTTCACCATGTAATGAGTTATAGAAAGCCAGAAACTTGAGTGCCATCTTTGATTCCTCATTCTTCTCTGCTTTGTACATCCAGACAACAGCCAAGTCTAGTCAATTCTGCTTTTCCAATGTCCCTCAAATATATCCTCTGCTGCTTATTTACTCTCCATTGCCATTTCCTGGCCCAAGACACCACCATTTCTTTCCTCGATTACCATGTCACCTCACATTCACACATGTGTGCACATTTCTCCTGCCCACAGACACAGAGTCAAAAATCCAAGCCAATTGTTAAAGTGGTTGGAGGGACTGTGGGGACCTTCTAGCTGGCACGTTCCCTTGTCCAGCCTTCTCCATTAATCACATTTATTCAGTGTTTTCTATGTGGACCGGGCCACTCTATTAGGAGCTATGAAGAATCAAAGAAGTTGTGATCTCTGCCTACAGATAATTTAGATAATCTAGTAGGTTTTTAGTGGAGGGTGCATGTGGAAAGTATGTATGAAAAGCATTGCTCGTGTCTTAGGCACTGTGGCAACATTTCTGCATTTAGACCTTTGCTGGAAAAAAAATTGAAAGGAGCGTATGGCCTTTAAAATGTTCCTAATTTGCCACCTACTACATAGTAATATTCTCAACCATAAATTTTAATCTTTGCAATTATGATCTCAACAGTGAGGGTTGCATCTGATTTCAACAAACATCCAAAGGTCAACATAATACTAAAATTGTTTTATCTCTGCTATGCTTGTCTGGGGTTATAAAATTCCCTACCTCATTCTGTTTTCTCCTCAAGATAACTCAGGGCTCTGAACTACAGCCACATCTGGGGAGGAGAATTTTGGGGTCACTTTGTACAATTCTTTCTTAGATGCCTTCCCAATAATAATGGATTTTCCTGAGGACCCTGGACACATAATGCACACCATAGATTTATATATTTCTTCCATATGGTTTCCAAGTTATCATGGAAAGCTTCTTTCTTTTTTTATTAATTTTCACCCAAGGACATATTTTAGAGAGAGTGGGAGGGAGGGGGAGAAACAGAGAGAGAAACATCGATGTAAAAAAGACACATTGATTGGTTGCCTCCCGCACATGCCCTGACCAGGGCCAGGTATTGAGCTTGCAACCGAGGTATGTGCCCTTGACCAGAATAGAACCTATCCTTTATCCACTGAGCCAAACTGGCTAGGGCTCAGGGAAAGTTTCTTATCTACAGAGTTGTCAGCTTACCTATCTCCTCCCCTGCACCCTGACACACTCTGGTCACCCTCCCCTTCCACTCTGTTCAGAGGACTCCAGGAATAGAGTAGCACCATTCCCTTTAAACAGGAGCAGATAACTCAGATCAAATCTCCATGGTAAATCGGCTTCTCAGCATCTGGTGCCGTTCCTTTAATGAAGCCTTTTTCTCTCCATGATATGAATCCATTAGACACTGAGAAGCTGGAGTATGTAAAATATTTTGTTTATCTGGCCCTTCTCAAAGGTACTGTCTGTCATCATGGATGTCTGCAGTAAATATAGCAACAGCACTGGATGTGTGAAGTGATTAGATTTATGAAGCACATAAACTGCAAAGCTTCTAATAACCATAATTCCTAACTTCAATCATAATACTAGTATTAGTGTCATGCTTTCTGGAGGATTTCATGTTTCTAAAAATATCCTAATTGTGGTTATCATGTTTACCCTGTACTTCCTTTAATTTGAAAGTGTAGGGGCTCTGTCAGAGAGAAGCTAATGAAAACAGCCCATCCTTCCATAGTGTTTATATGGGCAGTGGGGCAAGATGGATGGCCTGTCTTGCGTGCTCTGCAATTAAATTAGATAAATTTCTCTGGGAAAAAGAGAGTCCACACTAATAAGGAAAACTGATGACAAAATCAAATGTGTGGGTGGGGAATAAAGGGTAGGATCTTTATCTTGGCTCCCACTTCCTATCCCCAGCCCCTACCTCAGGGAGATTTTGTCTGAATGCCTTTAACATGATCTCCTTCTAATTATTTGGCATCATTTGAAAAACATTTGAAAGGATGCCAACCATCAGTCAATTTTCCTTTTGACCCTGGCCTGAGATATTAGTTCAGGTAGTTGACATGATTCTCAGCTCATGAAGTCTCTCTTTGCCTTTTAGGGATAAAAGGAAGGTAAACCCTCTTAGGTTTATTAGAACACACACACACATACACACACTAGCAATGGCTATTTCTTCATCTTTGTAGAATTTGGCAGGTTTGAAGGAGGCTCCAGATTTAGCCATTGAAAGATGATTCCGTACATACATCACTGAGCTTAATACCCTGACAGTTGCCATGATGGACTCTGGCCAGAGGCAGGAACACTTGTTTAATGGATATTTTTAAAAACTTTTTTTTCTGAATAGAGGCAGAATAGATACTTGTCATGTAACATTCAAATACAGATATGTAAATACATAATTTTACCCTCTAACGATAACCACTGTTAACAACTTGATGTATATCATTTAAAGCTCTTTTCTAATTATGTCCAAATACATTATCATTTTAAATAAATGGAATAACATTCTACATGCTGTTTTATGGCTGTCTTTTAACTTTAATAATATTTCATGGACACTTTTTTGGGGAAGCGAATACACATTTGTCTCAATCCTTTCAACTCTTCTGTGGCATTCCATAGCATGGTTGGAACAGAATTTATTTACTGTTACGCTACTGGTAAATATTATAATGGCCTTCAAATTTTTTGTTCTTGCAAGTATTGTTTCTGAGAACATCTTGGTCCATACATCTTTAGATGCCAATGAGAATGTTTCTGCAGGATAAATTCCTGAAAGTGGAATTAAAATATTTATTGTAATTATCAAATTTCTAGGTTGATCTGTGTTAGAAAGATGCTTTAAAATTGTGTACTTTTTTTCAATTTTGCCAAAAATATATGAAAGTGCTGATTCTCCACACTCCAACATGGGAATTAGTCATTGCTGGGGTTATAAAACTCTAGTTTAAGTTATCCTTTTACTCTTTGCTAGATGCTCAGATAAAACTATTTCACTGTTGGATTATTACTTGGATTAATAATAATATGGTGAATTTTTCCAGACAGATACATGTTCATTCTTTTATTATTCTTTATTCATATCCCTTTCCTATTTTTATCAGAATTTTTATCTTTTCCTTATTAATCCATAGATACTTTTTTATGTTTATGATAGGAGCTGGAAATCATTTTCTAAGTGTTTTATTTATTTTTCAATTCTATGGTGTGCTCTGTCATAAAGACAATCAATATTTTTTGGCAAAATCCATCAGTCTTGCACTTTATGATTTCTTACCTTTGTATCCTGATGAGAAGTATGTCATTCACCTTAAGATGTCAAGCATATTCCCCTGTATTTACTTCCAGTAACTATCTAGTTTTTAAAAAAATATATTTTATTGATTTTTTTACATAGAGGAAGGGAGAGGGATAGAGAGTTAGAAACATCAATGAGAGAGAAACATCGACCAGCTGCCTCCTGCACACCCCCTAACTGGGGATGTGCCCACAACCAAGGTACATGCCCTTGACCGGAATCGAACCTGGGGCCTTTGAGTCCGCAGGCCGACGCTCTATCCACTGAGCCAAACCGGTGAGGGCAATTATCTAGTTTTTTAAAAAATGTTGAAATCTTTAGTAAATCATTACTTTTTAAGAATAAAATAGATAAAAAATCTGCCAAAACCGGTTTGGCTCAGTGGATAGAGCGTCGGCCTACGGACTGAAAGGTCCCAGGTTCGATTCCGGTCAAGGGCATGTACCTGGGTTGCAGGCACATCCCCGGTAGGAGATGTGCAGGAGGCAGCTGATCGATATCTCTCTCATCGATGTTTCTAACTCTCTATCCCTCTCCCTTCCTCTCTGTAAAAAATCAATAAAACATATTTAAAAAAAAATAGATAAAAAATCTAACTTATTGTTTCTCTTCTAATGGTTATTAGCCTCCACATTTTTTAGTGAGTTAGCCCTCCTTTCCTTGCTACATTTAAATAGTCACTAAAGGCCTATGTAATCATGAATCTGTTTCTGCATTCCCTGTTCCATTAATCTCTCCACACCAGTGTCATGTTTTAGTTATAGCACCTTTAAAATGTATTTGAATCTGGTAGTACAGATTCCTTCTCATTATATTTCATTTCAAAAATTTGTCAGGTATTCTAAACATTTACTCTTTCAAGTTAAACTTTATTATTAATTCGTAAGGTGTAGAGAGCCCCTGGGAAGGCACATGGGCATTTCTTTAATAAATTGTCAGCTGAATCCAGGGCGGTAGGCAAAGCCATGTCCTGGAAACACATCTTGCCAAAAGGGCAGAAGTGTTCTCAGCTTGACCTTCATTTCTGCCCAGGTGCAGTGGAGTGGGTTTTATTATGTAAATCCAGCCAAGCACCAGGAATGAATATGACTCGGGCCCACCCAAGAATGCACATAATCTCCTTTGTCTTGACCTTTGGTGAAACTTCCTGGTATTTGGGGTATAAAATAGACACGCTGTATCAGTGCTGGGTCTCTGTCTCTCCATCAGAAGAGGGCAACGGTCCCACCCGGTCCCAGCTTTTCCTTGCATCTCTGTGTCTGTCTCTTTCTTTCATTTTCTCAATCCCCAGCAGCCCCTACTCAAAGAACCAGACCACTCTCTGGCTGTGCTGGATGCGGAAAAGAGAGAACCCTCTATAGCAGTGGTTCTCAACCTTCTGGCCCTTTAAATACAGTTCCTCATGTTGTGACCCAACCATAACATTATTTTCGTTGCTACTTCATAACTGTAATGTTGCTACTGTTATGAATTGTAATGTAAATATCTGATATGCAGGATGGTCTTAGGTGACCCCTGTGAAAGGGTTGTTCAACCACCAAAGGGGTCGCGACCCACAGGTTGAGAACCACTGCTCTATAGTAAGGGTTGACTAAAATTGGAATTTTTGGAGTTTTATTAACATACAATTTATTTTGAGAATTGTCAGTTTCTTCTAAGGGTATTTCTCTGTCTTCTCTTATTGCGTATGTTGTGGGAACTAATTCTTCCCCCAGAGAGCAGTGGGAAAATGGTGGACAAAAATAATGTCCTAAAAATATGGGTTTTGAGAAAGATAATGGTAATGATTGGCTAGAAAATGACAGTTAAGACAAAGCAATAGTGATATGGGAAAATGGAAAAGGGCATAAATGGAGGGAAGTAAGTATAGAGTGAGTGTATAAAGTGAGAGTGAGGAGAGAATGGGAGTGAGTGTAGGAGGAGGAAAGTGAGAAATAAGAAACCGAAGAGAAAGACTGATTGAAGTGCAAGATAGAAACAATGACCTATGGCTGGCTGGGCAGAGAAGGGCTAGAGGGGCTGTAGTGGATTTTATAGTCTCATTCAAGTTGGATTGGGCTGCACAGAACTTGTTGAGCAAGTGGCTCTGGGGATACAAAACCAGTGGTGAAGGGTGAGCCTGGGAAGGCAAGAGGTGAATGTAGTGCCTTTGCCTATGCCTTTGCTTGTCCAGAAACAATGTTGAGTTCGATCAGCATAGGGAGGAAGATAAATGGGGCAGAGTGGGGCAGGGTAACATGGGCAAGTAAGAGGGCCCAGATCAGAAGATGGAGGAGGGATTTAGATGGAGCTCTACACAGGGATACAGGCCTGGTACAGATCCAGCCTGAACACTAGGGGCAGAGGCTTAGTTAGGAATATTTCTGACCACAATCTTTGTTAAGTCCCCCACCCACTCTCCACTCCTGTCTGCTTCGAATTTCCTGGGGTCTGCTCCAGGGTTAGATGTGTGCAGTGTAACTTGCCCAATCTAGCTGACCTGATTGTGCAGTGGTGGCACTTAACCAAAGCTGAGCCTTGCACTCACTACCCCAGGAGAGTTGGCTGGGACAGAGGGAGCAGATGGACCTTTTCCAAAGCAACTGCATTTCAGGACCTAAAGACGGTGACTGTACTTCAGCAAGAGGACTGAGAGGCAGAGATAAACAATCTACTTTAAGAAAGACTAAAACATATACACAGAAAGAGCAGAGACCAATTCTTCCTTCTGGCTTGTTTTTGAGACTCAGCTGCATTCTATACTTTGAGCTCAATAGGATACTCTAGAACTGCCCCTTTTGTAAAAAAAAGCTGGCTCAAACTGAGTTTGTGTTGTATATAGTCCTAGAAATCTTAAATAACACAGGGATTAAGGAATATAGGGTGGCAAAGTTATGGATTTCCTTTTAAATAAAAATATAAGTTCTAAATGAACGGACTGAAATATCTGGTAGAACTCCAGAAAGCAGGGTCAACAGGTTAGATCTAGAAATAGAAGTTAGGGCTCTGCATTCAACTAGACCAAACTTGGCAGCTGGGGCTAGTGGAAAGAGCATTGGACAGAAAAGGAGAAAGCCAGGCCCAACGTCATGGAACTCCACAGCCCTGAATGAGAATTACTGGACTTCTATGGATAAAACAGGGTAACTGTGCCTGCTTTATGGTCCTGGCCACAGAGGAAGTTTTTGAGATGTGTGGCAGGGACCAGGTGCACTCAGTGGGCTGTAAAATACTATTTCCATGGAAGTCATTGTTGCCACTGCTTTGTAGAACCTGTATTGTGACTCAGTGCTCTCTGGGGTCAAGGCTTGTAAGGTCAGTCACTGACTGATGTAGGAAGTAGGAAAAGAGGTATCGGATAAGGCTGGGGCCCTCTGCACCGCCTCTGGGTAGCACAACTACAGAAGGTGCCATTCTTACTCTACACAGTTGGAGTGGTGCCCTCTGGGATCCAAGAAAGGATACCATGTGAATGAGGCCCCCCAGAGTTGTGTGATGTGGCAGTCCCGGTTCCAGGGTCACATCTAAAGAGAATGAACTCTCATGCTTGGAGTTCTGGCCGTGCATAAATGTAAAAACAACCCTCAACTGGAAGAATTTCTCTGGCAACCTCATCACAGCTGTGTTGTCCAAACCTTTGGGAAAGGGCGAAAACATTAGAAAAAGCATGGATCTGGCTGGTACTTGAAGGCATGCACCCCATAAACTGTGTCAGCACCCCATAAACATGCCACTTTTAATGACGAGTGCATATCCCTATTCACCACCATCATTTATTCTACCACAAAATCTCCCGGAACTTTGTTTCCAGAGTTCCTTTTATCTTAACCGTTAAACTAGCCTTGGGGAGATATTGAGGTCAGTAGTCCTGGACCTGAGTCATATCTCCCTCTGACCTCACCTCGGTAGTAACCTAAATAGCAACAAAGGCTTTTGAATAATACTAACAACTTTGTAGAAGGCTTTCTGACCAGGCTGGCATATGCAGAAAGCCAGACCCATCAATAGTCCCATAATGGTTTATGAATGTTCACCCTGGAATAGGAATACTTTAAAACATCTGCTTTGGTGATAATTAACACGTATAGGTGTCTAGAAGTTAGAGGGTACATTAAAAAGACATGCACACCATGTGAAAAGAGGGGTGATACACATAAAAATTTGGTCTAATGCTGAGGAATGGTGTCAGCAAGGCTAAAGTTGGAGGTTATAACTGGGAGGGTTGCAAAACTAACATAAAACAAAGAAGCACCCAATGAAATAATATGTACCCATAAGGAAAAATGACTCAGAAAGAAGAATGAAAAGTAATTTTTTTGGTCAGTGGGGAGCAAAGAGAACAAAAGAATGGGCCCCCTGCTGAGTGGGGAACCCTGTCCAGGAGCAGAGGTTTGTCCTAAGAGCTTCCGAGTTTCTATTGAGGACAATGTGCTTCAGACAACAAGGCCCAGGGAGAGCTTGGCTTGGGGGCGGGGAACTGATGTTCATGGGGGACTAGCAAGTCAGCTCTCAGATAAACTGCATGGATTGAGCGGTCCAGGCCAGGCTGATGACACCAGAACACTAACAGGGACAGTGACTTGCAAATGTGAGGTGGGAACACTAGAACGAGTCAGCCATTTTCGAGAACTCATAGAGGACGGCAGAAGTTCAAAGATGGGAGAATAATTCCATCTTGATTTCAAAAAAGATAGCTCTGACAAATATAGAAGACAAACATTGCTGATCTCCTGCCTAATTTTGGAATGGATTCTAACATGGTGTATAAGCCCCTTGAAGTAGAAAAAGTCTTGTTTATTAGGAAACTGCATGGATTCATAAGAATAATTCATTTCAATGCAACCAACCTTTCTTTCCTTCCTCTTTTTTTTAAGTTAGAAGTTGACCAAGGGAATTCTGGAGATAAAGTATGCTTACTTTCCTAAAAGGCATTTAATAGCTTTCATATTTTTTGTGAATAAGATGGAAAATATGGGAAATATATTTGTGTATAATAGTTATATCATTAAATTAAAAGAATATTATATAATCAGTATATTATAGTAATATATGCTTATTGCCATAGATTGACTGTTTGTGTCCCCTCCAAATCCATATTGTTGAAACCTAATTCCTAAAAGATGGTATTTGGAGGTGGGGCCTTTAGGAAGTGAAGGCAGAGCCCTAATGAATGGGATTGTTGCTTTTACAAAAGAGATACTAGAAAACCCCATTATATCCTCTACCATTTGAGAACACAATGAGAAGACATCTGTTTACAAACCAGGAAGTGGGTTCTCAGCAGATATTGAGTCTGCCAGTGCCATGTCTTGGACTTCAGCATCCAGAACTATGAGAAATAATGTTTGTTGTTTAAGTCACCAGTCTATGGTATTTTATTATAGCAGCCTGAATGGACTAAGACATAAATATAATAATATATTAAGTATTATAGAATATTACATTACAATATGTTATTAACAATAATATACGATAAAATTAACATATAATTAATATTATATTTTAATGTAAAAATATTGAAAATGTTTGGGTAAGATGGAAAAAATTACAGTTAAGTGGCTAACGGGCTGCTTAATGGATTAGTGTCAACCACAGGAAGTAGAAGGGTAGAGTGTAGGATTTTTCAAAACCATCTGGGGAGCTAATTAGAAATACAGATTCTGCCCACACCAGACCTATTGAATCACTGGGAGTGGGGCCTAGGAATCACCATTTTAATCAGATCTCCAGATGATTCTCAAGCACACTCACAAGTCTGTATCTTTAGGCCTGACTTCTTCCCTGAGTTCTAGGCTTGTATACCCGACAGCCTTCCCAACATATCCACTTGGATATCTAACAGGAATTTCAAACATAACTTGCTCAAAATGGAATTCTTATCCCCCCAAACCTCATCTTCCTTCAGTAAATGGTACCTCTAGCATCTAAATACTTGGCCAAAATCTAGGAGTCATTCTCTTTTCCTTAAATCCTATATTGGCTTTACCTCTGAAGGAAATCGTGATTCTGTCATGTCTCACCATTGCCACCTCTACCAACCCTAGTCTAAATCATCACCATCTCTCCTCTGGGTTACTGTAATTACCCTGCCCAATCTCCCTGTCTCCACTTCTGTTCCCTATTCCTTCTTCTTAGAGCAGCCAGTCTGATCTTTGTTACCCTGAAATAACATCTTACTACATGAACAACTGATCCCATGTGTCTTACTTTGGCCTATAAGACCTCGACCTGGTTCCTGACTATTTTGATCCATGGCTCACTCTCTGACTTCCCATGTGCTGGATGGTCAAGTTTGTTTCTGCCTTAGGGCCTTTGTGTTTACTGAGCTCTTTTGCATTTGACACAACAGCCTCTGTTTCATCTTAAGGATCATTTTATCAGAGAAGCCTTCCTGACAACCACAATTCACCCTCTACCTCCTGACTGTTTTATTTTACTACCTAAAATTCTTAATGATCTATTTATTTGCATGGTTGCCATCTGATTTCTTGATAGGCTGTATACTCCATGTGAACAGGAAATTTATGCCTAGGACATTGCTTAGCACATCATAGGTGCTCAATAAATATTTATTCATGAATGAACCACTGGTGTAACAGGAGGCTGAACTTTGCCATCAGACCTTGGTATAAATCTCTGTCCCATGTTGGTTCATGCTGAGCCTGTGTAAAACCTGGTTCCTTTGAGACTTCTGCTGTCTTTCACCCATCATCTAATCATTTCCTCTTCCTACCCCATGCAACACCTCTACTAAAGACTTTATCTGCTTCAGAATCCTTTCTCTTCCCAAGGACTAGCATGACCCAGGGTACTTCACTGTGCTTATGTTGAAACAGCCAGCATTATAGCATCGTTCTCAACAGTGGCCACATATTAGAATCATCAACGGAGCTTTAAAACAACACCAGTGTTGAGGTACCTACAATGCGGTACGTAGAGGAGTCCTATACAGAACAGTTAAAGGGACAAGTGGTAAATGGCATGGAGAAGAAAAGACTTGTGGGATGGAAGGAAGGAAATGAGCTGTCAGGAATGTCTTTAGGCCTTTAGGGGACCACGATATACAAGAAAATATATTCATGATATGTTGCTCCAGAAGGTAGTATTGGAGCAAATGACTAAACGTCATGGGAAAATATTTTGACTCTGCTTAAGGAAGATCCTTTTGGAGATAAACACAAAAAGAGAAGAAGCTGCTCTAAGAGCTTTCTGCCCTGAAACAATTAAAGGCAAGACTAACTGACTCCTGGGCAGCGAAGTGATAGAGGTCTCAACATTCCAAAGACCAGGAGAGCCTGTGACAATCCTAACCCACCGATACAAGGGGAAGTGGTTAAACAGTGACATCCCTGACTTCTGCTGCTGGGGATGTGGGTGTGTTTGGTGGTGTTGCACAGAGGACAGTTTCTACATGATGAAGGGAACCCATTTTCATCTTTTATTTCAAGTAAGATGTGACCGTTCTCAAACCAAAGAAACCCGAGGCATACAGTTTATTGACACAGCAGACAAGAGAATGTTGAGGCTAGAGCCAGAGATTGCTGGCCTATAGAGAAAAACCAGATATTTAAACAAACAAACAAAAACCAAACCCCAGACAACAGCACCAGCCCCGGAGCAGTCATGCTGGAGGGCTTGTTGTTGCCTTCAGTAGAACCTTCCATGGAAATCATCTGAGAAGATGTTAGCATATAAAGGTTGTGCTTCCCCAGAGTACACACCTTTACATGAAGACTTAACAACAGTGGCCCTCCCAGAAGCAGGATGTGAACTTGGCCGTGCTGAGAGTGTGGTGAGATCCACGGGATGCAGAAAAGGACCACTTATAACAGTCTTCTGGGAATACTGCAGACTTCTTTGCGGGGGAAGATCCATATACTGCAAAATCTCTTCATTGCTTGTTGTGGAAATATTACTGACAAAACTCGATTAAATAAAAGAACACTGGTTTGTTTTTAAACCTTTGGGGAGGCAGGGGAGTACTTATGGGAATTTCTAACACTAGTGTTAATTTTCTTGTAACCCAGACTTAGAATCCAGTTTAGCATTTCTCCTTTTTACCTCTCATCAGTTCTGGGATTTATTAGGTCCCAGTTCAGGCAGAGGGATGGGCCATGCTACTTACTTTTTGCTCTCCTTTTTTTTTGACAGGGTTTGCCTCGATACATTTGTTAAGAGATGATACAGAAGAGGGAGTGGGACTGTATGTATTACCTGCAGGTCTGCTTAAGTGAGCTGCGACACTTCATTTTTTTTTCACCCCTCTAGGTGCCAAAAATCACTAACGAAGCCAGAAAAGGAATATGGTGTGTTGATTACTCCTTTTTCAATAGGGAAAGAGAAAGCAAACAAACAAAAAAACCCAACCAAACAAAACCCTTTGTTGTTCTGAGCTCTTACAGATATTTTGTCACTGCTGATTGTTAATTACTGTCAGATTACACTTTGGGTGATTAATTGACCTTTCTTAGCCAAAACAATAAAGGCCATTTTACTAATACAGCAGAAAGCTCAGAGCACGGTTTGTTACACGCTATCACTGGGTGATTCTTCACTTTGCCCCCCTTCTCCTCACTTTTGACCACACCTACTTGGGAAATAATTCTACAGGTACTTTCTCCACTTCATCACGGGTCCTTATCAGAAGGCGTCAAATCTATTTTTGGAGTCATTAAGACAGATTGTTTTACTCTGAAGATGAGTTGTTTATCTAGGAAGTGAAAGAAACCTAGTAACAATGCACAAGACAAGACTATTCTTATTCTCATTTCTAAAATCTTTCTGGGCAGCAGTTCACCTCTACTTTAAGCTGGCACAGACTTCAAGTCAGAGCCTGAATCTGTTTTCCTGGTGCTGCTGGGATCTCATATGGAACAGTTTGTATACTCACAATGCTGTAAGGGATGAAACTGTGGACCGTCCTGATTTGACCTTATTCTAGAACTCACCACGTAGCCATGAAGACAGATGTACACACAAAGTTTATTTGGGTTGCCCAGGGTCCTCACTCAGGCAGCCTGCACTCTGACATGGCTCTTCTTGTCGGGTAACTGCCTTGTCAGAATTCAGGTAACTCTCCATATTAAGTTCTGCCCTATCCTTTCTTCTGAGCTCCACATTTCCAACTGCCTCTCAGCTCTCCAGTGGAAAATGGCTAACACAGAACTCCTATGTTCCCTTCAAATTTGCTTTTTCTCTTGATTTCCTTACCTCAATAAATGGTGCCTCCAGTCACCTAGAGCCACCTGGGTGTCTGAGACACCACTCTGCTTCAGTACGCGTTTGGATTTATCCACTAGTCTTGTCACTTCTCAACAACTCTTCGTTACCGCGATTACTGCCTTATTTCATCCCCTCCCGTCCTCCATTATTTCTCACCTTGACTTCTTAATCTAGTCTCTGACTCCTTCAATCTACTTTTCACCTTGCCTGTGGAAGAGTGATCTCTGAATGGAAAATCTGATTCCATCATTCTGTAGCTCTTTAAAACTCTTCAGTGATTGTGGGCAAAGCAAAAACTCCTCAACAGGGCATAGAAAATTCACTCTAATCTGTCCCATGCCTACCATGCATGTGGAACTTTCTGCCTTTCTAGTTTTAGACTCTGTGCCTGGCCCTCAGTGTCCTACCTTTCTACAACCCCATGCTCCATTGACCACCTCCCATGCCCTACCTTTCTCATCCCCACTCCTCTGCTGGATACATATAGAGTCACATGAAGTGTGGTCTCCCCTGTGAGCATTTTCTGAGTCTCCGTGTAGATTTTCCTTCTTACGGTGCTCTGATCCACCCTGGACTTGCTTCTGGCACAACACCCTCACAGCACATGAATCTTATTAGTCGAAGGTCTGATTTTCTCATCATCTGTAAAGTCCATTATGGTAGGATATTACTTGCAGGTTTATCCCTATAATACCAAGCACAATACCTGCACCTACTGTGTTCAATTAACACATTACTATAGAGTAAACAATGGATTAATAATATTTTACAAGGGCAGTTTTAGGAAAAATTCTTAAATAGTAATTTTTCTTCTTGTTCTTTTTTTACTTCTCTTTTCTTGCTTCAGAGCCTAGGTATTTAATACGTTTCTGCCAGTTACATATTATTTCTTCACTCCCTCCCCCACATGCTGTGATAATAGCTGAAAAACAAATACAGAAAAAAAACACACCCTCCAATTGTATAAAAATAGGTATCGAGAACTAATGTTTTATTTTAAAAGATACTATGGATATGATATCTTTCTTATTTTATTTTAGGCTGTAAAAACAAAAACAAGCAAGCAAACAACAAAAACCTTGAAATGGGCTTGTCAAATGCTGAAAATTCATCCTTTCCAGAGAAGCAGAAGGCAAGACCTTCTTGCTTCACTGCTTCTTGCATTCTGCTGGGTTTTGAGGCTTCTTTGAGTCATAGTCTGGATCATTTTCCTTATCTTCTTCCCCTTCCTTATCTGCTTCTTCATCATAATCATCTTCTTCTTCAGTTGCTTCTCCAGTAGAGTCTAATATTGATCTTGGGATTATATGATCACGTAAAAAGTGACCAATTTCAAAGTCCGCAGCAAGGATAGCTTCAGCAGCATCATCCAGATGCCCACTCTCAGGTCCTATATGTCAACACTTCATTTGTGAAATATTCGTTGGGTTCAAAGTGAAATTCTAAAACAAAACTCATAAGCTGGCCAGCATCTGAGAACTTCACTTTAATATCTTTCAAATGCTTCAGAATTGGTTCATCATGTTCCTGAAACATATTACTGAGTAAGGCACCATTCTTAAAATCAGTCAACCGAAATTCAGGAATTCCCTTGGGGTCCTTTTTTTCCTCATCCCTTTTCTCATCTTCAATTTTGTCCTTTTCTTTCAGCGCCTCTGAAATTACATCTTCCTCATCTGGTTTCCATTCACATTTTTCCGTAGGTCCATAAATTGCATTAATGATCTTGAATTGCTTATCAAATAAAAGCTGATAGAGAACAGCATACTTTCTTTTAAGATCATGAACTTCCTCATGGGAGTTGGCTTCTATCTGTGCACATTTAATTTTAAGATTTTTGAGAGCATTTCAGTGGATCCTGTTGGTGTTTCTACCAGACCATCAAGTTGTTCTTGGAAGGCTGCAAGAATCTAGGCTTTTGCATCATCTGTGTGCTTTGATTTTTGTTTCTTCACCAGTTTTTTTTTTCTTGTACTTCTTCAACATCATCCAAATCTCCATCAAGTTCAGACTGTTCCTTGTTGTCAGTCTGTCATGTTGTAAGAAATCCAAGTATCGAAGGCTAGCATAGGGAGCCAGGCAGTGGGAGCTGCGTAGTCAGTGACTGGATATGGTATCTTAATTCAAAGGTGTTATGAACTAAATATTTGCATCTCTCCTCCTCCCCCAAATTCATATGTAAAGTCCGAAGTCTCAAAGTGATGGTATTTGGAGATAATTAGGGTTAGATGAGGTAATGAGGGTGGGACCTTCATGATGAGATTAGTGCCCTTATAAGAAGAGATACTAGAACATTCTCTCCACCCTTACCCTGTGCATGTGAGCACACAGTGAGATAGATGCCTGCCACCCACAAGCCAAGAGACAAAGCCTCAGAATGAAGTCACTCTGCTGGCACCTTGATCTTGGACTTCCCAATCTCCAGAAACATGAGAAAATTCTGTTCTTTAAGCCATCATGTCTGTGGTATTTTGTTATGGCAGCCTGAGAGAACTAAAGCAAAGGGAGTATTTTAATGGGAGACTATTATGTATTAGGGTAGACTGGTGGGGAAATGTATTTTTGCAATAGCTCATCTCTCTGTTCCTCTCCTCAAATCACACCATCAGGGAGTTGCCTTGAATTACTATAAAAATCTAATATAATCTGATATATCCACTAGGATTATTAAATCTGGCCAAGTCTGAGAAAAAAAAAAGTTAAGTTCTTATAATTCTGAACACATTTCTGGGATGGAATTTTTTTGCACTAGACTAAGAGTTGATCAGGGAACCACTTTCTCTTGAACAGGTTTAAGATGAAAACAAATGTATCCCAATGCTAGAAATATCTGTGAAGTGGTCTGATTGTGTAACTGCTCTTTGTAAGCTCATGACTCTTGGGCATATTGCATGGGATAGGTCTGATTTCTCTAATCAAACCTAGAGACAGGACTGCTCTTAGCTTAACAGGAAACGGAAAATTGACAAAATGAGACAGAGAAAGTTTGCAAATCACAGGATATAACCCTTCAATGTAGATTATTACAAGGTCATGACTGAGACATTCTTTAGAAAATGGTGCTCAGCTCTTCCTACTTCTTATTCAGCTGTGGTGATGATGGCGATTTTATTTGTCCTCTACATTGACCACCCCACCTTTCTCCTGCCAAGAAAGCAACTTGGTAACAGGTGTTGGGAGGGGGGAAAAGTGGAGCAAGATTTGAGATGTCCTTTTGTGCTTCGGTGTGAGCCAAGATGGCATTCCAGAGCCAGCCAGAGGCCACAGGGGATTAGCACGGCTTCCTTGGAGCCATGGTGAAGAAATTGTCAGTGCCAAATAAACAAGTCACATTCTCAACTTCTAGCTTGAAAGGGCAGATGTTTATGTCATTTTAATGGCAGAGTCCAAATGACATCCATTGCAATTATCATCTTATTAGATCTTCCTTAGACTTGGAAAAGAATTCACCTCTCTCTACTGCATTTGTTTGACTGAAGTGTGTTCCATGTTTTAGTATTGCTAGGGAATTAGTACACAAATAATGGCAATGCATTTCTCACACACATGCATACCTGTTTATTATGATCTATTTAAACTAAAAATCATCAGGAATTAGGTATCATAGCACTCTCAAGTCTCACTGCAAGTAATTCAGTTTCTTCTAGTTCTTTCCAACCAGTTCTTTTTAAAAAAAAATATTTTTTATTGATTTTTTTACAGAGAGGAAGGGAGAGGGATAGAGAGTTAAAAACATCGATGAGAGAGAAACATCGATCAGCTGCCTCCTGCACATCCCTTACTAGGGATGTGCCCGCAACCAAGGTATATGCCCTTGACTGGAGTCGAATCTGGGACCCTTCAGTCCGCAGGCTGATGCTCTATCCACTGAGCCAAACCGATTAGGGCTCCAACCAGCTCTTATCAAACTGTCAGTGGTGAAGGACCATTTAAAAAATTTCCAATCCTTTGTAGATCCATACTTTTGTAAAATACAATAAAAATGAATCATTAGGGAAAAAAGAAATACAAAATACAAACGTCAATTTTTTGTTACTAGATTCGGCAGACTATCAAATTGCTATAAAATTTTCTCAATGTCTGCTCTCTATTTTTCTTCTGACCTGTCAGTGACCTGTACCACATGTGCAAATGACCACATCTTGAGTAGTGTAGACAATTAAGTAAACAAACAGGCCCACAGGACTTCTCCTTTGCCTTGTCATCCGGGAAGAGGGCTCATTATCTTAGAATTTCCCAGAAGTTTCTGGTCTATTAAAACCTGGGGGCTTTCCTCTGGGCTCCCAACCTCTGGAATCCTTCTTTCCACAGAAGGGCAGTGCTTTGGAGACATTGCTCCAGACGAACCGTTTTCAGTTCTCCCTCATGCGGGAGCTGATGTCAGCAGGCCGGCACCCATGTAATGTTGGTGAGCTGTGCCCTAGGAAAATGCAGCATGGGTGGTGTAATGTCAGGTGCCTTTTACTCCAAATGACCTCTTCTGTGTACTGAAGGCTTTTCAGAAGGAAAACCAAAACACACGGAAGTGGTAAAAGCAGCAAGAATTAGCAGCTAAAAGTTATGAAATTTAGAGTGAGGCCCCAGGGGAATGGGACAGAGGTCACAAGTAGCAGGAGATGGGAATTCACAGAGCAGAGAGAGCAGTGATGACAGGGATGTCTCGGGTTGATTTTATTAATAAGGATTTTAACACTTTTTAATAGTTTACCTCAGTGGTATGATAACGAGATGGAGTCCACGAACCAGGCCTTCACCCACAGCCTGAGGAAAAACATGGGGCTTAGACAGCAGAAGTCATCTTCTATTTGGGAAAAATTTAAAAAGGTATATATTAGCCTGACTCCTTTAAACCAAAAAATGTTATTTATCAGATTCATGATATTCTTTATTGTCCATCATGTAGTTGGGCAGCTATTCTTTAACACTCTTGCTTTCAATTTACTCAGCACATTTCTTCTTAAGAATTCCAAATATTGCCTTGGCCGGTGTGGCGCAGTTGGTTGGAACTTCACCCTGTGCACCATAAAGGTGGTGGGTTCAATCCCCAGTCAGGGCTCATAAGGCAACCAATCGATGTTCTCTCCCATAGCGATGTTTCTCTCTCTTTCCCTCTAAAATCAAAAAGCATATCCTCGGGTGAGGATTAAAACAAAAAGAATTCCAGATATTTTTACCTATGTTATTTCATTTATCCACACATAGTTGTTGAGATATAATTATTATTCATTTATACACTGAGTGGCCAGATTATTATGATCACCCATCAGTACTTCGTTGGGCCACCTTTTGCCTTCAATACTGCGGCGATTCTTCTTGGCATTGACTCCACGAGATGTTGAAAGGTGATGTGAGGAATCTGACACCATGCCTGATGAATAGCACTGTCCAGTTCTGTGAGATTTGATGGCTGTGGAACCAGCTACCTGATGGCTCTTTTAACTTCGTCCCACAAATGCTCAATTGGATTGGGATCTGGTGCTTGTGGGGGCCACCTAAGCAAGGTAAAGTCTCCCTCATGTTCTTGTACAGAAACCACTCCTGCACAATACGAGCACCGTGGCATTGCGCATTATCTTGTTGGAAGAATCCATCTCCATTGGGATATGCCATCAACATGATAGGATGAACTTGATCAGCAATGATACTTAGGTATGTTGTGCTATTCAGACGTTTATAATGATCTGGCCCTCTAGCAACTTCAGTGCAAAATAATAGCTAATTTGCCTACAAATGTCAGGTGGTCATAATAATCTGGCCACTCAGTGTATATCCAGTCAACATTTCTTTATAGAGGTTAGCAATCTACAAAGTGAGTAGGAGCCATAGCAATTTCTTCAAGATTTGTGAGACTAGGCTTCAAGAAAGAAAATATACTTGATGTTTTATATATTTTTAAGATTTAAAAATCCATTATGGGCTTTGGTACAGGTTCTGAAGTAAAAACAATAAGACCATCTGTGCTCTTTCCATATGATAACCACTGTTTGCTAGCTTCATCATAAGGAAGCCTGTGAGGTTTACCAACAGGGAAAAACTTTGGAGTGTTTTTGAAGCAGTTGCTAAATATGTGTTCATGATTGCTTTGCATTTGTTGTTAATGTAGGTTCTAATGACATGGGACCTGTCAGAATCAAAGAGATTTTGGCTGAAATTTGTTTTCCTGTGAGAATCACTTATCCCCATGTATAAATTTGCCCCGATTCAGTGCATTTCAACCCAGTTCTGTGAGATACTCATCGTGCACAGAATGCTGTTAGGTGTTGGGTTCTCTCCTGAAGTTAAGGAGCTGAGAGCAAGATCTCCCACTGAAGAGTTTAAATGAAGTTGAAATAAATGAATGCAATTTTCTATTCCATACATATTAAATTGTGTCTTAAACACAACGGATGCTCAAATATGTGTACAATTTTAACCATAGAGTGAACATTTTCATTTTTTGGCTTCCCAAATCTGAATCCCAATTCCTGTGTTTGAGGAATTTCCCACTTTAGGAGGCAAGGTGAGAAGCAGAGCCCACCCCCACTGTGATGCTGAAAATGTTGGATACTCTTTTTCTCAGTACCCCTGGGGCTCAGCCCATTAGGCGCCCATGCCTGAGATTTGGCATCCAAGGGTAGGGGCGCAAAGAAGCAGGTGTGGTGGAGAAATCATCCTAGCGCAAGTGCTGGTGATGGCTGGGGAAGGGGAGGCGACCAGTGTTTAATGGCTTTGGCAGAAGTGTGTTTGGCTGGTTCTAAGTGTCATTTTGGTTCTTGTCCTGGCTGTGGACATACAGTTTTCCTACCTGTTTTCTGCGTGTGGTTTTCCAGTCTTCCCCATGATTCTGTGAGTGACTTAATACATTCTTTTCTGCTTAATCGTTTGGAGTTGGTTTCTGGTGCTAGCAATTAAGAGCCCTGATCCACTTTTAAATATGAAAATTATGGGAACTTGGTTATTGGTAAAATGTTTATTGTCCTCATTCCAAGTAAACTGAAGGAACACTTGCTTTTAGAGCATTTCTTAGAAACTTTATGGCAATTCCTGAAACTTAGTTCTGGCCACTGGAAGGTAGAGCTAGGTGAGTTTCACCCAATGTTGGGCGGAACAGGCAATGTGGATTGTTCTGGAGTGTTCATACAGCCCCTGCTTGGGTCCTCCATGAAATGCTGTTGTCCAGGGCCTCTACTAGCCCATTCCGTGCTTCTGAGAATTGGAAACAGGGTTTCTTCTTGTCGGTGGGCACAGCCCCTTCCAGGATCACATTTGGCAGGTGGACCTGGTGCTGCATTTTTGTCCCCCTTCCCTCTCAGTCAGGAGCTTGCACAGGGCACAATTTGTACAACGGTGCGCTGTAGTCCTGCTGCCCTCCACGGTCATGCCTCCAATATTTCCCCAAAGGTCGACAGTTGTTGAAGACTTCCTAGTCTCAGAGCTTAGAAAGTTCACAATTGAGTTGGGAAGGCAAGATAAAACATGAAGAAAGACTAAGTAACATTAAAAGAGTTTAGTAACAGTTTAAGACAGGAGAATAGGACTATATTAGCCAGGGTTCTCCAGAGAAACAGAACCAATAGTAGACAAATATGTATATGTATATGTATATGTATATGTATATGTATATGTATATCTATATCTATAACTATATCTATATATATATCTATATCTACATCTACATCATCTATCTATCTATCTATCTATCTATCTATCTATCCATCTATGATATTTCTTATAAAGAATTAACTAATGAGATTATGGAGGCTGAAAGTCCCAAGATCTACAGGGTGAGTGGTAAACTGAAGACCCAGGAGAGCTGATGGTGTGGTTCCCGTCCAAAGGCTGGCAGGTTCATGACTCAGGAAGAGCCGATGTTTCAGTTCAAGTCCAAGACAGGAAAAGTCAGTGTTCCAGTTAAGAGGCCATCAGGTAGGAAAAAATCTCTCTTACCTGGGGGAAGGTTAGCCTTTTTGTTATATTCAGGCCTTCAACTGATTGGATGAGGCTCACCTATGTGTACCAATTCAAATGTTAATCTCATCCAAAAAGCACCCTTGCAGAAATAGCCAGAAAAATGTTTGACCAATATCTGGGCATCTTGTGGTCCTAGTCAAGTTGACACATAAAATTAACCATCACAAAGACATATCAAAGATTGTGCATAATTAATTGCCCCACGAGTTATACAGATAATAAATACTCTGAGATGTCTGAGGGGGGTGAGGTCACTTCAGTCTGTGGTAGCCTTGGATGGCAGATAAGTGAAGACTGATAAATTTGGGATCAGGATAAAGAAAGGTAAAGCCCTAACACCACCACTCCCTCCCCCTAAAGCAACAACAACAACAAAAACACCAAAACCCCTTTCAAAAGATAAAGCCCAAGCTCCATAGCTTGAGTAGAAAAGTCTGCACAATTGGAGTCAAATCCAGTCATTTTGGTCTCATTTCTAAGAAAGCTCTCCTTCTGAGAGCTTTCAATTCTGTCATTCCCTTCAATCCTTCAGCCAACATTTACTAAGTCCTACTGCATGCTAGAAACTATGGCCAAAATAGTTGATTCCTAGTCCCTCCCACACTCCTTGTCTCCCACTCATGTTCTTCCTCCCTGGAATGAACCTCCTTTCTACCTCCTTTCCTCTCAAATCCACTCTTAAGATTCACCTCTATCATGTAACCCTCCACTTTTTACTATAAACATTTACTGCTCTGAACATGAATACAATTATTTTTGGTGCAATTCATTTGACAATAGATAAACTATTTTGTTTCAAACTGTTATACAAATGTTTTGTTTGACTTTTTAAAAACATGTTTTATATTTCACCTCTCCACTGGATTATAAGATATGAGACCAGGTTTTCTAATATTTAGGTGTCCCTTGTGAATGTTTTCAAAGTAAGCATGAGATGTTTGCTGCTTACAGTCGAAGTCTTAGCTAGTGATCATGTAAAAAAGGGTACCTTGGCCTTTGTCATAGTGGCAGGTATACAGATTCAGAGTTGAGACACCTCTCCAACCCAGCAAGGACTGCTTGGGCAGTATCTTCTCCTAAAGAGAAAGAAAACTTGCTCAGGTGGTCATAAAGGTGATCCCTAGTTTAAATTCCTCTGGAAGAATGAGGAATAAATGAAAGGGAGTGGCTAGCAGGGCGTATTCCCAGAAAGCAAGGCCTAATTAAAGTTCACACTGGAGTTCCTTTTAGAAGCAGCATTTCTTAATTGCAAGAAATACATAAATGAGTTTCCGAAGGAGCTTTAGTGCAAACTAAAAGGCCAAGTATTGAGCAGAAGGAAGGAAAGGAAGCACATTATCCTCCTGTTCTGTGTGCTCGCAAACCACCTAGTTATCTGACAGCTTTACAATTTCACTTAGAGGTCACCAATGATAACTCATTTCCTAATGCTGGACACTTAAGTAGAAGCAGATTACTGTGGAAGAGTAGAGTAAATAGCAATACTAATAAAGCCAAGCATCAATTTTTCATTTCCAGCCCGATCACTAAACTTTTACCAAAACTGCATGTGATACATTGTAAGTGTCCTTATATATCAATAAAATTGATTTGAACAAGTTGAATCAAACCCACAATTAGAGTGAAATTGGCAACACTAATATGTGTTAATGATAGGTGGGCCACCTAATTTTGAGAAATAATAATGATTAGAATGCAGCCTTGACCTTGTCTGTTCAACTTTTTAGTAAATTTAATCTTACTTCTGGTTTTGGCTAAGGTAACACATGTTTGATAAAAGGAGCTCTTTCTTTGGGTTATAAATGGAATATTCTGTTACTGCTTGAAACCAAACTACTCAATGAATTGTTTTCCAACTAGAACAAGGATGAACTGCCATATTTAATTTGGTTCATTGCATTCTCTTTACAAAATCCTTGTGACTAGATTTCATTGGCCAAAGCAAGTCATGTGGCTGCTCTGGAGGCCAACAGGGGTGGAGATATCTAATTCTCCCAGGAGGAGGCACATCACAAGTCAGGTGTCCAGCCCTAACATTTGTGGGCCAGGGATGTAAATTCTTTTCACAGAGAGGGCAAGAACATTTTTGAAATATTATATAATCTGCCATAAAACCTCTTTCAAAACCTCTTCAAGAAAATACTTTTTTCAAGGCTAAAAGTTCTTCATTCCTTTTATTGTTTTCTAAAACATAGTTTTTAGTTCCTTTCCATCCTCTGAGCATGCTCTACTTGCACTTGCTCGCCTATGAAGCTTCAAGACTACAGGGACTGTATCTGTTTTGTTCCCCACCAGATCATTAAGGCTTAGCACGATACCTAGCACATAAAAGGCACTCAGTAAATATATATCAAATGAATAAAATGTTCCTTTTAGTTTGTGACCTGATAAATGCACGTTGTAATAGAAATATCACCACCCTATTGTAGATGTTGTATATCTTTTCATATAGTTTAGAATCACATGCATGTGATCACATGACCCTGATTCCATTGTTGGCTAAAACATTTTCCGTAGTTGTTTTCAAACTTTGGCTCATCATATATTACTAGAGGCCCAGGGCATGAAAATTCATGCACTGGTGGGGGTGTCCCTCAGCCCAGCCTGCCCCCTCTCATAGTCTGGGAGCTCTCAGGGGCAGGAGGCAACCTGGTGATCAGGGGAAGGTAACGCTCTCATCACACCTCTGCTGCTGCCACTGCCAGCAATGCAAGCCTCGGCCAGCCCTGGTTACCTGAGCCTCGGATGGCCCTGGGCGGCTGGGCAGCTGCCATTCGAGGTTTGCCTGAACCTTGGGCTGGCCCTGGGTGGCTGGGTGGCTGGGCTGCTGAGGGTACTGGTGACTCCAGAAGCAGGCGTGCGGAGCAGCCAGACCTGCCTTGGGGTGGGCCTGGCCATGTCATGTGCCTGCCGCCCTGGTGGGGCTGAGGAGACTGGATGCCGCCATCTTGTGGCTGTGGGCACCGCCATCTTTGAGGGCGTGGCAGTCAATTAGCATATTCCCTCTTTATTAGATAGGATTGTAAGATTGGGTTCTTGAACATATATATAGATCTTGATATTTTCTTACTTATAGTAACAGCTTATTCCATTCAGTCCATCACTCCAGCTGCTTGGTATTTTTTGTAGTCTTGATGTAGTCACCTAATATATTTACTATTCTCATAAGTGTCATATGCAATCATATGCAAATTAGGTGACTTTACCTTCCATGGCTTTGTTCAAGACACTGAAGAAAACGGAGCAGGAAACATCTTCCATGGAATGTTTTGTGGCAGGCTATCTGAAATGTCCTTCCAATCTATCAGTCTATTATTGTAAACTTAGTGTTCTTGGGGTTTCCCAGACAAGCAAGCCTGTATGAGCCCTTGGCAACTACAGGAGTCTGACTCCAGGCTCCATCATGTACTAGCATACTACTTAACATGTGTGAGTCCTGGTTTTCTCTATGTATAATGGGGGTTGGTGCGATTGGAGAAGGTAAGTTGGATTCTGCACAGTTATATATGTGAAATGCTTAGCTCTGTGTCAGGTTCCTAGTAGGTGATAGGAACCATGTTTCCTTCCTTTTCTGCTCCTTCAAGTATCCTGTTTGCAGCTCTTCTTGAATTTCTTTTCAATGGGTTCAGAATTACTAGTAGAAGGCAAATTTACCGAGTCCCTTGATTCAAATACAGTCCCCACACCCAAAAATATCCACTCTGGATGATGGAACATAAATGTAACACCAAGCCCGTGAAGTGTCCATTTTCAAGTAGCCAGGAATCTTGGAAAAGTTTTCAAATCTATATATACTCCTAGGAATGTCCCTGGATATTTACCTAGGAGAATAACTAACTCTAATGAGACTCTTGGACTCTACTTTTTCTTTTCCTTTAAAAAAAAATAAAATTATTCTATATCATTGCACTTTGCTCAGGCAGATCCAAATTAGTTTGAGCTGGGTAACAGAGGGAAACACAAGAGGAATTTGGCTCTGGAAATCCATGTTCTGGAAAACCCACTTGTAGCTATAAAGAGGAGCTTAGATGAGCTAAGAGTGGGCTCTGGGGATTTTGGGATGTTTTCCTTCTCTTCTATTCTCCTGATCTCAAATGTCAAGTTAATTTTAACCTAAACTTCTGACTCATTTTAACTAATGTAATACCTACATATATGTTCAAGACTGCACCACAGTAGTAAATTTATGGTCTAACCATTATTCTTCACTTCGGCTGGATGTGGAAGTATGCCTAAGTTTCAGTGCATTAAAGGCATTGCACCTCACTTTAAGTACCTTTTTATTTGTACTGGTTTGGTTATTCAGTCATTAGCCTAGTTAAAGTCCTGCTTGCGCTCAAACCACACAGCTGGGGCCAAGGACTCAGACCTACCCTGGGTCCCAGTGATAAAAGTGCTTTATAACACATTGGCAGACTCACCAATATACAGCTTGAGACAAAGGTCAAAGGATTTCTAGCTGAAAGGAAAGTGCAGGAAATAAGAGGGCTGCGCCTGGGATCACCCGGTATGAAATGTTTAAGCTTGCAGGAAGTGACATGACTGGCTCTGAGCAACCGAGATAAAGACCTGTTAAAGTGAGGAGCAATGGGCGGCCTAAAATCTGTGCTGTTTATCAGACAGTTGCTATTATTTTTGTGCCTAGTTTTAGTGGATTCATAAATGTTCTTTTCTAGATTTTTGAATTTAGTTATGTGAGATAATGATGAATTATTTTGTGGCATTACATCCCTTATGTGATAACAAGCAAACAAATAAGCAAAAAATACAGTAGGAAGAGCTACAGATCACATCAGATAATCTAAGTCAGATTACAGTTGTTAAGAAACATAATTTTATTATATGATAGTTGAACTTCATGAATTTGGACTCCAGGAACTCAAAATTTATGAAATGGAGGCAGAGGCCGCCCCAGTTTATCTTACATTTAAAGAAAGAGAAAGGATCTGGGGAACAGAAATGATGGAAGTGGGCTTTCATATGAACCTCATTAGGAAGGCATGCTGTTGCCAGTATTTTAGGAGTGAAAATGTATGTAGAAAGTTACTAGGATACTAATTGAAGGCATTATTTTCTATTCATCGGAATAAATTTGTAAGCATCTCTGTTTCTAATAATTTGTAAACCTCTGTTCTTTATTGGGTGTAGTAGTTTTTATTTTATAAGATATTTGTTTTCAGTGGGGGTGGCCTAGAAGGGGTCAATAGGGAAAAAAGGGGGACATCTGTAATACTTTCAATAATAAAGATTAAAAAATATCTATTTAATTCAGACTAGGCTATCATGCATTAGTCCATATCAATATTTTATCTTACACTAAAGTGTCTATTGAGGGGTTTATAAACAGACTATTTTTAAAGATATTTGGGATGTGGTCTTTCCTACTTAATGGAATAAATTTCTATACATGGAAATGGAATAAATACACTTGTTACAGAAATTATTCTAGAGCATTTAAGAGATTATATTAAGGAAGAGGCAGCAAAAGTGAGAAAAGTAAAACAGGATGGGAGGTAACCCATGGTGAGGTGATGAAATAAACCTGCTAGAGAGTTGGTGAGAAACCATATATTGTACAGTATTTTGGTAACTTAAGAATGTACCAGTGAAAAGGAAATAAACTACCAGACGAGAATGAGAAGAACAGTGTCCTTAATAGTACCAGCAGTTGAAGTGAATTTTAGGGGAAAGTATTTAGTCACATACCTGGCTGTTCCCTGAGATATCACATTGCAGCCTCCATTTTCATTTCAAGTAATGGAGTTCAGACAAATGCTTTGGATAGTGGCAAGGGATTGAGAGGATTATATAAAGCGGTGCTATTGAAAATCTCAGTGCAGAGATGAGTTCCAGTTGTCCAGCTTCCATTCTGGAGACCAGAAAAAAATAAAGATGACTTCATTACCCAAATGCTCAAGTCAATGCAAAATGTTGGGTAGGCTGACAGACGTCATCTCCCTCTTTTCCTTGCTGGATGAATAGTGAACCACATGTGAAAAAATTAGAACCAGATGGCTCTAAAACTAATGCCTCCACTCCTCTGGAATATGTATGTGTGTGTGTGTACTCATATTCTGTACATGAATACATATATGGCTATGGCATAATACATATTGAAGAACTACCATTTTATCTTTTTATTATGTAAAATTTCAAACATACACAAAGTAAACAGAATAGTAAAATAAACTCCCATGTACTAATCACTCATTATCATATTCTGTCCTTCTTGCTTCATATCTACCTCTACTCATTCCCTATCCCCTATTCAATAATTTTAAGTTTTTCAAGATAAACCTTACATAACATCAAAAAGCTTTAACTCTACAATTTTGACAAATGGATATAACCAATGTAACCCACAGCGTCATTTCATTTTAAGCCCCAAGGTTTTCTACAGGGGTCTGAAGCAAGACTGAATGACTTGGATCCCACTTTAATGTCAGAATGGGCAACTCAATGCCAATGGCTTAGATGGCATAATCATGTGGTACTGGATACATTAAAGGGATGGCAGGGTAGGGAGGGATGAAAATAAATACATATGCTAAAAAGAGTTTAGTAGCAGAAAAGGAAGAAAGTGTACCCTGCAAGTAAAGGAGTTGGACTTGGAATAGTCTATAAAAGGAAGATAAGCAAGTCGCGAGAGAGAAGAGACTTCATAACTTCATGGACTCCATGAGGAAAAGAAGACACTTCTTACTTTTCAGCTTTTAGATGACAATTACAGGAATACCAGGCTTAAGATGTTACCTTGACCGTAAGTGTTTTAAAGCTTCTCCACAACCTGTTGAAAAGGCCCAGGATGGAGCGTTGCTTATGGTGACACAGAGACTTCAGTGCACGTCTCCCCTCCACCCTACACACCGCACCTTTGGCATGGCATCCTTTTTATTTCCAGCATGACTCCCTGACCTGGACATGTTGTTGATCATCACTGGTATTCCTCTCAAATCTTATAGCATTTGGGGAAGATAAGGCACTAGCAGATGCATAGTCTAGGAGAAGGCCGTATGCCCACTCTTAGGGTGCCTTCTCCTATGCTCCTTCTTCCCACACCAATTCCCTTTTTAGGGCAGTTGTCTAACCTTCAAGACCCACTCCTCTCTTCTACACAGTCCAGCCAAAGCAAACTCCCAGAGGGAATGCATCAAGATGCTGCATTGCTTCCTGGTGAATTCTATCACCCTCAATTGTTTTCTCTGGATCCCAGATACATTTGCCAGGTGATTTCTTTGTCTTTGCTCCAAGACTATTCAGGTGATTGGACCCCAGTGCTGTAGCTTGGAACTTTACTCAGAATTGATTCCAGATGGTCCCTCAACTTATAACCTTTAAGTTTTCCTCTCTTCCATTTGGTTCTGGATTGGTGGTGTGGGCCAAAAACCATTTTTAGTGGTATCATCTTCCTTAATGGTAGGCAAAGGAACGAAAATTTGAGCAAATTGCTATGAATTAGTATGGCAGGTTTAAGGGTAGGAGACAAGACCATTTTTTCTGTTGATAGAATAATTTTAGAGTTTTTTTTTCCCTAAAGGCATCTGGTTCCCATGTCTGTTGATTTCCCCAAAATAAACATGATGTGGTAAAGCTTTAATATATGTACCCTATTTTTTTTAATATACACTAAATGTAAAGTCAAGTTCAAAGACTCTACTCTATGTCCTCAAGGTGGTACCTTGCTTTGTAGCTTGAGGAAAAATGAGTTTTAATGTATTTGGTGGGGGAATATGAAGGACCAATATTGATCAATGAGGTGTTATTCATTTTTTAATTCATTTTTATAAGCTCACACATTTGGTTAAGAATATTAGATTTAGCACATCGATCTAATTATAGCACCTAAGCAGAATTTTGGAGGCTAAGCACAACCAGTAGAACTGTATTTAGAAAAATTTTGGTTTTCTTCAGTAAACTCTCATTTAGCAATGCAAATTTTAAAAATTTACTCAGAGAGTATATATATATATATATATATATATATATATATATATGTCACAAGCATACAACGATTCTTAGAAAAAAATGAGTTTATTTTGTTTTCTTCCAAAAAATTTCCAAGAATTGCAGCATTTGGTAAATCTGTATATATTTTTCCTTTTTAATGGTTTTGTTTTGTCTCTTCATCCCCATTCCAGTCTTTAACTTTCTAGATAAGAACACCCAATATTTCTTGGTCTATAACCACCTAAAACTCCTCTAGCCCCTTGGCCATTTTAAATAAAAGTCTGGCATATTTTTTTGTCCTATTATTCTTTGTTTCCCTCGTTGAGCAACCCTGAGGTTTAGTTTGTTCTTAGTCCTCCCCTCCTGCTCCCAGTACTTCAAAAGTACAATCAGATCTTTGCTAAACTTAAAATACATCTTTTTTACTACTCAGTGATACTTATCATCTTTTATTTTTTACACTGCTTACGTGTTCCTCTTTTTCCCTCTGCAAGGATTGACTTTTATGGTTCTTAAACTTCTTTATTCTTCATGATATTTCTTCGTCTCCTCCTTTAAAAAATTCTAGTGCCCACTGACTGCTGGCAGCTTGATTTCCGATGGATTTACTTTAGATAAACACACAGCACTGAAGCACTTTTGAATTGTGCATGAAATCTATGTCCAGATTTAGAAAAAAATAATAAATTTGCCAGCCATGTGCCTTGAAGGATCTGCTTTGTTTATCCTTTCTGTAGCTGAGGACCACTGCTGATTTAGTTTGGATTCATGGGGGTAAATGAGCCTTTGAGTGTAAAACTATATGTCAGTTGGAACTGAGCTGCTTTTACACACTTCAGGTGCAAAAAATGCAAAATAATGAAAGCCGGGCATTGGTGTAATTGCTGGCGGTAGGATTGCTGAGCCAGCTGAAGGCTGAGGATCCAAGTATTCCATGACTAAACTAATTCCTTGTTTATTTCTACCTGATTTTTCCTTCCTGGTCACTAACGCCATTTTCATAATAAGCAGTGACACCGATAACCTGTATATTATATGTTAAATCTGAACCTATCCATAGCATTGTTAACAGCAGAGTAGAATAAATACATACTGGTGATAGTGTTAAAATAAGTTTCAGGCATTCAAATCTTTACCCAAATTTAATAATAGCAAAAAATGTATAATTGCTGTACCTCTAATTTAGCAATATCTGTGCAAGTGTGTGCAAAATCATGGTTAAGTCTCTCCATCTTTGGAGGAATTTTCTTGAATACATTCTGTAGATCTGCCTAGCAAGAAGAATCTCTATATCCAGCCATTTGATATTCAGAAAAAGCTGCTTCCCTCTTATAAGACTCCTTGCTTTATTTGGAAGAAAAATTTTAGGGGAAGTTGGGAGGATCTTGATGTTGCTGCAGTGGAGATAGGCCTTCATGTCCTCTAACGCGAGGCAGGCATGGTACAAGGAAACTCAAGTTTCTCTCGGCATGGATCATGAAGACAACCCTTCTAAGAGATACACAGTTACCAAGGATTTGATTGCTGCCCACATCCTTCACTCAAAATCCATCCTAAAGGAAATGAGGTCGGCTTTTGTTAGCACTAAGTCCGCTCTTTTTTTCTTCTGAATACAGAAGGTGGAGGACACTGTGGAAAGAGTGCCAGTCTGTTTTTATTTCTTCCTTTTTTTTTTAAATATTATACTCTGGAGAACTTTTTCAAGACCCTTCACCTTCAGATGCTGCCAGCTTCAAGGTCAGGTTTAGCTTAGTTTATCAGCTCTAGAAATGGGAATCAGGCAAGCCAAAACTACAAGAAACAATTTCAACCATTGCTCTCATTCTGCCTTTGTGAATTTGGTAGGTCCTATAAAATCTGAGTGGGAATTGGGCTGCTGGAAGCTGGCATCTCCCTTTCATTCAGCCCAGTTGCCCACTGGAAGAACAGGGCCCTGCATGAACTCGGTTTACAGTGAATGAGGCACTTGTTTACTTTCATTCATGTTTCATTAATTTCTATGATCAGTGTCCAGCATCTTTTACTACATTTTGTGTCATTTGTTACCACTGCCCTGAGTATAAACTTGATACAGACTTTGTATGTTTATGGGCCTGAGCTGCTCAGGACTATAGTATTCAATACCCCCTGGCCTTCTTCCAGAAGTTTGCTTTATAAACTTCACAATGATATGAAACGAGCTCCCAGAAAACCAAGCCCTTTATGTCAGACAACTGTGTCAGGCTTTTTGCTTTTCTCTTCTAGCAGATGCCAGTGGATGATGGATCTTCTCAGGTGGGGGGTCCAAGGAAAATCCCATGTGATTGACAGAGGCCCACGTGGGGTCACTCGGGTCAGACTTGACATATGATCAGGTGAAAATTCAGCTCCAGAAACTTGGAGAAGACCTCAGGTCCGGAAACCATTTTAAAAGAAAATTAAACTTTCTAAAATGGTTTAAACACATGTTTTTAATACTTGTTAAATGTCTTTTTCTTTCTGGAAAAGACATGCTTCAAGAAAATGAAGAAAAAGGTAAATATTTGGCAAAATAATCTTTTATACAAATGCCCCTGGGTCAAAGCAAATGAAAATTGTACATACTACCCAGCTGGCCTCTGTTCTACACCTGCATTTTGTTTTTCTTTCTTCTCTCTTTATTGTCTATACAGTAGTTTGCTTCATGTGATTTCTTAATTAAATATTTAACAGCACGCAACTGTGGAGGTGGGGTGATGCTATGCTGTTTTATTGCAGCCGTCTAATGTTTGTATTTATACTTTGTGGTGTTAAACCACACGGAGGGCTCTGTTCCACGCAGAGAACGAATGCATCCCAAAGAGAGGACTTCAACCTCTGCTAGCTCAGAGAACTAACCTATTGCTGTGCTAACACGGAAGCCCTAATGTGTCCCATTCAACTACCTCTTTAGGGCAGAGCTCCCTTTTGCTTAGTGGGAAAGGATGCTCTGTTGCTTTGTCATTTATTTTAGAAAGGCTTATTTGTCTTTATATAGCGTGGCAGAGGTAGGGATAGACATGGAGAAGCAGTCTACAGTGACAGGGCAATAAGACAGCTGATTATTGGCAAGAGGGAAATCCTCACTGACCTAGCATGAGTCACAGACTAGCCAGCTGGGCTTGGGAAGGACTTGGCAGCTTGCTGTGTGTGTGGTGATAGGAGGGTGTCAAAGGGTGAAATGCCAAGGGCCTTTAAATTGGCCCAGGGAATTGAAAATCACGTAATTAGAGAGATGGTTTGTTCAAAGGTGAGTTGCATTTGGACAGGGATTTTCCTCTCTGCAGATGAGTGACTGCAGTGGCAGAGCTAGAGAGGAAATTGGGGGGCCTTGCCCTGGGTGCAGGTGGAAGAGCCAGACATGAAGTGAACAGCAAGCAGGACTCTTTGTGGCCTTCTGCCAAAGAACAGAGCTGTGCTTCCTTGACCTGTTTAGGGCCTGGGCACATCGAGAATGTGATGAAGGCTTGCTGTGGAACCTCACTCTAGAACAGGGTTTCTCAACCTTGAATTAGTGACATTCTGGACCAGATAATTCTTTGTGCATTGTAGGATGTTTAGCAGCATTGCTGGCTTCTGCCCACTACATGCCAATAAACACCCCCCTGCCAATAACCCCCACCCCAAGTTGTGATACCACTAATGTCTCCACACATTGCCAAATGTCTCCTGAGTGTCAAAATTGACCTTGTTTTGAGAACCACTGCTCGAGAAATATACAAATGTGTCCAAAACTTCCCAGAGATGAGAGTATGCTGCCTCTTGGAACCTACTCATGATACTTCCTAGGGTTAATAATATTAACGTTTCTCTAGCATTTCCTGTTCTGACTTCTCAAAGAAGCTAAATGTCTAATGTCACAGAATGGGTCTAAAAGCCACAGGGAGCTCGCTTTACCAACCTTTGGAAAGATACGGACAATTTTTATCCAATAAAAAAATGGGAGGCAGCGGAGGTTCTTGAATTTAAATTACCCGTCTCTGGCCACATCTAAATTACTTAGCTGCAATGTCATGGGGTACAGGAACCCAGATTCCTTATTTCCCGGGACAGATACATCCTTGTGCAGTGGTTCTAGGCTAACAGCTATGACACTTTGGTATAGCCTCTGTGGTTAGTAAATACATAATTGCACTGCACTACATCTTTCTGCCATGCTTCTTTTCCTTTATACTCTACTCAGTGGGCCCTCGGGTATGACTGTCTTCCTACCAGGTACTCCACATATATCAGTGAAGGGACTTTCCTGTTTATAGTACTGCAACGTAGCATTCCCCACAGGAAAGTGGGCACTATTGTCAGTGATGCTTGTAGGTGAGCAGAGACATCCAGGTCTGTAATGATGAGTAGGGAGGGTGCCAGCTGCAGATGTGTGGCCTGCTGCCTGGGTTAGCCTGGATGTGGGAAGTCGGATGTGGCCAAGGGGCAGGTGTGTGTATTTCTCTCCAGGATGTCTTAGGTTCACTTAGTGACTGTTCAGCTCAGTCTGCAATACTTGTTGCCATGTAAAGAGCTGAATTGATGACAGTAGTAAATGCATATGCTTATGTTTTGTGTAATAGGGGTATTTTCTGAAAATAGTGTTTTATTCACATAGGTTATTGCCAACTCCCTTTCAAAAACATGGATGCTCTATATCAGTGCTTCTTAACAGTGGTTGTACTGCCTCTGGTGGAGAAGGGGGACAATTTAAAGATGTAGGGGGGCAATTTTGGTTGACATAATGAATGGGAAACTGCTGGCATTTATGAGCAGAGGCCAGGGATACTGTATGTTAAAGATTTGTGGCATGATCTACATGAATTTTGGATGTCTTACAAGATTTGTTTATAATGATCTGAACTTTGAACCTAATTCAATTTAATATAGAAGCACAAAGTAGTTTTGCTCAATCTTAATGATGACTGAAATTTCCAGGAATACAATTACCATTTAATTGAGAAGAGATTGTCCTTTTTGTTTGGAAATTTACCAAGAATTTTTCATTTCCAAAAATCATGTTACAACTACTAATTTGAGTTACTCTGATATAATATATTTGTATTAGTCTGCATTGGCATAGTCACGTTTATGATATTCTGTAAATGTTAACATAAATATATAAATACTAGAGGCCCCGTGCATGAATTTGTGCACAGGTGGGGTCCCTCAGCCTGGCCAGTGATCAGGGCCGATGGGGGCCATCTTGCCCAGTCCCAGATGGAGCCAATCGGAGCTGGCCGGCCGGGGTGAGGGACTGCGGGAGGTTGGCCAGCCATGGGAGGTTGGTTCTGGGAGCGCACTGACCACCAGGGGCCAGGTCCTGCATTGAGAGTCTGCCCCCTGGTGGTCAGTGCGCATCATAGTGACTGGTTAACCGGTCGTTCAGTCATTTGGTCGCTTAGGCTTTTATATATATAGATATGTGTGCTGTGTGTGTGTGTGTGTGTGTGTGTGTGTGTATCAGTTTGTGGCTCCAGTGACGGGACCATCATTTCAAAATAGATCCTTAACTCTCATAATTATTTTAAATCATAAAGAAGAACTATAGCCCTGGATGGTGTGGCTCAATTGGATGGGTGCTGTCCTATGCACCAAAAGGTTGTCAGTTCGATTCCCTGTTAGGGCACATGGCCAGGTTGTGGGCTCCATCAAGTAGGAGACGTGTAAGAGGCAGCCCATCCATGTTTGTCTCTCTTTCTTCTAAAAGAAAAAAAAAAAGAATACACATATTTTAAAAAAGAAGCACTATAGTTCTCATCACAGAGTATTGTTTTGTAGTGACATGTTATCACCTTTAGCTATGTAGTTCACTGTGAATTTACATTTTTCTGTAGGGAATATAAAGATTGCATAATTTTTTATATGAAGCCACACCTTCAGCTTCAACCTCACCAGACTGCAAAGCAGGACATTCTGATGCTGAATTGAAGGAGAAGAAGGATTTCTCCAGCTCAGTGAAAGCAAGTTTCTATTTTTCCTGGCACCTCTCTGTCTTTCTCCTTTGACCCGTGCTGGGCATGCTCACATCTTCCTTATGTCCAATAGCTCTCCCATTTTTAATTTCCAAACAGATGAACTGCTCATGTCAAATAACAAAATTAATGAGGATTAGGTTCCAACAACTCTTACTTTCCTCAGAATGATCCTCCCATTATATATTTCTTTTAGGTTATATTTTTTCCCATTTGAAGTTGCTTAAGTTTATGATTACCCATCCTCATTGGTCTTAGAGGAGTAGAAATTCTTGGACTCCAGGACATGATAACCTCTACATTTGCCATGAATACCTAACCCTTTCTTTATGTGAGATTTTCTTCCTACTTTTAGTGACTCCTTTACTGGTATCATTAACTTATTCTCCTGGATCTAGTATTAGCTATGATGTATAAGAAGAAGTGTTCAAATAAGATTGCTTTTACCTGATAATTGAAAGGACCTCTAACCATTTCTCTAGCAAGAATAAAAGCAGTTCACTTTATTGAATACTTACTATATGTTAGGCACTATTCCAAGTTCTTGATGTCTATTGATTCATTTAATTCTCATGAATAATTGTGTGAGGTAGAGGCTATTATTATTCCCATTGTGTAGATAAGGAATTTTAGAAAAATTAAATAAGTTACCCAAGATTTCACAATTAATTAATGTCTTTCTCTGTCCATTAAATGTAAGTCATTTAATACTCTAAATAGAAAAGCATCCTAGAGAAAAATAAATTGAGAAAGTATAAGACTAAATCCATCACCAAGACATTCCATCAGAGTTGTGGTTGTGGTAGGCCTAACTTTTCCCTAAATATTGGCTTGCAATCACATTCTCATTACTCATATCTAAACTATATATAGCAGCACTATGTCATCTAAGAAGGATGACTATAACAGTTGATGCTAACAGATTTCAGCGTAGGTCTCCTTTTCCTTTGGCTGCTGTCCTATTTAATGGGTAAATTATTCCTAATCAGAGAACTGAAAAGAATCATATTTAAAAGCAAGTTATGTAGTTTCTCTGAGGATAGATATCTGATCACAAACATATGACCCTTGCTTGTCTTATATTTATATTTCCTCAATTATTTATTTAGATTTATATGCACTCATGGATATTTACTGTATATCCTATGGATTATAATCCAATACTGTTATGATTATTATATTTTTATTGCTCAAATTGTCCCAGCTTTGGCCATTGGAAGCTCCTTCCAGTTGCCTTCTGTGTCCTTTTAACAGGATCATGGCTTTTTTTGGACACTTCTTTACTGTCTCACCATAAGATGCTCCGGCTCATCTTGTATCTTTCCTGTCCCAGCTCTAGAACCAGCCACTTCTCCAAGGAGTCCTGGTCTCTTTTCTCAGAGATTTTTATGGCACTTTCCCGATATTTGTGGCTTTGCTTTCTTCGGTTTTAGTCACCTGCAGTCAACCATGGCCAAAAAATAATTCCAGAAATAAACAATTCATACGTTTTAAGTTGCACACTGTTCTGAGTGGCATGATGAAATTTCTCACTGTCTCACGCCATCAAGCCTGGGAAATGAATCTTCCCTTTGTTCAGCATATCCATGCTGCATAGGATACTCACTCATTGGTCACTGAATAGCCTTCTTGGTTATCAGGTGCACTGTCAAGGTATTGCAGTGCTTGCGCTCAAGTAACCGCTATTTTACATAATCATGCCGCATTCACATAACTTTTATTACAGTATATTGTTATAATTGTTCTATTTTATTGTTAGTTATTGTTGTTAATCTCTTACTGTGCCTAATTTATAAATTAAACTTTATCATAGATCTATATGTATAAACAAAATATAGTTTCTTAAGTTATGGTATGTGTACTATTTGGTACTATCCACAGTTTTAAGCTTCCACTGGGGGTCTTGGAACATATCCCCCAGGAATAAGGGAGGACTACTGTATATTCTTAGAACAAAAAGGAATATAACAAAACAAACAAAAACCAATAAAAATGACATCAAACTGTTTCAGTAATCATATTGTAGGTATAAATGTTGGTATTGCTTTCCAAGACTCTTCTAGAACATTATGTGGTAAAGCAAATGAATAATTATGTTGGTGCCACTGTGTATCAAGTTTTTCAGAGTGAGATACAAGTGTAAGATCAGTGAGGTTAAGTTAAAAACTCTGTAGTCTTGAATTGCAATTGGAATTAACACTTTAAATTGATGAGGTATTTTATCTTTAAAAATATATTTCTCAGCTCTACCCACTAAAAGGCCAAGAAACAATGACCTAACCATCAGCAATGAGCACCTTTAGTGCACAGATTGTCATCTCTAAATACAATTTCCCATACTTAAGAATGAGCATTTCTTGGAGAAATGGCTGATAGCCAGAGGGCAGGAAATGTACATGATACACCTGGAACGTCTTGCCATAACACAGAACAGAAAAGTTATCAAGCACCAATTTGTGTTGTGTCAAAAGAACTCAGTAGTCAACTCAAAGAAGTTTCCATTGGCCAAATATGGGTCAATTTGAACAACAGTAAGAGTAATAACTATAATGAATCGAAGCACATAAAATACATTTACATACATGAGACTAAGAATTAAAAACATGAAACATCATTGTTCACCTTTGGAAGATGCTAAGGAGCCAATTCACATAGTGGATGAATTTTTTTTTATCCTGCCTTTTTTAAAAAAATTCTTTATTGTTGAAAGTATTACACATGTCCCCCTTTTCCCCCATTGACCTCTCCCAGCCCGCCCCCACCCCCCAACCCAGGCCTTCACCCCCCTATTGTCCGTGTCCATTGGTTATGCTTATATGCATATAAGTTCTTTGGTTGATCTCTTAACCCTCCTCCCCACTCCTTTACCCCCTCATCCCCCACCCCCTGCCCACCCTTCTCTGCCTTCCCTCTGATGTTTGACGATCTGTGCAATGCTTCTAAGTCTCTGGATCTATTTTTGTTCTGTCTTTCTTTTACAAGTTGTATCTTGAAGTAACCAAATAAGTGATTAGAAGAAATTCTCTTTATAAAAGCATACTAGGTACTAAAAGAAGGAAAGATAGAATATCCCTAATAAATTAAGGCAGTGATCATCTAATTTCTGATACCAATTCCAATGTGCATGCATGTTTGGTTGGGGGGTTCCCCACATACCATGAAACATTTCTCAGATAGCTGGGTATCCTACAAATCAATTGAGTTCTGACACTATCTACCTGGAGATAGCAGCAGATACCACAGGCTAAGGGTTCAGTCCTACAAAACTGAGCCCACCCCACCCCTCAGATGCCAATCACAGGCCTACTGGCTATAGATAGGGGATTCGAACCACCTTCTCCTTGGCTTCTATTAATTTGCTAAAGAAACATTTTACTTACCAGATCAATGGTTTATTATAAGAGGATACAATTCAGGAACAGTCAGATGGAAGAGATGCACAGGGCAAGGTATGAGGAACAGGTGAGGAGCTTCCATACCCTCTCTGAGTGAGTCACTTTCCCCACCATCTCCATGTGGCCACCAACCAGGAGGCTGTCTGAACAACCGTCCTTTTGAGATTTTATGGAGGCTTTATTACTTAGGCATTCTTTGTTAAATCATTGGCCATTGGTGATTGATTCAGCCTTCAGCCCCTCTTCCTTCCCTGGAGGTGGGGAGGGGAGGTGGGAGGTGAGACTGAAAGTTTCCACCCTCTGATCACATGGTTGGTTCTTCTGGCAACCAGTCCTATCCTTTGTGCTTTTTCAAAAGTTACCTCATTAACATAACAGAAAACACCTTTGTCTCTCTCATCAGTTAGGAAATTCCAAGAGTTTTAGGAACTCTGTGCCAGAAGTAAGAACAAAGACCAAATACATATATTTCTTATTATAAATCACAATATCACATCATCAATGACTGCTAACATTACAGAGAGTAAGCCAGATAGTATGTTGAAATACACAACACTATCTATAACATATTCTTGCCAAAAATTGAACCCAAGTCTAATAAATCCACTAGAACTAACTACCAAATTACAGAGAACAGAGGAAAATGTTAAACAACACCATGGAATGAATTCAGTAAAACCTAGACTGTGGGTTTTAACATGTACATAAATTGTATGTGTACATAAATTGTAAGAACAAAACAGTAGTAGTAGCAGGGATCCTATAGATTAAAATAAACTTAAGAAATATTGCATAAAAGCAATGTAGAGTCTTATCTGGATCCTGATACAAACAAAATCATGAGACAATTGGAGAAATTTCAACACTGACTACATAATTGATTATGTAAGAAATTGTTAATTTTCTTTTGAGTCAATAATAATTTTTGGTCATTTTTTAAGAGTCATTTACAGTGTGGAGGAAAAAGGGACCACATACTAAACCTGACAAACTCAGGGGAGGCCTGCATGGTGGCTCTTACTAACTCAGAGACCTAAAGTAACTATATAGGATAGTCTGAAATTAAATCCTTCTAGCTAAAAGTGAGTCTTGGTGGGTAGTCATGTCCTAGGCCTGTATCTTCCCTGACAAAAGTCAATTTTTCCCTTAACTGAGTGAGCCTGTCTATTGTCTTTTTGCATCTATGATAACATACCTTTGGAATGTCAGGGTAATTTCCTTTTCTCCAGGGCACAATCTCCCACCAGAGCCAGAGACCATAGAACCCCTCATTATTATTATCATGTTGTTAACTGTTAACTGTTCTATACCCACCTATGTAAAAGTGATACCATTGTAATTAACCCAGTTATTAATAACAGGAAAGGAGAAAAGGGAAGGCCAAATAGTATAGGCATATCATTTGGGCAGCTTCACCAGGAAGCTAAAGCTTTACATTGCCCAGGGAGCCACCTGTCTTTTCCCCACAGATCGCTGGAGCAAGGGATTAGACAGGGGGAAAAATAGATGCATGCCCAGTAAAGTTGGGGTGACATTGAAAAGGTACTTGACTGTCAGTCACAACTGGGAACAGGTCATTGGCCAGAATGGGTGTGGCCACTGCAAGGGCTCAAAATTTGGGATATTTAATCCCCTAAACAAAGGAGCTTGCTCTCTTGGCTCTTGGTGTGTGGCGCTTGGTGTGTTGTGAGGCTCTCATGCTCCTTCTCGCCTGAATTCCCCCACTTGGCCCACAGCCACATGGCCCACATACACAGTGGACTAATGGACTATAATTAGCCTGATACTGAACTGGACCTGGATGATACATGGAAAGAAAACTCTGGACACTGGGTTTGCTTTTAGCTCTACTGAATCCCCAGCTATGCTTCTTCTATAACTGAATTAAGGGACATGGCACTTTGGAAACCCAGGGATGTAATTGCAAATAAAAATCACTCATATTGCCATACAGTCTCAGAAAATTCTTTTTCTCTAGATATTGGAAGGAATCCACCCCCCAGCACTCAGTGAGGAAGATGATGCCCCAATTTCCCTGATCCAGAAAGTGTGTCTATTTGTTTTACTTTCTATCCAATCCCAGAGATTCCCCCCTTTGCTTTCTCCTGCCTCCCTAATCTGTCACCAGTGGATTTTATGTAACCCCCTTACACCTCCTCCTTTGATTGTAATGCATAAAATAAGGTGCAAAACTACCATTCTCTGGAGCATTTTCTCGATCTATTGAGATTTACTTCTTGGCAATTGTTGTCAGTTTGGCTCAAATCCTATATAATAAAAGCCTAATATGCAAATCAACCAAACAGTGGAATGACCAGTGGAATGACTGGTCGCTATGATATGCAGTTACCACCAGAGGGCAGACACTCAATGCAGGAGCTGCCCTCAGCCCACAGGCCCCAGGCCAGCCAAGGCAGGTGCAGCGGGGGCCCCCTGATCCCCACAGATTGGCCCTGATCACTGGCCAGGCCTAGGGATCCTACCTGTGCATGAATTTCATGCACCAGGCCTCTAGTAAACTCATAAAAATTCTTTCTTACATTGACAATAGATACATACTGAAGTAGTTGTAGAGAACTGATGCCTGGAATTCGCTTCAAAATAATCCAGGGAAGGAAGAATTATGAGAATACATTTGAATCAAAATTGGTTCAGAGTTGAGTTTTGGTGAAGCTGGATAATAGGTACATTTGTTCATGATATTATTCTCTCTACTTTTATACATGCTAGAACTTTTCTCTAATGAAAGCGGGAAGTAGCTGGAGAAGCCTAAGTTGAAGATCTTCTTGGACCCTGGTTTCAGGAAATAGAATGCCCTCAGTTCTCAGTGAGGTTTCCTCCTATAAGTTGCTCAGGTATTTCCAGGTATAGAGACTATATCAGCATTTAAATAAGGCGTGGAACCAACTTTGTGCCCCTCAGCTTGAAAGAATGAAGGGAAGCCTCAGAAAGAGTGTTTCTGATGATGGCTGTAACACGTTGTCATAAATGATGTGGTTTCAAACAGCACAAAATTATTATTTTATAGTTCTGGAGGCTGTAAGTCCACAACGAGTTTCACTGGACTAAAATCCTGGTATCGGCAGGGTTGTGTTCCCTCTGGAGAGCCAGGGGAGAATTTGTTCTTTCTTTTTCTATCTCCTAGTGACTGTTTCCATTTCTTGGGCCCATGTCTGCATCATTCTGATCTCTGCTTCTGTCTGCACATCTCTTATTCTACTGCTTTTCTATCCTCGCATAAGGACCCTTGTGATTACATTGGTCCCACTTGGATAATTCAAGATAATCTCCCCATCTCCCAAAAAACCTTAACTTAATCGTATCTGCAGGGTCCCTTTTGCTATGTGAGGTAGTATATTCAAAAGTTCTAGTGATTAGGATGTGGACATATTTGGGAGGCGATATTCTGCCTACTACAAAGAGAAATGAAGAAGTTGGGAAATCCTATATAATAAAAGGCTAATATGTAAATTGTCCCCTCAACCAGGAGTTCGACCAGGGGGCAGGGCCAGCTGACCAACCGCCTGTGGCCCCTCCCCCTGGCCTGGCCCAATCAGGGTTGATCGGGGCGGGCTGGCCAGACCCACCCGTGCTCAAATTCATGCACTGGGCCTCTAGTAGGATTAATAAGAGAAGGTATAGCAATCAGAATTCAGCTAGGAAATAGGAAACATTTTAATTTAAACAGAGGACATTTAATATGGGGAATTTGTTACCCAAGAAATGGAAGATCTGAAAAAGTCAAAGAATGGTGAAGTACCTCAAAACTTGAAGTACAGTTTGTACTGAATTCTTGTCACTTTTGTACCATTGTAAAGTCAAAAAAATCTTAAGTCAAACCGTTCTAAGTCAGGGACTGTCTGTATTGATGTTGGGGTTAGAAAAAAAAAATCTTAATAAGTAGGGGAGTTTGCAAATATGGAAGTTATGGGTAATGAGGCTCTACTTTACTTCCCAGGACAGAGGGATGATGTAATACCCTGGATTCTCTCACCCTCTAGTCTTCCACCAGGGTTCTCTGGCTAAATCAGTTGCATGCGAGTCTGGGAAACAGAGTTAGCAGGAAAGGATGGAGAATACATCTGATTACAAAGAGGTGATGCACAGCACAAATGGTTTAAAGAACTAAGATTTGGTGGTGAAAGAACTAATGAGAAGTTATTCAAGGAACTTAATGATTGCCTTTAGATTTATAGACCTTATTATAGAGAGGATGATGACAGGCTGTTTTTAATTTCCATAAAGCCAATGTCAATTGACTTATTAAATTAAAATAGAAACTATGGATAGAAGATTTATGAAAACTCTTCTCCCTGTAAGTATTGAAAGATCTAGAAATACTTTAGAAAGGATGAATAAGGAACTGCCTTCCTTAGAAATGGTGAAGGACTAGGCACCTATTTATCTGCAGTTCTTTGGTAGCCAGCTTACCTGGTGCATGCGCTGTGGGTCTGAGCCAGGCCTCACTATAATTCTGTTTGTGGTTAATAGCACCTTGAACTCGGAAGAGTGGCAAATGCCACTGCAGCTGCCTTGCTCTCTGGGATCTGAGAAAGAAAAAAACAAAAACATACACCAAAAAAACACAAACTATTGTGGCAGAAGGTTGGTGAATAGGAAGCAAATCAACCAAAAGATCATTTTAGCGCAGAGCTGGTGGCTTACTTGAGTAAGTGATTTATGACACAATGTTTTTATTTGATCTGGCATTACAGGGATAAATTATTGAGTGCTAATTGTATGTTGATAAGCTGTTCCTGCTTAAATTTATTCCTTCCTCAGTTTGTGTTAATTGGGGCATATTGGAACAGAAGGGGAATTGCCCACTTACTGCCTGGTTTGGTTTATGCTGTTGCTAAAATGCCAAGTTGTAATTGTGTCTTCACTCTTATTTATACTCAGTGAAAAAGGGAGCTCCTACGGGTGGACTTTTTTTTCCTTCCCGTTAATGCATATATCTTTTCCTCATCCATGAAATGTTAAAGAATAATATCACTCCTATTTACTTGTTCAAATTTACTCGAGTTGTAGCAGAAGGTAGGGTCAGAGGTGGACTGGCCAAAGCCTAGGGAATTTTAAATGCATATTTTATTATTTGAAATTTAAATCCTTTTTAGATAAAGCCACCATGGAGGGGAGGTGGTAAACCTAAGTTTTTCCTGCATCAGTGGCTTTATTTCTAACTAATCTCTCTCTCCCGCACCCCCACCCCCCACTATCTCTTCTCTCTCTCTCTGGAATTGAGTGGCAAAGGCCAGCAGTGAGACTCTATGTGCCGTGTAGAGATGTAGGTGTGGGTGGGAAGCAGGGAGTGGTAACTGCCAGATATTTGGGTCTTGTCCCTCAAGCATCTTTATAATAATTATTCTAACTCCAGGGAAGTTGAGTGAGTCCAGATTTTAATAACTCAATACAGATACAAAACAGCAAATGGCTCTTATAAGTAGAAAAGCTGGGTTGAGATGAAAGGAAATCAACAAGAGCAGAGGAAAGAGTCATATTCCAAATAGGCACACCAGATTCAGGGCACCCGAGGGCTGTCCATGTGAGTTACTACACATGGCCCAAGGGTGGGCTTGTAAGCACTAACCTCAGACACAGACCGCACTCTCTGCCATGGTTTTATGAATTCCACTGCATGTGGGCAGGTGTGTACCTGGCTGTAAGCCAGAGAGAGGTGGACCCTGGCTGTGGCAGGGACAGTGAGTGCCACTCTCCAGGCCTGTTCCTGCGACCCAACACATCTCCATACTCTGCTATAACTGTCCTCCCTCTCCCAGTTTTATTCTTTAAAAAAAATTATTCTTACTGATTTCAGAGAGGAAGGGAGTCGGAGAGAGAGAGAGAAACATCAATGAAAAGAGAGAATCATTGATCAGCTGCCTCTGGCACACCTCCTCCTGGGGACTGAGCCTACAACCTGGCATGTGCCCTGACCAAGAATCAAACTGTGACCTCCTGGCTCATAGGTTGATGTCAACTATTGAGCCACACCAGCTGGGATCCCAGTTTTGTTTTTAGATGTTGTATATAATTTCTTTCTTCTGGCTCTTCTCCCTCAATTCAAAATAAAATAGTTCCATTTAGTTATCATTTGTGCAACTTTCCTAGTCAAAATAGAAAGAACCTTGTTGGCCTCTGTGTAGAGAGGAGAGCTAAGGATTGGGTGAGTATAGTTACCTAAGGATATTTTTCTCTGTCAGTACATAATTGGCTAGTTTACCCACCAAACTGTCCAACAGGTATAGATTGTGAGGGCAAGATCATGCTCAAACCTCAGGGATAGCTCCAGCTCATTTACACAGCCATTTGACTCTTGGTTAGTTAATTAAAATAGGGGTCATAATTACAGGGAGATTAGTTAAAATGTCACTATTACTGTGATGTACTTCCGTGGGGAAGGAAAACCAACTAGGCATTGGTAGTTCTAGTCTCTACTAAAGCATGCTATAGGTATAGCAATCCTTAGAGGTCTTGGGAAGTAATGGGAAGAGAGCAAAAGAAGAGACAGAGCCCTTGGTTCTAGCTCAGCCTTCTCTATTGACAAGACTCCTGCCATTTCCCCAGGAATCTAAGAGTCTCCCAAGGGAGATTGTGGCACCCAGGGAACTGGGGCCAGGAGCTGGAGCCTCTCAGTAACAGGACTGCCTGAGTGCTGAGACCTGGAGGGGCAGCCACACCAGCATTCAGAGGACAAAGCATTTGGAGGAAAAAGCAGGGGTTCAAATCTCAGAAGTGGCATCTCAGAGTTGGATGGGAGACACTGGGACAGCCCAGTGTGCATTGTCAGTAGGTCCCACCCCATGTTATTTTTTTTGGTTCTCAACCACCAAGACTAGCCAATGGCCATCAGTAGTGTTAGATTGAAAGTAGGAAGCCAGAGTGAGAATGAAACTCAGAAAGGTGAAGTGACTTGTCTAGGGGCACATGGCTGGAGGTGGCAGAGCCAGGACTAAATCCAGTTCTCTGAACTTCCAGCAATGCTTTTCTAATATAACCTACAGCCCACCTGTGACATCTCCAGGTTCATTCTGATCTTGGGTGAAAGGGATGCTGAAATCACCCCAACCAACCAAACAAGGAGACAGAAAACTAAAATAGAATGCCAGAGTTATTTGAACTCTGTATGGAACCTTTTTTCTATGTTTTAAATGAGGTAAGAATGATAGGTGATGCTAATAAAATTCCTGAGGAAAAAACTGGTAGTTATTCTTCTAGCAAATAGAAGGTTGTAGAGTTCCTGCTCCATAGAGCTGAAGGTTGACATTGTACGGACTCCTTTGGTTTTCTTGAGAATTCCTAACCTTTCATGAATTCCTAGCCTCCTGGGTTGTCGTGGTTACGATCTGGCAGGTGTAAGTTTGCTAGACTTTGCTTCTCAGAGCATGACCGCTAGACCAGCAGCATCAGCCCCACCTGGGAACTTGAAAGAAATGCAAATTCATAGGCCCCACTCTGGGCCTATAGAATCAGAATTTCCAGGAGTGGGCCCAGAAATTTGTCTTAACAAGTTCTCCGGGTGATTCTGATGTACACTGAAATTTGAGAAGTCCTGCGATGGAATAAAAAGGAAGTGTACACTAACAGAATATAAGAAGCAATACAAAATAATGGTTCAAACTCTGACAACTACTAGTGAGGAGATCTTGAGCAAGTGACTGTCTTTCTGTGACTCAGTTTCCTTGATTGTGAAATGGTTGGGTCTCCCACAGGTAGTTGGGTAGCTCAAATGAGGTAATGCGGAAAAGTCGGTATGTAGTGCCTTGCCCCATATTTAGTGGTATTCAGTACATTTCACTTATTAGTCCTATGATTATTATAATCCCAGACATCTCTAGCCCATGGTGTGAGTTTCAGGCCCTTCCAGAATCTTCTTGTGTTCTCTCTCTCTCTCTCTCTCCCCCCCAACCTCCTAACCTCCCTCCCTGAGCTTCTGCAGCGCCATCCAAACCTTGCAGCTGCTATGGGTGACTGCTGTGGAGCTGGGCAGGTGAGCTCCTGAACACCTTGGAGAATGGATCTCTAGCACCTCACTGCTTCCTGATTCTCACTATGAAATCAAGATGGAATTAAACCATATTCAGTCCTACTTCATGCATTGAGAAACAGATAGTGGGACCTCATATTCTGAGCCAAAGTCAAGACCCATTAACAACAAATATGAATCTCTTTAGGTAGAGAAGGAGGCCAAATTCCAGGGTTGGCACTGTCCTCAGAATTTCAGAGTATCTGGTCATGTTGGGTTAGATGACCCCGTCCTGGCCATTCCTTGTGGTTACTGCCACCATGTCCACACAGCCACTTTCAGAGCAAGAGGCCAGCCCCTCTCCCGAGCAGAGCAGCCTGTTGTTGCCTCTGCCTCACAGCGTAGACACAGGAGTGGCAGGCTGGAGCAACAGCTGCTGCCTCCCTGGGGCCCACCGTAATGTCTCTGGGGGCCAACCCAAGCCTGGATGAGCCTTGGAAAATTAGTGAGCAATTCTGACTAGTTTAATTTTTCTCTCCTAAGAAATTGAGAGACCATGTCCTCTTAATCATCTTTTGAGAAGAAAGACAAGAGAAAAGAGAGACATTCAAGAAAACAGAGCAATTAATTAATCTGTTCATTCATGTTCAATAAATGACTGTGCTCTGAGTACATCCATTTCTTTGTTTTACAGATGTTTATTAGGCACTCATTCTGTGTGGAGCGCTGGGGACACTAGGGAAAATTAGGAACATTTCTGCCCTCGAGAATTCTGCAAGCTGCTGGGGAGGAGGAAACTACCATTTGGTGAGCATTTCCTGTGCCCCAGGCATTGGGCTAAGTATGTAATCCTCACAAGAACCCCATGAGGTCTGTATTCTTATTCCCATTCTATAGGCGAGGACATGGAGGTGTAGAGAGATGAAATGATTGACATGGAGTCACTATTTAGAAAGTGGCAGGGCTCTGAGACACAAAAGCCCTTCCTTGCTTCATTCTATCATGCTGCTTCTGTGGGAGTGTGCTCAGCCATTTCAAGCGCAAAGAGCAGGAATGTTAAGTACCACGAGGAGGTGCAAGTTCAGAGGACCCCTGGCAGCTCAGAGGGCAGAGAAATTGCTCCTGGTTGCCAGGTGTGTCTTGAATCTAAGGGAGGGCTAGGGACTGGGGAAGCAGGTGGAGGAAAGTTCCTAAGCAGTGCTCTGGGGAAGCTGGCAAGAGATGGCATGGGACAGGTGGGCCCTGAGTGTGGAGAAGCAAAAAGACCAAGCAGCCATTATCTTGGATCAGGCCTTGCCTTCAGCGTGATCCTGGCAGTACTAGTTATCAAATAGGACAGGACAAAACTTGAAATGTGACTTTCACTTCCAGATAAGGCTGCAATAAAACCTTGTCTATGTGTTACCCTTGCTTTCATTTATCATCATTACCTGCCCACCTACCCATATTCTAAGTGCTCATGTGTGCATGAAATGCTTGACGTTGGTCACAGAACAGGTCCGAGGGTACTAACACAGCTCCTCACGCAGCCCCGTTCCCACCAACATCACATGAGGCTGTCAGGCAGGTCTCAGGTGCTCTGGCATGTATTATGTTCCCTCACATAGCAGTGAGATGATTCCCACTTTATGGATGTGGTCACTGAGGTTCAAAGAGGCCACGGGGTGAAGGACCTGGCTGGTGACAGTGGAGCACTCGCTTTCCAAAGCCGGTGCCTTAGGAGCCATGTGGCCAGTTGACAGGTTTCTGAGACAAATAGAATCTGTGGTAAATTTAGTTGATTTAAATTAATCAATTAAAAGTTATACAACTGTATTGCCACAGTTGAGGCAGCATGGGAAAGGGGCAAAACAGACTGGCCATAATGGACACACAGTCCTTGGTTCAAATCCTGTCTCCACTTGGCCTTTCTGGGTCAGTTGGCTTACCTCCTCTGAGCCTTTATTCCTTCATTTATAAAATCAGAATAATAGTCCATACTCTATAGGATCATCAGGGTGGAGTGATAGAATTTATGTTTAATATGTACTTCTGTTCTTGACAAATAATATATCCTCCTCTGCCCTGGCTTCTTCTCCAGCAAATGCTTGCTTCCAAATTGACTGGTGGTTCACTGACCCTTTTCCCTTCTCCTTTCAGCTAGACTGCATTTCACAGTCTCCCTCATAGTTAAGCGATTATGTGACTGAGTTGTGGCCAATGGAACCTGGGTAGAAATGATGGGGGTGTGGAATGTGAATGAAAATTCTGGCCTCTAAGAATTTCCCACAAATCTTCTCTTCTCTTCTCATCTGCTGCCGAATAGAGGATCCAGTGCAGGACTCCAAGTCTGTAGAGGATGGGGAGCCACTAGATAGATGGAACCTGGGTCCCTTAATGACTACATGGAGCAGAGTAACTGTCACACTCCACAACCTGCATTGGTCTGTGATGAGACATAAACTTTTACTGAGCCACTGAGAATTGGGGGGCTAATTGTAAACGTAATTAGCCTGCCCTAAAAAATATAGCTAGCTTATGACTTACTATATTTTCAGCCATCATTAATACTCTCTCTAAATGACCCTATGTAATCTAATACCCTGGGAGAGGTAATATATTTCTTTGCATTAGCTTAAGTTAATTTATAAGCTAAGCGTGCCAGGTCCAAGCAGCACCCTCCACATATATGGCACAATTATATCTGGAGCTGAGGTGGGGAGATGGCTCGCACAGTGGTTCTCAAAGCATCAGTATCACTAGCACCTTGTTAGACATGCAAAATCTTGGGCCCTATCTCAAATCTACTGGGTCAGAAATTGTGAGTAGAGCCCAGCAATCTGTTTTCACCAGCATCAGGTTAACATTTGAGAACACTTGAAGAAGGACGGCTGGAGACCTGGAGATCACATCCGGGAACAGCAGAACAGAGGGAGGTTCCCAGCAACTGCTCCCATGCAGACCAAGGGCACTGGGTAAAGGAGACAAGGGGAGAGACACCAGAGCTGAGTACCTAACATTTTGTTGATGACTATCTCACTGACTGTGGCATAGAGTTTCAGAATTTGGCTCGTCACTCCATGGAGGTTGAATGGCTACACCTGAATTCTCAGTATTAGTCTGCTGGGTCTGCCATGAGCACATATCAAGGTGCTGCAGGGTTGGCTTCCTCGGAGGACACTCTCCTTGGTTTGCAGGTGGCTGCCCTAAAGCTGCCTCTTCACATGGTTGTCCCTCTTTGCATGCACACCCCATATCTCTTTTTGTGTCCTAATTTCTTCTTATAAGGACACCAACAGAGTAGGGCCCCACCCTAAAGACCTCATTTTAACGTAATCACCTCTTTACAAGCCCTATCTCCAAATACAGGAGGGACGGGGTGGAAGGGGGGTGGGTCGAGGTAAGGCTTCAACGTATGAATTTTGAGAAGTCACAATTCAGTCCACAACAGCTGTGAAAGCCAGAGTATTGCTACTTTATTATATGCCTATCTCTCTTGGAACTAAGTCCTTTGAATAATCCTGGAGCCAATGATAGCTACATGCTAAATTTAACATAAAGCTTGCTTCATTTTATTCTAACAGTGAAATTAGAACTGAATTAATACTTTGGCAGTAAGTTGGCTGATTAAAAATAGATCCAGGAAAAAGTAATGCAAAAATCAAGGGGGCTTATTTGAAATAGAGTTTCCTGTGCCTCCTGGGCAGCTGGATATTAATTTGTAAATGAATGTGGAGCTTTTGGCAAATAGGGGCTGTAAAACAATCTTAGAGTCTATTGGAAACTTGCATTTTGTCCTGAGTTGATAATCAGTTGATGCCATGGTAACTGGAGAAATTATTTTTCTTAATATTTTGGTCTTTGGAAATAAACAGGAAGGTACTTGTGTAAGGATAGAAAATTGCGTTCCTTTGAGATGCTTTTGGATCTGTTTGACTTGTTAGTCACTCTAGTAATTATCTTAAATAATGACTGAGCAATTAGCAGAATTTATATATGTAGAAAAATAGATCGGGGGAGGGAGGGAAAACCGGCAACTCTTCTTAAAACTCATGTTTCTCAAGCTCAAACGTTTTTTCCCGGAGAAGTCTTCAGCATGTCAGGACCACTTTCTCTTTCATCTCATTCTCTATTCACATTGGTCTCCCCTTACTCTACTCCATCCCCTTCATATTAACTAGCAGAGGTCACGGGCTGGGTAACCTTGCTGCCAAGATGAGCCTTACCTTAAGAGCTTCAGGTAGTGTGAACGTGGGGCAATTTAGCTGCCTTTAAAATCCCACTGAATGAACTTTCTTATCACTTGTTAACTGTCAGGGCAAAGTTCACTGAAGAACATTCTCACTGCTAGTCTGTGAAGTGGTGGTTGTGAAGTCCTCTGCATATGGGCACATTAGCCTGTGCTCAAAATATGCTTATGGGGCAAATTCTGATATGATTCATGTTGGCATCATTGAGCATACATTAGTGGAATTTGCATACATATAAATTTGAATAATGTTCAAGGACATTAAATGATTTCAGATTTAACGATGATCATAGCTAACATTTATTGAAGTATTTTATGCCAGACATCGCTCTGAATATCTAATATAATATTAATTAATCCTCAGAACAGCTCTATGAAATAGGCCCTATGATCAGACCCATTTTACAGATAAGGAAATTAAGGCACAGAAAAGTTCAATAATTTGTCTAAAATTGCACAGCAGCTCACAAAGAGCAGATCTGGGGTTTGGGCCAGGTAGGCTGCCTCCAGCATCTGTGCTCTCGTGCCTCGGGTTACACGGCTGTAGTTGTCAAGCGCACTAAGGCAGGAAAATGGCCTTGCTTTGCTATGGCAGGTTGTACTAGTACAAGAGCTGAATGGAGTCTTCTTTCTTAAGAGACCTTTGGCAAACTGATATTCATCCAAAAGTATTATTTTGGGGAGTTTGAAAACAAAGCATGAGTCCATAGGAGGGGGACCCATGGTTCGTCCCTCTGTCACTTTGGAGAAACGTTTATGCATTTGTGCCTGTGCGCATTAAACAAGTGTCTATCGAGGGCTGTTTGCTGGCCCCCTGAGAGCTACAGTTTGACCTGGAGCACAGCAGTGGTGAAGGGCCCAGACTTGATGACTAAATGACAAACAGTACAGTCTGACAGCCCTGAGAAAGTGAAGGTCAGAGTGGGGAGCTAGGTGAGGAGATGGAAGAATTCACAGAGACAGTACTGAGTGAGCTGAGCATAAAAGATGAATAGAATGTCACCTTTGAGTAAGGAGGGAGCTGGTGTGCCAGGGCATAGAGGGGAGGGGCATGGGGTGTTCCTCACTAGGAGGTAATGAGCCCAAGGGCTGGGACTTGAACTTTGTCCTGGTGGGGTACAGAGTCAGCAGAGGTTTGTAAGCAAATAGTTCCCCAATGACACATTTGCTCTTTGAGCCATTTGTCCAACTGGAATGTGGATGATTCATGAAAACGTATTTATTATTCTAGAATGCCTTATATTAACATGGAAGAAGTGGCAGTTTTGGTGCCCCAACTTCCCTACTCCCTCTGTTTCACTTGTCCTACCTGTTTGCTGGTGTTTCAAATCCCACAGTTAGAGATTTATTCCTTTGTTAAATCTCCTATCACTTATAGGATATTCTCATGAGTCACTTAAACATTACCACAGTAGCATGCATGAGCAGCTTTCCCAAGAGCAGGAGTTGGTGAGATATGAAGGGAAGAGGGAAAGGAGGAGAATCTAGAGGAATGGAACTGGGAGTGTGACCACATGGAAAAAATATAGCAGTAATCCAGAGCTGACTCAAGACTCAGTCACACCAAAAGGTAATGTAGTATCAGGTCAACTGGAAATGATGTGAAGATGTGAATTGTTTTTGAATCTTTAACTTATTAAATAGTTTAAAACCACTAATATTTATCTAATATAAGATAAATCCTGGTCAAGACTGTAGCTCTCAGGGGCCCTTAACAGTTTTGAAAGGCCATCAAAGGGCTACATAGTTGCAGACAACAGAATTCAGTCCTGGCCAATTTCAGCCTAAAAGGAGTTCATTAAAGGAGATCCAGCAGCTCATAGACTCTCCAGGAGGCTTGTGAACTGGCATGGAAGCTCTGTCTTTAGCCATGAATGGTGACCAAAACCATGCAGCAGAACTGGTCTAGTGGAGACCCCTCTGCTTCAACTTTGGGCACAGATCATCAGGCACTGCTAGCACCACTGATGTTGGTGCTGAAAGAGTCCACCCGAACGGCCAAATTGCCTCTGGACACTGCATCCACTTTCACCAGAATGGATTCTAGAAAACGCCTTTTTTAGAAAAGCTTCCATGGTAAAGTGGAGCAGGGTGCATCAGATCAGTGAGCCTAGGGTGCATGTCTGCTACTGGTACGGGGGCTGAAAGGTGAGTATCTGGTGCAAATTGTGATAGGTAGACTTTCTGACCAAGACTCATGGGGGAGGCACCCTCAACCCTGAGGGCCAGGGGCTTTGATGGGAGCATGAAGCGCAACAGAATGACAAAGGCCAACCACAAAGAGGAGCTTTTGCATATGCTTCTGATGCTGCCTAAGAGTTGCACAGGACAAAGGGAACTTTGAACCTTGCTACTAGTAGCAATGGCTGTTAAATATCTGAAATGTAGAGCCTTTAAGTTTTTCCTCATCCACTAGTCAAAAGCCAGTGCAGTGATGTCAAAAATAGGGGAGAAGGGATTGCTCAGTTTTAAAATAAGGTTTATGCTTTAACTTTGAGCTTAAGCATTTTCCTGCTCTCTTTGTCTTCAAGTGACATTTCTGCCATAATCTCGAAACCTAGTTAGAAGTATACAGATAAGTCTTGAAAAATATATTGTGTAGCAAATAGTTCTAAGGATATGTCTTCTTATATGTCTAAAAATGAAGCCATAGTTATGGCAATAAATTTTGACTTGATTGGCTAGTAGCTCAATCAGAAGGGGCATGTCATGTGACCATGATGACAGGCGTTCATTCATAATTTGATGATTTCTTCTCCTAGAATCTGGCAGCCTGACAGCTCAGCACCTGCTCAACCCCAGCAGTCAGCAAGGAGTCCCTCACAGTAAATGAAAAGCTAGGGGTATAAAGCAATGTTTTATTAGTTGACACTTTTAAAATTTCATTGTCCAAGTTTGTTAAATTCAACCTGAAACCTTGAAGGTTTCAGACCCAAGGGCCTCATCATTCTGCATAGAGCTCAAGGAGTTGTCTGGAGAAACAGTTTATTTTCTATAATTTTACAGAAGAATATAAAAGAATAGGTTGTAAAGAACATTAATAATTTAGTGTTACAGTATCTCTAAAATTTTCAGTATACATACCCACTTTAGGAAAATCTACCTTACAAAATTGAAAGCATCAGTATATAAGGATATATTCACAAAGCAGTATTTATTTCAGTATTGTTTGTAGTAAGGAAACAAACCCTGGATGTCCATTAGTAGGGGAATAGTTGAATAATTCTGGTACATTTTACTGTGAACTATTATGTGTCTGTTTAAAAAGAATGATTTATATCTGTATGTATTGATTTCAGGGGTGCCCATGTATATCATTAGATTAAAAAAACCATTGTAAAATGTGTATAGAATAAGCCCATCTGTATACATATATATGTTTTTGTATGTTTATATTTCCTGGGTGAGCATTGCAAAGTATGTGGAAGAATACAAGACAAATTGTCACTTTTGCTAGAGGTTAGGGGTCCAGGGACTGTTTAATGTGTTACAACAGGCATCTATATGAGTTTTGATTAAAATACAGTAGAGAGAATACAGTACTGAGCCATTTAGGATTTGGTGAGGATAGAATGAGATAATGTTTATAAAATGCTTATTATAATCCCTGGTATCTGGTAAGCATTTGAGAAATGCTGGATATTATTATTTGTTTTTTTTTTCCGGCCTGGACTGGTGTAGCATATAGCAGTCTGGCCCTTGTCTTCCTCCACACTGTCACTGATTGCCTTCAGTGTTCCAGGCGGCTTGTAGTCTCTGTCATCTTAGGCCTTTGCTCATACAGCTTCCATTCCTAGAGCCTTAAATTGCCCCTGCTTCACCTGCCTAGCTGCTTTGCATCCTCCAGGGCTCAGTTTAAGTCCCTTCCCTGACCCACAAGTGAAAGTCAGAGACCTGTCCTCTCTGGGCTGTCTGCCCCACAACACAATACTCACCACATAGTCCGTGGGCTGTATCTATCCATCTTTGCTTCCTCAGCACCTAACCCAGGGCCATGGATGTGCACTTGATAAACGTTGATGGAGTAACCGAATGAAGAGGACTTACGTTGACTGCATGATTATACCAGAGAAGAAAGAGGCAGGCTGGGTTTCTCAGGAAAAGCTTGGAAGCTGGACAGGTCACTATGTTTGTGTCCTAGGCACCTGCTTGGGTTATCTAGTGTTTCATTTCTCAGGTTTTTGCAAATGGAAAATGGACTAAGGTGCTGCTGCTTTTTAAGTGATTAATTTGTTCAGATTATCGTATAAGGTCCCTCCAGTTTAGAAGTTATTAACATGCCAGAACAGTTAATAATGACTCTTGATTAACTTTCTGCATAGGTGCAAACCCCTCCATTTAACCAGTGTCAGATAAAAGCGACAGAGAAAATGCACTGCAGGATGGAAACGGAAAATGGCTTTGCAGATGGTGATTGTAGCTACAGCATCAACAGGGGGTACAGTCCTTAATGGCAGAGAACTCATTTCTTGCCCCTGTTTAAAATACAGCTTTCAAAAAAGGTCAAATCATGACTCTCACACAGATATAAAATAAGTATATGTTAAAGCTTCCTCTTAACTTATTAATCAGTGAGGGAACACAAACAGATGTTGTAACTGATTTATAAGAGAATCCAAAGGACAGACACAGTGGAGATGACCAACATAGAAATGAATGAGAGATGGAGGCAAAACTGTTCTGGTTTTTTAAAATGGGTTTAATTGAACATCTTCCCAATAGGGCAGAATTTGCATGTCTATAGACAAATTATTTTGCTAATAAATTTTAGTATGAATATGCTCCAAATATTGCATGGTACATATTTGTACTAAAAAATGTTTATCTGAAAATAAAATTTAACTGGTAATCCTGTTTAATATATTTGCTTTTCCCCCCCTATAAATCTGTCAACTGTACACGAATTTAGCATCATTATAACAGATCATCTCTAAATCCACTAGATAAATAACCTATCCCCCAAATGGCAAATTGTTATGTGTTCTGCACCAAATCTACTCCCCTGTCTATATTCCACAATGCAGCATGACCTCATCTACTTTTATCCAAGGTCACACTCTCTCTCCATACTTACAATTGGTTAGCAAGGATTATGGATTTGGCCTCTAAAATATTCTCAAATTTATGCTGTTGTCTTCATCTCTACTGCCCAAGTTTCTAGTCAGGCTCTCATCCTCTCTGACCTGGTGATTTGAAGATTTCTTAAATTAATTTTTGTTTTCATTTTTTCCCATTCATTCTCACATTGTCAACAAGTTATATTTTTGCTTGTTTCCAGTAGAAGATGATTCAGATCCCTTAGCATGGCTCTTCACATCTGATCATGTTCTACTTCTCTGGTTACAATCCTCCTTGCCCCCACCCTCCCTCTGCTTCAGACACAACAGTCATTCACAACTCTTGAGTCTTTGCACATGCTGATTGCGGTGTATACTCCCAATTCCTCTTTAAGAGCCTACTTACATGTTACCGCCTCCCTATGTTCCCAAGCTTTCCCCTTCCAACCAGTTTAATCTTGCTTTCCTGTGCTTCCATTATAACATATTACTAAAGCACCTGTCAAGTTGTATGGTTGATAACTGTGCTATTTCTGTTTTGCTCACTAGACTCTGAGCTTTTCCCAAGATCAGGGATTATGTCTTAGTCATGGTTTTATTTTTTTAAAACAACAAATGCTTTAATTTTATAATTATGGGATTAAGAACTAAATTTAGGCATGCATTGAAATAATAATTGTGAAAAGATGTGTTGATTAAAGATTATCTGAGTATCAAACATCAAGTTTTAATAAGGCTTTATGCAGTGGTTCTCAACCTTCTGGCCCTTTAAATACAGTTCCTCATGTTGTGACCCAACCATAACATTATTTTCGTTGCTACTTCATAACTGTAGTGTTGCTACTGTTATGAATCGTAATGTAAATATCTGATATGCAGGATGGTTTTAGGCGACCCCTGTGAAAGGGTCGTTCGACCGCCAAAGGGGTCTCGACCCACAGGTTGAGAACCGCTGTATTAGGGTGTCCTGTAGTCCTTTGATTTTTTAAATAGCATTTCCTTAACTTTTTTTGCCTTTTAATTTCTTTATTGATTAAGGTATTACATATGTGTTCTTATCCCCCCATTACTCCCCCATTTGTGCCCTCACCCCCCTGTTGTCTGTGTCCATTGGTTAGGCTTATATGCATGCATACAAGTCCTTTGGTTGATCTCTCCCCCTTACCCCCACCCTCCCCTACCTTCCCTCTGAGGTTTGTTAGTCATTGTTTTAAATATACAGCACCTAGCATAGTGCGTGACATAGAATGCATGCAATATCAGAATAGGAAGTAGATATCTATCACTCTGTTATCATAATCATGAAAGAAATTGTCATGGAGCTCCTGAAATGATGTTGCAGCACATGGAGGTGATAGGAAGTTAACCAGGTAAAGATGGAATGCATACAGATGTTTATTCTTCTGCTTCACCGGATTGAACACAAATGATCATGCTCACACATGCTTTAGCAGGAGCAAGTGTATGTTTATTGAGGTATTGAAGTCTAGCACAGAATGAAGATAGCAGGGAACAAAGACTCCTGGAACTGGAAGTTACTAGATGAGCCTTCGTCGCAGCCTGAAGATGCACCAAGTCTGGGAAGTTGGGAGTTAGGAAAGAGCCTGCCTTGCTGTCCTTTATAGCCCTGTAAGTGTGTGAGGCACAGATGAAACTTTTCATTGTAACGAGATACATCTGACCACCTTCAACATAACAGCATACTTTTCAGCTCTTCCAGAACACTTCTGAATACATCCAACTTTTATACTCCTGAACAGTTTCCCTTGTAGAGTTCATTGTCTGGCCATGGCCTACATATGAACCCCCCAGCTCAGCCCCCAACATTATCTGAGAAGACAAGAAGAGAACAATTCCTTACAAGCATAACAGTATTTAGGGCTTTTGCTTATTTTATTTCTTCCATCAGGACTGTAACTCATGAGTTTCTTATACTGGAATTAAAAATTATGAGTCAAGATGTTATAGGTGAAAGAATGAGAGAGAATGCAATTTTTAAAATGTAGTCCAAGAATCAATTGCATCCAGACCCTTTGGTGCGCTTGTTTAAAAAGCAGGTTCATGCCCTAACTGGTTTGGCTGATGGACTGAAGGGTCCCAAGTTCAATTCTGGTCAAGGGCGCATACCCAGGTTGTGGGCTTTATCTCCAGTAGGGGCTGTGCAGGAGGCAGCTGATCAATGATTATCTTTTATTATTGATGTTTCTATCTCTCTCTTTCCCTCTCCCTTTCTCTCTGAAATCAATAAAATGTATGTGTGTGTATATATATATGCAGGTTCATGAGCCCAGTCTTGAATATCAAATAAAAATTGTTAGAATGGGGTTTGGAAATCTGCATTGTAAATGATCTCCATAGCATATTGTTATAGATAATAAAGACTGAGAGCTGGTGGAACAGACACAGGCAACAAGGCAGATCCCATGCGTGGGCAGCTGAGGCACTCCGTTATCCTGTGAGATGGATGACAAAACTCACTTTCAAAAGGCCAAGCTCGTCAGACCATCAGGACAACCACATTCTGGGCAATTGCTGTCGTGACTCTGCAACTGTCCCAAATATCACCTGGGGTCAGTGAGGTGCAGAGCTGCTGCCTGCTGGCGGCTGAATCATTTGAGTGGGAAGAGAAGTGGTAACTCTGTGCGCTGGATTAAGGATAGATATTTCCAGGAGGACAAGACTTGAGGATAATACCTAGGATATTGGACATGGGGCGAAGGGCATATTTCTGAATAGGGGCTAAAGTGCATTATGATGTCTCATGTCACTGGACTCAGGTGAAACAAACAAGGTTTTGTTCCTGGAGGCTGGTTGGGTCCTCTTAGACACTCTACCGGAGACAAAAAACCCCGCACGTTTTTATACTTGTGTGTAGATTCTTTAAAACCTCCTTTTATTACTACAATGTAAGTAACTAATTAAATACTCATCACCCACCCTTGTATTTCAGGTTTAGATATACTGGCATTTGGAGCATGACCTAAAGAAATGTGACACGTGGGCACAAGCTGGTGCTTTCTCTTCAAGCTTCCGGCTAAAACTTGCATCTGTAGCTTTTGTTGTTTATCCGAATCTGAAGTAGAAAAGATGATTAACACACGGTGCTCGTCCTCTCTCTTCTTGCGAACCTCACCTCAGGGCCTCTCTTTCCCAGCTGGCTCCAGCTGCAGAGCTCACTGGGAGCAGCCACTCTCTGCTCTGTGGTGAGTCATTTTCTTACGTCTCACTTCCTTTCTGATGGACAACTTTAAACTCCAAAATATCTCTCAGCTCCAGTCCTGTATTTTGCATACTTCATATCTTAAGAGGCTAAAAGCTTTTCTTTCTGTTGTGAGTGAACAAACAGCTGAAACACTTGTGGTGGTTTCCTTATCAACCTGTGGGGAAAGCACTCTACGTCTGGGGTAGGCTTGACTTTATAATGATCACAATAGGGCTGCATAAATATAGCAGAGACTCCTATGGATTTGATGCTGCTTCTTTTAATACTTCCAGCCTCTTCAAGATGGGTGATGTTATTGCCATTTTGCAGATATATTCAGACCCAGAAAGGTTAACCGACTTACCCAGGACCATATAGCTACAGAATGGTGAAATCAGATTTGAATTCCAAGTCTCTATGGCTGCAAAGTTTATGTTCTCTGCATCAGCCAACAGATTTAGTAGAAATAACTGATAAATAGGGCTTCTGGAAAGCTCAGAGCTGAGAATGAGTTTATTGTAGCTAATCTTCCTTTGCCCTTTAGTAGCCCAGGTACAACTAAATTAGGGCAGATCTTGTAGCTATTTCCGGTAAGTTTAGTGTGTGTGAAAGAAACAGAAGCATCCAGGGTATTAGAGAGAACAGGGAAGAATCCAGAGTGAAGTTTAAGGCAAAGGAAGTAGCAGAGGAATGAACGGGTGAATGCTCTGTAACAGCAGAATAAAAGATTTCTGCTGTGACCATACCTAATTACTAATGATTGAGTAAAAATCTACATTAGAGTCATTTGCTAAAATCTCTTTATGGGTGGATTATTACCTTAAAAGAGTAAAAACTAAAAAACTGAATTTTTAGGATTGATTTTTGAGATTACCTACAGGGAACTAAAAGATAAAATTCAGTGTTATTCAAACAAAACAAAACAAAATCAATGGAATTCTTGTAATTATATTAATGTAATCCAAATTCCTATATAAAAGCTGATGAGTGTGGAGCTACTTGGATGAGCCAAGTAGATTTGGAGCCTTACTGCCTGACCTGTCATCCCGCCCTACCAGTGACTCCTGAGGCTCTCCCTCAGACTTCTGGGCTCTTAGAATCATAGACTGCAGACACCGACTTAGGAGAAATAGAAGGTGATTAGCATTCAGTAGTCCTGTGTCTCATGTCTGCTCTGCGTTCCTGGACCTTGGGCAAAGCTACACCTCAGCCCCTCCCGCTGAAGGAGAAGATGATGACACTCGAACCACCAGCCTCAGAGGGCTGTGGAGAACTAGGAAACTGGAGGTCCTGTGTGGGTTTGGTGACTCACCAGGAGCACTCACACACACTCACTGGACTCACATAAGATTTATTACAGTGAAAGAAGACAAAGCAAAACCAGCACACGGAGAAGGTACACGGGCCAAAGTTTGGAGGAAACCAGACGCAAGCTTCCAAGAATTCTCTCCCTGTGGAGTCGCACAGACGGTGCGTACTTCCTCCAAAATCCAATCGTAACACCATGTGTGAAGTGCTGTCTATCAGGGAAGCTTAGTAGAAATTCAGTGCCCAAGGTTTTTACTGGAGGCCGGTTGCATAGGCACCCTCTGCCTAGCGTGTTTCAGGAGTTCAGATTCCCTGATGAAAAGCAGGTGTTCAACATAAACCACATTGTTTCTACAAATAGGATGGGCTCAGTGAGCCAGTCTTATCAGTTAGGGAATGGTGGGCACTCTCCTGAAATTCTAATTTCCAGATGTCAGCTAAGGACCAAACTTATAAAGAGCATAGCAGTCTCAAGCCTTCTGTGTTAATTATTTTATGCTCCGTAAGCTTCACTCTCCCCTCCCTTCTGTCTCTACCCCCCCCCTGCCCCCACCCTGTCTAGTTACCTGGTTAAAACAATTAGAATATAAAAATAACTCAGGAAAATTTGGAAATATCATTTTTAGTTGATGATAGCATTTCTGAGATGAGCATTCTCATTCAAACTCTTAGAACTCAGGTAATTTGCTTTTATAAGAGCTTACAGTTGTGTGATTGAATGAAATGATAGTAAAACAAAAAATCAAAATAATCTAGTTACGTTTTAGAGATATTATAGTATAAAACATTATTTTGTAAGTTTTTAGTAAGTTTTATTAAAATATTGAAATCTATGTCTACTCCTAAAGCTCAACATTTTTGTGTATAAGAAGATAATGTATTAATTGGATAAAATGTTAAGCTGCTATAATAAGAGACTCAAAAATAAGGTAGCTTACAAAATAGACATGTTCATTTCTCTCATGCATAACATTTCTAAGATGAGGGGTTCAGGTGGATAGGGAAGCTCTGCCAACTTTATCAGACTCAGCGGCAGCCCTGCCATCTGCATGAAGTGGTTCTCCACACATTGTTTTCCAAGTTCTGGTCATTAAGCCTGAAGGAAGGGGTTAGGAAGTGGACGTCCAAAGCCAGAAATTCCCTCTTGGCAAGTGAAGTGAAAATTGCTCACTTAAGTTCTGCTCATAGTGTATTGGTAAGAGATTGATCACATGGCCACACCTAGTTACAAGGAGGCTGAGAAATATACTCTAGCTACGTGCCTAGGAAGAAGGAATCAATAACTTTTGGTGGACTGTTTGCCATTTCCCCACAGCCCAAAATAGCTTTTCTATTACAGATGCAAACTAGGATATTTGGCACTCTATTTAGAGATTTATAACTTTCCAATTAATTGCAGATCAAATCAAGAAATTTTTAGAATGATATCCCAGGTAGCAGTTTAAAATGTGCTATAGTAATCTTCAGCATGAGAAGATTCCACGATGGAAAATTCAAGATGACAATAGAATGGAATGCTCTCAGTACATTGTATTATTCTTGTGAGTTTTACCCCAAGTCTATTTGACATGTTATTTCTCTTTAGCTTGCTCTTTTGAGCAATATGTAATGCTTCCCACCCCAAACCATCTTTCGGCTAAAAGGTTTTCCTCTGTTGAATACCTTTTAATCTCCATATAATAATTATGATTTCAAAGTTCAACTGTACTTCCTTAATGTAAATCTAGGGAAATTGAAAAATAAACCACCTCATTTCCAGTTTCTACATTTTACTAGATCTGTTATTTTACTTAAGGATATAATATCCAGCTCCTTAAGGGTATTACGCTTATAATTGAACTGCTTATGTTTTTATTCCTGGCATGCAAATAGTAGAATTTGATTCGTTAAGCTTAAACTTGTATTTTAAAACTCTTTAGGAGATTCTTGTATTGTTTTATTATATAATCTCCTATGAATTCTGTATCTTTACTTTAAAGTTGGTGTGAGTGAAAAGGGGTAAATGCTAGGTACCGATGACTGGTAATAAGGTCCATATATTTCATTGGCTGGAAATGCATAAACACTGGGCAATGACTTGGGCATTTGTTTCCCCCCAGTTTCATATTCTGGGATTTTTTGAATCTCACATATAATAGTACACACTGTACACCTGCTTACATGTGTGTATGCTTATGCATATATGTTCCATTTTAACTGTCATCTAAATGTAAAATTTCCCCACTTGCAGAAAAGTATCTTATTACTGAGAGGGTAGTCCTTTATGTACCGACATGCTGCTGCTATGCACAATGATGAAGAACTCCATGTTGAGTTGTTTCCTGGTGGTGGAGGCAGCTTTGTACTGAGCTCTTCTGATTCTCTCCTGCAGCCCCTGATGAAATGGAGAATGACCATTCACCAGATGCCAGCTTTGACTTGGGCAAAGAGCATGTGGTCAAAGGACAGGGTGCAATTAACCAATTTATATGTATGGACTCCATGATCTAGAATACATACAGGATACCGGGCCAAACTGCTACAGACAAATCATCCTTCAATGCTTTGAATTTATAAAATGCTTTAAATATATGTATTTCTCTTCCCCCAAACTCTTGCTAATCTATTATCTCATAGTGGTTTCCCAAAAGTCTAGGAAGTTATGAAGAGAGAAACATGACTAAATCTATTTTTCTTATTCTCCTTGTTTCATTTTCCTTCCCTTTCTTCTTCCATCCATCCTCCCCTTCCTTTCTTTCTTATTTACAGAAAAAGAAACTAAAGGGGCAGAGATATAAATAAAATGTTTATAATTCAGAACTACCAGCTAGCTGTAAATTCAGTGTAATTGCTGTCATATAAGGCTATAATGGAGACAGGGGAAAGTGTGTGTGTATGTGTGTGTGTGTGTGTGTGTGTGTGTGTGTGTGTGTGTGTGTTGTTGGGTGGAGGGAGTGAAGCAGTTCATAAATATTTCCAATTCAAACTTTTTCCTGATTACCAAAACCTTTGCATCTCAGCAGGCACCCTAGGAGCCATCTAGGTCAACTTCCCACTGTTGCACAACACTGCTCCTTGATCTGGCTCCTCTCTATCACTTCATGGATGAGATGCTCATGTCTCACAATGTAGCATATGCTAGTTTGGATCATTTATGTGGTAAGAACATATATTGGGTTGAAATTTGCCTCCCTGGGACTTCCATCTCTTATGGGAATAGATAAACAAGTATAATCTTTTCCTTGACAATCTCTAGTCTAGACATCTGAGAATATCTATCATGGCTTCACCAAGCTTTCTACCCTCCAGGCAAGCATCTTTATTTCCTACAGCTTTGCCTCTCTATGTTTATATTGCATTTGATCCTCGGCCCCCTTAAGATGTACAGAGAACTAAGAACTAGTCTCCACCCAGAGAACAATGGACAGTTGCTTTCCCTGAGCTAAAAGTCATGGAAGTGGACATCCAGAGCATCTCTGGGGGAAGATGCTGGCATCATTATCCTGAGTTTGCCCCAAGATAAGTTTACCTACCCTTTGTCTACCTCTGTGTTGTTGTTGTTTTTTTTACCTCTATTCCTGATGATATTAGGAATAAATATAATAATGCTTGTGAGTAGTTTGGAACAGTGCCTGACACATAAGTTTATTTGTGAGGTGTCATTACATTCAGATTTTTGGCAGTCATGCCAGACAGTACATTATGAACTTTTAGTTAGCTAAAGACCATGGCCATTTATATGCAAACCAAGAAACATTAAAATCCTCCCTCTCTCTACACACACACATACTGTACATATGTGTCTGTGTGTGGTTTGTATATGTGTGCATTTGAACTAAAATGAAGGACTCTATCCTTTTAAAATTTGTATGAATTATTTTAGTACATGTTCCAACCTATTAAGTGTTTTGAATCTTGATAGTGTCATCCAACATATCCAGTCTCCCTCCCAACTTTTTTTTGTTCTCTAAGAGTTTGATAGGCATTCCTTTTATGACTTCAACTTTATTATTGAAAAAAAAAAGCCAAATAAGATGGTAACAATTACAGAGCACTCTAGGTTTACAGCATCATCCATCCTACACTTATTTTTCTAGTCCAAGATAGTACAAACTAGTTAATTTCATGTTTGTCTAAAATAAAAATGTCTACTTTGCAAGCATTCTATATTGACTTACTACTGAGTATCCATATACTAACCCAAGAAAAGGAGGTTAGTTTGACATGACTTATTTACAAAGCAAATTTCTGGTTTGCTCCTTTCCCATTTTCTTAGCTATTAATAAATCACATTAAATACTTGTGGCATTGGCTATAACATGCACAGTTACCACCATCATTTGGCTTACGGACTTGGCTAGAACCTATAATTTCACTATTTGAGGACTAAATTAAACTGCGTGTTTCTGGCTTAGCAAAAACTAATTGCTATTAATCCAACCATGGATTTTACTTTACATTTATAAATGACAAAAATTCTCTTCGCTTTTTTTCAAAAGTCTTCCAGTCTTCACAGAAAATAATTTATTTCTCTTAATAAATAAACAACCTCAACAAACAAACAAAAGAAAACAAGACAGAAAAGCACATCCAGAGATTCCTAGTTATTTCTTTGGAATAATCCAGGAGGTGAGTACAGAACCAGTAAAATTCAGATCTCCTCTCTCCCAACCCTGCATTGCAATGGCCCTTGCATCTCTCATGGGAGCACCTTATCAGGTAGGATTTTGACTACAGCCTTCAAGTACATACGTTCACATGAGGCTTCATATGTTTGAACTAACCATATGAATCTTTTGAGGTTTGTCTGTCATTAATTTGCAGTAATTTTTTTGACATTGTTGATCTCTCAAAACATAAAAAGTATTTCCTAACAATAAAGAGGCTGTGATTTCATTAAGGATTTGTTACATTTCAAGAGGGAATAGAATATTTTATGAAAAACAAAAGGAACCTTGTCATATTCTATTAAAGCAATCTCCTAACCCCCACTGAAATTGCCTGAGGACTTACATGGCTCCTAATTACACAGCGTCTACCTTGGATTTTCACGTAATTTAAATGAATGGGTCTTGTACTGAATGTCTCATTTTTAAATTATTCAATGTATCTTATTTAAATTGCTCAAATTCAGTGTTTTAACCTCCTTCCTTAAAAAGTCATCTAAGAGAATAGAAAATTCTGGAAAAAAAAGAGAACCTATCTTTCAGAACGTTATCAAATTATTCTCCCCCTCTTTTAGACTTGACTAGTTCATAGTTTTTTTTTTACTAAAATACATGTAGAGGGTTTGCCATAGTAGGAGAGAAAGAGATGGATGTGTTAAAGAAAGGGTTTTAGTTCCCTAAAAATTTCATTTTCCAGAGAGATTAGAATATGTTTATTATTGCTACCTTAAAATCCGATCTGTGGGGCTTGCCCACTGCTATCTGCATAGGAGGGAATAAGCTGCCAGATTGTAAACACAACCTGAGTTGTCTCCTTTCTGATGTTCGAACTAAACTTATGTCCTCTTGGGACCTGAATTTAGTTTTGACAAAATGCAGCTCTCTGTTTCCACAAAGGATAAAAGGAAATTACCTTATAATGTATCCTTCTTAATTGCCCTTAAGGTGGTCATTTTAAATCTGAACGAAGGTATAGATTTGAGAAAAATACTCAAAATCGGTGAGAATTTTTGTATCCTTGGTTTAGGTGAACTTTATTTAAATGTTTGAAAGATGTTTTCATAGCTCAGTTGGACTGTGATGTGAGGAAGCACAGGGCGGGAGTAGAGAAGGTAGTGAGTGTTAATTATTTCCTGGCTGTCCTTAAAGCTGGGTCAAAAAAAGAAAAAAAGAAAGTCAAGCTTTTGGTTAACTTAAAATATGTCCTTTTTCATGTCATACTTTATTGTTATGGATCTGTTGGTTCTGTTGTGCAAATCTTTCTTTACATTACCAAGTCCATTCACAGCGATTTCCATTGAAATGCACAAATAAGGGTGAACAAAAATTGTTTTGTTAAGTGTCATTAACATTAATAACAAATATAATAATAACAACTGATATTTATTGAGGACTCACTGTGTGCCTGACAAGAGTCTGAGTTTTTATATGTTCTCTTAGTTCCTACTGCAACCCTATTAATAATATAGGCACTCTTACTATCCTCACATTTCAGGTGAGGAAACTGAACCACAGGCAGGTAGGTAAATTAATCAAGTTGCCTCAGCTTTTAGGCTAGTGCTACTTACATATTTTGCTCTTTCTGTAGCATGAGCTTAGATTTCTGGAAACAGTTCTGGCCAGTAGCTCACAGGAAAGGCATTCCAAACTGGCTAGACTGGGGTCATGTCCTGGGGGATTGTTTTGGTGCTGCCATATCAATTCCCAATAACAGTTTGGGCGAGGGACAATGGTGGGGAGTGGGAACATGGCTCTACCATTGTCTGTGAAGAACTGAAACCAAAGCAAAATATAGGATAGACACCTGAGAAACGAGTAGGACTTGGATTTTGGCTATTCATTCGGCAAATATTCATTAAACATTGATTGTGTGCGTGGCATCCATTCTGAGCCAAGGGGACACCAGGGTGAACCCAACGGATCAGGAAGGCCCTTCCTGTCTTTGAGATGACATAGCCTCTTTTATGCAAAGTTACTTTTCACCCACGTTCTCTGGATCTTCAGTTGTCCACAATTCTCTGCTACAGAGAATATTTATTCTGTGTTTCAGCTACTTGTCTGGAATCTTCTCCTTATAAACAGGTTCGCTTCTGAGGCACAAAAAGGGATTATACACATTCAGTCAGTAAGATCAGGGGAGCAGAAAGTGCCTGCAGGTTATTTAAACTCTGCACTAAGATATACAAGCATGACTTACATAGTTCTGGGCCCCAGCTCAAGAATGTGCTGATCATGTCCACAACTACCAAACTGCATAAAGACCCACATTAAAAGAGTAATAACAGAGACATTTTTAAAAAGTTATAGAGACAGGGCAGAAAGGTTTCTTGAATTAAATCACTTTTATCTAGGCTCATTCGCTTAAGGATGCAATCAACTCACCATTTCAGCACCTTGGGACCTTAGAAATGTATTTCAAGATTAATTATAAAGCAAATTCTTTAAAATGAAAAAATATACTACTTTCCCATTACTCTTAACAACAGATTCTAGTTAATGAAGCCTTGAATCAGTTTAGTGGTTTGACTGCCACCTACTGTTCAGTTTTCAATACAACTCTCATCTTGCTTGGTCAAGAGATAAGAAAAACGCCTTGGGCAAACCATCTTTTAAGAAAGTATTTTACCATATGCGTTGTAATGTAATTATTTTAAAAATTTAAGAGATTAAGAGAATGTGATTGATTCTATTTCAAATTACTGTATTTGTCTTAGTAGTTTATGACCGTCACGTTGGTGAAAAATGTAAATTCTATCATGTTAAAAAATGCATATATATGTACACACACACACACATACACACACACATACACACATGGCATGTCATTTAGTCCTGACAAGGTGTTATAGTTGAAATTTATAAAAATGGTCCACAAACATGAATGCATCAACCTGAAAATATCAGCTCATGAAGCTGGTGTCTGATCTTTAAAACAGAAAAGAGAACTCTATCATCTTTTATGCTTACACGGCTTGTGTAGACTTCAAAAATGTAAGCACTTCTGTCTAAATAAGGAGATCAAGTGCTGTACATCCCCAGCTATTTCAGAATGACCAGGCTTCTGGTAGAAATCTGTTTAGTTAACATTGTAGTCCTGAGATTCTGTTAAACGCTTAGAACTCAGAAATCAGGATGAGTTAGTTCATTTCTCTGTCATATCTAAACTATTCAGTTTAGAGTAAAAACTCATTTTATGGCTATTACAATGCTATTTACTGTGTAAATATAGACTCTTGGCGGAAACTATAAACGTGATCCTAAGATACAGTTTGAGTTACTTTATTTTTAAATTGAAACTTTTCAAGCCTTTGCACTAAATTATGCATGTAGAGAAAAATTGTAAACTGCTTATATGTTTTTACTGGTATACTACATAAATGTATATGCTTTTGTTTTGGAATGTATTTGTAATTGTTTCATTCACACTTAAATCCAATTATATTTATTATGATTTTTAAAGCATAAGGAAAATCACTTAGCATATTTTGCCTTTATTACAATATGCTTCTTGAAAAAACTATGGTGCAGGTTTTAATATAAAATTGTGTCAAGAAATTCTAACATTTTAGAAACCTTTTCAGCTAACATTTCTTTTCTCTACCAGGGATAGATATAAAGTAGTGGTAGTTTTATTTAAGACAGTATTGGTAAAAGTTAACATAAATATCCTATTTTATTTTTTGTCATAATGGTATTTTTTCCTCATATATGAAATAGAAATCTTAGATTTAAAAATCAGTATGGGTTCTGTCACCAGACCTCTCTCTCTCTAGTTTTACCAATAAATGCACATATTTGAAAAGCTGTACTTTATGGTGCCAATGATATAAATATAAAACAAAAGCTACCCATGTGGCTTTATTTACAGTGGCACTGATAGAATTTATAAAAATGATGTAAGATGATATTAAGCAACATGAGCAAGTTTGATCAAATATTAGTTTTATATGCCCCCGCTACCCCCCCCCCCCCCAATGATTCCATCCAATAACAATGACACCAATCCAAAGCCAAAAATAGTTTTACCTAAAATATTGGGGAAGAAACTGAAACAAATAAAATTCAGCTGACCTTTTAATAAATGGCTGTTTATTGATTTAAATTCCCTTTTTTCTTTTTCTGAGCAATGCTGACGAGGCCTGTTAGAATACAAGCATGTATAATAACTTGGACACAACCATTTTTATTTCTTTTGTGTGTCATTCCTGAAAGATTGAGGCAAGCTTCACCTAAGTGTAGTGATGCAAAAATAATAGTATCCCAGCCTGGCTGCGCAAGAGCGGAGGCAAACAAGGGCTTCATATTAAAGCGCCTTCTAGGTAGCTGACACGACGCATCTAGTCAGACGTAAATAATGACAGACGGAAACTATCATGAGGTCTGTGAAGCATCAACATACTGCTATCATTTTCTCTCTAACCTTGCCTTGCTAGCAGCTCTCCGCCTTACAGGCTGAGAGATCATTTAAAAAGCAAATCCTAATGACTCTGCCCACTGTAACAACAGTCAGCAAGATTGGCATCAATTTAGCTCAGTTCAGAAACTCAGGACAGCAGCCACTGCTGACTTGTGACACCCTAAACTCCATTTGTTTTCCACAAACTAGCCCCTGCCCCCAGTGCTACCCCTTCCCTGTGGCTATTTCCATGTCTTACAAAAAGATTCTCCTCTCATAAGAAAATGGTTCACCGCAGCCTTTTGCTTGGCACTCTGTGTATAATCTCTTGGGCTGCACCTATTTTTCTGGACTAGCTCATTGGGCACAAAATGCTTTAAGTGACCTCCGCCCCTTTCTCACGTGGCACATATTATTTTATGTATATCATGTACGCACAGGGTAACAGTGGGTAAAGAACATCCCAGTGTCCCTGTAGCTTAAGACTAACATGGTTATGGTTCAGATAAACACGTCTGTACATGGCTGCCATAATCAATGTGGAATGGCAGAACAATTTTGCAGATGCAGTCCCAGGAAGATTAAAAAGAAAGAAAGCTGTCTTGTCCGGATTCAATAGAATCTATTCACCAAGAAACCCTAGATAAAGCAGTTGCATGTTTTATTTGTTAAGACAGTGATGACTTTGCAAGCCGGCGGGAACTGAAGCTGATGTACAATAGGATAATAGCATTATCACTTTGCAAATCAGCATGTGGCTTTGCTTGGGTGCTGGCAGAAGGGCATGGGATTCTGAGAGCTCTAGCTGTTAACCTGAAAAGGCAAGGAGATCAGACTGCCTGGCTGTGAGTGTAAATGTGTGGAGATAAATTGCCATGAATCTGCTTTTGCTGGGTTAAAAACACATTGCATATGTGTGTTTTCACTGCTTTATAAGGTTCTGGGAGGGGAATATATGGGCCTGAGTATGTGAGTGAGTGTGTGTGTGGCAGGGCGGCGGGGGGCGGGGGGGGGGGGGGGTGTTAGGAAGCAGAAAAGAATGGGGAAGGCTCACAATAGCCCATCTCAATGGAGGGCTATTGATCTCATTTCACAACACTTTAATCTCCAACTAAACATCTTACTTACCTTGTGTAAAAAGAAATGCCAAGTTGAAATAAATAATAAACACAATATTTTAAGGACTTTTGAATTTTGCATGGTAATAAATATTAATGCAGCCTGTGACTCCCAAAGAAAATAGAAGGCACTTAATTCTGTTGTTGATATCAGGTACTGTGCAGGTTGATTTCCCGAGGCGAAAGTGAAAAATGCACTATTTGGACTTAAATTTAGATTTAATAAATAACTAATTTAGGATCTTGTTCTATATGCAAGGATATAATCACAAGGCATTCGTTTTTAAAAGGTTTCATTTATTCTTGTGAGTTTAATTATTGCAAGGAAACTGTGAGCAATTTGTTTTTTTTTTTACCAGTGTCTGATTTCTGAGAATGGTTATTAAATATTAAATGGATGCATAATTCAGGCAATTAAGAAAGTAATCACACAAAGTAATGTAATGGAAGTTAATTATTACTGCATAAGCAAATAGTTCATTAATGCTTCTAGTTGCTATGGCTGCATTCTTAATACATGCAGAACTGAAGCATGAATCCTCTGTGTATTCAAGGAGCTGGTAAGAAGAGTGATGCTACAGAGGAGCACCACTAATGAAAACCAGAAGCAAATAAGGCCATATTGACCCCTGACTTGTCTAAATAAGGTGGGATCATCATTACTTAAGAGAGTTTTATCGAAACCACGACTGCACTAGCTGCTTATAGTTTTATTTTTTTTGGTTTGTAACAAAAGCCATGGCTTAAAGGAAGGATAAACCAAAAGGAGTTGAGCTTGTTAAAACAAAAATCACCACTTGTACTTCCCTGATGTTTTCTTTGAAAATCAACTCTTTTGTTAAACAGCTAAAGTAATCATTTGTAACTTAAAAAGGCTCCATAGGTGTTTTTTTTTTTCCATAAAAGCATTGCAGCTGGTAAAAGACCTTATTTTGTCCTGCTGCTCAGCCCCAAGTTAAAATTCTGACATTTCTTTACTAACACTATCTCCCGAAAGCATTAAGCTTTGTAAAGACTATTTTATATTAATTCAACACATGTGGGTTCCCGTGCTCTCCCAAACAGGCCGAGCCAGGAGGAGACCAGCTCCTTTACTGGTTTAGTTTTTAACTACCCAGAACTGCCCAGGTCACCTGCCTCCTCTTGTCACAGAATTTTACAGAGAAAGGCAATTCTGTTAGGCCAAGTTGCTCTTCCACCATTTCGATGTAGGCATTAACTTGCCACGCTCCTGAGAGCTCTTGCTTATCTACTTGCAATGCCATTGCTAAGCTCTACCCACCACCTCTCAGGCTGGGGGCTGTGCGAGGTGGGCACAGAGGGAGACAAGGAGCCATTTCTTTTTTTTTATTTTTTAAATATATTTTATTGATTTTTTACAGAGAGGAAGGGAGAGAGATAGAGAGTTAGAAACATCGATGAGAGAGAGAGACATCGATCAGCTGCCTCCTGCACATCTCCCACTGGGGATGTGCCTGCAACCCAGGTACATGCCCTTGACCGGAATCGAACCCGGGACCCTTCAGTCCACAGGCCGACGTTCTATCCACTGAGCCAAACCGGTTTTGGCAACAAGGAGCCATTTCTAACCATTCAAGGATGGTCTCCTCTCTATTCCCAGTGCTTGACTAGCCACCGGGGGAAATAGGAAAGATGTGCAAAACAGACTCAATATCTGCTCCAAGGAAGCAACTTACAGTCCCCTTAGAAGAGTGGTTCTTTTAATCTTTTTGGGAGAGTCATGGAGCTCTTGGAAACGCTAATGGCCTGGGCATTTACATAAAAATTTGCGTTCAATTTTAGTGGGTTCATGGTCTCCCTAATCCTACCCATGGATCTCAGATTTAAGATCCTCTGTTTAAGACCAGTGTCTTCAAATAAACCGAATCACGTTTCGGAGATAATCTGTTCGGCTTTTTGGCATATGGAGGGGCCTGAAGAAGTTTGGAGAAGGCTTTATGGAGCAAACGAGCCTTGAGCTTGACCTGGAAGGATGATGGACGGTATTTTGAAGCCAAGTCAGAGTATTTTGTGTGGAACAGCATGAACAAAGGAGGAAAAGTAAGACTTCCTTCGTTTATTTATTTATTCATTCATTCACTTAAAAAATATCAAACACCGACTGAATTATACAATAAAGGTAAGGCATAGTTTCCTAACCTCAAATAATTTACAGCCTATGAAATAGAACCCAACAAGCATATAAATAATGGTCACTAGGAAAATGTAATTGTTCTCAGCAAAATCCAAAGAACTGTAGGAAAAGGATGAATTCAGCCAGGGGGTTTCAAAATGCTTGATGGAGGGGCCATGTTCCAGGGGCATTATTGCAAGGAATCTGTGCAATAATATGCGCATATTATTGCCTTTGGTTTGGATGTCACACCTCAAATAGGGGAGGGCAGCAGTCTGGGCAGTTAGGTAGGTGGGAAAATGTATTGTATGTTTGGAAAACAGGTTCAGCTTGACTTCAGCACAGGTTGTGAGTAGAGAAAGCTTTTTGAAAAGTGAATGAGGGTCAGGTCATGGATGCTCTTAAGAGAGTTTGAGTAAATCATGGCTTATCACAGATATTCCTTAATGTGGTGCTTTAGGAGGGTACACCTGGCTACAGGGTTCAGGGAATGTTGGAGTGGAGTGGCCTTAGCAGTGAGGAGACCGCACAGGCCCCTGAGCAACTCTTGCTAGTGTGTGTGTGAGGGAATCACTTGGTGAACAAGAGAGGGTGGGCAGTTAATGGGGAGCATGGGAATTTCTCGTTTAGATCCACCTGCTGGGGCAGAGATGGAGCATGACTCATGGGACACTTTTCAAAAAAGACACCATTTTACTCCCCAGGAAAGAAGCAGCGTGTCCTCATGACGATGGACTTCCATGGTGCCTCTGCCTGTCTCTCTGAAAAAGCCTCTCAGTGTGCTCCTTGCCTCAGGACAGGATGTGCCTGCGAACTGTGCTTTTATTCCCCGTAACACAGTTTGGTATCTCCTCGCTCAAAGCAGGCCTCGCCACACAGTACCTGGTGCGTACGTCCCAGGTAATTTCCATAAATCTTTGACCTTTAAGTAAAACTCTGTTGAGGTCAAGGCCATTTCCTTGAGGGGGGCTTAAAAGCTTTCAGAATATGGGCATTCTCTCATTTAGGAACAAGCTGCTCTTTCCGTTTCTTTCTCTTCTTTTGAAGTGGAATCTCCTACAATGACCTAATCTTCATGAATATGAAAAATTGGAAAGATATATCATTATTAGTTCTCGTTTGCAGATGAGACTCAGAGGAGAGAAAATGCCTAGCTTAAGATAATAAAGCTAGCAAAAGATGACCCCAAGATGAAAACTTTCCACCTCAAAGACAGCCCTGATTTAAAGGTAGCAGGGCCTCTATTTTCTCTACCCTGATCCTTAGAATTTATTCCAGGAGCTTTAATTCTAACATTTATAGTCTAAACTCAAGTCAGAATCAGGCTGGAGATAGGAAAGTTTGAGTTTAGCCTTCATTTTAGGGAAAACTTAATTTCCCACTCAGCATTAGATTCATTCTTTAATCTTACAGAGATTGTGGCAAGCTTGTATTCCAACTCTGCTCAAGTTCTTTGCAGACTCTAAGTCAAATATCATTTCTTCAGAGTTCCTCTACTCGGGAACAAACCTCTCATCCCCTTCCAAGTCGCCAGCGACATTAAATGTTGGCACTTACCCAGAATGCAAATCGGCACTTTGCTCATTTGGATGCTCATCTGTGCATCCAAATCCACTGAAAGCCTCAAGGCCAGTGGTTTGTTAAACTAACTAGAAGTTTCCAGAGTCCCAGAGGACCTCAAATTTTAGTTGCTTCTTCATCACCGATGAGGTGACATGTTATCAGTTTATAGAATTTTGCTGTCATGTTCAACGTTGTTACGTCTGATGCCACAAAACTCTCCTTAAATACATGCTGAATTAGCTGCTAACCAGTTCCTTTCACTTCACATTTCTAAATCTTTAAACCCTAAAAAAGCCAGCAGCCGCAATCCAGGCTGAGGATGTGTGTGTCGGACACTAAGCTGTTGTAATGGACCTTCATGATGTCCCTTTAGGACTCTGCCCGATGCTCTTTTGGCAGTCTTCATTGTGATGGGGATGGCAGGTGAGGGGCAGGGTTGAAAGGAAAATCCCCATCTCGGGTGAACTCCGGGCTGGCCTGCACAGCTCTCATTAGACAGCGTCTAAGCTGCCAGAGACGGGCTCAGCTCTCACACTGGAGCTCTCACGTTAACCCTCCACATCACCACAGTGGGAGAAAAACATGCCTTATGGGGACTAATGACTAATTCCCTACATCATGTCTAATGTATCCCAGGGTGCTAACTTCAGCACACCTGCCTCCACCGCTGGTAAGGTAATGAGAGCACTTGTGAGTTACTGGTCACTGACAACATTTATAATATTCCTCAGCCTCAGTTATTGCCTAGGTCCGTGTGCCGTGTTCACTCGGAGTGGGTGAATTCTGTCTCCCTGGGAGCCCCATTTTATGGGCAGTTGGTTGGGGAAGTGGTTCAAAACCCTTTATAAATGAGGTGGATGCGTTTGGAAAGGTTCTAGGTGTCCCGTGATGCTCTGTTAAATTTTGTTACTAATTACATCATCAAGAAGTAATTATAGCACTCTAAGGCCAGAGATTTTAAAATCATAACCATCCAGAAAATTCAGCCCATAAAAAAGGTATGCGTTGGCCTGGATAACGGATGACTGAGGGAAAGTGTAGGGGCAGCATGGGGCAGGGAGCTGGGAAATCCAGTTTGCTTGATTTCAGTCAGCACCTGAATGTATTCATGGCTGTCACCTTCCAGCCTGTGCTATAGCGTCTGAGTGCAGCTGCCTTAGGGACACACTTCTCAACGTTAGAGAATCAGAAATTACCTAATTCACTGAAGAATGTATCTAGAATAATTATTTTATTTTTTTCTTTCTTAAGTCAACCTATTTTTTTTTTTTTTTTTTTTGGTGGGTTCTTAGGAAACAGCGCTGACATTCAATTTAAAATGAGAAAAGAAATGCAAACTTCCTGTGATCAGCATTTCAAGATAATGTTGAGTGGTTTGACATCAAGTGGGCAAAGAGATATACAATGCAGTGAGGCACAAGTGTGCCTGGACCCTCTTCAGAAGAGCTCTTTAGAATTAGTCTCTTAATCCTATCTCTACCCACTTTGCATGTCTGCCGTGAATGAGCTGCAGTGAAGAGCTTGCTGCCTCCTTCCCTGAGAGCCGCTCCGGTGGAGTGGGTAAGAATAGGGACTCTGGAGTCAGAGTCCCTTGGTTTGCATTTTAGCTCCTCCACATTAATCTTGTGTATTACTTAGGAGAGCAGTAGTTGCTGTCACAAATAAACCCCAAATTATCAGTGCTTTGACATAATGGAAGTTTATTTCTCACCCATGTAACAATCCAATGCTCATGCTCCCAGTAAGCAGGCTTCCATGTTGTGATTCAGAGGTGCGGCTCCTTCATCTTGGGTCATGCATCTCCTAGGACCTCAGCATCTTCTGCATGCAACCAACAGATAAGTAGAGCGTGTGGAGAAGGACAGGAAGTAACCAACAGAGATCTTCATGATTGCTATCTCACACTACTCTAATTAAAATAACTAGCCAAACAATATGATAAGGCTTGTGTTTGTTTGCTGAACAAAGAGATCCTATTTGATGGGTTGTAAAACTACTCAGTGTGACAGTCAGACAGTCCCTTATGGATGTGGAGCGGGCGGGTAAAATCATGTTCCCTGCCCCACTCCTGCTGCATGTTGTACACACAGAAGGAGGAAAACGTTCAAATTTCTGATGACAGACTAGCTCATCATTTCATGTTATTTTTTTGGTATTTATTTCTATACCATTTCCATTAGAAACTATAGGCAGCTTTTGACTTTCAATCTAAGTCTATATGTACTTAAGATTCAAAAGGGCATTTTCAACCATTGGTGTGAGTCAGTTCTATTTTATAAAACTGCTTCATGAATAGCAACCAATTCAGTAAGGTCAGTTTTCCTTGCTGCTGAGTTCCTCTTTCAGAGTGCAGAAAAATTCCATGGTCACCAACAATCCCAAGAAAGTAAAAAGAAGTTAATGAGGTTAACTGAGATACAATTTTATACACTGGCGGGGGGGGGGGGAGCGGGGCAGTAACACTGCTGGTTAGAGTGTCACACTTGCAGTGGTTCTCAACCTTCCTAATGCCGCGACCCTTTAATACAGTTCCTCATGTTGTGGTGACCCCCAACCATAAAATTATTTTCGTTGCTACTTCATAACTGTAATTTTGCTACTGTTATGAATCATAATGTAAATATCTGATATGCAGGATGTATTTTCATTGTTCACGACCCACAGGTTGAGAACCGCTGTAAGGGTTGCTTACTTTTATACAATTCCATAAACCAAATCCAAGCTAGGCCAGATCACACCACCCCTGACCAAACCCAACCCAGCTTGATTGGAAACAAATCTTGTACAATCTGAAGCCAGGGATGTGTCTTAGAACCATACTCTGGAAATTAGCATCAGTGGAAGACGTAGACATTGCACCACCCTGGTGTCATATTCCGTGCAAAATGACAGTTCTGATGTACTCGCTGCATTTGAGTCATAGAAACCTCCCCGCAAGGGTGCCTTGCCAGAATTCGGCGTTGGCCCATGTAGAACACATTTTTATCTGACTTTCTAAAGCCACATTTGGTGTTCCATTAGCAGTGTGTAGGAGGCCCGAGTGTCCTCTGCATTACGCTAATTGTTTAAGCATGACAGGTTATTACTTCAGTCAGAAGGGTAATGTAGACTGGGGTGGGGGAAGTAGGACACAAACACAATTTTCTAGTTTTTGAGAAGCAATTATAAATAGATGAGAAGCCATAAAAATATTACACATGGGATGGCTTATCAGTAGGACTGAAAAGGCAGCTGGAGCCCGTGCAGCCAAGAGGAGGAGTGGTTCAAAGCTGACAAGCATACAGCGATGATTTAAAAATAGCAATGGTAATTCTGCAGCAAAACAGAACAATGAGACCAAGAGTCACCGTGCTCAAAAAAGACATTGGCCCAACACAATGCTCTTTCATTGGGTAAGCTATTTTCATAGCAAACCCAAATTTCAAAATGTCAGCCTGATAAATAGAGGAGATCTGAAAGGATAAAGTCAAGGTGTTTTGTGTTAATACTTAAAAAAAGAAACTCCTGTTTTGAACAATCTTTTCAAGCTTTAAGAAAAGAGGATGTTGTGCTTTGTAAAGAGATCAAGTTATATCTTGTCAAGATGCTATTTTAATAGAAACATTAAGTGGGTTTAGATCATATTATGAGGCTCATTTTTCCCTCTATAATAGAATTAATATTGGTTAGAACTTGATAACCATGAAAGGCTATAAAAGTTAAAACATAATGTTTTACTCCAATTTCCACTTTCTCTGAATGTAAGCGTTATTTGGTGTGGTAAGATTAGATAGGGTCTACTAGCATCTGGTACAATATATACCAACTTGGCAGGGTGGTGAGAAGCACAGGCTTTAGAGTTATACCTTCCTATGTTTGAGAACCATTGCACTTATTGGCAGGTAAACATTGGACAATGATTAAAATATCTGAGGTTCCCTTTTCTCATTTCTAAAATGGAGTAATTAACATATACTACATAGTATATTTTGAGACCTAAATTGATGAATGCAAAGCATGGTGTGTGAGCAAAATAAGTAATAGCCACTATTATGGTAAGTTTTACTGCTATTGCCTGTAATCTTGGGCAGGCTGTGTGATATTTGGCAAGTCTCTTGATCTCTTTGACTCTTGAATCTTTCCAGGGATTGGGCTGGGTAGCTTTGAGCTCCCTTTAAGTGTTGGGATCTGATTAGATATAGATGTCGATGTAAATATTGGTATAGATATATAGTCCCTCTTTATAGAAATCTCTTGGCAGCTTAAATCAGGTCTAAGCAAGGTTTTCTAAGAACAATGTGTCTCTTAGAAATTAGGAATTTTCATCTTAAGTGTTCCTCCTGCTAGGCAAAGATCCTCTGAAATCCAAATTCCATATCTGAGATTAGAAATAAAATCATAACTGATTTTAAGCTCTAGGCAAATTGGCAGAGCTGGCAAGAGCAGTTTAACTTTATATGCCAGTTCTGTCTTGGAGGTACATTCTTATTTACTAATTATTTAAAAATAAAGGAGAGATGTTTCAGGTTCTGTCTCCTCCTGCACTGATCCTCAGTGGAAAACCCACCTGGAATGAAATGGGACCCAGAGAGCAGCAGAGTGCAGTCCTATCGCAGTCTTCTCAGCATTGTCATTTGCTCTGTGATGAGAGAGAGAAAAGCCATCCATAAAGTTTTCAGTGAATTAAAAAGTGGCACAGCTGCCAGAGTCCAGGGCCCATTTCCAACTATATTTTGACATCGATTATGCCTGCCTTTGCTATTGAGTGTCATTCCAGTCAATGGGATTACAATGGGGAGCACAGAGAGGAAACGATACACAGAAGCACAAAGAAAGCAGTAAAAGGAAATGCTTAATAAAAGATAAACTAGTTTGGGGCACTTGGGTTGAAGGGTCAGATTGGGATCTCCTCTCAAGAAGGTAATAGGAGCGCCAGGCCAGCCCCCTTGCTAAATCCTGCAGTTGTTACAGAAAACCCAAGATCAGCTTTCTGTTTTCCACCTTCCCATCTTCATTTGTGTTGAGATAATATTACTTATATTTAGAAATTGTTTTGTTTCAAAGATCTTTAAAAAAATAAATTCATGAGGATGTGGAAGGCAGAGAATTAAGCACTCATTCATGATAATAATAATGTATTAGGTTTATATACTACTTAATGCTTTTCTATATATTTTATCTGCCTGGACCCTTACAAATATGCTATAATATTATATCCACTGTATCAGTTGGATGTATTTAGTTTCAAGTAAAAGAAAACTCAACTCAAAATGTCTTTAACAATAAGTAAATTCATTCTTTTAATTCAGGTCTGCGGGCAGATTCCAGAATTGATTGATTCAGTGGCTCAACATTGTCATCAAGACCCCCCCATTAATTTCCATCAACCACTATCCTTGGTGTTGCCTACCTCCGCAGGCTGGTAGGAGGATAACTGCAGCAGTTCCAGGCATCATAGCAAAGCCCAAATATTGCCAGAGGAAAATGAAAGGTCATTTCTCCCCCATGGTTCTCTCTCTTAGGAGTGAGAAGTTTTGTCCAAAAACCCTCTTGCAAACTTCCCTTCATGGCTCATTGGCCAGAGTTGCATTGCATGCACTTCTTGAGTTACTCATTGGCAAGAGGAATGGGATGACTTTTAGATTCACCAGGCCTGTTCCTAGGGCTGGGGCTGGGCTCAGTGTGCCCCCAGGCACATGGCTGTATGGGAGGCAGGTGGGGGAATACCAGAACAGAATGAGATTTATGTTAAAGAGGAAGAAGTAGGGAAGGGACACAGGTAACTCATATATTTACCCAATATATGGATAAAAGGACACTGAGATTCAGAATGGTAAAGGGATTGCCTAAACAGTGGCAGAGCCATGGTTGATAAAAACTGTTTTTTATAAAGCATGTGTAGAATATTCACAGAACATAGGATGTTCTGGCGAGAAGAGACAATAAAGGTCAGGTCCTTGACCTATCCTGGCCCTTTGTGGGTATGGACCTTGGTTTTCCTAGCTCCTCAGTGAAAAGAACTTTCTAATGGTACCTCTGAACTGAGCTTACCCCCAACTCTGTTGATCTTCCCTTTGAAAGGCAATGTGTGCATCTCCTATAAAAATTCTGTATGGGAGAGAGGGGGCCAGGAGAGCTCCCAGTCTCTGAGGTTCCTCCTACTCCTGAGGAAGAAGAGTGTGGGAGGGGCAACAAAAGGATAGAAGCTTGTTTCTAGCTGAGTGTCTTCCTTGAGAACCGGGGATGGGAATGGGTCCCCCATCCTTACACTGGGCAACCTTCTCATCCACCTATGTCCGCCTCCGGAGTTCCCTGTGATGTTCTTCTCTCTTCTCTATTCTTTATAGTCCTCTCTTTTACTGTACCCCCGGCCCCAAGTTCTGCTTCTTTTTCCTATTATCATGAAGTCCAGGCATTGAGTTCCATGTGTTTCTACCTTAATAAACCCAGAGTAGGAGCTGGGAATCATTTTTAGGCTCTGCAAGTAGAAGAAGGTAAAAAACTGGCATTGCCTCTTCTAGCCTCAGGATAAAGCATCTTCAAGATAAGTAAACCTTTCTCTTGCAAAAATTGACCAACTGCACAGAGCACAATTCTGGTGTGTTAGTATGCTAGCTGAGTCTTTGTCTCTTTGCTGAACCTTATCAAATATTCCTAAGATTGTCTACCTTTTAGCATAATTGTAGACATCTTAATGCTGTAAAAAAGGCCCTTTCCCTCCCTTATCAAAGACATTTTTATCCAAACTTGGCAGGGGCAGGATGGGTATGCTCATTAACACCAGGCCTGCTGCACACTGTCAGGACTGTTGGCCACAAACTCTCCCTGGCTGGGCCACCAATCATTTTCTCTTAGTTCTTGGGTCTCTCTCCCCATGATTCAAAGTCTGAGTGGCAGTGTCTGTGTGGCTAATCTGAGTCAAATGTCCTTGCTTTGGTATGTGCTTGTGTGGAGGGGTTAGGGGATGAGAGGGTGAGAGAGGAGAATATTCCTACTTCCGTTTTTGGCCTGGAAGTTGGTGTCCTATCTCCCACTAAGACTAATCCAATGTAGAATTTAGATGTTAGGGGTTCAAAGGTTAGGCAGACAACAAATGACTGGAGTTCATGACATGGGGACATGAATTGCCTGAGTTTCTAGAGTGGAGGAAAGGCTCAGACCCAACAGAATAGAAAAATCAAGTTAAAGATAACTTCTAGTTAGCGAGCAAATAAAATAATTAAATGCTTCTTAGAACCACTTATGGAAATGGTTCTCAAATTGTCAGGTGTCACAAATAGTAAAAATACCATTTCTAAACCTCACCCCAGACATATTGAATGGTGCTCCTCTGGAGGTAGGGAGCAGGAATCCACACTTTTCATAAACTCTGTGTGTAATTATGATGAATCGGGACTGTAGAACTCCTCTGAGAACTTCTACAGTCCTCAACTGCTGTGTATAGCCTGGGAGATGTGATTAGCATAACAATAAAATAGCTAAATTTAAGTAGAGCTTTCTATGTTAGGTATTTTATCCAGGTTATCTCATTTTAACCTAGCAATAGCCCTAGCAGTTGGTACTATTTTGCCCATTTTACAGATAAGCTCAGAGATATTGAGTAATTTGCCTAAGATCACAAAGTTGGTAAGTAGTGGGTCCGGGATTTGTAACCCACACTGATTCCAAGCTCTTAAGCAGAAGGCTCCCTGGTAAGGACAGAGAATCCAAATACTGAAGTTTTCAGCCCTGGGTCTTATTGAGGTTTGTGGATCTTGGGGATTGGTCCTATGGAGAATACAGAGCAAGAAAGATGATTATCACACCCAAGGAGAATGAGAAACTTGAAGATAGAAACACTAATCCTATACATGAAAGGGTAATATGCAAATTGACACTAATGGCAGACGACCGGTCACTATGATGTGCACTGACCATGAGCGAGCAGATGCTCAATGCAGGAGCTGCCCCCCGGTGGTCAGTGCACTTCCACAGGGGGAGCGCCAGTCAGCCAGAAGCCAGCTCATGTCTGGCCAGCACAGCAGCGGTGGCAGGAGCCTCTCCCACCTCCACGGCAGCGCTGAGGATGTCTGATTAACATGGGGAGCGGGCCTAAGCCATTAGTCAGACATCCCCTGAGGGCTCCTGGGCTGCCAGAGGGATGTCTGACTGCCAGCTTAGGCCCAATCCCCCAGGGAGTGGGCCTAAGCCGGCAGGTGGACATCCCCCAAGTGCACAAATTTTTGTGCTCCGGGCCTCTAGTATAATTATAATATCTAATATCTACCTTAATGTCTTTTAACATTCTAAAATTTGGTCCAAAAACCTCAAAACAGAAAAAAAGAGGAGGTGGGGTGAGGTGGGGAATAGATTTTGTATGACACTAGCTAAAATTGTTGGTCTTGATTTCCTTATTTTTATGGGGGTAAAATTAGCTAAGATTCCTAGAATCCATCCCTGGTCAACTAGTAGCAATCTTCAGACAACTGGATTTATTCTTCCTGCTTTTAAGTGGGGGTGGCAGGTTGGGGGAGACAAATGATAACCAAAGAGAATTTCATTTTTAAAAATATATTCTGAGGGCTTGTGCTGTGGGGTGGGAACAGGCAGGGAGAGGTCAATGAGGGAAAAAGGAGAAATATGTAATACTTTCAGCAATAAAGAATTTAAATAAAAATAAAAACTTAAAAAAATCATCTTTTAGGTCATGTTCTCCGACTGGTACACATGGAGCCCAATTCCTATGTGTTCACATGCTTCCCAGTGAGACCTAACATTTGGAAAGATGGCACCACTGCCCTATAAATCACATGCCATGTAACACATGTTTATGCACCACACTGAACTTGTTAAGGAATGAAGATAGCTTGAAACACAGAAGTTTAACTTTAGTTGGCCAGAGAATTCAATTAACCAGAGAATCCTCTTTGTTGAAAATACAGTACTTTCCCCAACCCTCCTTAATATATCGTAGTTTCAGTATCTGGTAGAGTATCTGGTAGGAGGGCAGTGTAGGAGGGTCTTAGTAGGGATGGGGAGAGGTCAGCCTCTGTAATGATACACTCTTGAATGGAAAGGAGTAAACAAGTGTTTCTCATACAATAAAATATATCAGTCACCTTGATGAGTTTAGAGTCAACATAATAAAAACCAGAATAGTTTCAGAAAAAGAAGAGTAGCTTCCTGCCCGTCTGAGTAGTGGGTCTCATCAGGAGGCAGAAAGATGTACAAAAGTCTTTTTGTACCCATGATCCTTTGATCCTTTATTTTTATAGGAGATAAGACAGTAATTTTTCCACTGACCCACAGAAAGATTCCTAAGCGAAGCCCAGAAACCACCCTGGATTACAGTGAATTTATAAAGCTGGCAGAAAGCATATATAAAGGTGATTTCTTTCACCTTATTGTAGATATAGCTTTCCATTGAAAAATCACTTAACCAAATATTTTCTATCCTACATCCTTATGAAGTTTGAGGGAGAGATATTGTGAGTATTGTTTCATTGATGGGGAGAATGGGGGTGTGTCTACCTGGCCTGCTCAGCTGGGATCAGAGACGGGTCAGAGGAGGAACTTCAGGGTCTGGTGCTGCTCCGCACCACCTCTCCTCCACTCACTTAACTCAACTTTCATTAACCATCTATCCTTAGCAATGTGGCCTCAAACTATTTTCTGTTTGAAGTCCCATCCCAACCTCATCCCGACTATAAATAATGGCCTCCTGGTCAAGAAAAACTGATATTGAAAAGATGACTTCTTGGTCACAAAAAAATGATTAGCCACTTTTTGTAAAATAAATAAATAAATAAATAAATAAATAAATATGTAAAAAACAAGTAATTTCACTGTAAAAGTAGACTCCCTACTTGAAGGGAGGGAGATAAGAAAGAGGGGCAGCTGTGGAATTTTCATGGACTTTTTCACGCGTAGGTATCTTCCTTTTTCAAGGCAAGTAGCCCTTTGTGTGTCTCAGAACATCCACTGGATTTTACCGACTTTCTCAGTGGGAGTTTTTGAGATGTGGGAGAGAAAGAGACTTACTGACCTTTAAAAAGCGGCTGATCCATTTGTAGTCTCTACTGTCGACTTTGCAGTTGCTTCAATATTTCAGTGGAGGTTTTTAATAGGAACGAGGTTCAAGAGCCACACATTTTCCTTCTGCTTGACCCTTGGGAATTATCATATTTGACCATGTGGGAGGTATTATAAATGCTCTTTAGTGTCCCTTTACTACCGGGCAATCAAGTAATTGAGCTTGTTTTGAGGAGGGCAAAAAATGGTAGCAGTGTAGGAACTAGTTGATGTGAAATGAAAGAGCCAGTGAAAAATTAATTTTCCTGCAGAGTTGAAATAGACAAGTGAGTCTGTGGACTCAGGGCCTGTTACGATGCACACGTGACTGGCTTTCATTTTCAAAGGGACAGATGAAAGGCAATGTTGGGATAAAGGTTGTTCATGTCCTCTTGGCTAGGATAAACTTCCCATATTGGAAAATTCTGAAAAATAAAACAAAACTGTCTTCCTTTTAAGGTTACTTTTAGTGTGCTGGTTTCAATGAAATAACATAGGGCTTCCGTGGTGGCCCAGAAGTGAAAATGGGACAGCGAGAAGGAGCTGTTCATGACAGGGGCCTCCTTGCCCTCCCAGCCATCTGGAGAAGGACCCCTTGAGGATTCCAGGTGACCTATCCATTGCTTTTGAGTAACTGCAAAGAATACATCAGAAAAAAAAACACCTTAAAAAATAACTAGATCTAGGGTGGTGGGAGGTTGTAATCATCCAGGGAGATATGATCAGAGCTTTGCCCAAAGGACAGAGACGAAGGGAAATAGAAAATTGCAGGAAGGTACAGTTGGCAATATTTGAAAAGAGACCAAAATGAAGAGTGAATGAGTGTGGAAGAGATAACATTAATTTGGGGATTTTAAAATTTTTTATTTGAAAGTCTACAATTGGACAGCATTGGCCAGTGTGATGGGTAAACAAAGATAAATTTGGTGCTTATTAGCAATTACTAGAGGCCCGGTGCATGAAATTCGTGCATGGGGTGGGGGTCCCTCAGCCTGGCCTGCACCCTCTTCAATCGGGACCCCTTGAGGGATGTCCTAAACCAGCAGTCAGACATCCCTCTTGCAATCCAGGACCGCTGGCTCCTAACTGCTCGCCTGCCTGCCTGCCTGATTGCCCCTAACCACCTCTGCCTGCAGGCCTGATGCCCCTAACTGCTCCCCTGCTGGCCTGATCGCCCGCTAACTGCCCTCCCCTGCTGGCCTGATCGCCTGCTAACTGCCCTCCCCTGCTGGCCTGATTGCCTGCTAACTGCCCTCCCCTGCCGGCCAGATTGCCCCCTCACTGCCCTCCCCTGCTGGCCTGATTGCCCCTAACCACCTCTGCCTCTGCCCCGCTACCGTGGCTTTGTCCGGAAGGACATCCAGAAGATGTCCGGTCTAATTAACATATTACCCTTTTATTAGTATAGACTAGAGGCCCGATGCACGAAAATTCGTGCACTCGGGGGTCCCTCAACCTGGTCTGCACCCTCTCACAGTCCAGGACCCCTCAAGGGATGTCCACCTACCAGCTTAGGGAGCAGGCCTAAGCTGGCAGTCAGACATCCCTCTGGCAGCCCAGGAGCCCTAGGGGGATGTCTGACTAACAGCTTAGCTGTCACGGAGGTGGGAGAGGCTTCCGCCACTGCTGCTGCACTGGCCAGCCATGAACCGGCTTCTGGCTGAGAGGTGCTCCCTCTATGGAAGCACACTGACCATCAGGGGGCAGCTCCTGTTTTGAACATCTGCCCCCTGGTGGTCATTGCGCATCATAATGACCAGTCGTTCCGGTCGTTCTGCTGATTGGATCAATGGGATGATTCACTTTGAGCCAGTCTGGGAAATAAAATGGTACATATCCATGAGCCAACGAGGACAAAAAGGGACCAGAAAGATCTGTGTCATCTACATCTGTTTCTAGAGCTACTTGTGGTTCTTGCCAAGCAGCTTATTTGCAGAGTGCAAGAAGTGGGATATAAAGCCATACCAAGCCACAGGTAGAATTAAGTAGTGTAGCCTATTTTGAAATGTTTCCCATATAATGTAGCCACAAAAAGCGTAGTGAAAAAGAATAGGTAATGTATATTGATCAACCAAATGTTATTGAATGTATTGAGCCAGTGGCTAATTATATTAGAAGTAAGGGGGGGGGGGGGCGACTTCAATGCATAAATGCCTTCTGAAAATTATATTATTTTGAGTTCAAGCTATTTAAAAAAAATCCAGTCTACTTTTATTCCACTGACAAGAAAGAGGATATTTCTCAACTTTGTTCACCCACTATTACATAAAGCTAGGAATTTTACATAATAAAAAAGTAAGGATGTATAAGTTCTAGCAAATTTCTTAGCATAAAGTTAGTGTTTTATAAATGTGAATGTGTTGAATCTAAAATTGAGATTCTCACAGTTTGAATTTTATTGCTAAACTATTTTATCCTTTCAGTTGAATTTGTATAATATATATTCCTCCCTATTGCCTGCATCCCTCTTCTACCTTTCTTAAAAGAATCACCTAGAGTCATTGTTGCTATTTCCTCACTTTCTTCCATTCATATGGCCTTGCTCACCCACCTTCCACTCAAACTAACCTCCACTCAAACTCATTGCCAATTCAATGGCAGTTTCCACTCTCATTTCACCAGACCTCCCTGGAATATTTGACACCACTTTTTCTTTCCTGCATCTGTATCTACCTTTGGCTTCATGGACTTTTCTGTCTCCCAATTTCCCTCCAGTCTTTCTGAATTATATTTCATTGAATTAATAAGTAAGATATTGAATGGATATGCTCTCAGAGCCATGCAAATTACCTTATTGCACAAATTTTCCTTGAATTCCTCTGACAAACCATCAGTCTGCCCCTTTGCACATCCTGGATGGGACTGATGATTTAATCAACTCAGGTGAGAGTTTGAAGTTGCACCTCAGGAACCAGCCCGATGTTGGAGAAGGAGGTGGGACTTACTATAAAACCTTTATTTAAGCAGCAAGTTTTGTTTAATATCTGAACATTCCCTCCTTAGTTCTGAGCATGGTCACAGCTCCCTATCATATCATGTCACAGAGGGGCTTGCGGTAGTCACTTTTGCTTCACAGAGTTATTTGTCTGGAGAATAACCTGACATCCCAGGAACTCTTCCACCTGGAGAAACATTTAGCAGGGTCTTTGGTGGAGGTGACACTGTCTACATGTGTCTGAGACACTTGGCTGCCATCTCTCCAGGCTGGGTTCCCTCCTTCCAGGTGGAAAAGGTGCCAGAGATTCATATATGTACGGCCTAGTTGGTGCTGATAAAAGGTCACTTACACCTATGTGATCCTGGATGAGTTACTTAACCTCTCTGTGCCTTACACTCCTCATCACAAGCATGATAATGCCTTGTCATATGGCAGTTATGGGGAACCTATGACACACGTGTCAGAGGTGACACGTGAACTCATTTTTTTGGTTGATTTTTCTTTGTTAAATGGCATTTAAATATATAAAATAAATATCAAAAATATAAATCTTCGTTTTACTATGGTTGCAAATATCAAAAAATTTCTATATGTGACACGGCACCAGAGTTAAGTTAGGGTTTTTCAAAATGCTGACACGCTGAGCTCAAAAGGTTCGCCATCACTGTCATAGGGTTATGGGTAGGACTAAGTTATATAAATTATTAAAGAGTATTGCACAGGAAAGATCCATAGTAAGTACATGTCAGCTGCTATGATTACTATCTACATATATAAAAGCCCAGTGACCATTATTGCAGAATGACCAGAATGACCAGAACGACCAATGTCTTTGACATGCACTGCAGCAGCCAACCAGCCTGATCACCCCCGCAACCTCCTGCAGCCCCTCCCCCGACCGTCCCCAGCCCCTCCCCGTGGCCATGCCCTGCCCGATCAAGCCCCCCCCCCCCCCCCCCCCGCACCTGCTGGTCACGGACATGGGGAGCACTCGACTGAGCTGTTGGCACCCCTTCTGCGGGGAGATGCCTGCCAGGTATACAGAAGGTATACAGAAGGCGCTCAGCGAGGAATCGGCAGAGTTGTGTTCACATCCTCATGCTGTCCCCCCCGCCACCACCACAATGCCGAAGGAAGCCTGATTCAGGAAACCAGTGCTGACCACCCACACGGAGAAGCAGCGTGTGATAAACATCATGTCCCACAGACGCCTGAACCCGCCTCAAGAGGAAGACGCTACAGACATGGAGCGGGACGATCGGGACTGAGACAGAAGATCTGGAAAAGCAGGGAAAAGGATGGCTGTGTTCTGCATTTGCTGCCCGACCCTGTTCCCCAACCCCCTCCCTGTGCAAAGCGCCTGCATCACCGCCCTTGGATGGAGGCCTGTGAGTGCATGAAGAACTGTGGCTGTGCCTGTGGCTGTGCTCGGCCTCCTGCCCTCGTGGATAAGCAGGAAACATATTTACATGCCAGAATCTAAAACCCTCTTTATCAGTAATAGCAAATAATGCAAGACCCACATGTGTTTCTAAACAGGACTCTGTCCGGCGGCATGTGAACCCAGATTGAAGGTGTGTTCTCTGCTGAGGAGGCTGCAAAGGCTGCTCCTCTCTTGAATACATGCAACCTAGAGAGGTTTAAAGGGAAAAGGAGATAAAAATAAAACAAAATAGCAACAAGCTCTGAAGCCGCTGCTGATGCTGTCAAATCCTCCGCCCAGAGGTGCTGTCAGAGACCGTCCCCTGGCTCCTGGGGCTCAGAAGGCAGAGCCACCGACACCTGCCAGGTCACCTGGCACCAGCTTCATCTACATGGCAACTTTTAACCTCCCACCAGCTCCTGGACGTGAGTGGGCTTGCGGTTGGAGGCTTCAGTGTTAAAGCAACCCTGTTGGTGTAGCACAGACGCACGTGGGCTTTTTGATGAGAGAGAACCCATAACATCCCTTCACGAATGTGTTTTTAACTGTTCTGAGGTCATGTTCCCAGCCTTGGTGACTCTCAAATAAGCCTCAAGATTACACTTGCCCGATGCAAAGACTGACCCAGGTTTCATGGAGACCAAACTCTCGGCCCCAAGAGCTGCCGAGTCCTTTCAAAAGGAAGGTCACCCTGGCTGCAGGTCCTTGCTCTTCCTTACTTTGAATATTTTTTACCATGCCCTTCTCTACCCAGCAAAGCTCATTTAGAATTGAAGGCCAGATCAAGAGCTTCACAGATAAGAAAAAGCTAAAGGAGTTCATCACCCCAATTGGTATGTGTTTATTGGTCATTTGTTTTTTATTAGTTGTCATTTCACAGTCTTGCCTTATTTTTGTTAGTTAATATTAAGAACTTTTTATAAATTAAGGATATTAATTTTAAAATATTTTATAAATAATTTTTACATTTATTCTTTATTTTTTACTTTTGGTATTTTTTCTTATAAATAAAGGCTTTAAATTGTTACTTACTCAAATTGATCAATCCTTTGTGTGAGGATTTGAAAGAGCTCTCATATAGGCAAATGTTTGCATTAGCAAAGCCAGGATGTATCATAATTAAATATCTGAAAACTAAAGATAAAAAAATTTTGAAATTAGCTAGAGAAAAACAATATCTTACGTATAAGGGAAAGGCGATGCAAATGACATTGTATTTCTCATCAATAGAGAGTAATAAGCTGGCACAATATTTTTCAAGTGCTGAAATAAAACTGTCAATCCAGAATTCTATACTCAGTGAAAATATTCTTCAAGAGTGAAGGGAATTCAAGATATTCTCAGATGAAGAACAACTGAATTTGTATTCAGAAGACCTACCTTAAAAGAATGGCTAAAGGAAATTCTCTAAGCAGAAAGGAAACAATTAAAAAAAATGGAGCATTGGAGAATTAGGAAGGCAGAAAGAATACAGTAAGTTAAAATATGGGTAAATACAATGGGCTTTCCTTCTCCTTCTGAGTTTTCTAAATTATGTTTGATGGTTGAAACAAAAATCATACCAATTTCGAATGTTCCAAATATTTAAGAAATTATATTATAAATTGGGAGGTTAAGAAGATGTAAAGAGAGGTAAAACTTACATACTTCACTGAAACTGGAAAAATCACACCACCAGTAAACTGTGATAAGTTATGTATATTTAAATGTAATATTTAGAGCAACCACTGAAAAAGCTATACAGAAAGATATACTCAAGAATATGATAGATAAATAAAAATGGAATCTAAAAATATGTTTAAGTAAACCACAGGAAAGCAGAAAAAAGAAAACCAACCAACCAGCAAACAAATGCAAGAATAAACAAAAAATAAATAAAGTGGCAGACTTAAGCCCTAACAGATCAATAATTGCATTAAATATAAATGATCTAAATATACAAATTAAAAGACTGGCAGAATAAATATTTTTTAAATATATTTTTATTGATTTCAGAGAGGAAGGGAGAGGGAGAAAGAGATAGAAACATCAATGATGAGAGCAAATCATCGATTGGCCACCTTCTGTAGACCGCCTAATGGGGACTGAGTCTGCAACCAAGGCATGTGCCCTGACCAGGAATTGAACCGGTGACCTCCTGGTTCCTGGGCCGATGCTCAACCACAGAGCCACATCTGGCTGGGCCAGAGTAAATTTTTAAAAAATGACCCAACTATATGTTATCTGCAAAAATATGTACTTCAAATATGATATGTACAGGTTGAAAGTAAAAGGATGGAAAGAAATATATTGTGCAAGCATTAATCAAAGGAAAACAGAAGTAGCTATATTAATGTCGAAGCAAAGAATATTACTAGAGACAGAGAGGGGTATTACATGATAGAAGGTCAGTCTACCTATTGGGCCATCAGGGCCTGCCAGCCACTGATTGCCATCTGTGGGGTGTTCAGCCGGGCAATCAAGCCTCACTCACACTTGCCTTGGCCTGGTGCTGCCCGCTCACCTGCTGCACCATCCTGCCGTGGTCCCACTCTCGTTGAGGCCCATCAGGGCCTGAAGTGCCTCCACTGCCACCCACTGTCAACACCATGTCTCTGACACCCGCCATGTTCCGTGCCGCCCCCTGCTGATCAGCGCATGTCATAGCAAGTGGTCGAACTCCTGGTTGAGGGGACAATTTGCATATTAGGCTTTTATTATGTAGGATGGTGAAAGATTGAATGCTTTCCCCCTAAGATTGGGAATAGGGTAAGGATGTTCTACTCTTACCACTCTTATTCAGCACAGCTCTACAACTTCTAGCCAGGGCAATAAGGCAAGAAAATAACTAAAAGCTATGCATGTCAGAAAGGAAGAAATAAAACTGTCTCTATCTGCAGATAACATGATTGTCTATGTAAAAAAATCCCAAGCAAAGCCGAAAATGCTTCTAGAGCTAATAAGTGACTTTAGCAGGGTTGCAGAATGCAAGATAAATGCACACAAAAAACAATTGTGTTTCTACGTACTAATAGTGAACACACGGATACTGAAATTAAAAACACAACACCCTTTACAAATTACTTAAAAAATAACAACACTTAAGTGTAAGTTTGATGGAATATGTACATATTTTTATGCTGAAAACTATACAATGTTGATAAAAGAAATCAAAGAATAAATAAATGGAGAAACATACCTTGTATATGAATTGAAAGGTTCAACATAGTAAAGATGGTCAGTTCTTTCTAAGTTGATATATAGGTTTAGTACAATTCCTATAAAAATTTCAACAAGATTTTTTGTAGATAGAGACAAGGTTATTCCAAAACTTCTAAAAAGGCAAATTAACTAAAATAGTTAAATCAACTTTGAAAAAGATTAATTAGAAAAATAATAATTTTAAGAACTATAATATAGTAATTAACACTGTATGTTATTGGCAAAGGAATAGAAAATGAAACAGAGTGGAAAGCTCAAAAATATGTTCAACTGATTTTTAAAGGAGCTGCAAAACCTATTCAATGGAGGGAGCACAGCCATTTCAACATATGCAATTGGACATTCACTGGCAAAAAAAAAAAAGGACCTTGATCTAAGTCTCACACCTTATATAAAAATTAGCTCAAAATGGTCATGGACTCAAATGTGAAAGCTAAAACTTTAAAATTTTTAGAAAAAAAAAACAAACCATAGAAAATCTTCAGGACTAAGGGCTATGCAAAGAGTTCTTTGACTTAACACCAAAAGAAAAATTAATAAATTGGACTTCAAAATAAACTTCTCCAAGAAAGAGCCTGTTAAGAGAATTAAAAGACAAGTTACAGAGTGGGTAAAAGTATTTGACAATCGCATATTCAGCAAAGGATAAATATTTAGAATATATTTGAAAATTGTCAAAACTCAAACAAAAAATATAATTTGAAAATGGGCAAACACATGAAGAGACATTTCACCAAAATGACAACTAAACACATGAAAAGATGTTCATCACCATTTGTCATTAGGGAAATGCAAATGAAAACCACATGAGATGTTACTATACACCTATCAGAATGGCTAAAATAAATTTAACAATACCAAATGTTGGTGAAAATACGGAGAAACTGGATCACTCATACATTGCTGATGGAACTATAAAATAGGGACAGCCACTCTGGAATATAGTGTGACAGTTTCTTAAAACACTGGACATGAAACTACCATATGACCCAGCAACTGTACTCCTGAGCATTTACCCCAGAGAGATGAAGGCTACATCCATACAAGAACTTGTGCATGAATGTTATAGTAGCTTCATTTGAAACTAGATGCCTGGTGCACAAAATTTGTGCACGGGTAAGGTCCCTACGCCTGGCCAGGGATCAGGGCTGATCTGTGGGGCCACTGGCAGAGCGATCAGGGGGCCCCTGCTGGCACCTGCCTTGGCCGGCCTGGTGCTGCCTGCTCACCGGCCCCGCCTCCCACTGCCGCCACTGGTCGCCTCCCTCTGTGGGGCAACCGGCGGGGCGATCAGGGTGGCCCTGCTGGCACCCATCTTGGCTAGCCTGAGGCCTGTGGGCTGGGGGCAGCTCCTGTATTGAGCATCTGCCCCCTGGTGGTCAGAGCATATCATAGCAACTGGCTGTTCCGCTGTTCGGTCAGTTTGCATATTAGGCTTTTATTATATAGGATAATAAAAAACTGAAACAACCCATATATCCTTTAATGGGTGCATGGTTAAACAAACTGGTATATATACATACCAAGGAAAAATCTCCAGGGAATTAAGCAGAGTGAAAAAAGGTTATATACTATATGATTCCATTTATTTATTTATTTTTTTTTAATATATTTTATTGATTTTTTACAGAGAGGAAGGGAGAGAGACAGAGAGTTAGAAACATCGACGAGAGAGAAACATCGATCAGCTGCCTCTTGCACATCTCCTACTGGGGATGTGCCCGCAACCCAGGTACATGCCCTTGACCGGAATCGAACCTGGGACCCTTCAGTCCACAGGCCGACGCTCTATCCACTGAGCCAAACCGGTTTCGGCATATATATGATTCCATTTATATAACATTCTTGAAATGACAAAATTATAGAAATGAAGAGAACACTAAAGGCTGACAAGGGTTAAAAGGGGGTATAGGTGGAAGGGACATGGGTTTCACTATAAAAGGGCAACTTTTGGAATCATTGTGGTGATAGAAATGTTCTGTATTGTGACTGTCAATGTCAAATGTCAATATGCTGGTTGTGATACTGTACTAAAGTTTTGCAAAATGTTGCTACTCTTTTACATGGAGCTCTCTGTATTATTTCATATAACTCTGTGGGAATCTATAATTATGGCAAAATTAAAATATAATTTTAAAACATTAAAACCAGATTTTAAAACAGTTTAATACTTTCACAATAATAATACATAAAAATTAATTTGGGTCGTGTTACTAGTAACAGAGCTAAAACAATTTCAGTTTTGATGGTATAAAATTCTTTTGACCCTAAATTTTTATTTAACTTACTATTTCTAATGCGGTAGATTTCTGAATATGTTGGGGTTTTGCTTTTGCTTTTTTTGCTTTATTTTTTTGTTTCTTCTGAGAAATCATGTCTGAAAAATCTAAAGATTTTTTAAAGTATAATGCAATACTTGAAAAAGACTCATGTTCCTTTTATAATTGAAATGACAATTGGCCTCTCTCTGCCCTAAGTTAAGTCTGTGTTAAAGAATTAGGAAAAAGTGCTCATGGCTTGGAAAAGACTAAGTTCAGATAATTGTACTCTTGAGCACAATGAACCTTAACGTTTTTACAAAATACTTTTTTTCTTGAATACAGGAAACAAAAGACAGAAAACCCCACTATAACACCCTTGCACTGTCATGAATGGGGTTATGCTCTGAGTAAATCACATCCCTGTGTACATCTCAGGACATAATCTTCTTTATTCATCGAGGCCCCAGAGGTTTGTTTGTGACATTGCTAGTTCAAGTTCAATAACCAATAAGAACAGGACTAAACCCCAACTTTGTTCCACTAGTGCCCCAGTTAGTAAGGCCAGCATAGTGGGCTGTAAGAGTATGGGCCTTGAGGTCACAGGGTCCGGGTTCAACTCCACCGCTGTCATTTATAAGCCGGGTGGTATTGGGAAGGTCAACTGACCTTCCTGCGCTTAGAATTTTTTTGTTTGTAACAAAAGAATAATTATATATTTTATCCAGGATTATGAGAAATAGAGATAAAATATATAAATAGACCTGCTCATATTCTGAGCTCATTAAGTGGCCGGTCTTGCCACCATTGCTATTTGGGCTTCATATATGCTGTATTCCTATTTATCTTTGACTTATCTCTCCACTCAGATTGTGAGTGCCTGGAGGGCAGACCTGCCACCACTTCGCCTTTGTAACCCTCACATTCCTCAGGTCTTGTACTCAATGGGGCTAAGTGAAAACAGTAGTTGACAGTAAAGATGATGCTATAAGTGGAACAATCGAAGGCAATAGATCAAGCTGAAGTTCCTTTAACACAGCTGTGCACAAGTTTTAGTGCATTGAAATGAACTAGGGAGCTCAGTAAAACAAATTTTGTTCTCCACCTCCTACCTGAGCGAATCTGACTCAGCCGCCCTAGCAATCTGCATTTTAGCAAGCTCCCTAAGTAATTATGACGCAGGTGGTCCATGTGCTGATCACATTTAGAGAAACCATGCTTTGGAAGATGTGCCTATGTCATGCTGAGTGTTAAGTTGTAAAGAGATGCCCATGTAATACATAAAGCGGCAACTGATGATCGTTTAAGTGAAAATTTGGTCTGCAGGGTCATTTCAAAACTCCACTTTATCACAGAGGTGCCAACAGATATTATAAAACTAATCAAAACTTACTTTTTAAAAGTTAATTAACATGTTTTATGCCCTAGGTATCGTAGCCAAAACTATATATGTACATGCTGTCTGTTTGGCTCCAACTTGCCTAGGGAAGAGAAAATAGAAATGGAATAAAATGCCCACCAGGCATTATACTGCGGATACACTTACCCCGCAGCAAAGCAGTAATTTACTGCAATGCATTATGCATACAGTCCACCCTCATTTGGCCCCCAAACCCGTCTCTTAGTGGGACATTTCTTTTCTCTAGCTGCTGCTATTTAGGACAAAGGCTTGGAACCAGGAACAAAATGATTGTACTTTCTAGGAGTGCTACTCTAAAGCACTTCTTTTTAATATTAGAAAGAAGTGATACAAAATTAAACAAATAAGAATTGGAGGCACGAGTTATGTCCTCTTCCCATCTTAGAGACATAGGGACCGTTTAGAGACAATAAAATAAAAGTGATTTTGTTCTTCATGAGAACAAGTAATATAGAAAGGAGTTGTTATTGCCTGCTAGTTTTCATCTAAAGACTTCAAAATATTGATTAAGAATAATGCCCATTTTCAGATGGGTAATATGAGAAAAATAGGGGAACATTTTCTTGCTCCACTATAAAACTGGAGGTAATGATTTTGACGTCTTCTCCATGCTTACATTACTTACAAAATGACTTCTATTAATATGTAAATTATGCAAAATAAAATGTAAAATCAGTTTACTAAGAAATCACAGTTCTGTAGAAGGCATTAGTATATTATAGTTGTATTCTGGATTTCAGTGATAATTCAGTCGTCCTTGACTCTGACATGGGTTTTACAATGAAATGAACCGGCCCCTTTCTTAGGCCATCTCAAACATTTCCCATCCTGAGAATATATTTAAAAAAAAAAAAATTTGACTTTGAAAAAAAAACTATGTTCTTAGATCTTGATTCTACTCCAACTCTGCAATAATTACAGTAATTACAAAGATAAAGGGTAAAAGTCACAAAGTGCTGGCTGGGACATTCCAGAGCAGGAGAAAGCTTGGCGCCATTTTTATAGTTATGCCTGTTAAGATTTAATAGACGGAAAGTTTCATTAGTGAGCTGTGCTGCAATTAACTTCAAGGAGGTTCCAGACTACTGTATGTTGCTGTTACTGACAAAAAACTGTTTAGATTTTCCTCTTGAAAGAGTGTATTAGATTTTCAACACTTCGATTATAAAAACTAGTAAGAGGCACAATTTTAAAAAATTTAACATAGAGGGTGATTTTTTCTTATCATAGAATATACAGTGAAAACAGATTTTTATTCTTCAGTGGGCGTGCCAATTGTGAGTTGTTTTGGGGGTGATTATTTATCATCATCATCATCATCATCATCATCATCATAATTTTAGACAGAATGAAGGTACAAATATCTGTGTACTTATTTCTCCATCTCTCCTCCTAGATCATAAAATCATGTCCTAATGGAATTGTGGCAACGTTGGAAACTATTGTTTGCCTAAATCAAATATTTTCCTAACTCATGTACTCCACCTTTAATATAAAGTGCTTGCTCTCAACTCTGACAAGTAGGCCAGTGCCAGAGAATAAAGACTAGGGAAGTAGCTGGTCAGATTCTGGTCAGACTTTTGGAGTTTTGAGTCTAGACCTTAGAGAACAGACTCCTCCTTACTGGAGGTTAAGCTGGTGCTCCCCTTTATATATGCAAATTACTGAAGGTCATCCAAGGTTATTCTCACGAAAATTACTGCCATGCTCTAGGTTTTGTATCCAGTAGATTTTCTCTTTCTAACATGTTATTTAATTTCTCTGTCCTATTACGATATGGCTAAATTGCTATGTTCCTCACTGTTATATTTTCTTGTATCAAACAGCAGACTGCTTTGGCTCTCTTAAATGACTTGAAGGAGACCTGGATTTTATGACTTTTAAATCCTGTCTTGATACTTGTTTTTCCAGTTAAAACCCACCCACCCCCTTTCATTCTACATATGTTCCCATTAATAGGCTGCAGACTTTTTAGGTGTGGTAAGCATGTAACCATGATAAGCACTTTCAGAGGCATGTTAACTTTTTCAGACCATAAGGATACAGTTTTCAGACCATAAGGAACAGTAGTTTGACAAGCAGCCCCGGAGCGCCTAAAAGACTAGAGTTTTAATTACATAGAATTATCCCTTAGACCAGTATGTTTGCTGCTGTCCACACCGCACAAGTGAATCCACTTCTACTTGAGTGTCAAGTCTGGAAGTGGGTGACCTATTGTTGTACCTTGTGTCATGTGGTAGCACACTGTTGCTGAATTGTAGGTGTTTGGGAGACTGTGGTCTGTCTATTGGACTAAACTTCTCCCTGAACTTGGAGTGTCCCCCAAGGGACCACCTCCCCTTCAGGACATGATCCTCCATGAAGTTCTAGACCCTCGTTACTTTCCACTTTCCTTGTCCTTGAATTCAGCGGACCTAGCCATACCATGTCCCAAAATGTAGCAAGTGTGTGAAGAATGGAAACACTGTCATGGCAGGAAGTGATGATCAGAGGTTCTGCTGTCCCCCAGGAGGTGACAGACCTGGATTCAAACCCTGGCCCAGGGGCCACATCAGGACAGGTCCCCAGCCCCTGTCCCACACCACAGCTGACTTCGATTCCGTCTGACGTTTCAGAAAGGTAGATTCTGTTTCTTGGAAAACCTCTTTTGGTTTAGTTCTGAGAAAATCACTAATATGTGGATTAACGTTGGGTCAGAGTTTAAGAGATCATTATGTTTATTTGGGTTTTATATATTTATGGTTGGTTTTCGTTTCTGCTCTTAAACACCAGCAGCAAATTCTTGGGGTGTGCGAAGCATTGCGTCACTTTCTTTATGTCTTCTTGCGACATGGGGTTCTGACCACGCAGCTAGAAATCAGACAGCATTAAAGTCTCTTTGTCACGACTGCTTAAGCATTGACCTCAGGTGCGGTACATTTGCATGATGTTATATATTTTTTAACTTCTCTGTTAATCAACTTGTTTGTTTATCAGTTCTCTCACAGGAGGGTAGTTAGAATTAATTAATCTTTAAAATGCAAGGAGGCTGTGTAACATTATCAGAACCGGTTTGTGTGTGTCAGATGGATAGCTGCACTTTGCATATTTAGCTATCTTTATTGGTCTGCATTCTCATTTGAAGAAACATTTTAACTTTTTATAAGCAAGGACAGTATAATATACAATACTACTAAGCCTAATATTCAAGAGTGTTTTCATACATGTCTTAGTATTAATTAGGGAGCAGTTCTTGTTTGACATGTTTACTTTTAATTCTTAATAGGTTTCCAAGTGGGGTAATGCAGTAAGTACCCAGAAAAACTAACAATTATCTAGTCTAAAGAGCTTTGGATTTCACTGTAAAATTAAAATTGTGGGGAAATTGTGTTTTCATTCTACTCATATTAACCTTTTCTTATCCATATTAGCTAAAGGTTAACTTGTTCTTGCCATTTTTATGAAGTGAGAAGCAGGAACTTTGTCTTTTTATGAAAGGAAGCACAGGAGTGCCAAGCATTCATTAGAGATTGAAATTAGAAGCAACTGTGAGATTAAGTTAGAAGGTAGCTCATTGTACAAGTCCAATTTGGACTTCTGTAAGTGCTGATATTAGGAAGAGTGAACATACATGAAATTTACCTCCGTTCTCTGTCTGATGCCGGTGCATGTTGGGAGACACAGTGCTGTGCTGTGACTTTCTCTAAATGCATCTCCACAGGCGGGTGTCACCGCCCCCAGGCACCAGAGCTGGGGGATCTGTTTACAGTGTAGCTCAATGACCAGGGAAGATTAATTCCCGTGTTTATTTGTTTTCTTTTCATCTCCTCCCTCCCCACCTCCCGATTTACCACTGTGTTACCAAGTAGCTAACTCAGTTTCTTTCTCTGCCTCACACAATTGAACAATACAGCCAAAGGAAGTATTATCAGTGTCTTCGCAAATGGCAGAGTGGAAAAGGATTGTTAGGTTTCCAGGTCTCATTTAGAGTAGCTCCCAGAGTGGGAGCATCTGAAGGGGGAAAAGCAGGAGTGGCTAGCTCTCTGGGAGTAGATGGGAGAGTCAGCTCCAGCAACAGCAAAACTTCCCAAAATGGACCTTCTCCCAGGAATCTGAGGAAACAAAAATGGGGAATAACTCCTGTTTATTATATTTTTAAAAAGTAGATTGGAAACATTTTTTCACCTCCCTAAAGAGAAAAAGAGAACCCCAGTCTTTTAAAACACTAGTCTCCAGTCAGTGGGGTGAACCTTCCTTTAGAATTCATCCCGTAATTTCTAAATGAGTGAACAGACATAAAAAAAGTATTATGCCACTTTATGCTGAATTAACCTCACTATGTACCGCTAAAGATCTACCTCTGGAGACACATCATAAAAACCAAACACTTTTACCACCATGGCAGTATTAAAAAGTATTTCATATTTTACTATTAGGGTGTAAAATTACTAATCAAGGGTGGGAAATGACCAGAAGAAAACACGAGAAAAAGAGACTCATTGAAACACGCTGAAATATTACCAAGTTTTCATTGAATGCTTTCACTTGTGTTTTCCCCTCATCTTTTAGGGCCAGCACCTTAAAAATAAAAGGCAATCTGTTTAGAATAATAGAAGAACCACAGTAAATAACTTGCTAATGAACAAATTCTATTTTGTCCAACAGGATCATCAAGGCAGAAGAGCTTTTCTAAATGCATCATTGATTTCCATGAAGGCCAAACTTCTTTTAGGTTGTGGACCCCCTTCTACATTGCAGAATTGCTTCTCTCATGCCCACGCAAAAATTACCACCCCAGGATTGAGGGAATGATTATGTTGTTTCTGGAAGGAGGGTGGTGAATTGATGTATAGTGTTTAGTAAATAGAATGAAGGTTACTTTTTTGAATTAAAAAAACCAAACATGCCATATATTTGGTAAGCTCAAATCTTCCTGAGATTATTCCACAGGGCCTGGGACCCTGCAGTGTTTCCCTAGAATGTACATAAAGAACCACTCTTCTCAGCTAGAGCGCATTGCATTTTGAGTTCCATCGTGCTGTGTCTTAGCGAGGCTTTGAGTTCCTTTAATTTTCCCCTCCTCCTATGTTCTATTTCTTCTATGTGGCAAGGAAGCATTGGGAGACTTAGGTGATCAGGATGAGACCCTTTCCTTCTCATGAAAGGCAGTACAGAGTCTGAAGTCAGACTGCATGCATTCAAATCTCAATTCTACCATTTACAATGCCTCAGTTTTCTCATCTGTAAAGTGGGAACAATATGGTTTCTATCATGGAGGGATTAAATAAATTAACATATGCAATGGATTTAGAACAGTGCCTGGCACAAATTAACTACCAAAGGGGTGCTATTATTACTGTGTGATTATTACTGTCTTTCAAAGGTTGCCTCCTCTCTGAGCTTTCCTAGTTCTGCTAGGCAGAGTGCATAATCCCAGTAGAACAGTTTGGTTTTTATTAACAGGTGTGTTTTTTCCTATTTATTTCCTCAATAGACTGTAAATCCCTTAAGGTAGGGACTGGAGAATGGTGTTTTATTGGTGTATTCCTAATACTAGCACAGTTCCTGGCATTAAGTAGGTGTCCAGTGTCATGAATGAATGAATGAATGCATGCATGCATGAATACATGGATGAATGAATATTTCACTTGTTGTCTCCCAATATGCATTCTCTCTTTCTTTTGCAATAGAGCCTCAAAGTTTTAGTGAGCATATGGCTGTCCAGCTAATGACAACGTTTTCTAGCCTCCCTTTCAGCTAGGTGTGGCCATGTGATGAAGTCCTGGCCAATGGATGGAAGTGTGGTGTTCCATTTATGGATTATGCCCTTAAAGGATAGAGGTGTGCCCTCCTTTCTCCCTCCTCCTCCTGCCACTGGCTAGAATGGTTGTGGAGGTGAGATCTGGAGTAGCCATTAGGGACAATGAGATGGAAAGCACCTGTCACGCATGGAATTTGTTGAGGATGACTTAGCAACAATCTAACAATTCCTGGGTTCCTAATGATATTGAGCTGCTCTACCAACCCTGGATGGTTTCTATTCAAATTTCTCTCTTGTTTGGGGCACTGTTTTGCTGTTGTTTATTTGTTTTGCTGGTAGATGGGTCGTTGTTTCACCAGCTGAGTCTGTTTACTAATACACTGCCTACAGAGCGATATTTACTGGATCCCTGCCCCTTAGTAATGTTCTCATGCAGATAACATTGATAAAAATAGATGTGAATTAGATTATCACAGCTGATTAGAATGAGCAAGTGTGTGAATTAAAGATGGCAACAAAGGCTTTAGTGTAACTATTTAAAAAAAATCATTTAAACCTTATTATCACTCTATTCCTAGTTACCTAGTGGTTGCTCTGACTGGTGTTGGTAGAAGAGGGATGAAAGGTGGGACAAAACCTGGGGTTACAGGACTGAGTGCACAGAGCAGTACTTATCCCAGGAAGTATTTCTACTCAAACCTCATTTGGTTGGGCAGGAGGGACAGAGTTTTTGGTGGGGCAACTCTCCTCACCTCAGCACTGTACATGCTCTGAATAACAAGGTCAACAGGGAGAGAGTAGCTGCTTTTCATCATCCTATATAATAAAAGCCTAATATGCAAATTGACTGGACAGTGGAACAACCAGCAGAACGACCGGTCGCTATGACATGCACTGACCACCAGGGGGCAGACGCTCAATGCAGGAGCTGCCCCCAGCCCGCAGGCCCTGACCAGCAGCAGCAGTGGGGGGGTGGGGCCGGCGAGCGGGCTGCACCAGGCCAGCCAAGGCAGGGGACAGTGGGGGCTGATCACCCTGCCAGTTGCCCTGCAGATTGGCCCTGATTGCCGACCAGGCCTAGGGACCCTAACCCTACACGAATTTTGTGCACCAGGCCTCCAGTCTCTTATATTTGTAATGGACTCCTTTTTGAACTTCTAGGCAAGAGCTACTAAACAGCAAACTGTTTGGGTCCCTGGATCAGGGATTAGGACTTGATGTGTGGTTACCAGTTTTCAAGTGCTGACAAAAATTTACCAAGAGATTTACCATGATGATGTTGCAAAGGTTTTTATTGTAAAGGAAAATCATTCTGGGGAAAATTAAAAGGTATAGTAACAGCTTGACAATTATTTGCAGGAAAGTATAAAAATAGTGATAAAACATGAATATGCAGATACACATAGATATACTTTTAAAAAATGTTATTAACATATGCATGTAGGAACCTGTCTAGAGCATAAGAGTGAAGCCTTATGTACATTTATTATGTTATTATGTATATAAGTGTACATAATTTTTCATTTTCATGAGAGCTAAACACATCTATTTTACCAGCATGCAAATAAAAAATATGCAACATATGTTTTTAATATCTGGAGCTATGTGGTAAAATGCTGAAATACAAATAATATTTCTCATGAATAACAAACATTTTCTCCAGGGTTTCTATAATTTTACATTTGTAAGTTGGAACTAAGAGGAACTCATATTTTCAGATGCCTAAATATTTCAGCTCAAAGTTTTAACAGAAATATACAAGAGGAATAGTACAACTGTGTCCATAGGTCATGAAAGCCAGAGTAATTTATCTCAGCCACCTTGGCAACTGTCTCTTTGTCAGTTTCACATACGTTCTCTCTCTCTTCGGGCAAATTCCTTAACCTTAACCTCTCAAGGCCTCAGTTTTCACAACTGTGGATTGGAAATAATAGCTGTGTGAAGGATTTGTGCTGCGTAAGTGCGATAATCTGTAGAAAGAGGTTTACATGATGTTTGCATGTAGGAAGACATCAATAAACGATGTTTTGTTATTATTAATGCCAATATCATCTAATGCCATAGCCTCTGGTTTTGGGAAAGCTACAGAAATAGCTACATAATTGTATTGAACTATATGTTTCCCCCACCCCTCTGGAGGATGGCATAGGCCCGAAGTCAATTGCCAAATTTATGTCCTTGACAGATGAAATGTGGCTCCTCTAGCAAGAGTAGCTAAGAGAGGTACAGTTTACATGTGGTCTTCTGGTTTGGACTGTTTTTAAATGATGAGCTATCATGTTGGAATCGGTGTAACCTGAAGAGAATATTTCCAAATGGTCTTAAAGGAATGTCATGTAGCATTTATTAGAGTCACTGCAACAGGGACGCTTCCCACTTGCTTTGATTTAGTGACATTACTTCTGGTTAAAAGCCGTAGGTAAGGCCACACACAGTGGCTGGCGATTCGGATAATTAGAAGGAATGGCAGAGGCCTGTCTCTTTACGAGGAAGTTAGCAGTGACATGCAATTAAAAAGAACCATGGGGGGATCCGTGTAGCTGGAAGGAGTGGGTGAACTCAAACAATATTTACAGGATTCCCTCTCCCGCAAAGGATTTCTGCTTGCTTATTTTGAATAAATTATTCCAGAGATAACTATACTAGTTTACAAAAAAAAAAAAAGCAGAACAAAAGACACAATGTAACTCACTCCATCGTTATTTTCTTCATGATTTTCTGTACTCCACTGGCCAGTTGGAAAAGCTGTTTATCTATCCACTGGAATCCTGATGAGGCATCTGAGCCGTAAACGATCATACATTCATTGGCGTGCTGTTTTCTGCTTTAAAGGATGCTTTCACATCCATTACCTATCATAATCTCTGCAACTGTATAAGGCAGTGGTTCTCAACCTTCTGGCCCTTTAAATACAGTTCCTCATGTTGTGACCCAACCATAACATTATTTTCGTTGCTACTTCATAACTGTAATGTTGCTACTGTTATGAATCGTAATGTAAATATCTGATATGCAGGATGGTCTTAGGCGACCCCTGTGAAAGGGTCGTTCGACCGCTAAAGGTGTCGCGACCCACAGGTTGAGAACCGCTGGTACAAGGCCAGGTGAGGAGTCGTTATAATGTATATTTCAAATGTAAAGAAATGGGAGCTGAGCTGGGAGAAGGGAGGTGCATGGTTCACTTACGGTAGAAACAGGATTAAAACCTGAGGCACATGACTCATAGCGCAGTGCTCTTTCCAACACAGGACCGTCTTCTCAAGCATAAATGTGCATTATTGCTTTCTGAGCTTTTCAAGAACATGGTTTTCTCCCCCCCCCCCCCCCCCCCCCCCCATGATACACGGCAGTGGTCAGAGTACCTCGGAGAATAAACTGAAAGCTCTAGATCTTGTCTTCAGAATAATGCACAGAAGAACACACAGGTAAAACCTTGCATCACCGTCAGGCAACCTCCTTCTAAATCTATACGGGGGAATGGTTTAGGGTGTGGGGAATAGACTAGGGCTGTGGGGGCGTCTGGCATTCTCAGGGAGGAAGAGTGAAGCAGAAGCCACAGCACCATGAAGGTTTACTCAGCCCTTGCTCGGCACTAGGTGTTGCAGAGCACGCATCATGTTAGCTCAAATCGCACAACAACCTTCAGCGGTGAGTGTTCCTATTGGATCCGTTTCACAGAGGAGGACGCTCAGAACACTACCAGAATTTGAAGTCCGATGGGCACTTTTTACCACGATGCAGCACAGCCTCCTAAAGCGATAACTATGTGTCAGCCAGGGCTGTTTCCCTAGCAGCCGGCCCATGCCTGTGTGTGGTGGTGTGGCCAGGAAGTGGGGAAGGGAGTTTATAGAAGCCTCTCAGCAGCAAGGGCTCCTTGGGGAAAGCCTTTTCTGGGGAGTGATGGGTTGGAACTGTTAATGGCAGCAGAAATGTGAAGTGTGAAAACTGTTGAGATACAGGGATAGCAAAGAACAGGGCAGCATCCATTGGGTGGTCTGTTTCTCTTGGGATGTGTGTTAGATGTCCAGCTGTTGCATTAATTTTTATAGATTCCACGCTACATTCTCTGGCTAACTTGGCAAATGATTCATGAAGTTACTGGAGTGGGGTGAGTAAACTGCTCCCAAGCAGAGCTGGGGCTACGGGAAGGGAAAAGGCAAGTCCTGCATTTGGGGTTTCCTGAGCCATAAATAACGGCCGTGTTGCCATTCCCAACAATATGCTTCTGTCATTAATTAACTTTTATGGAAAGCTATGGTGTTCATGACTTTGGCCTCTCCCCACTCTTGATCGATGTGGTGTTATGTGGTGTAGACAGCAGTGCTCACAGGTGGGATTTGTCTAATGGGGGATTCTGAGTGAGCGAACGTGAAGTGCCTGCTAATATATGGCATGCCACTCACTGCCGTGGGGGAGCAGAGCCGGGGAGCAGTGATGATACCCTTCCTGTTCCTGCTGATGGTTTTCCCAGCACCTACACATGAGATCGGAATAGTCAGTTGTTTGGTTAAATTTTAGGAGTGAGCTTTCTCTGGTGATGACGAGAGTACTGAGTGGCCCCCTAAGATCCGGTGATGTGGTGCTCTATACTTGGGAGAGGGAATGACGAAGGTGGAAGGACCTTCTAGATCAAAGGGCCCCCCCTGTTCATCAGGGCCAGACAGGGAGATCCAAGCCCAGCCTCTGGAGATGGCCCACCTCAGTTTAATGATCCTGCTAGAAAATTATTCTTCACCTTTGACCTAAAGTCTTTCTGCTTGGTTTCCACACAGTGGCTTCGCAGACATTGGCACCTATCAGACTCACCTCGGGGCTAGTTAAAACACAGATTGCTGAGCCCCACCCTCAGAGTCCACCCCCTTGCTTTACTGAGATATTATTGACGTATAACATATGTAAGATTAATGTGTATGATGTGATAATTTGATACACACACACACATATATATATTGTAAAATTATTGCCACAATGAGGTTAGTTAACACCTCCATCCCCTCACATAATTACAATTTATTTTTGTGTGGTGATAACATTTAAGATCTACTCTCTTGACAACTTGAAAGTCTATAATACAGTATTGGTTTTTAAAAAATATATTTTATTGATTTTTTACAGGGAGGAAGGGAGAGGGATAGAGAGTTAGAAACATCGATGAGAGAGAAACATTGATCAGCTGCCTCCTGCACACTCCCCACTGGGGATGTGCCCACAACCTTGACTGGAATCAAACCTGGGACCCCTCAGTCCACAGGCCGACGCTCTATCCACTGAGCCAAATCAGTCAGGGCCTATAATACAGTATTGTTAATTAGAATCACCATGCTGTGCATTAGACCCCTAATCTTATTTATCTTACAGCCAGGAATTTGTACCCTTTGATTAACATCTCCCCATCCCACCTCCTATCCCCCACCCCCAGTCCTGGCAACCTCCATTCTACTCTGTTTTTATGACTTCAGTTTAAAAAATATATTCTACGTGTAAGTGAGAGCACATGATATTTGACTTTCTCTAACATATCTCACTTGGCATAATGCCCTCAATGTCCATCCATGTTATTGCAAATGACAGGATTTCTTTCTTTTTTTTATGGCTGGATAATATTTTATTGAGTGTCTCTATATATGCTACATCTCCAGAGTTTCTGATTCTAGAGGGGGCCTGAGAACTTGCATTTACAACAAGGTGATATTGTTGTTGTCATTTCAGGGCCAAACTTTGGAAATTACTTCTCTAGACTGTAATTGCAAAGAGTGTAGGTAATACCATGGGTTTTGGAATCAGACAGTCCCGGATCTGAATCCTGCTCTACAATGTGAAACTGTAGACAAGCTGCCAAGTCTAGGCTTGCTCACCTGCAGAAAGGGGAGTGCAGATGTCTTGGCTGTTTTGGTTGGTTTGGTTCTGTTGAGTGAGGATTAAATGAGCTGATCTATGTAAAGTGCTTAGCACACAAAGTGTCAGGTACATAGAAGTGACTTTGTAGATGTGAGCTACTGGTATTGATACAGTCTGCCTCTTAGAGCTACATGACCAGAACTGGTGGCCCAAATGTTAATACAGAGATGCCTACTTAGGGGAGTCTTTTAGAAAGTTAAGAAGGTCAGAGAAAATGCAGGTTGGAAGAATTGGAAAAACAGAGGCAATGTACCATATTTAAGACTTTCTGATATGCTAGGAAATAGGAAAAGCAAGCAAAGAAATGGATTTTGTGTTGAACAGCGGATAGTCACTTCCCAAGGAGATGCAGTATGAAAGTGGGTAGAAATGGAAATCCTAAACTGGGCATTGGGGCTATTAGAATTTAACATGTAATTCCCAACAAGTATATGCAGAATTTGAGTGAATATTTTTTCTAAATGGCTCTGGAAGTAAAAGGATGAGAATATGTAAAGCAGGATACAGTGGAAGGTACTGTGTCCTGAGAGTGTGCCTGGGCCATTTATGAAGCAAATAACACATCATCCTAAGCCCAAATTACTCCTGTCTTCATCTTATTTCTGACTTTCCATGGGCTCTTTACTCAGTGAGTGACCGAGAGCTTTCCATCTCCTCAAGCTGCACATCAGGCAAAACAATTTTCCAAGAAAGAATTTACAAAAATCAGTTGTTCTCACAGTGTAAAATTATATCCCAAATTATGACTACTCCCCAGGACAGTATCTCCCAAGCTGTGTTTCTTGGGACTATGAGTAGGTGGTCTGTTAGAAAAAGCATTCTTGTTGAAACATATTTGCATATTAAAGAATCTGAAAAGTCCCGAAGTTTAAAAAAAAGAAGAAGAAAAGGAAAAGGTAGCTGTTTACTTTTGGTTAATATAGTTGAGATTTTTCTCCTTTTTCTATATTTTAATATTTTTCTATAATTAGCAAATTAGCAGGTCTTACTTTTATAATAAAATACAAATCAAAGTATCCCATATAATAAAAGGGTAATATGCAAATATACTGAACAGCAGAATGCCTGCGGCCCCTAGCCCAGGCCAGCCCCACCCCTGACTGGCCCCCCACCCACCCTCAGGGGTGGGCCGGCTTGACCCCACCAGTTCATGAATTCATGCACTGGGCCACTAGTATTAGAATAAAAGAGAATATAGTTTAGGCCAGCAAATGTCACTTCTAGTCTTCTTTCCTCTCCACTCCACCTGTTATGGACTGAATGTATGTCCCCCTCTGCCCCCTCCAATCCCCCACAAGCCAAATCCATATGCTGAAACCCTAACCTTCAATGTGTTGATATTTGGAGGTGGGGACTTTGGAGGTGGTGATTAAGTTTAGATGAGGTCACGAGGGTGGCATTCCCATGATGGGATTAGTGTTCTTATAAAAAGAGTACGAGAGACCAGAGCTTTCTCTTTCTCTATCCTGTGAAAATACACACCAGGAAGTGGATCCTCACCATTTACCAAATCTGCTTGAACCTTGATCTTGGACTTGTCAGCCTCCAGAACTGTGAGAAATGAATGTCAGTGATTTAAGCCATCCATTTTGTGGTATTGTGTTATAGCAGTTTAAATTGACTAAGACACTACTCTTCCCTCACTTCTATGGAAGAAGTAAGGATGTCATAATACCAGTTTCTAAAATAACAAGTTCTTTGCACAGTGCTCTTTTTGAAAGATACCTGAATGTGGATAGTCTGTATAATGGTTGCATGCCTAAGATATTTGCCATATTGGAAGCCTCCTTTATCCCAGTTAAAGACATAAATCTACAAGGCATCCTGGGCTATTAATTGCTCAACATAATTAGTCTAAAGAAGTGAATTAGTCAAATCCTGGGACATCAAAACGTTCCAGGGGGCAGGGGCACAAAATCTGGGGACTGTATGCAACTACACTCATCTAAGCTTAAGCACAGGCAGATGTTCAAGGGCATCGGTACTATACTGATAGGCAACAACTCAGGGAACAGGCTCTTCCTGAGAAAGGAGATTTTCCTCCTAAGATTTATTTCATTATACACTGTAAGGACATAACCAATATTGTTTGGAAATCTTGACTCCATTCCTAGGAAGTGTTGATAATTTTTCAGTTGGGCTATGGTGGTGTTCTACAGGCTATATTCTTCTTAAGGAGGGAATTTTTGGAGTCTCTGGTATTGTGAGGGTAGCCAAGAATCCAACACTATCGAGTGAAATCCCTTTGGAAAGAAACTGAAGTCTGTGTTAAAAATTAGATTAGAAAGCAATATTGTTTGACATTCTAGGCCAGCCGTGGGCAAACTACGGCCCGCGGGCCGGATCTGGCCCGTTTGAAATGAACAAAACTAAAAAAAAAAAAAAAAAAAAGACCGTACCCTTTTATGTAATGATGTTTACTTTGAATTTATATTAGTTCAGACAAACACTCCATCCATGCTTTTGTTCCGGCCCTCCGGTCCAGTTTAAAAACCCATTGTGGCCCTCTAGTCAAAAAGTTTGCCCACCCCTGTTCTAGGCTGTGGGGTCCAACAACAGGTGATAATTTTTTTCTGATTGGCAATGAAGAAGCTCAACAATGCTTGTCTCTCTTTGGTGGATGAGAAATACAATACTAATTGGGTATCACCCAGGCCAGCAAAGTCAATTGGACTTCTGTCTCTATTGGGCATTGAGGTAAGGCTCACACTTTGATCTTATGAGGGGTGCCACTTCCAGGCAATATCAGGTCATCTGGGCTTTTCCCAGCCTGGCTTTGCAGGCAGAAAAATTCATGGGAAAGCTGGGCACAGGAGTGTTGGCTTATCTAGGACGTTGATGGGTTAATGACAAGAATTGGTAAGTGTTATTTTGGTAAAATAAATTTCTTACTGGAAAAAAATATTGACTTCTTTGCTAAGCAATTTGAGAACTGAAATAAAAATCCAAAATTTTTATTTTTTAAGCAGTCAGTTCTTTAGCATAACACTGCCTAATCTCCCTTTACCAAAGAGGAGAACAAGGGGATGACAGGAAAATGAGAGCTGGACAGAGGCCCACACTGCTAGGAACTGTACATTTTACAATTGTAAAAGGAAACATTGAACACACTGCACGGTCCACCCCCACATACCTGGCCCGCAGCAGCAGTGGGATTCGAGACTTAGCAAAGTGCATGCTGAGTTCCTGGCATTGGTGCCTGAAGCATGTCTCGGTGAGGCGGGCACACTCATTCCTGGCTGCGAATTGTTCTGTGAGAGAAAGCTCAAGTCCTCGTGCACAAGACATGTCATGGCAGTAATAATAGCACTTACTCACATTTACATTTATACGTCTGGTCTTTTCTCGATCTGTTTCTCAGACAGAAAACTCAAACACCAAGCTGTCTGGTTTAAAACCAGACACATGGCAACTGTATTTACTAAAACTTCGCTGGCTGCCAGGCATGGTGCTATTTGTGTTCACATGTATTACATGTGTTCTGTCTTATTAAACCTGTGTAATTGTGCTGTGAGTAAAGTATTTTATTCTTATTGTATAGATGAGAAAACTAAAGTTCAGAGAGGTTAAACAGGTTGCTTGCAGTCACCCAGCTAGTTGTAAGGTAGTGTGGCCTTGGACTGTCTAATTCCACAATTCTTTATTTTCCTTTGATATTTGATGCATTGAAATGATCCAAGATTTCCTGAAATCTGTCATTAAGTTTTTCCTCAATGGTCTCTGGATATGAATCACTTGAAAACTGAATAGCATCCTTGAGCTCTTAGGAAGCATGATATATATGAAGTATTGGAAAAAGATTTGCAGAATATTGTCAATAATTGACTGTTGATAAACTTGATTGAGGACACACACACACACACACACACACACACACACACCCTCAACCTCAACAATCTATGAGAGACGAGAAAAATTAAAGGCATTAATAATGAATGGTGTCCCTGTGACTTGGTCAGAAGTCATTTCAAGACCTCAATTTACCATTAAGTTTCAGGACCTGCCTAATTGGGGTCACTGACTGGCTACTGGGTGCCTTGCTACATTAGATTTTTACTCTTTACTATTTTTTTCAAAACTTTAAGTGATTTGTTGCCATAGATGGGACCAGATGGAGAGACACTGATGCCTCTTCCATCTTCCTAAGAAAGTGCTCAGGGAAATCACAAGACAGTTTTCAGCTTGTAGGCTCCTCTATTTGTGAGAATGCTTAGGCAATGATTCCTGGAGGTGTGAATAACTTCCTCCCAAGAGACTTCCAATTCTCCCTTTCACTGACAAGTTGGAGCTTCCTGTGAGGGAGCATTTTCACAACAAAACTTCCAGAACCATCAGCTGGATATTGTTACAAACATGATGAATGTATCTTGGTTTCAATTCTGAACAACAAAATGGACTTCTGAAATAATGTTGTAAAAGGTATATTTATCCATCTAGAAGTGACTTATGGTTGCAGGTGTACCATTTCTGTTTTCAAATTATTCAGAGGCATTTTTCCCTTGACCTTCTGAAAATGATACAATTCCTAGATTTTACTGTTATGGTACCAGGTGGTAGGAACTCTTCCTCAACTTCATTTTAAAAGGTGTGAAGAATGCATGGCCTGGCCTCTCTTAGAATCTGTACTCTGGACCAGTGGATTTGTAAGTAGTGCACTGACAAAACCCTGACAGCATGAGCAGAAGTTGGTTTATCTGAGATGATAGGCAGGATTTCTGGGGATGAGTACTTCCTTTTAGTAAAAGGTAGAAGATCCATCAATTAGAAGCCTCCCCTAGTTTCTGAAGCAAGTAGAGCTAGACTAGGGCACTTTATTGGGCCATTAGAAATATGACATCAGGTTTGGTCAAGAAGCTTAGAAATCCTCCAGACTGTTAGGCTGAGAAAGGGTGCATTTCTCAGTAATGGAATGCACCCATCAGTCTGTGAATTCTTTTCATTAAATTTAAGTTCCTTATCAATAATTGATAGGGCAGATAATAATCACTTTTCAAGTAACATGATGTGTTTATCAAATGCCCTCATCTTAAATGAAGCAAGAATAGTGAGATGCTTTAGAAAAACATATGTTGTGCCTGACAGATGTTCAGAATCACAGCAGGGATGTGCTTAGGGTAACTTTATCTTATATGCTTCAAAACACAAGAAGCCTCTCAGCATATGTGAATGCCAAGGACTCTTTAATTCATAAGGAATAGAAACCTGCCTCAAACAAGCACAAACACCAAAGGAGATGGATTAGGTCCCGGATTTGGGGAAGCCTGAGGCTGGAGCTGTCGTTGTCGACAACATTGACCACATGATGTCACTGGCTTGCCCTCTCTTCCTTACTTGCTCTTTCTTTCTAAGCATTAGCCTTATTGCTTTTCTCCTTCAACCTGGACATTTCCTTCCTTCAGGTAGACAGCTTTAGGCTTACATCACCCAGTTTAACAATCCCACGAAGAAGTAAAAAGAGTTTTTTTATTTTTTTTTTCTGAGGGTCTTATATAAAATTTAAAAACAGAACTCCAATTGTTCCTGTGGTGTCATGTGCTCATCACTAGCCCACTATTTCAACAAATGTCTGTGGCACTGGTCCAGCCAGTACGAGGACATTAAAAAAAGATTCTTAAAGATCTTTGACATACAAAATGATAGGAGGTGTAGGGTATTAACAAGTATCATATAAAATAACCAGCATGTGATACTGAGACAAGGAAAATCTAAAATGTGATGGAAATCAGATCAGTTGGATGTGACCCAGGCTCTTCCATGAAGAGAAGTGTTTGGTCTGTTTGTTGGCGAATGGATTAGCTATCAGTGGTGGGGAATCCGGGCAGGGGGAGAGTCAGACTAGAAAGAAGGAATGGTACAAAGAATGGCAAAGAAGCAGGAAAAGGGGAAGGGTCAGGAGCTTGGTTTGAATAAATGCACGTTTTATAAAGGAAGGAATGTGAGCTAAATTTAGTCAGAAACGTTTACACCAGATTATAGAGGTTTTAAAGTTTTTAATTTCAACCTGTTTCCACTTTTTCCCCAGAAGGCTGTGTAGAGCCAGTGATGGTTTCAGAGCAAGGAGAGACAGGATCAAATCGTTCACTAGAGAGTTTCAAATGGCAGTCCCAGTGAGGAAGGACTGAATGGGGTATTTACTTAACCTAATTTCAAGAAATGCAACCTAACTGTGAATGGGTGGGAGCCAGCAGGGCAGGCACGCTGGCTGTGTGAGTAGAAGAGATTGCCCTTCTGAAAGTAAAGCTCTAAGTCTCCTGGCAAGGTATAAATTGCTTGCCAAGTTCAAACTTTATTTGTATCACACAGTCCCATTCTCTCTCCTAAATTCGACTATATCTTCAACCAGTAGCTGGCCATTTCCTTGTAGGTCCTACCCTACCTCACATTCAGCACTGTCTCTCCCGTCATTTTGTGGTAGTATCATTTTCTTAGTAGTTCAGGCATGGCCATTCCTGAGACTAGGTGACAACTTAGATGAGTCACAGTGATATACTTGAACACCAATATTTTTATGTGGATAGAAATCAAGTTAAAATGAGCATGGAGAACACACTGAAAGGGAAGAGGAACCACATACAAATCATCCTGCTACCTCAGAGCCTGGAGGTCAAGGAGCAGGGATAGCCCTTCTTCTCTATGGGTGAAGTAAGCTGGTGAACTGAGCTAAAAGTCTAATTGCTGCTGGCAAACTGGCAGACAGGAGCCCCAGACCATTTTGAGCTGTGGTGGGTGGAGACACTTCCTTCACCTCTAGCCAAGTGCTAGAGACAAACACCCATGCTGTAACTCAGAAATTTCCAAGAGGCTTCAACTAGGCTTATGATGATCATGTGGATTGACTTGAATAGAGGTAAGCTGCTATAATAAAGATCCCCAAATAATAGTGGCTTAAACTGTATAGAAGTTTATTTTTCTCAGGCAATAATCTGAGCATAAGCAGCCTAAGGCTGATATGGCAGCTTCTTGTGTCAGCAACTTGGGCTCCTTAACACACAGCTTTCATCTCATGGAATCAACATGTCCACACTCCCATCAACAGGAAGGGGAAGAGTAGCCCTGTAAGGGCTCCTAAAAGTTGTACATCACTTCCACTTACATCCTAACAGCCATAAGTTAGCTATGTGCCTGAACAGAGCTGGAAATGCTAGGGCAGTGTGCTCAGCTAATAATGATAGCTGGCACTTACATAGTGCTTCTTGGGAACCAAACACTATTCTAAGAGCTCTACACATACTGACTTATAGCAGTCCCATGAGATAAGTTCCAGTATTATTTGCATTTTACAGATAACTGAGGTACAGAGAGGTGAAGTAACTCACCCACAGACATGAGAGAATAAATGATGGAGGTAACATTTAAACCCCCACAGACTGTTTTCAACATTTGTGATCTTAACTATTCTGCAACACTATCTCTAAAAGTCAGGGTTCTGTTAGCAAAGAAAGAATGAGAGAATGAAAATTGGGATACAATCAATTATTTCTACAAGAGCATTTAAGCATCCATGTTTGTCACACAGCATTGACTCCAAGCTTTGGGATTCTCTCCCTTGTTGCTCTGTTCTTTCCAGTTTTCCAGCAGCTTGCCACCCACAGCAGCCTACAGCCCCTGCCAGCTGACAATGGTAGCTTCTGGTCTAGCCTCCTAGCTTCTAGCTTCTTCACACTCCAGCCTCCACTATATTTTACCACCAAATGAATCTTTTCCACATAGTATCTTCTCCATGCCATGCCCCTCATTTGAAATTAACAGAGGAAAGGCACTACTTAACTGAATCAACTTCCTTCTGATGAGTCTGGCCTTCAAGGTCCTTTACAATTTGATTCCAAACATACCTTCCAAATGTATAGAGCCTTCCTCAGAGCCCACACAAATCCTCTCTATACCCATCAGATTGGTCTACTTATGCCATATGTATTCCTATAACTCAGCTATCTGGATAGAAAAGTGTGTCGCGCCAGCACAGCCAGGTTTGGTGAACTTGAGAGGGGGCGGTGAAGGATTAAGAAAAGACAAGAGAAGAAAGCTGGGGCTAGGTGGGACGCTGCCCTTTCTGATGGAGAGACAGCACCACAGCCTGAAAGATGAGTCTTTATTTTATAAGCCAGATTCCACGAGGCAAAGTAAGGGCATGGTCAAGATGTTTACAACATTCTCGTGGGTTTCGAATCTACTCAATTGCATGCACCTGATCAAGCTTTGTTTACTTGCTGCACCTCTCACAGCCTATTTCACTTAGCCAAGTGGGACCACAGGTTTGGATCATAACCTGTCCAAACACTGTAGCCCAGTGGTTCTCAACCTTGGCTGCACATTAGAATCACCTGGGAATCTTTTTAAAATCCTGATTTCTGGGGCTCATCCTCCGGAAATTCTGTTTCTTTGTTACTAATGTCGTGGCCCCACCCATAACAAAGAAATAGAATTTCCAGAGGATGAGGCCCAGAAATCAGGATTTTGAAAAGATTCCCAGGTGATTCTAAAGTGCAGCCAAGGTTGAGAACCACTGCAGTGGAGCTGCTCTCCACAGAAAAGGAAGGGTCACCTCTGACCACTGTGGATGGCTGCACTTCACCCCATTTGTTTGTCTGAAGTCTGAAGTCTACCCACCCAGCTTGCATCCTACCTTCCCAGTGGCTAAACTCAAGAGTTCTGCACTGATGTGTGCTGGCTGGCTGGATATATGCTCAGTGGCTCACCTCGATAGCCCATGGCACCCAATCCTCCCTCTTCTCTCAGACTCTTCCCACCCCTTGCTACGAGTGTGAGCCATCTTTCTATGTATGCAGCCGTGCACCTTATGAGACAGAGGCCAAGTAATCGTTGGTCCAAAGTGGCCTGTTTAGTCAACTTTGAGAATTCCTGTAAGTAACGTAACTTGGAGAACAAATACCCATCTAGTGTCTTACAAGAAGCAAAAATGGCACATTAAGTCTGCAGGATTATCTAATGTTAAATGCAAAGAAAATAAGATTATCACATCTTTTCTTTTGCCAAGGGTATATATTGTCCACTTTAGATCAGTCAGTAAAGGCAAATATAAATTTATAAGAATGATCTTCAAATGAACACGTTTCTGTATTGAACAGTGGTGGGTAGGGAAGTATTGAAGAGCTCTTCCGGCTATCTGTAATGACCTTAAACTGAAGCTGAACACTAACCATCCAGACATCAGCTTTAAGAGAGGGGGAAGAAAACCAGGGGCCGTTAATGAAAGATCTTTATTTCAGAAAGCATGGGATCATGCGTTTCTGGAATGAAGGCGGGGGAATGCACTTTTCAAAGGGGAACCGTTCTGAAACCTTCTTTGTCCTCTTGACTCCAGAGTAAGAGGGAAGAGGTAGTGACAAGAATATATTTTAAAGTCAGGGCGTTGTAAGCTTGTCTTGGACTTCTGAGCTTTCAGACTGTTTGTTCAGGAGGTGGTTTCCAAGGTTTTACAACTTTGCTAAAAACATTTAGTCTCCTCTTTAGATCCATTCAGCTGATATCATTTTTAGTGACTTCCGAGGCAGCCTTGTTGCTGAGAATTGATACAGCAATGAATCTTTACTAGCGCCCATCAAAACTGGACTTTTCTATCTCACATTTTACTTTGACTACTTTTAGAAATTCCCTAGAAAACAGCTTTGTCATGTCTATTGAATAACAAGCATGGAATTTCTATAATCTCTGCCTTGTCACAGTACAACTGATTTGCATCTTGTTTAAATGCAAATTGTCCATCCTTAAGTTCAACTGGCATTTGCCTCTCTTTAAACGAATGGCACTAAAGCAGTGTGTAGACATGACTGTTTGTTTAGCTTGGCTTCTTTCTTTGATCTCATGTTAACATACTTTAATGGCAGGTAATGATTGATAATAGAGTATTGTAAAGTTCAGGTAATAAATACTGCTTAACTCATAATAATGCTGAATAATGTACTTTTTATGACTTGATTTGATGGAAAATTTCCTTGTCAGCTTGGTCTAATTGTCCAAATAAAACCACCCATTTCTTGAAGAAATACATGTCCACCCTAGACACATTAATTAGGGTCATGGCTGGGCTTTACAAAGGAATATAGTAACACTTCAGTTATCTTTCAATGTAATCTTTGGACAGTCTTACTAATGCTAAACTCAAGTTTAATTAGAACTTTTGTTTACGCTTGCCGTTGGAGACTCACAGGCCTATCTGGAATCTATGGTGATGGCTGTGGCCACATGTACACATACCAAGGTCTTTCCTTTGAAGCTTCAGAGATCATCGATTCTAGTTGTTTGAAAATTGTCACAACAGTGAGTTCTCTTTATCTTAGCATGGAGGGCAGGGGATTTGTATGAAGAGAAAGGAAAATCTTTTTAATTTTTTAAAAATTACTGGATATTAGAAGACATGGCATTGATATTAGAATAAAACGGAGGCTTGGTATCTTGATGTTGACAAACGCGGGTGCCATACATCAGAATGCTTGGTGCAGTCCTTCTTGACCAAGTGTGGAATTTCCATGATGCTTCACTCTCTTTGAAGTCCCAGGAATATCCCAGAGAATATGGTACAATCAGAATCCAGATGATCACATGGTCTTTTAACAAAATGACCAATATGATACCCAAGGTTTGACTACAGGGCATACCCATAATGAATCTAATAATAGTTCTCTGAAAAGTATACTTGGTTTAAAGTTTGGAATGATTCAATCCATGATACCAAATGAGTGAACTGCTAGTATACTAAATTCAAGGGCTACTTGCCTTGATATTGTGAATAAAAAGTGTGTTTAATTTTTCAGATTTTAGTCAAATTGCCATTTCATTGATGATAATTTCATATCTTATTTAATACCCAAATTTCGAAGGAAACCCACAGTGGGAAAAAATTTTATTCCCACTTTGTTGCAATCACATGTTCTTTTCTGATAACACTCTATAAGTGACTTATTCTTTATAACTATACATTCATGGTTTTTACTGTCATTAGGTAACCAAACAAAATGGCTCATTTTTATGAATAATGTGTACTTCACACACATTACTTGCTGTTTACCTCATCTTATTTTTTTTTAAAGATTAGAATATTTCAGATTGGCTTTAAAATTAGTCATTAATAATTTTGCGCTTTCATTTTAGTAATTCATTTCTTGTTCTACTTCAGTCTGTTTTGGCTGAAATTCTTGGAAGATTACAGAATCAAAAATTACGTTCTTGCCCTAGCTGGTTTGGCTCAGTGGATAGAGCATCAGCCTGTGGACTGAAGGGTCCCAGGTTTGATTCCAGTCAAGGGCATATGACCGGGTTGTGGGCCGATCCCCAGCAGGGGGCGTGCAGGAGGCAGTCCATCAGTGATTCTTCCTCACCCTTCCTCTCTGAAATCAATAAAAATATATTTTTAAAAAATGACATTCTTTAGAAATTTAGTTTGCTGGATTTATACCAAGATTGGTGTCTGGGTGGGATTTATTTGCATGCTCCTTTCAATAAAAAACATACTTTTTTCATTGGTAAATATGAGAATACATGCTTAAAACTTTCATATCAGTTAAAAGTTTGGGCTTCAGAAAATTATCCAAGTTAACAACTGTGTGCATCAAACAGTAGGTGCATTGTGAATGTTACTGCCAATCAACTGCTTTCCCTTTCCTGAGGGATGCATGATGATGTTTGGCAAGGTTCACCAATTGACATTTGCCTTGTAAGTTTTCAAGACAAACTAATACAACAGGTATGGTCATTTGAGTACTGCATACTTGGATCACATTTATCCTTTCTAACTTTTTATTCATTTAGATAGAAACCAAGTCTTCAGAATTCTTATTTTTACATATAGGGGTTGGAAAAATTTATACTTGTAATACAAATACATAATACAATAATTAATAAATAATACAAGAAAAAAAAGTTCACATACTCATAACTGTAAAACTACTTTTGCCTGCCCATATAATCTAGTTCAAGGGGACTCTACTTCAGCTGTATTTTAATTTCTTTAAATAGAGACAGTTAGTGCAGGTGTTCTCAACAATGGCTGCATGGTAGAATCACCAGGGGAGGTATTTCGACAATACTGATATGCCAGGTTCACCCAATAAAAATTAAATTAGAATCTCGGGGTTGGAGCTCTGAATTTGCACAGGCTTTTTAAAAAAGCCTTCCCAGATGGTTCTAATATGTAGATCAGAGTTTAGAAACTACTGACTGGGTGCAATATTTTGAAAAACAGGGTCAAAGAGAGCCCCTGCGCAGGACTGCACTGGGTACTTGTTAAGTACACCTTCCCAAGCCCCACCGAGACCTACTGAAACAATAATTCCAGGGGAGCTGGAATCTGAATTTCTTCATAAACTTCATGTGCACACCGAAGTTTGAAATTGACTGCTCTGCTCCATCGGCTTCATTTTCAGTTAATCTCACAAAAAATTAAAATAGGTCTTTTAATCCTCACAACAACGCTTTTATAAATGGTAATGAGATGACCACTATGCAGGTGAGAAAACTGAGGCAACTTGCTGGAGGTCCCATTGTTCTCCCGTGGAAGCAGGATTTGAACCATGAAGTCTGACTTCATGGCCCGTGCACATAGCCCCTGCTCTGTATACCAGACCCTGTGTGTGTAACCGCTGTTCTCTGGTGAGTCCCTGTAGCTCTATGGTTAAGTTATGCATTAATTACGCACAGTAAGCACGGTGCCAAATTACAGTGCGGTACAGTAGTCTGGCCTTACCCGTGGCTTCAGTTACTCATGGTCAAACTGTGGTCTGAAAATATTAAATGAAAAATTCCAGAAATAAACAGTTCAGAAGTTGAAAATGACCTACCTGCCATTCCGGATGGCAAGATAAAATCTCGCGATCCCTCGTCTGTCCCGGATGTGAATCGCCGGTCTTAGCACATCCCCGCGATGGTACACGCTCCCCACCCCGTTAGTCACTGAGCCGCCCTGTTGGTAGTCAGATCGGGGTATCGGAGTTTGTGCGCAAGGGCCCTGGCAGCAGCCTCACGCTGCACAGCAGTGCCTGCGGCCTTCCCCTCGCTTCCTCTCCCCCTCCGGCATTGCACCATCTCATCATCTCAAGAAGAGGGGTGAGTACAGCGCAATAAGATATTTTGATAGACACCATATTCGCGCAACATTTATGACGTATATAGTTATAATTGTTCTATTTTATTATTAGTTATTGTGTCAATCTCTTCTGCGCCTAATTTATACATTTAACTTTATCATAGGTATGTATGTGTAGGAAAAAACATAATATATGTAGGGCTCGGTACCAACGGCGGTTTCAGGCATCTAGTGGAGATCTTGGAATGTACCCTCTGTGGATTAGGGGGACCGCTGTACAGATAATGGGGGGTTAACTCTAATGGTTGGTGAGGCTTCACGGAAGACCAGGCATTAGAAGTAACTCTGAGGATGGGATAGGCAGAGGTGGTGCAGACTAGGCAGGGCGGCGTGTGAGTGCTCAGAGAGTGGAAGAGTTCCTACGCTCAGAGCATGTGGTGCTGGGTGAGACCAAGGCTGGGGCAGCAGATTTGAGGAATTCTGTGAAGCAGTTGGTTGGATTAGATTTGTTTCTTACTTATTCTTATTCCACTCAACTAATCAATAGTTTTATTCCAATACTAACCAGTGATTAGTGAGGAGGGTGGAAAATTTACAAGCTGGAATCTTTAGTCACTGGCATTCATGAATTCATACTTTAGTAGTCACTCATGGATACTTTAAAAGATTATTTATTAGCTCTCGAATAGGAATTACATTTGCATGAGATAAAAATCCAAATGAACAAAAGGCTGTAAATGAAAAATGTCTCCCACTCACTTCTAACCACCAGCAACCTGGCCCTGCTTCCAGATGCAACAGTTATTACGTGATTAGTGAAAACCTTTGCTGTCTCTTCCTTTTGCCTTCTGCCACAGTCACGTGGTCATGTGATTTGTGTCGTAAACCCTCTCAGTCCCATTCACCAGGATGCAGCCTGCAGTGTGGTTACCCAAAACATATCCAGGTTTCTCACATATGTTCATTCAACAAACATTACTGAACGCATACTGTGTGCTGACTATTGAATGCCTACAGAAGATAGGGTCAGCAACACTTGCCCTTCGGTATCACACAGGATAATAAGGTAAACTACTGAAAAGTAATTATTGCAATGCACTGTGGGAAACGTTGTACTAGCAATAAATGCAGAGCTTTATGAGGATAAGTGGGCTCGAAAGCCCAAGTTCTTTCTAGTTCCCGCTGCCTCTGGGCAGAGAAGGATGCTGAATCACTAAAGCCCCAGGCTGATGTCATTTTTAAGGTGAATTGTATCCTTCCAGACTCACTGTGGTTCTTTTTTCTTTTGCATAATTTGATCCAAATCATTCCTCCTTGTTATAGTCTCCTCCACATCTAGACATTTTTAGATGGGTATTTTCTTGTTATTTTATTATTAACTAGTGACCTGGTGCACAGATTTGTGCACATTGAAAGGAAATTACATAATTAGAAGGTAGTCAGCAGGGTGGGACTGGGCTAGACGGGCCAGACACGCTCTGGAGCCAACCTCCCACAGTCCCCCCCCCCAGACCCCCCCTCCCCCCAGCTGGCCGCACCTGGGGTGGTGCCGTGGCTCAAAGGGCATCTGCGGAGTGAGCAGGGTCCCTCTTGGCCTGGCCTGCGGGGATCAGGTCGAAACTGGCTCTCTTACATCCCCTGAGGGGTCCTGGAGTGTGAGAGGACACTCTGCAAAGTTGCTGTTGTACAGGGTGTGGAACCCAAATGCAAGTGTGCAGTAAACCAGATTCGGGGCCGACAGTACCCCAGCAACAACATAACCCATGGCCGAAGGTGGAATCGCACGGTCTTGTGAGGAATTGGGCTCCCTCTTCTCTGATTTCGGAGTGCATCATCCGAGAACCGCTGCTGCCAAGTCACTGCAGCTCAGCAGCTCCTGCATTGAGGGTCTGCCCCCTGGTGGCCAGTGAGCGTCATAGCTACCGGTCAGATGGACACTTAGCATATTAGCCTTTTATATATATAGATTACTAATTATGATTAATTCTTTATTTCAGTTGATTTATTTTACTTCTAAAGTAAGTACTCTTGCAGTACAGTCTTGGGTTTTAGACATCTGGCATAAACCAACAATTTCAAGTGTTATGCTACTGGCATGTGGTTCTGAGCAGTGCTGTGTGCTGTTTAATTCTTGTGTGGTCCCAGAGAAATGTCAATAGTTTATGAATATTCATAGGAGTCCAGGTTGTGGTAACTCCTTTTACAAAAACTAACATGTCATGTATTGCATAATAGTTTTTATTCTTTTTGAGACTACCTCCTAGACTGTGTTCCAAGGACACATTCCATATGATGTTAATAGATATAATCAAAAAAAAAAAAAAAGGATTCTGTGGGTCAGTAAGTTTGGATATGAAGAAAGAAATGGGCATCTTCACTCCAGCAATTCCCAGAGCCTTTAATATGCCAACGTACATTGTGAATTTCTGAATAAGGTATTTTGAGAGAAAAAGAGAACATTGTGTGCTGTGCTTCTCAAACCTATTTGACAATGAAAACTAGTTTTAGTTTAGCTGTTTGGTTTTCAGGAGTAAGCCATTGTCAACTTGGGGCATTCTGTTTTATTAAATGACTAATGATATGATGTCTAGTGCAATAGATTCTGTATGTGAAATGCCCCCCAAAAATGGGCTTTCCATCAGAAGAGAAATAGTCTTGAAAGTGTGTGTGTGTGTAGTTTGCAAACCACATTTGGGTAACTAAAGTGGTAGCTTATTTTTGTACATTCATGGAATATTCTGGATTAGTTCTGAAGCTCTTTATTGTGTCTGAGTGAGGCCTTGAATGTGTATAACTCTGGTTTTAACCAAAAAAGAGCCCCTTCCACCCTGGAGCTGGTGTTCTCCCATTTGCTTTCTCTCTCTCCCCCTTTCCCAGTCTTTTAACTTTTGTTGACTTTCTCCTCTTCCTCTTCTCCAGCTGCTCCCTCTGTCTGTGGGGAGATGTGGACAACAGACATCGACTCTGAAGATGACAAAACAGGCAGATTGGGGGAAAACTGGCAAAGAGTGCAGAGATGGAGAATTAAGAGTGAAGATAGGGTGACCATAGGCCTCTAACAGTTATCTTTATTTTTTATTATATTCATCAGGGTGATGTTGGTTAATAAAATCATATAAGTTTCAAATGTGCATTTCTATGATACATGATCTCTTAATAGTTATCTTTAAACATCTATCCTGGTTGTTTCCCCTTGTGGTCAGATGAGGTCTCCTGTGGTATGCAAACTGCATAAACCCAGGCATCAGAAGTGTTCCTGAATTACAGGGGAGGGTTTGGCAATAAAGAGGAACATTATCTTTGTTGCTTTTCAATGAAGACTCTTTAGTAAAGTTCCAGCTAGACAAACTTTTCCTCTTTTGTTACCATTTTCCCCACCATTGAATACTATGCATCTATCGCCTTAGTCTGTGTTCCTAGAAAGAACAAAGCTATAATTGACCTCTTTCTGTAGACATTTTCACTGCGTTGCTAAGAATGATAAAAGGAGAGAAATAGGCTCAGAAGCTAGCCAGAGAATGAGTAGGATAGGAGAAGCTGCAGTCAGAAGTGAGCAGATTTCAAAAGATAGCATTTCTGAAGGTGCATTAGTTAGGATTATATTCAGAAGTGAGTGACAGAAAACGTAAGATAATAGTGGCTTCAACAAGACAGAATTTTATTTCTGTCTCATTTAGAAGTGTGGGTTGGTGGCTTGGTGTTTATATGATGCTCAGTGTGCCTTATATTTTTGCTATTTGGAGGCATGGCCTTGACTTCATGCTTCAAAATGTTAGCGTCTTCATTGTAGGCAAGAGGATGAATAAAGGGATGAGAAAGAGAGAGAGAGAGGTAAGGGGCACATATGTGCTATCATTTCAGGAAGATTTCTAGAATGACTACAACATTCTGCTTATAGCCCATTGGCTATGACTGATATTGGCCAGTACCTAGCTGCAGGAGAATCAGAGAAATCCAGCGTTTATTCAGGGCAGCCATTTGTCCAGTCAAAACTTGTACATTTACTATGGAAGAAGGGATAATTGATATTGGGGAATGTAGTAGACTGTATAATTATTCACAAAAATGTCTGGCCCCTCAATTGCCACTGGCAACAAATTTAGCCACATGACTTATTTCAGCCAATGAAATATAAGCTAAAGCTTTAAGAGCTAACCAGGCCCTGATTGGTGTGGCTCGGTTGAGCATTATCCCATGCACCAAGAGGTTACCAGTTTGATTTCTAGTCAGAGCACATGCCCAGGTTGAGGGCTTGATCCACATGGGGGGCACAAATTCTGGAGGGTAGATGAGACGGGGCAGCACTGTAGCTGGCTTGTAGCAGACTTGAGACATGAAAGGAACATAACTGAGATTCCTGGTCATTTGTTGCTGCAGCATAACCTACCAAGTGGTTTCAAAGTGCAGTCCTCTGACTATCATCATCAGCATTGCCTGGGAGCTTGTTAGAAAGGCACGTTTTCGCCCCACTGTAGACCTACCGAATTACAAACTCGGACAGGGCCCAGCAATCCGTGGTTTAACAGGTTCTGCAGGGGATTCTGATGTGGCTAAACTGCATGAGCCACTGTCCTGAACTATTTTGACTGATACAGGGTAGCAGGAGCCTTCTCACACTTAGGCTGGACTGTCTGCCACCTATAGGAAGAACCAGGGAGCAGGGGCTGCCATCTGTTTCTCCTGAGAGGACAGAGAAAAGAAAGAAACAGAATAGTAACTGGGGGTGTGGGAGTGGCATGTTCCTGTTATTTGGTACGACTTTAGCTCCAAAGGAAGAGACCACAACTACAGAAGTTGTGGATCACAGCTCTTCACTCCAGTGAGGATATTTAGTTATTTCAAGACGTGGGTAGTTGTGCTCATATCCTTGAAGAAGCAGGAGTAGACATGCCCTAGAAATGGACTTTTCATTTCTTTGACCCTATGGCATCCTATTTATATAGTTGGAGTGCACACAAGTGACCAAAACAACATATCTTAAGCATTAAAGTAAATTACACTATTAAATGGTCTGTACCTGAGTTTTCCCAGATGCTACCTGATGCTATCTGACTTTTCCAGATACCATTTTAAGATAGTTGAAACACCTAAGTTTGTTCCAACAGATGGCTGACAAATCACACTTTGGCTTCTCAAATGTGGCTCAGTGTAATGAGTCCTCATCCTGTGGGTGGGAAGGCCTGAGACCAGCCACAGGAATGCCAGGGCCGCTCAGCAGGGCTGGAAATAAGCAATGAACACACCGTCACAGGAAGTCTTTGGTGCTCCCTTTCCACTCCCTTGCAGAACTTTCATTATTATCTGCATCGCTGTAGTCTGCTGGACAGAATTCCATATTCTGGATCTTTCCTAACAATCCAGTGTCTCCACTGCCCTGTGTATTATTCTTTTATGACCCCAGGTTCCATAATTACATAGATGGGAACTGTGTTGTCTGCTGGTAGGCTGCTCTTTTAGATGTAGGTCTCATTTCAGCACTGCCAATCTAGAAATATGAACCATGTGGCACACCTCTCCATGTCTGTGGGAATAAGTTTTCCTGGGATCATGAAGGGAAATGCAGCCAAACCAGGGTCAAGTGTGGGAGAGGAGGGGGAAGCGTAAATGAGTCCAGCAACTGTGGCGTGTGGTAGAGAGGTGGCACTGATGTCCCTCCTTACCTCAGCAGCGGACTGTTTTCCTCCCTCTGCTACGCTTTTGTGAGAAATTCAAGTTTCAAGTAAAATACCAAATAACCCTAATGAGGCAGCAATTTAGCTTGAATCGGCAATATTCTACATACGTTGGCCTCACAGTGTGAACTGAGCAAACCTCCTGTCGTGTGAAGGAACAGGCGCCTCATTTGCTGCCTTTGGCTGAAGAGTTTCCATACTTAAAAGAACAAACATGATTTCCCTAGAATATAACTTTTAATGCTCGATGCTCGATTCTCAGACTAACCTTTTATATTAGTCATTTGGCATTTCCCTCAGAGCCCACATGGAAACCCCACTGTGTCCATCCTACTGAATGCTACATGCACAATACAGTGCACCAAAGAAATGTCCTAACTCCATGGGAGCAAACCAGGGAGGACACAGCTCGGGCCTGATCCCCGAGCAGACTAGCTCAGAACCCAGTGCCTGTCTGCCTGGTGCCGTCTCCACAACAGTGGAGGGCCCAGAAGAAATCTTTATCCTCCACCCCCTAATATATTTCTGTAAGGAAGGTCAGCTTTATATGAAAGTCATGGGGAGCAGAAAACCAGAGATGCCGAAAAATATATCACAATGCCAAAAATGGGGACAGGGCTGAGTTTTAGGCCGGTGGAGGGGGAGGGGGGGGAGGGGAGGGGGGGGAGGGATCCAGAATTTCTCTACTTGTAGGTCTATGAACTCCTAGGGTCTTTTCTTAGCACTAGTTACTTAACCTTGACAGTGAAACATGAACGTCTTATTTGAGATCCTTTCTTTTTGGGGGAACCAAAAGTATTGCTCTGAAAATATAGTAAGATAAGTGTGGGAATAATATGGCAAATATGTCAGGCAATCAGCTCCTTTAAACTTCTTCCTGCCTCAATTTATTTCAAGACTCCCTACTCCCCCCTGCCCCCCCAAAAAAGACTTTAGCCCACTCAGCTTCGTTTACATCAGTCTAGGAGAATTTCTGAGCTCTGAGGCTGATAAGCTGACAATGGAGGTAAATTCATAGATGGAAGAGGTCCCTAGAATTGCTCTTCATTGGGTAGCTTGTTGCAGGGACCTTCTCAATTGGGTATAGCTATGATGTAGATGGAGATTCCCCACAGCTGAGCTATCACTCCCACATATCAGGCCCCTAGCCTGCCTGCCTGTCCTTGTCCTTTTCTTCCCCCAGGTTTTTATATCTGTCCTCTTCCTGGTCTGGTAGCTACTCACTATTACAAACACCTTTTCTGGGCATATTTCAGCTCCTCACCTAGACTGAACAACTGAATTGTGGTGACCTCTTTCACCACTGTCATTTCCTGCAGTTCACAGGATGAATTAAAAACTACCTACATATTCTAGTGAAGGTAAATTATTTGCCATTTTATAATTGTTGTATTCACAGCAAAAACTTTCACAGCATTCCCAAATCACAAAGGTAGAGACATATCAAAAGGGTAGAGACCCTCCCCATGGGCCCAGCCTCTTCCATGCTAATAGGCTCTGATGAGTGCCCAGGCCAGGGAGGGGGCCTGGGGGCACCCTGTCCACAGCACTGACTGCACCCAGCACTATGGCTCCTCAGTCTGGCCTCCAGGGGGGCTTTCTGGCCGAATTCTGTTCTCTGCTGGAAGAAAGTACATGCTGGCATTAGCAGCCAGGCTGCCCAATCCACTTATGTTTGCAAGAAGAGAGTGGTATTTTTGCATAATCCCGCCCCTGCAGGTAAGACCTCTGCCCCCAAACTTCTGTCACATCCTCCCAGCCTCAGCCCTGGCTGCTCTGGATGCTGTTCTGGCTCAGCACTGCCCTGCCTTCTCCTTCAGTAGCATTCTCTTCTATCTCACCCCTCCCATTTTGTCTCTCTCACTTCATTCTCTTCTCCCTCAGTATGGTATTTCTTCTCTGTTTTTCTTACTGTCCTCTTTTCCCAAGAGATCCCTGTCTTATACAAAATGTTACAATTAAGCAAAGAACATAAAGAACATGTTATTGAGCAAAGAATAGTAAACAAGAGAAAGTTTCAAAGTGGCGAATTCTATTCTCTTAAATTCCATATTGGTATCTGTGAGTCTAATTTAATTTTTTCAACTTTTTATTTTGAAAAAAATTAAACCTACCAAAAAGTTGCCAAAATGATACAAAGAACATGCATTTGGCCTTTACTAGGTTCATTTTGCCACATTTTTTTTCTCTTTCAATTTATCTATATTCATTATGATTATTTTCTTCCTGAACTGTATAAGACAGTTTCAAATATCATAGCCCATTATCCTTAAACACTTCAGCACATATCTCTTAAGAACAAGAACATTCTTTCACATAATCACTACATAATTATCAAATGCAGAAAATTTAATAGTGATACAGTATTATTATCTAGCGATCCAGCCATGTGAGTCTATTCAAATATTTGAAGGAGGATCTGCATTTGGCTTTGGTTTACATAGTCTCAAAGTAGGGTTTTATTGCATTCTCACCAAAATCTACATCAATAGGAAAGGATGGAAGCCTCAAGGAAATGCTTCCCCCTCCCATCCGTATTCCTTAATTTATTTCACTTACAAAGCACAGATACCACTAATACCTGTCAAAGGAATTTATCTGATGTAACTGTATTTTCAGCATGTTAAACTTATTGAGAAAGTATTGGAGGCTGGGTGTGTTCTACACCTACAAAGACCAGAGCCTCATTTGGACATAACTTCCAGAGCCCTTACATGGTATTTTAATATAATTTAATTTCATGAGGACTCAGATTTAGGGGCATAATTTCTTCCAGGGGTGTGTTTATAGTAGCTAACCCATTCAGAACAAGAGCCGAGACGATGTTGAAATGGAACCCATAGCTCTTTGTTGTGTTTTTAAAGGGAGAGGTGTGTGCTTATCCATATGTCAACAAGCAAGCGCACCCTGTGCAACACTGTTGGTTTAAAAGCATCTGTATTCCTGCATCCCAGACAAACAGCTCTGCCTGGCAACAGCTGAAATCCACGATTTGACTTGAGATTGATTGCACCAACATGATTGGAATAAACCAAAAGAGAGAACTTTGCTGGTGACTCATCAAACCCAAATCAATGCCTCTGAAATTGGTATCTTTCCTGGTTTGGTTGGTTTCCTGCAACATTAAGAGAGCATCCAGTCTCTTGCCAAAAGGAATTTGTCCTTTTTATCTAGTCAGGAGAATGCTTTTGCGATTTGCATTTCTGAATTGCTTAGCTGCCCAAGCATGCTCCGTGTGTGCTGTCTGAAATGTGTCATTGAGACACGTGACTGCTGTTCTCAAGCTGATGTTGGACTTTCTCCAACAAATATGGATTATGTTAAAGTCGGCTCTGAATTGACGAGGATATGTTAATAACTCCCAGATGGGCATCCCTGTGCTCTCCAGCAGGGAAATGCAAGCAGTCTACGGCAGGAGCAAGTGTTTGGCAGGTCCATCATTCTGTCATTAAAGGCCACATTATTACTTACAACTGTGTTTGCATGACAATGGCTGCGATGAGCCCAGCCTCCCAGCCATGAGCATTAGGAATTAGCTTTTAGGTAGATTGTTTTCCAGGTGGTGAGAAATAGTTTGTATGCAAATCCCTATTCTTAGCCCCAAAAGATATTATGAATGAGTCCAAGGGCAGGTTGGGAGGTTGGAGGAGAGGGATGGTCTATGCTATTCCTCAGAGACCCGGACAAAGCAAAGATATAATGGCCAGAGATGAGTCCCTTATTCAGCGGAGCAGCTTTTCTCTGTGCTGGTCCCAAGCTTGTGTCCTGCACTGCCTACTTCCTGCCCTAGCAAATTGCAGCTGGAACAATTAATTACATTGCAGTTGTTTGAATTGTGGTTGCAGTTTCCATTTTTCTTTGTCTTTGGTCCTTAAACTATAGTAATACGGGCATTTTAGTATTATTTTGCAATTGTTTAAAAAAAAAAGAAGGAAATGAAAAAGATACACCTATAATTGCATTTCCAGTCCAGAGGAAACAGAGTATATTTGATGTTAAATACCAATGTGACAAGTATTACCAGGTTGTGGAATATGTGGCTAATAGAGTTAATTGTGGTGAAATTGGATATTACAATGAAAGGAATAACTTGACGGAAAAATAACCATTTTGGTGACTGTATAAGTTCTGCTATAGATTTGCCATATTTCAGTAGAGTGGTGAGAGGCAACAGGGTCTCCATTTGCAAAGTAAATGCTGCCTGTGCACTTCTTTCACTTAGACTGTAAAATAATCTTTTGTCCCAATATCCATGTTGTGGTGAGAATGACCGAGCACCATAAAAAGTAATTGAAAACATTCAGTTGCAGATGATGCGCTTTCTCCTTTGCACGAGGTCCCTATTTCAATAACAAGTAATCCAGCCGCAGTCCCTTGCTTTACAGTCAGGTATTTTATGATGTCATTTCATCTGCATAGGCATATCTATATGTTCTCTTTTCCTTTCCAGCAACTCCAAGGAATTCAAAAGTATAAAACCACATCTGCCAATAACATTAGGATGAACCATTTAGGGTTTGGTTTTTTACAAGGCAGCAGCACTAAATGCCATTGATTCCCAGCATGCCCCGGTGCAGTTTTAAAGCTAACAGCCAGGACTTAAAATATTTCATTTTAAGTCATTTAAACATATCTAAAGCTCAGCAAAGATTTCACAGAGCATTTTGCATTGAGGCCTGCCCGAAGAGGGTTTGTATGGGTGCGGGACCGTGAACGTTAACAGTTTGGGAATTCTGGAAGGGTGGGGAATGGATAATGTAGCCCACAAGGTTGACGGAAGGTCTGGCCACAGAGCTCCCATAGGTTGCAGTCCGTCTGCACAGAGGGCGGAGAGCTTTTGCCATTACCTGCAGCAAACTATGCCGGTCCCTTATAAATGTGTTATAACATATTATGCTTCCTTATGTGCGAATATCATGAAGTCTCTATAGTCCAATAGTTCGTATAGCCCTAAGAGGTTGTATCTTTATTGAAAATGCCTTCAGCTCACCCTCACATTGAGAGATGCGAAAGGCAGCCCAGTGGATTGGGATCCACTAACTCCAGTGCAGGACTGAGCTTACCAGGCAACAAAAAGGGGGAGATTGTTGCTTAAAAGACGATTCATTTATTGGCCATGGCTGTTTCTTACGTCTTCAAAGTATACTTCTGTGCCATTAATATTTTATTAAAGAAGTTCAGTTAATGAATCTCTGTTTGTAGAAAGTTTGGGGAGTTGGCAAGTGCAATAGAAATAGAAGATACTTTATTTTAATGGCCATTAAGTTGAAACTTTCGGAGCTTCTGTAAGACCCCAGTTAGTTAGCTGCATATCACCCGTGGTTCATCATTGTCATTAGGTATTAATTAGGCAGCTACAGACTGCCAGACGCTCTGCAAAACCCACAAAAGCAACTGTCCCCGTTTTCGGGAAGCCTACTCCTCCGGGGGTGGAGATCTTTGGCTCTCTGTTGTTGCTACACTACCACTTGTAACGAACATTGGTGAGATGAAGAACTTGGTATTTAAAAAGAGCTTTGCAGCCCTTAATTGTAGCCTCAATATTTCATAGCACAGAATGTTCCATTTACAGGAAAAGACACTGGAGGTTGTGTGACTGAGCTGCCACTGCAGTCAAGGCCTTTTGACACTCTTTTAAATGTTATGTCACCTGTGACCGAACATACCCTGACAACCCCAAAGGTATCAGATAGGAGAGTTTGAGGGAGAGAGATGCTTGTGTAAAGGCACTGATGGTATTAATCAGAGATCACAGTGAAGGGACGAGGTTTCTATTTTTCCTTCTCTATCCTTTACTACATAGAACATTATTCTTCTCATAATGGTACTCAACTTCCTGGATTGTTAAAAAGGAGCTTATAACTGCAATTGAAAGTAATATGGGCATTTTAATATCGTGACACTTAATGCTACATAAAACCTTTGTTTCCTACAGGTTTATTGAGCTGGTGTATTAGATTTCCTGCTGCATGAACAGGAAGATTATGGTGGCTTAGGTCTAAGTATACTTTGGGGAAGCATTTTGTGTTTTCTCTATAAATAGTCTTTCTAAAACAACACAATTGTGTAACTATTAATGTTTATATTGCATTATATATCTCCCAAAGTTTACTATGCATAGTGTAGAATGTGGTAACCAAAGGAAATGTTCTTTGTCTATGAAACAGGCTTGGAATTGGCATTATCAAAGTAAACCTGTTTTACTTATTATTTCATCTGTAGGATTTTACTGGTTTGGTGTTACATTATGGTATTATGTTATTATGTCTATAAGCTTCTAGGGGCTGCTAATATATATATATATCTATCCCCATATGCCTTCATGTATATGGCATATTTTGAAATAATAGCCATAGCAGAACTAAAATGGAAATAATGACATTTAGGTGATCCAAAATGGGCAAAAAACTTGAAGACTGTTGGTTTCAAGTATATGGCTTTTTACACATGAAAAATTTGATTAAGAGGACTATTGTTCAGAGCATGGACCCAAGCTTATTTTTCATTCTGAAGTAACTTCTCATGCTTAATGAAACTAGCCAAATCATTAATTCCCTTATTAAATGTGCATTTTAAAATAGCTAACGCAGAATAACCCTCGCAATTGCAGGGTAAATTTTAGCCCTGCCAAAGTACAGCACAGATCTCAACTTGGGTTATACTTTTGTTCCTTTTCCTGTGGAAACATAACCTGTGGTGAAATTGCATTTCTTTGTGTGAGTAATTTAATGAGCAATTTCTTTAGAATTTATAAGAGGGCTCCAGCCCCAGCACTACAGGTCCCCCCAGAGCCACTTTTCCTTCCATACATGAGTAGCCAGTTTCATTATGCTCAAACACAGAGCATGAAAGAAACAAATGGTGAGGGCTGTTCCGTCCAAAGAAATGAAAGATTATCTTCTCCAAGCAGCAGAAATTAGATGTATGGGGCCTACCTTTGAATCACTCTTAGCTTCAGATAGAACATGACGTATGGGTAATCTGCAATTTGCTAGGGGCATTGTTAGCATGCTTTGCCTCCAGGGTAGGATTTTAACCAGGCCTCCAGCAGCTGTGTGTTTGGCGTCTCAGCCACATTAGGTATACAGAACCCCCCTGCTATTACCCTGGTGAAACCCGTGCCAAGGCCCCTGGTGACACAATGGAGGTATTAGGTCAGATGAGTTACATTAAGTGGCAAGTGATAAATTCAAGATGACAATTCAAAACAGCAGTGTTTCTTCTAGTAATTAATTCCAGTGGTGCCTGAGGCGGTGCGTGGTCGCTGCCACTGGTGTGGCAATGCTGCGTAGCTAATGAGAAAACATTACAGCGAGGATTAGGGCCTGTGCATTCTGGTAGGCTGAGGTCACTCTGATTAGGAAATATTAACAGACTCACTGCGATAAACCATACACACCCAGGAAACTTAATTTTTATTTTATTCATGTAAAAATAGTTGAACACCGTACAATGTGGTGATTCATGAAGGGGGCTGTAGAGAGGGGCGAGGCAGTTCACCCTGGGTCTAGGGCCGCCCTTCAAGGGACATTAGGATGGTGATAGAAGGGCTTGCCAGAGCCACTGGCCCTTTTTTCTTCTATCTGTGGTCACTATGTCTTTGGCACATAGAGATACTATAAAATGATAGGCCCATTTTATTCTCCAAATGTGACTTAAGATCTTTTGTTATAATCTGTCCTCCTTGCTTAGGAAATTACTCAACATTGGTTGGTTGTAAGGAGATTTTGTCAAGCAGTAGACAAGGAGTTTACAGCCTTCTGTCCTTGATGGGGGCTCCTTTGATTTCATAGTGCTATCCAGTTTTCAGAGGGTTTGCTCACATTTATTCCCACTGCCCAAATCCTATGAGCTATGTAGAGGAAGTGCTGCTATTCCAATCTGATAAATGAGAAACCTGAGGCCAGAGTCACCAAGGGAATGGGTGGAGATTCCCCAGTCCATGTGCAGATGCTTGGGCCTAGAACTCAGCACTTAAAACACCTAAGATATTGCTCATTTGAATTTTCATGGAAAAGAATGAAGAGCCAACCATCAAAGATGTTACCTAAAAAATTCCCAAAGAATATTCTGCTGGGAAATGTTTTGTGCATCTACCCATGAGTGCATAAGTACACACACACACACACACACACACACACAATGTGAACTCTTCCCTAGTGAAGGACTTTTAGTTTGAGCAACTACAGATGTCTTGTGGTGTATTGGATATGTGACCCATAAAATACCTACTAAACACTTCGCCTTTGGCACTGAAAAATGAACTGCTTCTGGAGGTAAGACTGTTTCTCTATCACCTGCGATAAATTGGCTCTGATGTTTGAAATTCAAGTTCAGTCTATGCTCTGTCGCACAGGTATGTGTTTGAGTGAAGGGAGATGAGTAGAAAGGCCATTAGCAACACATGTTCTCTGAAATGTTGAAGTGCTACCATTCACATCTTTGTGTTCTGAGCTGCTTAGTTTATCAAGAAGTCGATTATAGTTTAGAGAAAATAATAAAAATTATAAGTAGAGTATATTTTCTTGTTTTTCTGTATTCTATAAAACATGTGATATTGAACTTGTATTAGTGACAATGAAATTTAGTTCCATTTGCTAGAATTGTAGAAATAATGGAGAGAGCTCATTCTCCAAGGTAGTAGTCGAGGGAGGCTCAGTTTCAACAAATAACAATTTTTTTAAAAACTTGTCGTAAAATGCATATGTATTTCCTGTCACTTTTGTGTATGAGAGAGAAACTTAGGAAAAGTCAGTATTTTAGCAAATACATCTATATCTTCTTTACATGTTTTGAACTGATGGTTTGAAAAGTATCAAAGAGCTTCTACAAAACCTTTTCTCAACTCTGTAATTGAAGTGGGCAAGAGGCAAACAAATGAGAGATGCCCGAGTCAGTAAAGGAAGAGATAAAGTGATCAAGTGTGATAGCTGGGTTGTCCACAGCAGGCAATGGTGACTAAACTAACACATGATAAAAGGCAGTGAACTCAAATTATTTTTATCATGATTTTTATATCTTAACCTTGAAAGAGTCCTATCTATGTGTTTACTTAGGTTTCCATAAGTGAACAAAAGAGCATTATGCAAATCATTTTCTAGGCTAAATTCTACTGAGAGAAAAATATAACTTTAGAAATGTATAGGAAGTTATAGTTAAAAAATATGACCCTATTCCATCTATTTTAGGTAAAGAGAGAAGATTGTATTTCCTTTTATAAATGCTTAAAATTATATTTTGTTCAACTTATATCATACTGTTTAATCATTTAATTTTGTCTGTAAGTTCACACTTAAGAATTTTAAATATTACTTTAGTAAAGAGGGATGCCCCCATTCCAGACCTTAGGTGGGATGTTCTTTTTTCCAATAACAAATAAGCCAAAAAAATTAAAAGATTTTTAGTGCTCTGAAGCTTGTCACCTGTCTAAAATACTAGACAGGTTTTAGCTACCTAAAACAATGTCAAGTCTTTTCACAGTTTCACAAAACTGTTAATTCACCTGGATTCAAACCTGCTTCTCACGTTCCATCTAGTCAGCTTTTTAAAAATTAGCCATTTGAATATCCCATGCAAGCCTGAACCTATAAGAAACCAGACTATTTCTATTTTGTTCCTCCAACCTTCTGGTTTCTCAGTGTCTCACATTTTAAAATATTTTCTGTTATGCTATTGAAGGAAGAAAAGTGGGCTGGGAGTCCACATATTTGGGTTTAATTCTAGCCCCACCTCTGACTCAGTGCTTGAACTCTAGGTCTCAGTTTTCTCACATCTGTGAAATGAGAGGGGAGGCTCTCAATCCTGACGTCAATCACATTATATGCACTTGGAAGGCTTTCTTTTTTCCTCTTTTTAAAGCTTATTTAAAGAATCTTTAAATTATGAAAACAATGTGTGGCCCTAGCTGGTTTGGCTCCGTGCGTAGAGCATCAGCTTGCAGACCAAAGGGTCCCAGATTTGATTCTGCTTAAGGGAACGTACTGTGGTTGCAGGCTACTCCCTGGCCCAGGCCCTGGTCAGGGCTCATGTAGGAGGTAACCAATTGATGTGTTTCTCTCACATCAATGTTTCTCTCTCTCTCTTTCCTTTTCTCTTCCACTCTCCCTAAAAATCAACGAAAAAATATCCTTGAGTGAGGATAACAAAATAAAAAATGAAAACAATGCGTGCTTGTTTTAAGAAGTCAAACAATGTAGAATAAAGAAAAAATTTGATAATGTTCCACTCTCTCTCACCTCCTTTCAATCTCACTCTCCTGAGATAACCAATGTTAAATTTGGCACATGTATCAGTTAGGACTAGGAGCTGTGTGTAATTGAAATACACAGGCAAAATTACTTAAACAGAGAAGTTTATTCCTCTCACACATGGAAAATGCCCAGAGGTAGGATGTCCAGGATTAGGGTTGATATCGTGACACCATGGTGTCATCAGGGAATCAGGCATCTGTCTTTCTGTGCCACTGTCTTAGCTCTTGGTTACCATCCTCAAAGTCACCTCCTGATCCAAAATTGGCTGTTGGAGCTCCTGCCAATGGACACATTGCAGGCCAGAAGAAGGAGGAAAAACATAGGAAATGTAAAAGAGGTGGGGAGATCCTTCCCATCTGAGCAATCTCCTTTTAAGCACACAATTTTGAGTACACCTTATTGGCTGAAACTCAACTACATGATCACACCCATAGCAAAGGATGCTGGGAAATGTAGTCTTTTATCCTGGGTGGCAATATGCCTAGATAAAAACTAATTATAATTCTAAAGAGGAATGAGAGAATGGCTGAAGGGAAGGCAACTTACAACCTCCTCCCAAGTGTGTATCTTTTCATACTTATTTTTAATGCTGATATAAACATATACAAGTAGATAGAGTTTCATTGGTGGTTCTATTGTGACTGTTTATTAAAATGGATAATATATACTTTTTTATAATTTATTTTTTTTCTTTTACTACATTATGGACATCTGTTCAAGTCAATGTATAGATAGTGGACTTACTCTTTTTAATAGCATATAACATTCCATAATAGAGATTTATGATAATATTTACCCAGTCTCCTATTGATAAAAATTCCAATTTTCCATTTTGCAACTAAAAAGTTTTGAAGTAAATATTTTTATTCTTATATCTTAAATCATGTGTTCTTACATTTTTAAAATTATGAATGCCATTATACATACAAATGAATATTCAGGGTGAGCAAAAGTAGGTTTACAGTTGTGAGTACACAAAACACAGAACTTATTCTTATATTATTATTTGTTAACTAGAGGCCTGATACATGAAATTTGTGCACTCGGTAGGGTCCCTCAGCCTGGCCTGCACCCTCTTGCAGTCCGGGAGCCCTCAGGGGATGTCCTACTAACGCTCCTTGCAGGCCTAAGCCATCAGTCAGACATCCTTAGCGCTACCACAGAGGTGGGAGAGGCTCCTGCCACCGCCACCATGCTTGCCAGTGTGAGCCCTACTCGGGGCTTCTGGCTGAGCATTGCTCGCCCTGTGAGAGCACACTGACCACTGAGGGACAGCTCCTGTGTTGAGCATCTGCCCTCTGGTTGTCAGTGCGCATCATAGCGACCCATCATTCCACCAGTTGGTCAATTTGCATATTAGCCTTTTATTATATAGGATTATCATATTATTTTCTACATGAACAACTGTTAGCCTACTTTTTGCCCCACCCTGTATATAATGTATATGTCCAGTTTATAAAATAACAAAACAAATGCATGGGTATCAAACATTTCATTTATGAAAAAAAACACTACAGTTATTTATAAAGTCCCCATATACTATTCACATGGCATACCCCTTCTTCCCTCCAAAGGTAACCAATATCTTGAATTTTATTCCTTTTCTTTTCTTTTTTTAAATATATTTTTTATTTATTTCAGAGAGTAAGGGAGAGGGAGAGAGAAATTGAAACATCAGTGATGGGAGAGAATCATTGATTGGCTGCCTCCTGCACACCCCACACTGGGGATCGATCCTGCAACCTGGGCATGTGCCTGTGAGCAGAATTGAACCCAGGACCCTTTGTTCACAGGCTAGCACTCTATCCACTGAGCCAAACCGGCTAGGGCTGCTTTTCCTTATTTGATTGCATTTAAATATAATCTTAAAAATATTGTTTTCCTTATTTTTGAACAAATATATCAATGAATTCATATTTTATACATATATATTTCTGTGAATTACTCTTTTTGTTCTATATTATTTTATGAAATTTATCCATAATGTGTATATCTATCATTAATTTTACTCAGGTACAGTAGTAGCCCATTGTATGAATATACCACAATTTATTTATCTTTTCTCCTGTTGATGGATATTTGTTTTCATTTTTATTGCTAATGCAAAAAAATACTGTTTCATGTATTCTTGTTTGTTCTAATTTGTGTGTGTGTGTGTGTGTGTGTGTAACTGCATACTGTGGAATGCAGTTACTAAGTCATAGGGGATATGCATCTCTCCCCAAAATATTTATCTCAAATTACACTACCATTGGCAGTGTATGAGTTTTCCTGTTGTTATACATCATCATTAAAAATTATGTTAGACTTTAAAAATTTTGCCAGATTAGAAATAGTCCAGGAGATATTGATTGAGTAGATTTGATTTGGTCATCTTATGAAAGGTCCTGAGAATCTGTATTTTAATAAATCCCTGTCTGGTTCTAATACTCTGTCAGGCCTGGAACCACAAGACTAGACTGACGGGTTCTCTGTTGCCTTTTGTTGACCACACTGATGCCACCAACTTGGTCTGGGGATTCTTTCTCTGCAGAGTTCTTTGCATTTCCATTTCTTCTTCATTTTCATTTCTCCAGCCAACATTCAAGCCCCAGATCAGGTCCTTATTATTTTATGCCAAGATTAGAAATGACAGAAGGGGGTTACATACTTACTCTGGAGTGAGCTGGTTTTAAAAACTGGCTCTGCCACTTACTAGCAATGTAACCTTAGCAAGTTGCCTTCTCTGAGTCTCTGTGTCTTCAACTATAAAATGAGAATGATAATAAAGTACCTGTCATATGAGGAACGTGAAGATGAAAAGAATGAATATATGTAAAGATCTTAAAATGGTGACTGACACAAGGTAAGCACTCAATAATTGTATATATTGTTGTTGCTGTTATAATTATAGTTGCTACTTCAATAGCTTCCTGTAGGAGTACAGGAAATTATGAAAGGAAGAGAGCTTCATTACCAAGCTCTCTTCAACATCAATTCTCTTTATTCCAGAGTACAAAAAAATCTTCAACCAGCACCATTTCATCATATTCTTTGCTGTTCAAGGATGTCCAGTTGTCCCTTTTACATGTCTTGGGGAAATAACCCATCAAATGCTCATAGAAACATCATTGATACAAGGCATTCGCTTCATTTGAAAGAAGCAGTTTTCCCTTTTCATCCTATTCCACTGTTGCTTATCTTTGATAATACTTAAGAAGTATCTTTTGGTAATTATATTAGTTAAGATTCTGGTTTAGTTGCTTTAACAGAGACAAGATAACAGTGTTTTAAACAAGATAGATGTTTATTTCTCCCTCATTTAACACCAAACTTCTAGGCAACTCAGGAAGTGGAATGACTGCATTTCATGAAGTCAAATCCTGGAATCATCTATTTGTGACAAACTTTTCTGTAAAGGGCTAGATAGTAAATATTTTAAGCTTTCGTGGGCCATATGGTCTCTGTTGTAACTGCCCAACTCTGTGTTAGAACACAAAAGTAGCTATAGAGAATACATAAATGAATGAGTGTGGCTGTATTTCTACAAATCTTTATTTATGGACACAAAAAAATTAATTTCATATAATTTTCATGGATTGCAAAATGTTCTCTCTTTTTAAAAAAATTTTAAACCTTTTAAATGTGTAAAAACCATTCTTAACTTGTAGGCTATATAAAAACAGGTGGTAAACTTGACCCATGGACTATAGTTTGGACCAGCAATTTTCAACCTTTTTCATCTCATGGCACACATAAACTAATTACTAAAATTCTGCAGCACACCAAAGAATCTACTTTTTGCCGATCTGACTAAACAAAACGAAAACAATTGGTATAATTTTGATTCATTCACACCTGTGGCCATTGTTGTGTTGGCCGTTGTCATTTGTTTATTTGGAAATCTAAGGGAAAAGAGATCAGTGCCCCTGACTAAATAGTCAAGTATTGCATGTTTTAAAAATTCTTGCAGCACACTGGTTGAAAATCATTGGTTTGGATTCCTGTTACAGAGGATTGCTCTAATCTGTAATATCAAAAATAGTTCACCACTACTATACTTAATATCGGAGCCCAAAGAAATGGGGACAGAAAAGCAAATGACAATCATCTTCCTTTAAATAGACACAGAATATATGTGTATTACTTCTGGCCACTACATTGGCCAATGCACAGTCATATGGCCATTCTTAGTTATAAGGGAGTATGGGAAGTATAATCTCTAGCTGGGCTGCCTGGTGCCCAGCTAAAACTTGGGAAGTTTCACTACTAAAAAGCAAAGAAGAAGAGTACAGATATTGGGGGGCAGTTAGCAATCTTTGCAACAGCACTTGAGAATCGAGTTACAATGACAACAGAAAGATTATTTTCTAGACCTGGGGTCCTTTGAGGTTTATCTTCCTGTCATTGCCAAAAATGAGATCTATGATGCTCAGTGACTATAAAATAAACCCCCTTCACTGTCCATGAGACAGACATGATGGTTGGAGGACTGAGTGGGGAAAGGTCGGTGGTCATCCAACCGGCAACTATGACTGCAGAGTGTAGTCAGTATTGTCAAGCCACTCGGTGGAGAATTGTCATTTAGTACTAAAAATTGATGTCAAAATAATTTCAAAAGCAAAGCTATTTTTGTTCTGGGTTTTTATCCACCACTTATACTTTTTTTAAATTAAAGAAATGTTGACATCTGGTAAACCTTAATATAATCCCATATTCCTTATTTAGCTGTCAATATTTAGCTTATCCCACTCTTAGCCCCAAATTTTCAGCTCATGCTAGAAGAAGAAGCATGAGTAAAGGGCAGAAAGTAGATGTCCACTAAAGTTGTTCCCCTAATCAGGAAAATAAGAGCTCTTTAGATAGACTCAACCTGTAAACTTTCAATCTGACAGGGTAAAGATCTTTTTATTAGCCATGAACATTGCTCCCTGAAAAAAACTGAGGTCCTATTGGTAAGGGGAAGGATAAATTAGTTATTGGATGGAGCACTAGCTATATCTACCATGTCCAATTTAATCATTGAGTTTGAAACAGGTTTATTGAGCACATACTATGTGCAAGGCACTGCACTGAGCCCTAAGAAGGTAAAAATTAATACTACTTTAAAACATTTTCTCTTGAGGGTTTCATAATCTCAAAGGGGAGATAGGTTAGCAAACTCAATTAACATTTGGTATTAAAATAGAAGTGTGTATAAAGGACAGAAAGAGTTCAGGGCAGGTAATGGGAGGTGAGAAAGGAGATCAGAGAGTGTTAGCAGAAACATTGGAAGGAGAATGGCATCATCTTCTTCCCAGAGAATAGAATCTGGTTGTAAACAAATAGCATCCCCTCTTGCATGCATGTGACATGAGAATGAGAGAATGTTCACATCAAATGTATGTGTATGTACGTGTGTGTGTATGTATGTGCGTGTGTATGTATGTGTGTGTATGTATGTGCGTGTGTAAATCAGTGCCAGGAACTACATGTCTCCCCCAGGAGTTTGAGTTTTACTGCCTACAGTTGATATTATAAGGACTTACTTACTGTGGTGCAATTGCCTCTCCCAACCACAAGTGCCATGTTCATAAGCACTACCTTGTCAAAAAGCTACAATTTAGTTATAAATATGTTTGGGATATAGATGTCCATTTCTCTTATTTAGTGATCACTTGGTAAGAAGTAACATTAAATGCCTTTTTTAGGGTCTGGGGAAATATATGTCAGAAAGTTCCCTTTTTATTTCTCAAGTGGAAATGGTTTGGTTATTGTTACATGGCAATATTAATTTTTTTTGTCCAACTTGAAAGCTGCCCGTGTTTGCATATTGGGCTTAGAAATCATAGGCCCCAATAAGCATTAAAAGCAAGAAGTGGAAGGCTTGGAGAACATATAAACACTGAGAGACGACAGGTTCTTGTGGTGGTTGGAAACGGGGGAATAGATAATTACATCATTGTCTCTCATTCTGTTCCCACGTGGACTAGCTTAAATGTCACTTCCACCTGCAGGTTCTCACTCTATCCTTCCTCAGAAACCTTATTCGACCTGTGCTCAGATATCATGAGAGCGGAGCCTCGGCCCAGAGTGTGGGCCCCGTGGGGAATTTTTATTCAGGCATCACCAGTCGTTGACCTGGCTATTGTTGTTTGTGATACTTACTGGTAAAGTTTCTCAATCAATACAACATCAGCCCGAGGAGCTCCTGGGAATGGAAGCCTGCAACAGCGCACTTAATCTTGGAGCCAGCGTGTGCTCTCTGCTCGGCTGCTAAACTGGGTAGTTGGCCTACTTGATGTGGCATTATTGCTGCTGAGGTCAGATGTGAGCGGCTCGGCGAGTGCTGATGAATGGCTGTGTGATGAAGCGCCTCTCCCGCCCACCAAGAGACATTTAATAATGATAGGCCATAACTGCGCTCGCGCAAAAATCCATGTCGCTTGTTTGCGAGTCTTCTGGGCCGGAGGTGTAGAGGGATTGGCGTTATTATGGGAGGAAGCTTTCAAAGTGGTGATTTTTTGGTTCAAATCTAGATATGGCCGGGGAAAAGCTAAAGAGACCGTTGCTGTATATTAAATAAAGTTTCCTCTTCCTTCTCAGAAAAGGCAGCTGTTATCTGCGTGTTCCATTACTTCACATGGTCCTCCTTTCTTTTCACCCTTTGTTTTAGCATGACTTCTAGGCAATGTGGAAAAAATAAATGGGAATTATTTTAATTTTATGAAAATGAACCATTCATAGTACGTTCACTATTATTTAGAATGTGAAACATGGATTTAACAGTGTAATATCCATTAATATGAAGAAGAAATTAAGATCTAAATAGTAATTGAACGTAGCATTGAGCCCTCGCCCCCTATTGTTTAGAATATAACACTATGAAGCCTGAATAATTCTAAGAATGGTTGTCCTGCAAGAGGTTTCAGTGCATTATTTATCTAGCTATTTTTTGTTTGGTCCAATCCTTTTTTTAGTAATCAGACAAAGAAAAAATAAAAATGCTTGGTGTGACCTAAATATTGTCTGTTATAAATGAAGGCAGGTTTTTGTGTAAATAAATAGACCACAAAACACTGTCAGGAATATAATCAAAAGTATACATGTTGGGTTCAGACCAAATCTACACAGAATCAGAGGGCTTCATTAAATATTTGATTACATAACAATTATTTAATGAGTAGGAGAGTGATGGCTTTTCAAAAGTGTTATTAGCTTACCAAGACTTTTGTCTGTGCATTTAGGGAAGGTCTGTGAATAACAGTTATATGTCTGAGTAGAGCATCAGATTTATTCATTATCTATTCCAGGACCTAGCACCGTGCCTCATGCAAAGAAGGTCTGCTATAAGTATGTATGGATTGAACGGAATGAAATAGAAAATAGAAGTAGAGGATGGTTTGAGGACACACCTTGTGGGAGTAAGAGAATTGATGCTTCTCCAACTCTGCAAGGTTATATTTTTCTATCTCCCTAGTGTTGAGGATTATGTTATGCTGACATAAACTACTGATGTTTGGCCTGAATGCTGCAAAATATTATTGTCAAATACTTAAAGTAGATTCCAACTCACCTTCATGATTGTACATGTTTGCTTGGCAACCAACCCTCACAAATGTACCAAGAAAATTTAACCTTTACTTTTTCCATAACTAATGCAGCTATATATAAATATATATATTCCAAATCTGTGTAGCCAAGACAGAGTGGGTGTGGGGAACGCTTAATTAAGTCCAAATTGTTCAATTCCAAACAACAATTTCAATAAGACTATTTGGTTATCTGGAGACTTTCCAATCTTCTATTCTTCCTGTGGCCCTCGGTACAACTCCTTGGGTATCTGGAAGGAAGGATTTATTTATATAACCTCTTGGTGGTGGGGAGGAAGGGGCTCTTGCATGACAGGCTCAGGTCATTGTACTGTCCTCCAGTTCCTGAGAAATGGATGTCCCATGTCCTCCAAGTCCTTGAGTATCCTGCTGGCATCTGATGCTGGCTTCTGCAGCTGACAGACTTGTGATCTGTTGGCTCAGCTCCACTTGTATCTGGTGAATTGGCTCCACCTTGATCTTGTAGGATCTGCGCATGCCCTGAAGTCTGGCTGGAGTTCCCATTTATTCCCAACCCTGGCAGCCTGCCCTATGGATCGTGCCTATAGGACTCCTCTGCCTCCACTGTGGGGGTCCTTTATGTCAGATCCCTGTATTGGCACATGCCCCCCACCTCTTGTGGGGCTCTTCCACACACCTGGCATCTCAGGAGTGCCAACTCGGGTGCTTTCTCTGCACAGCATCAGCTTGTTGTGAAGACATCCTGTGAGGTGATCTCTTTCCCAAGCCTTGCATAAGGAGCAGAGAAAACACCCCTAGACCGATCCAACACACTTCGTCCTTCTAGGACTTCAGCACAGAACGGTGGACACAGAAGATACATATATCCTCCTCTCATCTTTAGCCCCCTCTTTCCCTGTAAACCCTCAAGGCCTGAGAGGTGAAGGCTCTTTGGAAGGCAGCTATGCTCACCACTATACCACCAACGCCTTCGGTGAAGGCTCTTTGTTCTCTCTTTCAGGCATAGGACTTCTTTATTAGCTTGTCTTTCTCTTAGGGTGTCATTTCCCTGGATCTGTAACCTTGAAATGTGGGTGCAACTGAAAGGAGGAAGGAACAATAAACTCAACAGTTTTTGAAATATTATCCCCTTTGTACATATTGTTTCACTTCTCTCTAGTTGCAGTATATTTTCTCTCTACACCTCAGCCACATCAGTGCTTAAACATGGGTTTCAGGTTTCTCATAAAGTTTGGTGTCAAATGAGTTGTAGTAGCTTGAATGATGACTCTCAAAAATATATGCCCACATCCTGGAAACTGTAATCTTACTTGGAAAAAGGATCTATGCAGATAAAATTAAGTTGATGTCAAGATGAGAACATAAGGGATTATCCAGGTGGGCATAGAAGGAGATGGAGAAAAGGAGATGACCATGTGAAGACAGGCAGAGATTGGAGTGAGTGGCCACAAGCCAAGGAATGCTGACAACCACAAGGTAGAAAAGGCAAAGAATGAATTTCCTCTATAAACTCTGGAGGGAGCACACTCTGCTCACATCTTGATTTTGAACTTCTGGTAACCCAAACTAGGAGAGACTAAATTTTTATTGTTTAAGCCGCTTAAACTTCAAAGCATCCAGTTTGTTGTAATTTGTTACAGCAGCCACAGGAAACTAATACATGAGGTGATGTCAATGCTTTCCCCAGCCATAATTCTTTGATTACGAACTCCATGAGTGTTCAGTACACATTCTGATTGGTTTCTGTGCAGTGTTTCTCAATTGCTTCCCTATGCTATTTACTTTTCCTCAGAAATATCTCATTTAATTTTACAAACATTTAATGAGCACATACTCAGTGTCAGACACTGTGATAGGTGTGCTAGGAGCCAAAGATAACTAAGACCCCGTCCTTTCCCTATGAGAAATTGCCTTTGCCTGTTAGTGTGAGAACATAGTAATGAGTGTTTTTGTTTACTGTGGAATTGGGGTGCCAAATGGGCCTTATTTTATGCCTCTTTCCCTATCTAGCAGAATTTCTAATCAAATTTGAGCCAAGAAATGTCAGTGGTTTCACCAGCCCAGTTTTCAGCCTTTTTCCAAGGATTGTCAAATTATTCTATTTTCTGACAGCAACTCCCCAGAATAACAATAAGGACTAATATCTCCAGATAAGAAGATAACCTGGGATTTAAAGCATGTACCAGCATTCATACTGGCATGATTAGGCTATGTTGGCTGGGAAACAGGTACTAATCAGTGTAGACAAAATCAAATTAAAGTGATTCTGGGACTATTCATAGAACCTTCAGAAATCACCGAGATCATTAAGTTAAAACACAGATTCCATTTCCCAGCCACATCTTTAATTTATCAAGTGCTCTGTGAAGGCTGAGTTTATGTGGTTGGGTAAATTGTGTACTGTTGGATATCCAGGGTACACTTGGGATTATGGGGCAAGAATTATGGGTGTAGATGTTAGGTGCTCTCTCTCTCTCTCTCTCTCTATATATATATATATATATACATATGGATATATTTGTTGTTGTTAATCCTCAACCAAATATATTTTTACATTGATTTTTTATTTTCTAGAGAGAGTAGAAGGGAGGAAGGAAAGGAGGGGAGAGTGAGAGAGACAGAGACATCAATGTGAGAGAGACACATCTATTGGTTGCCTCCCACATGCCCCCGACCAGGGTCAAAGATCAAACCTGCAACCCAGGTATGTATCCTTGATCAAGAATGGAATTTGAGACCTTTTGGTTTATAAGCTGGTTCTCTAACCACTAAGCTACACTGGCCAGGTCGGGGTATTCTATACTAACGAAAATAAAAGAAAGCCCCAAACCTGAAGATCTAGAAGTATGCCAGTGATTCTATATGTTGTTGTTTTTTTTAAAAAAAAAAAAAAGATATCAAGAAGTTGAAAATTTAGAACTGCATCATTGATTCAGTTTTTGGAATAAAACAAGCCTGGTTTCAGATTAGGGATCTGACATTTACTACCACGCAATTTTGGGCAAGCGACCTCTGTGCTTTAGTTTCCTTACCTGAACAGTTGAGACACTTTCGGGATCATAAAGGGCTGGAGCCGGCATTTGTAAAGTGCCCAGCACTATGCCTGGCCCTTTGTGGTCAGTTCTTAAGTGAAAACTCTTATTCTCATTGCCCTTCATATCCTGTTCATCATTGTAGCTGAAGCAGCCGGGTGTGAGATGTGTCAGAGGAGCACACATGTACTGGCACAGAGTAGGACCAGTGGAGGAGTAGGCCTTATAAAGAAAAACAGGATGAAAAATAGCAGGGCCTATGAGCCAAGAGGCAGCAGAGCACATGGACAGTGGCCTGGTCTTGGACTCAGGACAGCAGGTTCTAGCACAGGTTCTGCTGCTGATCTGCTGGTGACACGTGGAAAATAACATACCCCTGTGTCTCAGTTTCCTTGCCAGTAAAATGTAGAATTTGAACTAGATTAGTGTTCTCTAACACCTTTCATGGAACTGATGCTAGTCCATAACCAAGTTTTCACTGGTATATATTGAAGTAAGAAACATCACGACACTCTAAGCAGTTTTCATAACACTAAACTAGTTCTATTCAAAGGATTGCCTTTAATCTGAAGTTATGTCTATTCTGACATTTTGATGTTATAGTATCTTTTAAGAAATTAAGGTGATAGTAGATGATGACTGCATCTTGGCAAAATACAAAATCAGAACAAAACAGGCAACCTTATGACTATCCCAAAGTTGTTGTTGTTGTTGTTGTTTTAAACTTATTGGACCATAAAATCCCCAGACTTGGGAACCACTGAACTAGATGATCGCAAGGGCATGCCTCTTAGCTGTAAAACCTCTGGCCCTACAGTGTATTACTAATAGTATTTTTGTGCTGAGGGTCCTTGCTGGAACAAAAACTTGATCCAAGACAACTTATAAGAGGGGCTGCAATTCAGGGAGGTGTGATTTGAGAAGGGAGAGTGGCAGCTTGTGTGCCAGAAAATGGGCACAGCCCTTGATAGGCCGTGGGATGGGCAGAGTAGAGAGAGAGGTCCTGGGTCTAAACACCAGACCTTCCCGTCATGGTTGAGTTACCATTTGGAGGTAGAGATAACTTGAGTTTATCTGGCTTAGTGGTTCCCAAGTCTGGGGAATTTTTGGTCCAATAAGTTAAAAGAAAAAACAAAACCAAAAAACATGGCATAGTTATAAGGTTGTCTAATTAAAAAAATTTTTTTTAAAGATGCTGTTGCCATCTATTGCCATCATTTCTTAAGAAAAGGGAAGTTATAACACCAAAAAGTGAGGAGGGACAATTCCTTGAAGTAATCAGGTTAGTGATTTGAAAACCTATAGCTGATATTAGGAATGACATCCAGTGCAGACACAGCCTGATGTCCAGATGGTATGTGGGCAGGTGACCTGAGAGGGTCCAACCAGAAAGAGGGAGTCTGGCTGCTAAGTCAAGAGGGGCGGGTGGCAGGCGTCTCAGAGCAGACAGCTGTGGCTATGCCAGCAGGCAGGCCTCGGGGCCAGTATCTGGGAGGTTTGGCAGCTGGATGTGATCTTCTCAATAAGGATGTGGTTCGGGAATTCACCTCCAGTCCTAGAGAGGGGCACATGGGCAGATGGTGAAAATAAGGCAGGGCTCCATTCCAGGAGAACTTTATGCAAAAAACAGGTTATCTAGCTGATAAGCCAGGCATAGAGACACTAGATCAAGAACCAGTTATAAAGCAGACCTGGGATTCAAGAGCAAGGTGGAACTGAGCTTTTGGACTATGGCTACTCCAGGGGTCTCAGACCTGATCCGCGTGTTCGAATCATCACTGCCCATGTTACACTCCCAGGTTCTAATGTAATTGCGAGGTTAATCCCAGGCTTCATCGTTTTTTAAAATCTACCCCCACCCCCACCCCCCAGTGACACTAATGTGCAGAGTAGGGAGCTCAGGGCTACTCAAAGTCTCTATGGAAGGGATAGGATACGAAAGCACTGAGGTCTGGGTGAGTCTACCGGTGAACATCAGGCAGCCCTGACCATGGGGAAAGTAAATGTGTGAACATAAAGGAGAACAGAGGCAGGCGGGGGGCGCCCAGCACATATGCAGGAGCTGCTCCATGGCTGTGTGCATGGGAGCTCAGGGAGAAACTAGCTTGCGGAAAAATTCAGAGGTCTTTGTTATTCACTGATATAAGCTAACACCCCCGTTGGGGAGCACTGGCTTAGCAAATATAGCTTTGTGTGTGTTAATTGCTTCAGTAGATGTAAGAAGCATGACAGGTATTCACTCAAGCAGAAAGAGCAGAATTTCTCAGCTATCTCCCACTCACTTTATTCAAAGTTGAAAGCATAGTCTGCGCCAGCTGGGGCATTCTGCTCTGCCCAGGAAACCCAGACCTTCATCATCCGCCTGATGGTATCAAGGTGGAAGCCTGAATAAATGGGCACGGCACTGATTTCTTTATGTATAGTCATTTCTACTGTTAGAAGTCCAACATTAAATTTTGCTTTTAAACCATAGCAGTAAAAAGGTCAGATGGACGTTTTTGGCTTTGGTAGTTTTCCCAGCAAAGGGAAAACAGCCCAGAGACCCTTAGAAGAGCTTAAGAAACTTTTGGTGTGACACATATAATATCAAATAATAATAATAACAATAGTGGCCAATATTTACTAAGTGCTTATTGACTTAGTCTACTCAGGCTGCTATAACAAAATACCACATATTAGATACCTTACAACAGAAATCTATTGTTCACTGTTCTGGAGGCTGTGAAGTCCAAGATCAGGTGCCACCCCATTTGGTTTCTGGTATGAACTGTCTTCCTGGCTCGTAGATGGCTGCCTTCTCCTTTTGTTCTCATATGGGAGGTGGCGGGGGGAGGGGGGAAGGAGAGAGAGAGAAAGAGAGAGAGAAAGAGAGAGAAAATTTTTGGTGCCTTTTCTTATAAGGTCACTAATCCCATTGGGTCAGGGCTCCCCCTCATGACCTCATAACTTTACTTCCTTATAGGCCCACTCCCAATGCAGTCACATTGGGGATTATGGCTTTAACATGTATATGTTTGGGGGCATACAATTTAGTCCATAAAACTTAGCATATGCCAGCATTGTTTGAAGAACTTTGTATAGATTATATACTTTAATCCTCACTATCTGTGAGGAAGATACTTTCATTATCTCTATTTTACAGGAGAGGAAACAGGCTCAGAGAAGTTAGCAACCTACCCAAGGTCTCATAGCTGTAAGTAATCTCTGAAATATCAGGTATACCAAGAAATGACAGACAGAAGCACTGGTATTACTTTCCCTGATCCTTTTATAATTAGTCCTCTTGTTTATGTCAGGTTCCTTGGGAACTATAAACAGCTAATGAGCTCTGACACCCATGATTAGGAGAGCTATATTGGAAATATTTGGTACTTATATCCCTTCTCTTCACACTGAACAAGAAGCTGAATTCAAATGTACAATCTCACATCCTATATAATAAAAGCCTAATACGCAAATTGTCTCCTTGGGCAGTCATTTGACCAGGAGACCAGTTCAACCACTCTCTATGACATGCACTGACCACCAGGGGGCGGGGCAGAACATGGTGGGCGTGGGCGGCATGCTGCAACCTCTCTCAGGCTACCTGGGGACGGGGATGTCAGGGACAGACGTGCGGTGAGAATGTGGAGCGTTCACCGAGCTCGCTCTCACTCCCCCTGCTACCTATCCCCAGAATGCCAGGGCTCTCGCACTGGGGAAGGTACCGGGTGCCCACAAGGAGCACCCACTTGGCCTCTTCCAGGTAAGCCGGGCAGCAGCAGCCGGGACCGCGTGGGCTGGTCGGGCTCCCCATGGGTTCGTGCAGGAGCCAGTTTGTGAGGCCGGCCGAGAGAGAGTGCACTGCCCGTCTGGCTTCCGTGCGGCACTGCTGGGTGGCCCAGAGGCCCACGCTGTTCCCCGGCCCGCAGCGTCCGGCCGTGTTCACTGCATCTCCACATGGGGACTTGGGCACTGTGACTCAGGTGGAGAGGGGTATGTGGGGGCCTCGAGGGCCCAGGTGCTCAGGTGCTGCCCAGGACCCAGAGGTCAACTGGGACCTGCCCTTCCACACCAGATGCTCGCGCTTTGATTGCTGGCCAGGCCTAGGGACCACACTCGTGCATGAATTTCATGCACCGGGCCTCTAGTTTGTTTATAATACCCTTAGGTTAATTCTACTTCATTTATATATTAAACCAGCATTTTTGAGAACCTACACTTATTTCAGGCACTCAGACCTTTCTCTGTTTTCAAAGAGTTTAAGTAGGAGAGCCAGGCATATTTATAAATAATTACAGTACAAAGTAATGAGTGCTATAAAAAGTTGTATTTAGGAGCTCAGAAAGAGATGGAAGGAATTACAGATCACAGAGGCCATCAGAGACGAGGTGGTGATCAGCTGAAGTCTTAAAGAATGGATGCCAGTTGCCCAGTGGCCCTGCAGGAAGGCCTTTCTGGGCATGTGCAAGGAGGAATGGTGGGTGATACTAGAGGCCATCCTCCATGTGGTCCGGAATGGCTGGGCTGAAGCGGGCAGTTTGGGGAGCTGTGAATGACAAGATAGCATCGAAAGCCTTATTTGGGAAAGGGCCAAATCCCAAAGTGTGCGGAGCTTTCTCTACCTTTTTGAAAGAAGCTGCTGCTGCTTCCGAAGGATAATAACAGGGAAGCCAACGAGTTGAACCAGCAGACTGCAGACAGGCGACCATGGCTATAGATTTTGCCAGAGATTTTAGGATCCTGAACCCAAGAGTCAAGAGTAGAGATGGAGAAGCTGGAGTCTTGGTATTTATGATTTACATTTAGGAAGTAAATCCAGTGGTAGTCAAACCAGAAAATAAAAACTGAACTTGTTCCCCATCATCTGATTATATGTAAATATAACTTTTGGAAAACATTAAGGAATTTTTTCCTACTAGTTTATGATTCTCTAGATATTTTTCATCATCAGAAATTAGACTATCAGATTGCTGTTCACGTGTAGAGCTTTTCAATTGCCAATGTGAATTCACCATAATTGCTGTATTATTGAATAGTTTCCATACTATTATACTTGAGACTCATTTATGTATTTTTTTCAGACTCTTCTTAGTTCCATTGCTGTTCCAAGGAATAAGCCAGGTGGGGAGAGATCAACAACCATAGTCCTCCCCAATCCTATCAACACCCTGAGTCTATCTTCACCAGCTTCCCCATTCCTCACCTCCCATATTTCTTCAGCTGCTTCCAAGGACATGCTCTCCTCTACTTTTCTAGATTTGAAGTTAATGGTTCTCATAATTCCTTAGTTTGGTTGAGATAAAAATTCCAAATTTTTAAAAGAAACTTTACAGAGGACAGAGTTTTTATCACATGTCAGTGAAAAGCAGCCCTACAGATTTCCTTATACAGTGAGTACTAGTAGCTTCAGAACTTTACTTCAAAGTATTTTGGCTCCCTGGAAGAGTTACTATGACATATCCTTTCTTAAAAGGTAAATGAACTCTCTTTTTGCTTTGGTTAAGGAAGTTCAGAACCAAATTTTGCATTCAACTGTAACAAATGTTAGAGTTAACTCTGGTGTCCGCCACCCCAGTGTCCCCTCTTTCCTTTAGTTCCTTCAAATTTTTTAAGCTTATGACATGTTATCTACAATCCTTTGAGAAAAGAAGTGGGTTATAAGCAAATTCTCATTAATGAACAAGTTGTGTGGCTCAATGGTTGAGCGTCGACCTATGAACTACAAGGTCATGGTTTGATTCCCAGTCATGGCACATGCCTGGGTTGCAAGCTTGATCCCCAGTGTGGGGCCTGCAGGAGGCAGCCGATCAATGATTCTCTCTCATCATTGATGTTTCTAGCTCCCTCTCCTTCTCCCTTCCTCTCTGAGATAAATAAAAATGTATTTTTTTAAGTTGTCAACTGAACTTGAGGTGCACAGTGACTTGCCTAAATAGGTGACTCAATCTCATTCCTGTCACCCTCTCATGAGCCTCACAGTATCCTTTACCGTCAGGTGCACTCCATGCCAAGGAGTGATCATAGCAAATTCTGGTCATCACAGTTTGGTAATATCAGTACACTATCAACTTCCTGGAGCAGTCACAGGGGAGAGGTAGGTGGTTGTCTCACACACCTATGTCTAAAGGGCTTTTGTTTTGTCGTGTTTGGCTTGAATACACATGGGAATTTTTGTGATGAAAATTGCCTTGTACATACTACTTCTGATAATTCTCATGCTTACTGTGAAACATTTTGTATGCTTTTTATTTTCAGATTACAAAAAAAATAATTCCTTACAAATGTGAATTAATTTCTTCAAAGAATAGTTAACAGGGCTTGATTTTTTTCCTGAAAGAGCTAACAGTCACTCCTCTCCATGCACTGCAGGCTTTCCCACTAGAAACTATATATATGAAGTGTACAGAAATCTATAATAATAAAAAGGTAATATGCTAATTAGACCGGACGTCATTTTGGACGTCCTTCCTGATGAAGCCGGGGCCAGAGGGGGGCCATCCAGGTCCCGGGGGCCATCCAGGTCCCGGGTGCCGGAGGGAAACTGGTGCCAGCAGCCGGGGGAAGGAAGGCCTACTCTTGCACTAATTTTCATGCATCAGGCCTCTGGTCAATAATAAATGACAATACTTAGCAGAAAAAAATACCTCAATGGCAATGACTATCACATTTAGAACATTTCAAATTTCATAGTTTTCTATCCGGTCTAGCATACCAGGGTCTCCATATATGAGAGAGAATCTTTGGAGTTAGTATAAAGGAGAATGCCTCATTTTGACAGTAAAAAAAAAAAAAAAAAAAAAAAAAAAATCTCTAGTACAGAATCTGTACCAGGTTATATACTTATATCTTTCTCTCTCTCTCAGAAATTTTTAGCCTACAATAGGGAGATACCTCTGAATGGGTTAAAAGTAAACAGAAGCCTTCGAAAGAAAGGCAGAAACAGTAATGACAGTTTTGAAGTATCCAGTACCTGTTGTGACAGGAATAACAAATTAATTGGGACTATAACGGATTCTTTGTAAAGGTGAAGTAAACACACTTGACTGTATATTTTTCACCATCAGTTAAGTCTCAATTGGTTCTAAAAATAAACAGAAGACATTGAACAGTTTTAATGGATTCTGACACCTAGGTATTATGCTGTCACTCCAGTATAAATGAATCATAACTTTGGACTGCACCTAGGAATTACTACACATTTGGAGAAAATTTATGGTGCACCAAGCTTTGAATCATGATGTGATATCAAAACTAAAGTCAAAAGAGGAAGAAAGCTGGGCATAAATTATTGTCCTCAATCCCAATGTATCTTCCAGTGCAACAAGTAAAAGTTCGAGGATTTAGGAGTACCACCAATAATTATCATAAGCACTGAAACAAATGTATCCTTCTGAAGGTGGTTTGTAGTAAAAACAAAAAGCAACTCCCCCCCACCCCACCCCCCCAAAAAAAAGCAATCCAGCAGAAGGCCCATCTTGTACACCTAAAAGAGATGTTGAATTTCCCCTTTGTTCCTCTTTGCAACTAGACTAGAATCCTCTTGAGGGCATGAGCATTTCTGTAATCTCAGGCTACCTCTCAGCAGTCACACATTTCTATTTTCAATCAAAGGACCAGTTTTTGGACCAGTTCATTCACTGAATTGATTACTTTAGTGGCCATAATCAGTCAAGCTCATTGTTTCCAGTGACATTGACAAAAATCTTTACTTCTTGCTTTTCAAATAAACAGTTGACATGGTGTAGACATTGCCTTGAAGTTCATGACTAATCATAGAAGGAGGATAGCCAGAGGATATGCGAGTTTTTAGAAAGAAATCTGTGGGTGAAAAACAATGTTTAGAGACACCAAGAAGATTGTTAAATGTTCATGTATTTATTTGGTTGGAATATCAGGTTTTAAAGATAACAATGCCTGAAGCTATGAGATTCAGACACCAGGAGAAAAATTTTATGAAGCGTTTCTATTGCATAATAGAAATAATACCATACATTTGTATGGCATTTGGCATTTTCCAAAGCATTGTCAGCAGTAGTACTTTCTTCTGTCTTCTGTAAAGCAACAGGGCTGTCATATTAAACAGGGCTGCTCTTCTTTCTCCTATTCGACCCATTGTCTTCTTCTGGTTCCAAACAACCCAGTTAGTTAACTCACTGGATTGGTTGATTTCCTCTGAGAGACTTACCGAGCGACAACTGAGGTCCTACATTCTGGAATATGGGTTGAGGGTTAACCCGAGATAGCCTTTTGAGCTATCTGATGTTGAAGAAAAAATTGCAGTGAAGGTCCTCATCTTTTAGTGATAAATCTACTCGTTACCAAACATGTACCAGACTCTAGGAGACTCAGAGTAGATTATTAAGTCAATTTCCAAGTCTTTGAGATAAGTAGCTACTCTGGGCTCTGGCAGGACCCAGAGGACAAGACAAGTGCCATGTGTGGAGGGAGAGGAAAGAGTAGGGTAACTTGTGATGAAGTGGGGTGGGTGGGAATTCCCAGGTACAAAGGGCCAGTATAGGAGTAAAGTCCCCCACCCTCACTCCCCATCTCCAGGCCAGGCCCGGGGCACCTCCCCCCACCACTCTGGCCTTGCACACAAGTTGATCTTATGACACCTTCCACGTTCGCTGGCCCATCTCTTCTAGGCAGCCATTCGGTCCATTCCTCCTGACATGGCACCGACACGCATGCTTGCGATGTGCGCGCCCCCTGCTAGGCTTCACCCATCCCTGTGGCAACGTGAGCAGTTTCCGTTTGTATGCAAGCCTTTCTGCATCGACCTTGAACAGTTATAACTGTTTCAGCATCCATTAAAGCATAGAAACGCGCGCGCCCATAAAGCACAGCGAACAGAAGCACAGTCAGTGGTGGGAAGATTGGAGGCCTAACAGGGGTCGTCTTGGGCCGATGGCTGAGCCTGCACCGTCCTGGGTTTAGTGGCTGCGGCTGTGCCGGCGGCTGTGCAGGGCGTCAATCAGCGCGCCCGTCCTCAGTGCCCGCCGCGTTTTATTGTCGCTGCGGAGGAGCCGTTTCCTCGCGCCTCGGGAAGGGGACCGGCCTTTGAAGCTGTCCTTAACCCCCTGGCAATGTTCCTGCTCGCCATCCACCCGCTTCCCAGGCTTTGCGGGAGCTTGACTTTTGTTAGGAAAAATGTGCTGTTTATGCTCACACGCAAGTTTCCTGGTGCTTTTGTGTTTAAGATGAGAAAACACCGGAGAGGGGGAAAACAAGGCTTTTAAAGCTTCATAAGAGGTGGCGAGTTCACCCCTTTCTGTTTCTCAGGGTTATAAACATGGTTCCAGGAAAAGCTCCATCTCCGAGCTCGGAGACCCAGCAGACATTTAAAGGGGCAGCACCTTAGCTTGTCAATTTTGAGACTACCAAATGATCCTAGAGGTTTTTTTATTCCTTTAATCAGCTGTAATTTTCAGCTCTGATGCTGTCTGACAGGCTTCATTTCAAACCCCGTGCAGCAATGCTCCTCTGGCTTCTTCGCTGTGAGATACAAATAAGGGGGAGGGAGGGGGCCTGGAAAACGAACTGACAGCATAACTGGATGGATCTCACCAACCTATCAGCAGGTGCCACGGTCGGAGGGTGTGGAGGGGCAGGGTTGCCAGGATGCCCGCTTCATGGAGGAGGGCCATTTCCCCCTTTATTTCTTACCTCCCATCCTTCTCTCTCTCTCTCTCTCTCTCTCTCTCTCTCTCTCTCTCTCTCTCTCTCCTTCCACTTTTAAACCCAGTTCTCTCTTTTGGAGAATAGATACACAGACTGTAGATCCAGGAGAAAGTATGACAGGCATGCGCGCGCGCACACACACACACACACACACACACACACACACTCCCAGGGGAGTTAATAGTTTGTGCACTGAACAAGGATACTAGTAGCTACCACTCACTGAGGGCTTTCTACATGCCAGCTACTGTGGTCAGTGCTTTATAAAGCATTGTCTGAGGCTTGTTTTTGCAGGTAAAGAAGCTGATGTAAGCTATGGATGTGGGTGAATAAGAGACCAACTCTGGAGGTCCATGTCCTCAGGTCAGAAACGTCCCTGCTTTACTAGTAAATGTTCTCACTCTCAGTTTTATCTGTAATAGGTAGTCAATCCCCCATAAATACTGAATTGCAGCAGGAGTTTGGGAGGAGTCATAGAGGGATCGGTGGCCCCTGATGGAGTTGTGTCTCAGGTGTGAGGACCAGAGTTGCTCACACTTGGATCCAAAAGGCACTTCTCTGTTGCTGTACCTTCATCCAGGTGAGTGTTGGGGGGATGAGGTAAAAACTGTAGTTTGGGGCTTAAAGTAGGGGCCATCCTATCTGGGATGCCAGTAGAGAAAGGAGAGGTGTTCTGGGCATTCTTTCTGATCTTGCGCCCGGGGAGGGTCACCCAGTGTTTTCTGGGTTACCTGTCAGCTACTGGGAAGACCTGTTTCCCTCAAGTTGAGACCCCAGTGCCAGTTTCCACATATGCAGTGCAAGATAATATTTTCTCCTTGCCTCTCCCCTTTCATAGGGCTTGAGGCCTTTCCTGGGGAAGGTATCCTGGTCTAAAATATATAAATACACATGTCCTTAATTACTTCAAAGTCATTTCTAGAAATTCTTCTGGTCGCAAATTAGTTTCAGAGGTGTTTACTGCATGTGTACCATAGCTTCATTGTGGGTAAAGTCGAAACATAAATCACTTCTTATTTGGAATAGATGACAAAGAGATACTAAGATAAAATCAATTTTAATATTGAAATGGTTTTATGTGAATAGTATATTCCTATTTGATGTGATTTTGTCATTGTATAATTACAATCCACGTTCTATTTCATAGGTAGGTCCATTAGTACCCTGGACAAAATTGAATGAGGACATGAAAATCATACTTCTTTCTCATTTATGTCTAATCATGGGGTTTGTCCAGTGATGCTTTCTCCCCCTTCTTTATTCCCTTCCTCCTCCATCTCCCCACCACAAAACAAAGAGAAACAAATACATCCAAGCAATTGATTAGAATCCCTGTAAGATATTTTTCTTGGTTAAGTTCATAATTAAACAATGCGAATACAAAGATCACTCAATTCCAAAATGTATGTATTCACATATGTCACATATCCTATTTATTCTACCTTTTTACATATACATGAAAAATCCCAAAATGATGTACAATTCACTACTCTTCATCCAGAAGTAATTCTTATTGATAAATATTCCCCCTAAATTACAGTTTAAGGTCATTACTGACTTACTGGTTCAATCAAATCTAATGGTTGACACTGGAGACACAAATACTTTTGTTCTTTGCTCAGTGTTTTTAGTTTTAAATAATACTGTACCTTCTAGCTATCAAACAATAGCAAAGATGCAAAATATTACCTTAAGGAAGTGAAATCATTGTGGCTTTGGGGTGCCTTTAACTAATAAAAACACCTGTGAAATCACGTGTGGGTGAGACCATCGCACATCCTGTTCTAGTATTATGGTAATTACCTCCCAAATAGCTGGTTGTACTTATAACCCTCACGTCAGGATTAAAATCCTTGAAATAACTGCCATGTTTATGGTTCTAATTTGGTTTGCAATTGATTCTTTTAAAAACCATAAGCCAGAAAAGTACTTATTTTACAGACCACACGATAGCCTTTCTGGAGACTGTTTTAAAATTACTCTGGTGTCCTACAAACTTCAAGATCTTTTGTTTTCATAAATTATGAAAGGGAAATGTCACAAGTGCTCACCGTTGCGGTGCCCCCGGCTCTGCTGACAACTGTATGATGCACACTCAGTGCATCTGGGTGGGAGCTGAGAGTTTCATCAATAAATATGACTCTGATCGCTTCATGTCAACAGTCAAAATAATGGCGTTTAGTGTCTTGGAAATATACACCACTACCAGTCACATACGGACTTGAGAGTTGAAATCCACAGTGTGAAGCTCATCTTATTCTCCCCTCTTGACAGAAATTTCGCTTTTTATCTTTCTCACAATTCTTGATGATAATCTGTTTTTCATACAGTCATATTTCTTACTTGTACTTTACCACGACATAAGGCAGCTCGTATACTGTATGTAGCATGTGGAAACAAGCGTTGAAACTAATAATGTCTATTACATTAGGAGGATTTCAACCCCTAGCCAGTTTTAGCATGGGCAGGACCACTGCTTCTCTGGATCCCTGAACACAATTAGATCAATTTTTTTAAAATATAATAAAAGCAAACCACAGAGGCAAGAGAAACTAATCCTATGTGTAGGAAGAATCATGTGAAATAAATCTCAAGGGCATCTTTTTTAAAGAAATCAATATTAAGACATTTTGTATGTGAATTAATTTAAAAATAAACTGCAGCTTTCTTTCAGATCCTAGCTGCCCTACTTTATCAATTTTTTATTTACCTTTTATTATTCATCTGCAAATATCTCTACCATGAAGGGTATTTTGCATGGATGTCAGATCCAAATATTGTACATAACTAGCCTTTAAGTTCATTGGTTTTGTTTATTTTAAAAATACATTTGTTTTAAATTTTGCTTCTGTCACATTTGGTAGTATAGCATAATACATAAAATGATAGATTTAAAAGTTTTTTTTATAAAAATATTTTTGAAAACATTAAAGTTACATAGTAACTTTTGGTGTTTTTATTTTTAGCCTGCTCTTCTTGTTATGAAACAGTTCTTTATTTTTTTTTCAATTCTTTGTCCATAAATGCTCTGTTTGGGAAAAAAAGTAAGTTAATACTTAAAAATACCTAGTTTTAAAATGTCACACAAAAAATTAAGTTTCTATCTCTAGGCCACTAAATTTTTGCATCAAGATTTTCCAGTGTTGACTTATAACATTTTTTAATATCCGCAGTCACCTTGACAGAATTTTTAGACTCTGAAATATAGTGTATTAATTTGACTGTGAATATTTCCTTAAGCCACAAAACACAGAAAGGCAGGAAATCACGAAAAACCTTGCATCTGGGAAAACTCAGGGTGGTAAATGGGTTAACATGTTACTGAAACTATAGGAGATACAGTTTTTGACATATGAGTGTTAAGAACAAGGTCTTGTAGATATTTAAGCTGTATTTTTACCCTTTTGAATATATTTTTACAGCGATCATAATTGAAATAATGTTAACATATAACCAAAAGAATTCTCAGCAAAAATGTTGAAAGGAACCAATTTATGTGTAAAAAGATCAAGAAAGACAGGCTAATTTTTAAAAAGCCTTTTGCTCCCAGCATTAATTTTTGATCTCTGCAAAATTCATTTTATACTTATAATGACTTTCCTTTTTTGTAAATAAAATACTTTATTTTTCTCCTTTATTGACCAAACTGTAATAAGAAAATAAGAAATTTTATGCCAGTGGATTATTCTTACTTTTTTTTCCTGGAGACCTGGGAAAGAATTGGCTTCAATTAATGCCAAGGTCACTTTATTTGTGTAAAAATATAACTTGGTTAATAAAATGTTAGCTATAAATAAAAATGGAACTATAGTGAAATGCAAATGTGGGTACTGCTAATGTGCAATACTGAATACTCATGTTGATTTCTTTAGTGGAGAAAAATATCTGTGGTGCTCTCAGTAAATTAAATTGTATCAGAATGTGTTCTTTAAGAGGTTTTGGAAGCTTGAGATTTCAGACTTTAATGCCTGCACACAAACTGACTTTAAAAAGCAAGGATTTGAAACAGATAAAGCAACATTTTGCCTAAAGTTCATTCATCAAAGGGCTGCATATTTTGAAAAGGGTAAAAGTACTACTAAACCCATCAGGGATAAGTAAAGGCTATATACTATAGATTATTTTAATCCCCCAGCTAGATATAAAAGGGATAATTACATATTTGTGGTTGAAGCCATGTGGTGGAAAAATCAATACAACTTTTTTGTATGACACTTCATTAGTGTGAAAAATTTTTAAAGCTGAGAAGAACTGCCTTGCAATTAAATGCCTCTGCTACTTCAGCTCCAGTAATGGGTTTGTATTATTATCTAGTTTATTTGAAATAGTGGTTGCACTATAGAAGTAATTGGAAAACATTGATTATGCACTTGTATCTGGAAAGCCTGGCAAATCATTACAGGGCCCGGCAACAGTTAGTTAGCTTTACTAATGAAGCACTAATTGCTCTAAGTAGGTTAACATGTTAGTGAAACTATAGGGAGATAATAGTTGAAAAAATTCTGAGATATTTTGCCAAACATGCATTTTCATTTAATATTCCAGAGACAGAAGCCAGGTGTGGTTTTTTTCATTTTGTTTTGTTTGGACTATGATGTTTTCTTAGGGGGGAAAAAAAGAGACTAAATGAAGGTCCCATGTTCATTCGGCTTGAAATGACTTCATTTCCTATCATGCTCTCTTCCTATTAACCCAAACACTTTCTGCAAATGGAACTCAGCCACTATTAGCAAGGTTGCCTTGAGTGGGTTTTGGGGTCCTTTTGTTCAGAGACTTCTGATATATCTATCTTGGTTCATTCTTCCAGCTGAAGGACTTTGTAATTCAATCCATGCAAATTTCCCTGCTGTCCAGTCATCATCCCATTGTCCCAACTACATAAAACCTATAATTTAAGAACCATATAAATTTAAACTTGAAATTTATTAGTTTAATCAGTGGGACTTAAAAAGGCCTTACTAGTAGAAAGAGAAGCAGTACACTCCTCCCCCGCAGCCGTTTTTTCAAAAGGAAAAAATATTAGGAGAAATTCTTGTATATGTATACCAGGAGACAAAGACAAGAATGTTTATAGCAGCATTATTTATAATAATAACAACAGACAAAAACATTTGAAACCACTCAGTGACCACTGCCAGGGGAATGAATAAGTAATTGTGTTATATTCACACAATGGAGTATTATGCAGGAGGGGAATATGAATACATACAGCAAGCACATAATAAATGAATCTTAGAGGTAAAATGTTGAGTGAGAAAAAAAGTTTCAAAAGACTACCTAAGTTATTATAACATTTTACACAGCCCCCAAATAAGCAAAGCTAAACAGTTGTGGTAACATATACATATGTAGCAAAATTATACTTTAAAAAAAATCTATGAAATGATACAAATACAAAGTTCAGGATAGAAATTATTTCAGGAGGTGGGGAATGGCACATAGGAGGTGGCAAAGGTTTTGGTGGTAATGTAGTTTTTTAATTGGGTGGTAAATTCATGGGTGTTCATTTTAATATTATTTATGACTAAAATTTGTTACAGATATTCTTTTGAACATTATAACAGAACTTTTTAAAAGGTCAGTATCTTTCATCCCCTTAAAATGACATAATCTTGCCAAATCAAATAACCAAGTCTACCCTCTCTGGTTTTTTAAAGGAAATCAGAGATCGAATGTTGCCATTTTAAAATTGTATTTTGGGGGGAAATTACTGAGAATATAAAGAAAAGGAACTGAAGGAGGAATGTTTTCTTTAAATAAAAAGGTATCTATGTAGAAGTTTTTAAAATGCTTAACAATTCACTTTTGTATGTTTATGACTTATTCATAAATTGAGTATTTCTCTTTGCAAGGCTTGGGTAGTCCTACTGATGAGTAGGGAGTATGTCAAGGTTTACATCTGAGTAGCAGATTTATCTTTTGGGACAATAAAGGAAACAACAGTGGTAGGGCATAACTTTTGCCATTCTTACAAAAAACTGTACCTTTTAATGCAACATTTACCAACATAAAAGGCTGTTGAATAGCATAATCCCAGTAAGATGTCCAACAAAGTCTGGAGGCCAGTGAGAGGGGATGGGGGTTTCATAGGTCTTGCATTGCTTGCCTGGCCATCTCTTTTCTTCCTTTACTTGATGTAGAGGTTGGCATCAGCCAACAATACATACTGCGGAGTCAAACTTTTATGGAACCAATTTCTACAAAGGCAATACCTTGAAATATGTAATTATATTTAAATGCCAAAAGTGATCCTTTACAAATAATAAGACAACAGCTCATAGAAGAAAACGTCAGCCTCCTAAATCCCTGAAATAAGTGAGAAAAACACTCCTTTGAAACAAACCAGAGACTAGCTATGCTCTTAAATTGTTCTTTATCTTTTCAACATGTGGTCGAACGGTATTATTTTGAGAAATACACATCATGGGATAAATGCCCATATAAGTCTTAAAGGGTTTGAACTTCAAAATATTTCCACAGCATTTTTATCTTTTAGAGATACCTCCTGAAATGTATACAAGTATAAAAATATGATGCCTAGCATTGGCTTCAAAACAGTACAAGGTGGGGAGTGAGCAGGAATATAGATGAAACCAGATTGGCCATGAGTTATTATATTACTTTGTCTACTTTTATATATTTAAATTTTTTTCTACAGTAAAACATTTAAAGTATATGGGGACAGATTTATTGAATTTCTCATGTGAAACTATTTTGTCAAATGGTTAGTACCTAGCCAACTACTCGGTCTCTTTATTTGAGTTGGGAAAAAAGTCAGATTCTCATTCTGACCACTGTTTCTTCTGAAAAGACACATTTGTTTATTTTAGAGTAACACTGAGTGGTAAACAGGTGTCCTTAGGTGATGCCAGTTAAAATGGAACTCAGCCAACAATAGAGGTTTGTGTTTCCCTTCTATGTCGATTTTTTTTTTCTCTTGGAGTTATTGGAAGGATCTGGTTGGGGTGGGTGGTTGCAAAGAGAGGGGATTATTGTTTAAATGGAATCCTATTCCTAGCCTTAAGTCCATGAGAGCCATTCGGGTTGCCTTGAGCATTGCAAAGAAAAGGAACAATGCTCTGAGAGAGCCGCTTTCTACAAAGCAGCTCATGATTGTAAACCGGGCATGGTTAGACTGCTAAGGCAAATCATAGCGAAGGCCTCCACCACAAGCTCCTTTGGCAGTGGGCACTGTCCTCGAGCCAGATATTCTTCTGGGCAGCCCCGCACCACCAGCCTGCATGGGAAGCGCACCCAGTGATTCTGCAGCGCAGAAAGTGGAGTTACGGAAGTATAAATCTGCATGGTGAACATCATCTGCAAGGTCTTTTATGTTAAGGAAATCATGACACCTGCCAATCTTTCAAATTCCAAAGGGTAAAGCATGAGGCCTAGTAGGCTGTCATTGAACATGACAGGCTTAATGCCAAGTTTATAACAGAAAAAGGGCAATCTTATTGTGGTTTATTCAGTTTTACATTGCTAGGTCAGTAGGAAGGTGCCCTCTCTTTCTCTTTTTAAAAAATCTAATTTATGACATTTGAAATACCAAACAGATTCTTTGCATGTCTCCTGAGCCCTGCTCCTCTTCACTACCTCCGGCCTCCTCTTTAGGGAGCAAGCCGAAATCCTTCCAATTTAGCATCTTTGTGAGTCCAGACAATAGTGTTAGTTGAGCATTGCTTTCCGTTGTTATAGAGCTGTTTCTAACAGCAAACATCTCCCTTTAATTACTGCTCTGACTGTTGCTATATTTTCACCCAACCTGCCCCTCACTTGAGCCCATTGGGCTGAAGAAAGAATTACTCCCCACGCTGGTCCTTAGCCCTGCTTGCTCAGATCTGTAATTGGCCCTGTGTTTTTGACTTTTTGCTAATAAGCAGCTTACTTTCTCTCCCCCTAGACTCAACCCACCACTTTTGTTTCATGAATTTTACAAAGGATTTTAATAGATGCTTTAGGCTATGCAAAATGTTATATGAAGGCAAGCATTAATGCAACGGCCTTGACACAAAGGACGTGTGAATGGCTGCTTATCATTACAGTCAGGTCTCAAAATTTTCATTAGGAGTTCTGGAGGACAAAAGAAGAAAAAAGTGCAGCTATATGAAGGAATATTAACCTATACTGTGTAACCAACTATAATTGCTTAGCATTTTACATTAACTCTCTTCAGACATGGCCTCTCATTATTTTTACACATACATAATAACTGCTTATTACAGCGGCATAGTCCACGTCGATAACATTGTGGATAAGGTTGTGTCAGCACTTCTAATATAAGACCCACTTTCATGGGTTTAAAACAGCTGTAAAATTTACCTCCAGACCAAAGATTAGTAATCAACTTTCCACCTGGAGAGGGAATTTTGTTTAAAGTCAAAACACACACACACACACACACACACTTTCATTAAGAGAAAAAGTTTGCTTGTTTTAAGTGATGGATGTAAACAAAATGAATGAACGTGCCTAAGGCACTTTTAAAATTTCTTCTACATATGGAGATTTACTTAAAACCATTCTGAATTGTGCTTTGATGATAAATGTAAATAAATGAATTTTAAACAGCGCCAAAATTAAATACCACATCCATTAATAGACTTTATTGAAAATATTTATATTCCTAATAGATTGCATCTTATGCTGTGGGGCTAGGGACTCTGCGTATATTTTCAAAATGTGTAATCCATAGTTTTCATTGGAAAATGAATAGAAATATTTATCAAAGTTCAAGTGTTTAGATCCCATGAAAACCCATCCACTTATATAACAACATGCAGACTTTAGAATTATTCTGAAATTCTATTTTCTGAAAGTCTAGGAACAAACTGGTTTCAACTAATAGAAGGAGAGTAGGAATTCAGCAAAACACTGGTCTTATTTTGACCTAAAATTGAGACTGTTAAGAGTAGGTGGTAGATTTGCCATATGAAAAAAATGAGTCCATTTATAGGGGTTCAGGCTTCTGACAAGTAATCCAAAGAATGATATTGCTGATTTCCATTAACTGCAAAATATTCCATTTTCCCAGTTTTACACAAGATAGAAAAATATTTTGAAGTCATGCTCAAATAATAATTCTAAGAGATGGATCAGCATCACCCCCCACACCACACACACACACACACACACACACACACACACACGTTGTCAATTCATTTGTCATGAGTTAGAAGCATTTGTTTCTAAAAGGAAAGGAAGCTACAAAATAGCCTACCATGTCTTGAAGTTATCAGAGAAACCCTACTAGTGGATGAATGAGAACTTATATGGAAATTTTCCCTCATGTTGATAAAAGCTTAGAAAAATATTTTGAAAGTAATGCCAGCTAGACTAGTGCCATAGCATAAAAATAAAAAAATGGAAATGTATCTTTAAAGACATTATATTTATGAACAATAGATCAAATCTATCAAACACCAATGAGATAAGATAGAGCTTGTGTCCTTAATGCTGATTAAGCTTCTAGTTTTTATGTCTGCTCCTTTCATCCTTTTAGCTCAAAAGAGAAGGCCATGCTTAGCTCCATTTCTTAGACTTAGCCAATTCCCTGACAGAGCCCAAGAACTTCTAAAAAAAAAAAAAAAAGCAAGAGATGTTCATTTAAAAGTACAAACCCAGTTAGAATAATATCAGATTCTATACAGCAATGTATTCTACTACTATCTCTTGAAGTGACAGCTTACAAAAGATGGGAACATGGACTAAAAGTGGCTCTTTGCACAAAGACATTCCTGTTTCCTGGTTTGAGTGCAGTGAGGACGCAGCCGCTCTGTCCCGACACTGGTGGATGAAGGGTTCCGGCGGGCAGTTCTGCAATGACTCCTCTGCATTGGAAAGGCTACCCCTTGCCTGTACAGTTCCAGTAAACAGTGTGCCGGCCTCACCTAGCTAATTAGCTGTGGCCCTGGCATGCCGGTGCGATGTGTAGTGACAGTCTAATCAGAGATGATCCTCATCAGATTTCACATATGTCTCTCTCTCTTGCTGCTCAGCCCAGGCCGCCGCTGGTGAGGTTTGAAGAAGGAGGTACTGGATGCTGTTCAAAGACACCGGGTCTCTGGTGCCTCGGCTGCTCGGCTGCCGTTTCCAGGCAGCTGGTCACTCCCGCCTGCTGCGGGGAAGGCAGGGTTTGGCACGGGGAGTATCATACCTGTCGGCTTTCCAGGAGGCAGTGATGCAATCACTTTGAAAGGAGAGGTTTCAAAACAACAATATGTAACTGAAGCTACTCAGGACTTTTTGAGCCACCTGGGATTCTCAGAGATGACAAATGCTAATTCTTTCCATTCATTTATGTGTTTTTGAACTGAGTGTCTAAGAGGGTTAAAGGAACAGGCTTAAAGGTTTACAAGTCACAATCAAGGACGTGGTAAGAAAAATAAAGCACGGCGCAGAGGTGTGACTTTAACCCTAAAGCAGGAATCCCATAACTCTGTACTCCTCCGCTTCTCACTCCCAGCTAGTCCTCCTCACTCCACCCCCACAAGTTTATAAAACCCTCCTCTGTTCTCTGACCCGCCCCCCCCCCCCCAAACACACACACACACCTAGCATCTTGCTATTACTCAGAAATGATGGGGGTGCTAGTCATCTTCCACTCTGGAAGACCCTCAGCTTCCTATAGTTCTCTCAGAAATAAAAATTGACGTCCCTCCCACCATCTTCAAACACCCTCCCGTGGCTTCTCCAACACCCTCTCCACTCCTTCTTTGGCTGCGCCCAGGCCCTCCTTCCTTGTGTTGTCCCTAACATTGGAGGGCCATCCCCAGTTCTTATCTAGTGCCCTTCTCAGCTGCCATCTCCTGCACAGCCCATTCCAGAAACGCCCCGGTTTTCTTCCAGAGCTCTCACCTAAGCTCCACATGTTTATCAACTATATTCACTAGTCTGTGGACATCTCCTATCGAACCTGCCTCAAACTATAAACTCATCTCTCCTGTCCCCGCCCCTTCGCACCCTTAGGTTCTCCCTCTAAACCAGGTTCTCCCTTGTATTTGCCATCTCAGTGGTTTCTGAATGAGAACTCTGAAAGCGCTGTGACCCTGCTTCCCTTCGCTCCCAAAGCCTGGCTCTTGGGAAGCCAATTGTGTCCTCTTCCCTCCTACCGTGGGATTTCTTTCCCTCTGCTCCATTTTCCCTGTCTTTGGCCTTTCTTATCGCCCTGCTGGGCTAATTCTGGACAGGTACACCCTTCACCCTGCCTTAAGGATGATCTGACTAGAAGGCAAATCTGATCCTGTCATTCCCTTCTTCAGAACCTCAACAGATCCCCAAATTTTGAGGCAAGTTTGGTGTACAAGCCTCTCTCAAGTGGACTCCATCCTTCCTTTCTGGACCACTGTGCCCCACTGCCCCACTCTGGTCACAAGTCTGGTTATCAGCCTCTGCATGTGCATAAATGCCCTTCCCTGTTCTGCCCACCAGTAATTCCAATTCACCTCAAAGGTCTTTTTTTAGGAAGCCTTTTCTGACATTTCTAGCAGAAGAAAATGCTACTTTCTAACGACTCCCAGCATCACATTTTCATATTTCTGTTAGATCTCTAAGTATATTCCTGTAGATGTTAACATATCTGTCCACTTTACATGTCTGGGAACCCCTGGAGGACAAGTAATATTCATCTTGTAACTCTTTGCCTGCTACCCGGTACACAGCATACCCTTAAATATTTATTAATAAATAAATCCAAGAATGAATGAATGAATAGGAATGTAACATTGTCCAGATCTATATAGGAAGAAGACTAGCATTTTAAAGGTTTCCTCAACTTTTTCAAAGTCTTAGGGAACTCAGAGCCTATGTTAGGATGAGACTGAAAATAGCATTAATTATAATAATGATATAATAATAGTAATAATAATTACCATTCATTAGGTACTTACTTCATGCTAGTTACTTGACCAAATATATGTAAATCATCCTATTTAATCCATTTTAAATCTTATAGTTTTATCTCTCTTACTGAGGGTCAAGGTCACATAACTAGTAAGTGACAGAGTCACATCCTTGTGAACCCAGACCTGTGTCAAAGTCTGTAGTGGAGAACCCTAGGCTTAGTGAACTGCCTGCATTGTCCATAGGCACAGTCTTGAGGGTTTTCCACTTTGGATTTTAGGCTGTTGTAGAGCACGAAAAGGCAGCATGAAGAAAATAAGATGGAGGTTTTCCTTAAAAGCTGCCCAGTCTAATCATGGTGTCATGCTGCGCTAAGGGTTCTACTTCTCCATCAGTCAGTTACCTTTCTCAGTCCTGGGGCCATAGATGAAACCCTTACCTATGACAGTCACCTTGCAAATTGTAGGCCTTCATTCATGAGTGGGATTCAGAAAGGACTTGGGTTTGAAAAAATGTTTAAGTTGCTGACGTAGAGTGGAATCCTCGCCCAGGAAGTATAGCAAAAATTTGACCAGAACACTTGGTTTGCAAATGAAACATTTTCACAACCCACTTGTTGTTTGTTAGATGTGATGTTTTCCGCTAAATTCGTAGAATAATTGAACCCATGGTTATTGTGGCACTGAGCAGACAACCTCAACAGCACACAGTATAAAGAATGTGTGTTAGAGCAAAGCGAAAATGTGGGAGAGTTGGTTGAATTTAAAACTTCTGGATGCTTGTAAATAATATTGAAAGGCTGTTTTCCAACATTTAATTGGGTGAAATGTAAGGGTCTTTTTATTTAAAAAACACACACACTTTTTTTTGGGAATGGTGAGGAAGTACTGGAAAAATATGTCTTTGGCTTTGGCACTGAAAACATAAAGTTTTTGTACCTTCTCTCCCGCCTCCTGCCTTTTCTAATATGTTTACTACATTTTTCAGTTTCTGTTTTGAACTTTATTCTGTCAAGTTCAGAATTATAAGGAATACAAAATTTCCTAGCAATGTAGGTGGATACTGACTCACTTTAATTTGAACAGTTTTGCTAGGCTCATTGAAAAACAACAATGCTCTTAAAAACCACACACTTTTAAAAGCCTAGTAAGTACCAGGGAGGACCACTAAAGGCTCCCGACTTGAGTGTGAGTTCATAAGTTTAATCATACGTAATCTGTTATTTTTACTGAGAGCATTTTTGTTCAGCCCTGTGGTTATATGCAAAAGAAAAAAAAAGCAAAACATGTGTGGCCAAGGGAATAAAAATACGTAAAATAGCCTAAATAAGCTAATACTTATCAAAATGTGTGCTTGTGGTTACTTGCAGTATGAAAAGTACTTTCATACCTATGGTCAGTCACATTTGGACGATAGACCAGAACTTCTAAGGTTGGCAAGTAAGAATCATTACCCCTAATTTAGAGAAAAGATAACTTAGGTGCGACAAGTTGAAGTGACTTTCCCAGGGTGCGAGTGGTTTTCTGAAGCCTCGTGCTTTTTCTCCCTCAGAGCCACACAGCACCCAGTGTGCGTGGACCTGTGCGAGCTAGAGCTGTGCTCAGGATGCCGACTCACGTTTAATTCTGTAGCAGGTTAGAACAGTAAGCAAATTTAAGATTGTGCAAAAGTTGCATTTCTGGTCCCAAAGCCTGCTTCAATAAAAGCAAATCAGCCTTGATTATTGCCCAAGTACATGAAAGTGTTAATTAACCTTGGCTCCCTGGTTAGAAATAAAAGCCCGTGAAATTCAAACATATCCAAGGAATGTGAGCAGGTAGCTGTGAACTTGTGCAAGGGTGTAGGCACATTCACTTTTTGTTTGCCTGGTGTCCAGCTTGGGGACTGCTAGGTAGTAAAACCTTTACAAATGTGGAAGTAAAAGAGGAAGAAAGGAATGAATGAAAAATGGAAAGAGGGAGAAAAGGAACGAGGGAAAGACAAACTTTATTCGCTAATTGGCTGTATTCAAGGTGAATATTAACTAAGGCATGGTTTGGAGAGTTGCCTTCCTACCTTGGCTGTTAGCTGACTGCCTTTCATTAGGTATGAATATACATCTCAAACATTCACAGTTCTGTATACACTCACACCCCATCATATGTGTTCACATGCATACAAACACACACATAGTCAAACTGAGCTTCATATCTAACACAAAGTGTCAGAGCAAAGGTGTAGTCAAAGAGGAGGATGAAAATACTGTAGATGAGAAAAAAGTAAGAGGGAACATTTCAGGTGAGAGTTATAGATCTTTCAATAATTAGGACAATGAAATTGAAACACACACACACACACACACACACACACACACACACACACACAGAGTTTCCATAAACTTGGAAGATATAGAGATATGACTCTTTGCTGAAATGGAGTTAAAAATATTCAGATAAGACATAAAAGCTGTTCAAAGTAGAGAACTTTCTACAAATAAGAATGAAAGGAAACAGCCCAGCTTCTGAATATACTAGCCAAATAATGGTCTGTTTCCAACAGAGGGAACCACCTTAAGAAAGGTCCAGAGAGCTCAACAGAAACCAAATACAGTAAGAGAAAGTTGGGAGTGTGGGTGTCAGGCTGTCAGTAATCTGACAGCTATGGTAACTACCCTCTAATCCAGCCAGCTCCAGCCACGCTCCCGGCTGACACCACCAGGACTGACTGACAGCTGAGGAGCAGGCACTTTTTACAGGCTCAAGTGACATCCAGTCTATTAAGGCTGACAAGCACAAAGCAGAGATTTGCCCTGAATGGTTTGGTACTGAAGCCTAGTAAAGGGGTTATTTGAAAGGTCTTAGAGAAAGTGTCAGACTCCAGCTCAGATGATAACAATATTGTAATGATGGGACTGGACAATGAAGTGCTATGATTGCCCATACGGCAGGGAAGACTGTGGGCGAACGGGGAATGCTGACAAGGAGCACACCAAAGCGGATTCTCCAAGACCTGCGGGCAACGTTCAAGGAATTTCCTTTGGTGCTGTGTTTCCTTGTGCCCTGTAGGGCTTCCCAAAATTGCATATTAATTGTGTTGTTTGCTTGTGGGGCAGTGAGGGTGGAGAGTAAGCAGTGAGGGAGAACTGGGTAGAAAGCAAGCAACACCTGAAAGGAATGTTTGCCTGCCTTTGGTTCACTCTTCTGTTCATAGAGAAGCATGGGAAATATTTTTCAGAAGAAAATGAATGGTAATTTTTGGACTTCTGCTTTGCTTATTAACTCTGGCTGAAAAGTAAATCAGCAGCTGCAGTGGCATTACCATGATTATCATCACTGCTGTTCTTGACTTCACTGGTTCCTACAGGTGCCTGGCACCGTGTCGACACTACCTGGAATTTATTCAGCAGGCTTTTTTCCTAAGGACAGTAAAATGAATTGTTTTTCCTAAGTGTCATTTCAGAGTTCTTGCTATGAAATAATCCTGCTTTATTGGTAGGAAAATGTCTCCCACTTTCACTATGCGCTCTCATTTGGATGAGGCATATCCTTATGTATATGCTTATTCGTTGCCCATTTATTCATTTATTCCACACACTTTACATCCTTACAATAAGACAGGAACTAAGGTAGGTCCCTGGAATTGCACAGTGAATAAAGGAGTGTGGTCCCTGTCATTAGAATTCAGAGCTGGGGACAGATGTTCAGCTTCTATGTACCACTACCAGCATGCCAGGTGTTAATATATTGAAGTACTTCTATACTGGTAAAGAGCCCATGCCCTGAGCCCCAAGAAGTGGATTTCCACATCCTCCATCTAATTCTCGGGTGCCTCCCTTATTACTCCTTCAAGCTCCCCATGATCCAGCAACCAAAAACTACCCAGCATATTGGAGGCGCCAGGTGCCTGCCTCAGCACTCTGTCCAGTGTCTGGTCGGTCTGATTGCTCATTCTGACTTTCATGCCTACCGTTTGTGAAGGAGTGTAAACACCAACCCTGGTGGAGCTTATCATTTTTACATTTATGAAAAATATAAAACTCTTTTTAGATTTCCAAATTTACTCTTTCAAAATTATTTTCAAAATTTAACTTCTCAGTTTTCTCACATAGTTGGGAGTCCAAAACATAAGGAAAGTGGAAGCTTGAGTGTGCTTAGATAATAAGAATCTTTAAAATTTGAAAACAAAAGTATAGCATTACCTCCAAAAAACTAGAATTTACTCGAAGAAATTTGGATATGTCTGTATGACTTCCATTTGAAATGGCTCAGCCCTGGTCGGTTTGGCTCAGTGATTAGAGTGTTGGCCGGCAGACTGAAGGGTGACTGGTTCAGTTCTAGGCAAGGGCATGGACCTTGGTTGTAGGCTTGATCCCCGGCCTGGGGCACATGCAAGAGGCAAACAATCGATGTGTCTATCTCACATCAGTGTTTCTCTCTCTGTCTCTCCCCGCTCCCTTCCACTCTTTCTAAACAAATCAGTGGGAAAAATATATATATCCTCGGGTGAGGATTAACAAAAAAATAAAATAAAATGGCCTCAATTCTGATCTGGCTACTCCCACTTTTTTCAAAGATGATCCATGAATAGACAAAAAATATTAAAATTTACAGTACTTTTCAAATATTAGGAAAGGTAGTGATTATTATTTCTCATATGAAGAACTAAAAGCCTCAAAATTGTGGCTTTCCCAATGGTGCTTCAAGAAAAACAAAACGGAGGACCTGGCAGTACTATACAGCTGAAAACAATGACACCTGCCATCAGAACGATAGAAGGGAAGTAATGTGTTCCTCTCCATCTGTCTGCCCCACGGTTGAGAAGCTAAAAAACAGCACCAATCAAAACGCTCAGCAGCCATCCCTTCATTAAATGGATGCCACTTTTAAAATTAACTGGTATGCTGGTGTTCTGTCCTGTCCATTTTCCCTGCTTTGTAATTTGAGACTTTACCTTCTAGAGAATTAGTAAAAAATAAAGACTGGAGATGATGCTTTGCATTTTTGGAGACACAAGTACAAAAAAATAAAGTTTACAGCTCAAAGCAAGTGAAAGAATACTGGAAACTATGTTAAGGGGTTTTTAAACATAGTTTTTAATGTTAAATATTTTATGAGTATATGAGAAGCAGGAAATGGAGAGAAAAAAGATTCTATATCTACCCAGCATTGCCAGATGAGATGGAAACCTACTTAGCATTAGAAGTTTGTCTAGGAGTTGTGCACATTCAGCTTTTAGAGAGCCATCAACAGAGCTAAGGGTTATCAAAATAATCCAATTGTTGACAAAAACAAAATCTGGAAGATTTCTTTTTGTTTAAGGTTCAATATACAAAAAAACAAAGCAACATGAAGCCATTATAAAACAAGAGTAATGAATATTATCTGGACGATCAAAGTAAAGATCAGATCTATGAAGAAAAATTACTCTGAGAATCAGAAGCAAGCTCCTTTCACCTGTAATTTAAGAAAGAAAGAAAGGAAAGAAGGAAGGAAGGAAGGAAGGAAGGAAGGAAGGAAGGAAGGAAGGAACAAACAAACCAACCCTGGCCAGCTACTGCAGTTGGTTAGAGCATTTTTCCAATATGCCAAGGTTGCAGGTTCAATTTCCAGTCAGGGCACATACAAGAATTAACCAATGAGTACATAAATAAGTGGAACAACACTTGTGTTTCTCTCTCTCTCTCTCTCTCTCTCTCTCTCTCTCTCTCTCTGAAATCAATTTAAAAAATTGATAATAAAAATAAAAGAAAGAATAAGGATGAGGAAGAGGAAGAAAAGATGAAGAAGAAGGAAATGAGGAAGAAGGAGAATAAATAACTTCTATAAACCAGGAGTAGAACTCTATTAGGAGAGTACATGTTAATATAAAAAAAGAAATGTTAAAATGAGATTAGGTTTCATGGACATCAAAAGAGCAATGCTAGAACTAAAACACCCTTTTGGAGAGCAAAGGAGTTAATTTTGCAGAAAATTCAATCACTGATACAGAATACAAATGTGAAAGACTCTCATAGACCTTCCAGTCAAGTGACTTCAAAAGAGCATGTTTTGTTCCTCTGTTTTCCCTTGTCAGCATCCCAAACATAGCAATGATGGGGAAAATATAAAAAATAAGAAATTCACAAGACATACTGTGCTTAAAATCAAGATAAATTTAGCTTTTGATCAAAATTAAACAGAAACACAAAGCAGTCAGCAGGACTGAAGGCACTAGTCTGCTGGGCATGAAGTCCAGAAGGCGGCAGGCACAACTAGGAGTTTATACCTCAGAGAAAGCAGAGTCCGTCTCACAGTGACAAGCGGGAGGCTGAGGACATAATGGAAAGATGAGGGGAAAAGGTAGGAGCACAGAGACCGGCAATGGGACCTGGGCCAACCCTCCTTAGTGGATGTATCTGCTATAGCCTTACATTGAGCCTATAAGACCTGGTTCTAGACTTCGAGGTCAGATGGAGGTGACAGAGAGGAATAAGGATGAGTGAACACCAGAGAGAGGTGAAAGGTAAAAGCAAAAGGGAATGAGAGCAAGAGACTAAAACTCCACTTGGGCCTCCTAGCCACAATTACAAAACACATGAGGATCAGTAAGTTAACTAAGAACGAGGACATCAAAATCAACATCAGAAGAGGAATTCATTCCAAATAAAATGTAGGATAATTCGAAGAAGAATTTTAAAAACAGAATGTTTAGTATCCTGAAGAAACCTAAAAAATAATGATGTAATAAAAGATAAAATATAAGCAATTATTAAACAAATTAGGCGAAATTGAAAAAGAACAGGTACAAACAAGAACAATAGAAACTCTAGCAGTTAAATAATATGGATATTAAAATGCAAAAAAACCAGTACTATTAGTAAAAATTATGGTGTAAGAAGCACTGAAACATCTCCATAAAAGCAAAGAGAAAACTGGCAAAAATGATCAGACGACTTTTTCAGAACTCTAAAATGCTTGCAGCAATCCAGAGACTGTTTATTTAGAAAAATCAGCTGAATCTTAGTAAAAACTGTAAGCTTTGTGGTGTTTTGATTTGTCCTACTCCCCTGTTTCATTCCCCAGCTCTGTGGTAGCCTTGACAGGCAACAACCTGAAATTACAGTGAAAACCTATATCTTAGAGGCCATTGGAGTGGGCAGGACAGGGTTTCTTCAAAACCCTGTTCCCAGAGCATAGTCATTTCTTGACCTTTCTGGTGGTTCCCTGGAAGACCACATTTGAAAGGCTGTTTTTATTAGAACTGAATCAGAGCTTGCTCGGTGCAAACAGCCTTTTCTCTGCGGGTGACTTGAAAATAGATACAGGCAATTTTTTAACTTTATAACTACCTGAGAAAGTGGGTTATAGTTGGTGCAAACAATAGACTAACAAAAATCTTAAAAGGAAAACCTGGGGAATAAAATGTCAATAAGGGTGTGCAAAGTTCCAATATATTCCTAATACAATGTAAATGCTATGTAAATAGTTGTTATACTGTATTGTTTATATGTTTATAATTATTACATCTTCTTGATGGGTTGACATTTTACATTGTAAAATGTCACTCTTTGTCTCTAGTAACTACTTTTGTCTTAAAGGTTATTTTGTATATTACAAAATCCAGCTCTGTTTTTGGTTATTGTTTATGTGGTGTATCTTTTCCCATCATTTCATTTTGAACTTATTTGTCTCTTTGATTCTAAAATGATCTCTTTTAGATGGCATGTAGTTGGATCATGTTGTTTATAATCCATCCTGCTAATATCTGCCTTTTTATTGGAATTTGATCCATTTATATTCAATGTAATCTTATATAATAAAAGGCTAATATGCAAATTGACCAAATGGTGGAATTACCAGTCACTATGATGCACACTGACCACCAGGGGGCAGACGCTCAATGCAGGAGCTGCCCCCTGGTGGTCAGTGCACTCCCACAGGGGTAGTGCTGCTCAGCCAGAAGCCAAGCTCACGGCTGTGAGCGCAGCAGTGGTGGCGGTAGCCTCTCCCGCCTCCATGGCAGCACTAGGGATGTCCAACTAACAGCTTAGGCCCTGGGAGCAGGCCTAAGCCGTCAGTCAGACATCCCCTGAGGGCTCCTGGACTGCGAGAGGGCGCAGGCTGGGCTGAGGGACCCCCCAAGTGCACTAATTTTGTGCACCGGGCCTCTTAGTTATTTGATAAAATAGAATTTATGTTTACCATTTTCTTACAAGTTATATATATATAACATATACTTATATCTATTTTGTTCTTCTGTTCCTTAATTTTTGCCTTCTTTTGTGTGAAATAGATATTTTCTACTGTAACATTTAACTACCTTGTTGTTTAACATCAAACATGGATTGAAAATCTTCAAAAAATTTATGTTGTTGCTGATATGTACTATATAGTTAGGCCTACAATGGTTGCATCTGTATTGAATGTATTCAGACTTTTTTCTTCTCATTATTCCCTAAACAATACAGCATAACAACTATTTACATAGCATTTACATTGTATTAGGTACTATAAATAATCTACAGATAATTTAAAGTATACAGGAGGATTGCATATATGTAAATACTACACCATTTTATATAAGGGACTTCAGCATCTGTGGTATTGGGTACAGTAGTCTCTCGGTGTTCTCAGGGCACTGGTTCAGGACCAGAACCAATGCCCTGAGGACACCGAGGGACAACTGTACACACACTTCTTCTCAAGTGCACATAAACATTCTCCATGATAGATTATATGTTAGGTCATAAAACAAGTCTCAATACACTTAAAAATACTGAAATTATACAGTGTATGTTCTGAAACTGCAATGGAATGAAGTTAGAAATCCATAGCAGAAGGAAATTTGGGTAATTTACAAACATGGAAATTAAATAAATTTCTAAATAATCAGTGGGTCAAAGAAAAAATCATATGGAAAATTAGTAAATACTCTGAGATGAATGAAAACACAACATACCAAAATTTATGACATGTAGTGAAAGCACTGTTTAGAGGGAAATTTATAACTGTAAACACCTACATTAAAAAATAATAAAGATGACAAATCAATAACCTAAGCTGTCACTTTAAGAAACTAAAAAAGAAGAGTAAATTAAAACCCCAAGTAACCAGAGAAAGGAAATAATAAAATCAGAAATAAATGAATTAAGAATAGAAAACAATAAAGTCAATGAAACCAAAAGTTGGTTCTTTGAAAAGTCAACCAAATTGATGAACTATTAGCTAGATTGACAAAGAGGAGGGATAGAAAGAGAGAGAGAGAGAATTCAAATTACTAAAAGAAGAAACATTACTACATAACTTACAGAAATAAGGCTAAAGGGGAATACTATGAACAATTGAATGCCAACAAATGAGATCTAGATGATATGGACAAAAGCCTAGGAAAATAACAAAAATACAAAAAATGAACAAAACTGTTTTAAGAAGGATTAGAAAATCTGAGCAGACTGATAACGTAAGAAAATTAAATTAGTAATCCAAAAGTTTCCCACAAAGCCCAGAATGAGATGGCTTCACTGATGAATTCTTTTAAAGGATTAACACAAATTCTTCACAAACTCTTCCAAAAATCCAGAGGTTACTGATTCAGTAACATGAACATTATATACCTTGATCAAGTGTGATTTATTCCAGGAATGCAAGGTTGATTCAACATATAAAAATCAATCAAAATAATATACCTTATTAATAGAACAAGGTCAAAAATCTCAGACACAGAAAAGCATTAGGGCAGCTCTAACACCTTTTCATGATAAAAACATTCAACAGACTAGAAATAGAAGGAAAATACCTCAACCTGGTAAAAGACATCTGTAACAAACTCACAGCTATCATCACATTTAAGGTGGCAAGACTGAATATCAGCACTCAAGACAAGAATGCCTGCTCTTGTTGTGGCCACTTCTATTCAACATTGTACTAGGCATTTTAGCTAGGGCAATTAGGCAAGAAAAGAAATTAAAATGAATCCAGATTGGAAAGGAAGAAGCAAAACTATATATTTCAGATAATATGACCTTATATATTAAAAATTTTATGGGATCAACAAAAAACTATTATAGCTAATAAACAATCCAGCAAGATTGCAGAATACAAGATCACTAGGCAGAAAATCAGTTGTATTTCCATGCACTAATAATGAACAATCCAAAAATAAAATCAAGAAAACAGTTCCTTTAACAATAACCACCAAACAGAATAAAATACTTAGGAATAAACTTAAAATAAGTTGAGACTTATACACTTAAAAGTAAAACAACATTGGAAAACAAGTAAAGAAGATCTAAATAAATGGAAAGATGTCCCACTTACTCTGCTGCTATTTTGAATTCCCCATATGAGTGGATTAAAAGACTTATTAATATTAAGAAAACAATACTCCCCAATTTAATGTAATCACAATCAAAATTTAAGGTGCCTTTTTGGCAGAAATTTATAAACTGATCCTAAAATATAGGAAATGCAAGAGACCAAGAATAGCCAATACAATTTTGAAAAAGAACAAAATTGAGCCATCACAATTCTTAATTTTGAAACTTACTACAAAATTACAGTAATCAAGACTGTATGATACCCTGGCCAGATGGCTCAGTTGGTTGGAATGTCATCCCAGACACCAAAAGGTTGTGAGTTCACTTCCTGGTCAGGGCATATTCAATCCCCAGTTGGGGCATGTACAGGAGGCAACCAATCGATGTTGCTCTCTCACTTGGATCTCCACCCCCCCCCCCCGCCCCCTTCCTCTCTCTAAACATATCCTTGGGTGAGGATTTAAAAAAAAAAGACTGTGTGGTATTGGTATAAAGATAGACATATAGATCAAATGGCCTAGAATTAGTTCAGAAATAAGCCCACACATTTATGGTCAATTGATCTTTGACAATGGAGTTGACGCCATTTAGTGGAGGGTGGGGTGTGGGGGTGGAGGGGAATCTTTTCAACAAATGATGCTGGGACAATTAGATATCTATATGCAAAAGAATAAAGTTGGACCTCTATCTCGCACCATATGCAAAAATTAACTCAAAATAGATCAGAGACGTAAGTGGAAGAGTGAAAACTATAAAACTCTTATACATAAACAGAGGTTTAATTCTGCATAACCTTGGATTAGACAAAATTTTCATGGATATAACACCTAAAACACAAACAAAAAAAGAAAAAAACATAAATTTGAGTTCATCAGAATTTTAAAATTTTGTGCCTCAAAGCCAGTGAGCACATATAAAAGATGTTCAATATCATTAGTTATTAAGGGAATGCAATAAGCACATGGAAAGATGCTCTATTTCATTAGTCATTAGGGAAATGTAAAACCACAATGAGATACCACTTCACCTTTACTAGAATGGCTATAATTAAAAAATTAGACAATAGCAAGTATTGGCAAGGATGTGGAGAAATTGGAACCTGTATGCCTTGTTAATGGGGATGAAATGTGGTGTGGCCACTGTAGAAAGTAGTTGGTAATTCCTCAAAAAGTTCAACATAGAGTTATATGGCCCACCAATTCTACTCCTAGGTGTAGACCCAAGAGAATTACAACATATTTTTACTTAAAAATGTGTATACAAATACTCATAGTAGCATTATTCTTTTTTGCTATTGTTGTTAATCTTCACCTGAGGATATTTTTTTCCCATTGCTTTATAGAGAGAGTGGAAGGGAAGGGTAGAGAGAGAAACATCGATGTGAGAGAGACACATGGATTGGTTGCCTCTAGCACGCACCCTGACAGAGGCAGGAAGTGAACCCACAACCCAGGTACATGCCCTTGACCAGGAATTCAACCCATGACCCTTTGGTGCATGGGCTGACGCTCTAATCATTGAGCCATACCAGGCAGGACGATAATAACATTATTCTTAACAGTCAAAACATAGAAACAATACAAATGTTCATCAACTAATGAATGGATAAACAAAAGATGTATATTCATACAATGGAATATTAGTCAGCCATAAAAATAAACTATTAATACATGCTACAATATAGATGAACTTTGAAAATATTATGCTAATATTACAGGGACAATCAGAATCATCTTGACTTTGATTCTTATAGGCTATGTAATTTGGAACAGTTCAGGAAATCCTTCCATGCTTCAGTTTCCTCATATAAAATGAAGATAATAGCCTGGCCGGCATGGCTCAGTGATTGAGCGTCAACCTATGAACCAGGAAAACTCTTGGTCATGGTTTGATTTCCGGTCATGGTACATGCCTGGGTTTCAGGTTCAATCCCCAGTGGGCGGCGTGCAGGAGACAGCTGATTGATGATTCCCTCTCATCATTGATGTTTCTATCTCTCTCTCCCTCTTTCTTCCTCTCTAAAATCAATAAAGATATATAAAAAAAAATCTTTGCTCCTGTGCGCCATGGACCTGCCCCAGCGCTAGCACCTGCTACCAATGCCTGGCACTGATCGGCCCAGTCGCTTGGCGACATCAGTGGCTGTGAGTGGTGGCTGCCAGCCCCAATTGCCCCTGAGGGCTTCTTCACCTCCCCCTGCTTCTGAGGGGCAATCAGGGCAGCAACTGCCGCTTGCACCCACTGACGCTGTCAGCGCCATCAGTGGGTGTGAGCGGGGCCAGTGCTATCAGCACATGGGAACGGTGGTGGGAGCAGGGCTGCCGACAGACTGGGGACCAGGAGCCACGGCTGGGGGCGTGGAGGATGGGCTGAGACCCGCCCCTGTGCCCACCGCAGCCTCTCAGCCCACAGTTCCTTTCAAGATGCATGAATTCGTACACTGGGACCCTAGTAGAATATAAAGTGCTTAACAGAGTGCATAGCACAATTTCATAACTGTTGAAAACTCATTATATCCCTCCTTTCTCAATTAATTCTGGAGTCATTTTGATGAACTCAAACTTATATGGTATGTTTTTCCCTGCTTGGAGTTAAAAACTTAAGGCGTTTCAGAGAATTTTAAGATAGTTATAGTTTAGTATTTGGTGTCATTCCCCCCCCCCCCCCCCACACACACACACACATATCTGGAATGGATCTCTAAAACTGTAACTCTAAATCTTGCACTGTAATAGAATCCTAAACTCTTAATATTACCAATTTAAGCCAAATATTAATTAAGCCATCTAATCTATCCTTGCTGAGCTATCCATATTGCGCTATCCTGCATATGCAATTTTTACTTTTAATATAATGATGTTGATTCTCCAATACAGTAATTCAGAATGGTCCAAGGTTTCCAGATCTTGATAAAATAATGCAAAAGTCATTAGCATTAGCACCAAAGCTTCCTTCCCACACATGCCAAAAGGTTAATACTATTTTTGATTCTGGACAGTATGAATATTTATTGGTTCATAAAGTCATATTGAGAAACAGAAATGAAAAAAATACAGGCTTTCCCAGTGACCGCACCCCCTCTCTAGTATAATTCTTAATTCCAGAGACTCTACCATTGGGGGGAAATTTCAACAGAAAAGGAGTCTTTGAAATAGGTGTAGTTGACTTAGTATGCTCTGAATCCAAATAGACTTTTACATTTAACTAACAATGCCAAGCCATTTACTTACTATTTTATTCATTTCAGTTATGCTATTTTCCCTTGATTGTGTGTGTTAACCCTATTACTTGTGTAGCTATTACAAGCTATTTTACCAGCTCAGGAGACAAATTTGATCACATCTTGTATCCTTCAAAGTAGATAGGAATCCAGGATCTTTTTAAGAGTACCCGTCTACGTTATCTAAGAGCCTTGGGTATTCCCTCATCTGGTTCAGTCCTGCTTCCAGATGCCTCTCAGAGAGAGAACTAGAGAATCAGACCAGGCTGCCAGATACCAAGGCTTGAAATGACTTTCTATTGCTAGTCCTATACTCTGATGCATCTTGGGATGGTGCAGTGATTCTCTTGATGGTTCAGATTTGTGTACAGCCTTATCTGTGCTTGGAATAATAAAAGTTGGTTCACACTGACATGATCAGCTCTTACTCTCAAAGCAGGAACACATGGTGCCATAACCCATCCTTCTCTGAATCAGTCTAGGTGTTGCCATGGAGCCAGGAGGCCCACTCCAGACTGCTTCCTCTTATAGGGATTTCCCTCTTGGGTGGTCTTTACTTTCTTCTACTACTAGTAGAAGACAATCTGAATCTAGCAGAGGCATCTAAAGATGTTAAATCTCAAGAGATGGGAGAAGTGGTAGAGTTGGCAGTGCCACTGTTTTTTCTCATGTTTCCTTTCTTGATGTCTATGAAAATTTTCTTATTTTTTTCACAGTTATCAGATCTTTATGCCAAGTTGTTATTTGGAGGGGCTGCCTCTGTCAAGCCACAAAAAGGGCTTATTACTCTCCCCCCAGGGCAATCACCTGACAGTTACATAACTGAGAGGAGTCTTTCCAGGGTGTCTCCCAGAACAAGTTCTGTTGTAAGACACTTGCCATACCCACCTAGACAGACATACTGCAGCAGATTTCATGTTATCTTCTCCTGAAGGAAAGAAAAAGCATTAATGTTCCAACTAGACACTATACTATGCAAGGGATTCACAGAAGAAAATTCAGTGGAGACAAGCTTTAAAGTTAGCCTGATCTCACCTGGCCAGTGTGGCTAAGTGGTTGAGTGTCTATTAATGCACCAAGAGATCGCTGGTTTGTTTTTTAAAAAATATATTTTATTTATTTCAGAGAGGAAGGGAGAGGGAGAGAGAGATAGAAACATCAATGATGAGAACATTGATCAGCTGCCTCCTACATGGCCCCCACCACCACCACCACCACTACTGGAGATCGTGACCGGGAATCGAACCATGACCTCCTGGTTCATAGGTCGACCCTCAACCACTGAGCCATGCTGGCCAGACAAGAGGTCTGGCCAGTCAGGACACTTGCCCAGGTTGCAGGCTTGATCCCCAGTAGGGGGTGTGCAGGAGGCAGCCAATTGATGTTGATGTTTCTCTCTCATCCATGTTTCTATCTTTCTATTCTTCTCCATTCTGTGTCTCTCTAAAATCAATAAAAAGATATTTTTTTAATAATTAAATCTTTATTGTTCAGATTATTACATTTGTTCCTCTTTTTTCCCCCCTTAACTCCCCTCCTCCCAGTTCCCACCCCACCCTCCGCCCTCACTCCCCACCCACTGTCCTCATCCATAGGTGCATGATTTTTGTCCAGTCTCTTCCCGCATTTCCCACACCCCTTCCCCCGCCAAGCATAGTCAGTCCATTCCCTTTCTATGTCCCTGATTCTATTATAATCACCAGTTCATTCTGTTCATCAGATTATTTATTCACTTGATTCTTAGATTCATTTGTTGATAGATGCGTATTTGTTATTCATAATTTGTATCTTTACCTTTTTCTTCTTCTTCCTCTTCTTAAAGGATACCTTTCAGCATTTCATATAATACTGGTTTGGTGGTGATGAAGTCCTTTAGCTTTTCCTTATCTGTGAAGCTCTTTATCTGACCTTCAATTCTGAATGATAGCTTTGCTGGATAAAGTACTCTTGGTTGTAGGTTCTTGGTATTCAGCACTTTGAATATTTCTTGCCACTCCCTTCTGGCCTGCAAAGTTTCTGTTGAGAAATCAGCTGACAGTCGTATGGGTATTCCCTTGTAGGTAACTGAGTTTCTTTCTCTTGCTGCTTTTAAGATTCTCTCTTTGTCTTTTGTTCTTGGCATTTTAATGATGATGTGTCTTGGTGTGGTCCTCTTTGGATTCCTTTTGTTTGGGGTTCTCTGCACTTCCTGGACTTGTAAATCTATTTCTTTCACCAAGTAGGGGAAGTTTTCTGCCATTATTTCTTGAAATAGATTTTCAATATCTTGCTCTCTCTCATCTTCTGGCACCCCTATTATTCTGATGTTGGTACGCTTGTAGCTGTCCCAGAGGCTCCTTACACTATCTTCACACTTTCGGATTCTTTTTTTCATTTTGCTTTTCCGGTTGGGTGTTTTTTGCTTCCTCACATTTCAAATCTTTGACTTGATTCTTGCGCTCCTCTGGTCTGCTGTTGGGAGTCTGTATAATATTCTTTATTTCAGTCAGTGTATGCTTACTTTCTAGTTGGTCCTTTATCACACCATCGAGGGTCTCATTAGATTTCCTGTACATCTCATCAAGTTTATCGACAGCCTCTAGAAGCCTCTTGAGAGACCTCAAAAGTGTGGTTTTGAATTCTATATCCAGTAGCCTGCTTTCCTCCGGTTCTGTCCTTTGTGGCCTGTTTCTTTGTCTTGGCATTTTTTTATGCTTCGCTGTGTCGATAGAGTGGCTTTCCGTGTTAAGTGTCCCAATTACCTGAGGCAGACACTCTTGGTGCACCCCCTTGTGGTCTCTGTGAGCAGTCTTGTAGTCAAGCCTTGATTGTTGTAGGTAATTACTACTTGACCTCCAGGCCAACTGGCTGTCAAAAATCAATAAAAAGATATTTTAAAAATAAATAAAGTTAGCCTGATATCTCTCTGATTTAATCATGGTTCTACCAGTTACCAGCTGTGTGCTCAAGCAAATAACTTTATCACTCTGAGCCCATTTAATAGTTCAGATAAGAAGTATTGTACTTTCAGCCCTAACCAGTTTGGCTCAGTGAATAGAGCATTGGCCTGCGGACTCAAGAGTCCCAGGTTCGATTCTGGTCAAGGGCATGTACCTTGGTTGCGGGCACATCCCCAGTGGGGAGTGTGCAGGAGGCAGCTGATCGATGTTTCTCTCTCATTGATGTTTCTAACTTTCTATCCCTCTCCCTTCCTCTCTGTAAAAAAATCAATAAAACATAAGAAAAAAGAAAAAAAATTTAAAAATAATGTGTTGATTTAAAAAAAAAAAGTATTGTACTTTCAGAAATAAGGAACTGAAAATAACAGCTTTAAGAAATTAGAGTTTTCACTTCTTCCATAAGGAGAAGTCCAAAAGTTGGCAATTGCAAACATCAGTTCAATAGCTCAAGATGGCAGAGCCAAAGACTCTGCAATTCTCCAGGCATTTCTGTCATAGTCACAAGATGGTAGTTGCAGATCTAGCTGGCATATCACATTTCAGGCAGGAGAAAGTAGTAAAGAGTGGGGAGAAGGAAGTGTCAGTGCTTGTTTCAGGAAAGCAAGAGCATTCCAGAAATCCCCAGCCAACTTTGGTATACATTTCATGGGCCAGACTTGTGCCATATGGCCTCTCCCGATTTCAAGAGAGTCTGTGAATGGAATTTCAGCTCTCTAGATTCTAAAGTATAAGGAGACGCTTAAAAAAGAGTGTGGAAATAGGTGTGGATAAATCAACCTACAGTATTTGGCACACAAGTGAAGACCGGAACAAAGGTAATAATAGCAGCAAGGATGGATTAAAGTGGATAAGACTGGAATCAACAATGCTCTTTGCTTAACTGAGGATGCACAGTGATGGGAAGGGCATAGGTCAGGGACCACAGGTTATTTTAGTGGGCTCCTGAAGGGTGTAATAAAGTTCTCAAGACAAAGTGGGCTGTCGGGAAAGATTAGTCCCCAAATGATGTTCAGAATCGTGATTCTGTGGACCTATAGTATGATCCGAGACTCCTCTTCCAGGACCAGGCCTTATAGAATAATGGGAACTACCTATTAGCCCTTGCTTGATTTTTAGCTAAAGTTTATGCCAAAATATTTCATTTGAGACTTTCCTGTTTTAGTTTTGTGTCCTTAGGTTAGTGACTGACTCAAACAAAAATTCAATCACTTTGTATTAAAAGGACTTTCATGGCATAAACAGGATGGATACAGGGCCTGCTGACCTCCGGGATCATCCCAGAGGTGTTGGTGAATGAGCTTGATTTCCGTGGGAGCTATGTGGCCGATCTATCGGAGCCCCTTTTACATGGGTATCCTATTATTTAACAGGCACTTTAAATTGAGACCAGCATCCTGATTCTCAAGCAGCCCGGCTTTTATTGGAAGTCTCTGCCACGTTTAAACATCTTTAATACATTTTAAAAATAGAATTGTAAAAGGCAGCAACCAGACTTCAAAGTGTAGACATGTTGGCCAGAATTGTGAAGCTGGCGACAATTTTCGCTGGTTGTAAAGCTCGTGGAACCTCTTTCAATCCCCAGAACAATTGACACGGAAGGGGTTCAGCACACATTCCTCCTGTGTGTCTCCTGGATGGGCCTGAACTGACCAGGTATAGGGGGCGGTGTTGGCAGGAGGTAGCAAGGCACTTCAGGGTAGATGTAGAGAGCACCAGCCAGAGCAAGCAGACCACAGCAGAGCCGAAAGAAAGCAGGCCAACTAAAAGAGAATGAGATGTAAGGAGGTACTGCCTATGCTTTCTGAGCTCTGATTTCCTTGCATCTCTCATCTCCTGCCCCGGTCTTCTTCTGCTGTAAAGATTTCAGACATGCTCTGCCCTTGGGTAAACCTGACTACTCTTTTTTTGTCCCCACTGAACTCTGTACAGACACTACACTCTAGTACAATGATTTCTTTACACATTGTATTCTGTCTCCTACTCCCAGCTTCAGGCTGTGAACATCTTGAAAGAACTGTACCTTATTCATCTCATGTACACAGCAAATTAAATGTATGTTTAAATAAAGTTGTCTCTAGGGAGTATCTGGGCAAAGATCTGGGTTGGGGGGAATTGTTAAGGAAGGGTATTTGAGTTTCCTTAGCCTAAGGCCATAGTTCTCAAAGTGTGGTCTCTGAACCAGCAGCATCCACATCGCTTAGGAATTCTTCAGAGGGGCACATTCTCAGGCCTGGCCTCAGACTTACTGAATCAGAACATCTGTATTTGCCAGGGTTCCCCAGAGAAACAGAACCAGTAGATGTTATATATATATATATATATATATATATATATATATATATATATATAGAAAGATTTGTTGCTAGGAATTGGCTCATGCAATTATGAAGTTTGACAAGTCCCAAGATCTGCAGAGTGACTCAGTAGGCTAGAGACCTAGGAAGAGAGGATGTTTCTGTGCAAGTCGGAAGGCAGGGAAAAGCTGGTGCCAAGGCAGGCAGGAATTCCAGTGGCCTGTGTTTAACAAGCCTTCCAGGTGATTCTGATGCACACTAAAGGTCAAGGGTCACTGACTAATATTTTTCAAATCTGTTTCCTCATCTGTAAAATAAAGTTAATAGCAGCAATCTCAAAGGGCTGCTCCAAATATGAAATTAAATGATATCTGTATAGTGCTTAGTCCAGAGCTTCTACATATTCATCACTTGGTAAAATGATTATATTTTGGGTTGCTGCATTTTGCTAGATTAGTGACTTTTGGAAAGCATTCCCAATATTGGCGTCATCCCATGGTGCGTTTGGGTTACTCACACAAGAGTTTCCTTTGGTTCATCTAAATTTCCAAGCTCACGAAGGTAAAGCCCTATCTTCTCAAAGCCCTGTAACATGTCCAGAGCCAAAAACAATTCCCGTTTACCCCCTTAGGCCCCCTTGCCCTTAGGCACTAGGGAAGATGGATTTCAGGCAGCAGTGGCTATGTGTGCTGTACAGGGAACACTCTTCGGGCCCATAGCTGGCCTACCCTGGGAAAGGAAAGGGCTGCAAAGAGCTGCTGCTCCAGAAGGAGGCCGAAGTGGAGGCGGTCCCTCCGCATCCCCGGACAGGACGTGAAGGAGATCAAATGGTCTGGAGCCCCAGTGTTCAAAGGCCAATTAAGACATTTACAGTTTTCCAATAGATTACCTCTGAGTCAGAATAGTTTAAAATTAGTCAACAAACCACATCCCTCCTTAAGGGAAACAGGCAGCCCCCCACTGCTTTACTTAATTCTCCCAGGCTGCTGGCATCGCCCCTCCCCACGCCCTGAAAATCCAATTTAACTCCTCTGTGTGTGCTGCACCAGATGAGCCTCTCCCCCAAGACAGAAAAAAAGAAATGCCTCTGAACCCATTTTCAAGTGGCATCCCCAAATAGACTGTTCCTGAAAGTGCATGCAGGTACACACTCAAATATATTCAGCAACCTAGGGCATGCTTCCCCCTGTGATTATAAGCAATGGGGAGGGCAGGAATACAATTTTCAAGGGCCATGTCTACTCAATAGATCATGCATGGAGGAAAATATGACCGGGATCTTAAATAGCTCCCTCCTTCCCAGGAGCTGCTGCCACATCCGCTCATATGGGTTCTGCAGAAGCACCACAGGGGTGGTTGAAAGCAACCAAGCTTCTGGCATTTCAGGCCAATGAAATCCCTGTCCTTTCACTCTCAAATAAATAAAGCTTTGAACATTATCATTACTATGGTTCTTTAAATGAGTCCCCACTGCCTCATGCTCCCCCCTTGCAGGGATTCCATTTGTCTTGGTGTCGGTGCCAGGTCTGGGAAGCTGACATCTCCTCAGCAGGGTGAAGATGCAACACCCTTCTCCGCTGGGCTGACCCTCCCTGGAGATGCCCAGTGGGGCTGAGTTACCACCTGGCGGGCTTTCCTCATTAGCCCTTCAGGCAGCACGTGCTCCAGTCTGTCAGACTCAGGCTCTGGGCAGAGAACTTCTAATGTTTGACTAGAAATTACTTAGGGGTGCTCTGAGTGTGACAGCTAGTTCATTACTACCCAATGTGTTCTGTCTGAAACTGGCAGAAATGGGAACATTTCTCCACTCAGGTGGCTGGGTAGAAGGAAATAGCCAGGGGAGAAGACGATAATTCAATCCTTGATATCACTATAACTCAACCTCCCTCAGCTGACTAGCTACTAAAACAAGTACTGGAAAGAAGTTTGAAAGGGGGATCAGTCGAACAAATAATGTGAAGGCGATACAGAATAGCATTCTTGCAACAACATGTTTTTCAGTTGACTTGGTACTAGGATATACAAAGAAGACCGAGAAATGGCCCCTCCGCTCAAGGAGCTTATAATTCAGTATGGGGAAATAAGATACCCACACAAATAACATACTGTCTGGTAAATGGGAACATGGGCCCCTTCCCATGCTCCAACTCACCCTGTCACCTGTGGAAATATAGTGAAGGCCAGCTGTAAGCAGATTGTGAGATGTTGGGAACCTGGCCAGCAACTCAGTCTAAGAAAAGTTCAAAGAGAAACTTCTGGATTTGAGGCTGGATTGTAAACAGCTAGTATTATGAACCAAGAGGACATGGTTTAATTGCCAATCAGGGCACATGCCCATGTTTCAGGCTTAATCCCCATTGTGGGGTGTACGGGAGGCAGCCAATGAATGATTCTCTTTCATCATTTATGTTTCTATCATCCCTTCTCCCTTCCTCTATGAAATCAAGGAAAAGATGTTTTAAAAAATAAAATGCAGTATGTTTTTCAAAAGGCAAAATATGGGAGACCCTGGTATTTGCCTCTTTACGTTGTTTTCCTTTCTAACTCACTTCTTTCCTAGAAGAGCCAGCTTCCCAGTTTAGGAATTGAGCCAGATATTCACTTTTTGAGTCTTCCTGAAAGGAAGAATGTGATCTTTTAACTGTGTTGGTTAGTGGTATTGAAAAGAAGTTAGCTAGGGGGCTTTGGGGGAAATTTTTACTTCTGATTTAAAAAAAAAGAAAAAAGAATAGCAACTGTCTTCCTTTTCTGACTTGAACATTGTCACTAAGGATGTGATGCTTGGAATTGTGGCTACCATCTTGGTATCTGAAGGGAAAGAGAATCACAAAGAAATTCATCCCAGAAATAATGGCCAATCCCAGAATGCTCTACATTCAAATTTATACATGCAATAAGAATTTTTATTTTTTTTAAGCCATTTTTAGTTGGATATTCTGTAACCTGCAGCTGAAAGCATCTGAAATCATTCACAAAAATTAGGGAAATCAGTTCAGACAGGGTGAACTTGATGAGCAAAGAAATGAGGTAGATCAAGTAGAGCATGCTTATTTCAGCAAATGTTTATAGAATATGGAGAGAACTATCATGAAATAAGGCTGCAAAGTAGGGACCAAATTTTGGAAAATTTCTATGACTGGGGTAAGGAACATGACTTTATTCTGAAGGCAATGGTGAGGAGACATGGAGGGCATTTGAGCAGATAACCTTTATAGAGCAGGGCAATAGGGAAGTTAACACTCAGGCAGGGATGTAGAGGGAGGGTTGACTAGAGAGAGACAGAGGTGAGGAAAACACATAGGATTTCTTTTGAAAAGAAATCTAATTCAGGAGTTATTAAGAATGTCCTCACGTTAGACTCCCCAAAGGAGGTTTAAAAAATATACAGAAATCTAAATCCCTCCCTCAAGAGTTACCGATTCAGTTGGTCCTTCCCCACTTCTTCCTTTCAGCCTGGCCCTTTGTGACCTTTTCCTATTGAAGTCTCTCTTAGATGATCACTGGATCCAGACATGCCCAGCACATTCCAGAGAAAGCCTTGCCCAAAACATGTCATTCATTTACTGAGCCAAAATGGATTAGACCAGTGGTTCTCAACCTTCTGGCCCTTTAAATACAGTTCCTCATGTTGTGACGCAACCATAAAATTATCTTAGTTGCTACTTCATAACTGTAATGTTGCTACTGTTATGAATTGTAATGTAAATATCTGATATGCAGGATGGTTTTAGGCGACCCCTGTGAAAGGGTCATTTGACTGCCAAAGGGGTCGTGACCTACAGGTTGAGAACCACTGGATTAGACATTTTAGCACTTGAGGAAACACTTCTAGAGCCAGCCGCCCATGATTTGGGAGATTCAGATGATGAAACCCACTTGCGTAGATTACTGTAGATGAAGCTTCAGAAGCTAGTTGCAGAGAAGTGAGTTATGCAGGAAGGGAACGTACTGATTGAACATTCACTATCTTTCCTTCACAGCATTGAGCAAGGCTGAATTTCATCAACTCACTAATTATATATTTAATATTGGGCTTCCTGCTGAACTCTGAGCTTCATGAGGGCAGGGACCAGGTATTCCTCTAAGCCTAGTGCAGTGTGCAGGCATTTAAAAAATATCCACTAAATGGGTCATCTGGCTTTGATGTGATCAGAATGGGAATAGTTAGCAATTTTATGTGCAAATAACTATCCAGTTATCTAAATTACCAGGAACATCATACAAAACTCTTTGCACATGCAAAGTGCTCTGTTGATGAATATAACAGTAACCAAAGCTTATGTTTTCTCAGAAATTCAACATGTAAATTTTATTTATATAGTAATCATTAATAATAATAATAATAATGATATTTTTTTTAGCATTTCTGTGATCCATGTACTATATTAAGTATTTCACCTACATAATCTCATATAATCCTTCTATTGAACACTTGAGTTGTCATAAATTTATAGACAAGGCAATTGTGACTTATAGTGGTTAAGTGATGTGGTCCATGTCCCACAGTTCTGGTACCTACTCAGGTCTGTCTGACCCTAAAAGCCTGTGTGCTTAAACACAATGATGTACTTCCTTTCAATTGTGGTTACATTAATTATCATGCATTATCAAAATTTTTACACTTATTCATGTATCCAGGAAACTTACTGAGTGTCTATTGTATGCAATGAATTGAGTATTAAAACACTTGAGATAAGGGTCCTCAAGGAGCTCACAAGCCAATAGGAGAAAGTCTATGATTTTAAAGAAATGATTGCAGTACTAGAATAGATTTGTTATTCTAAATAGGAAAGACCCAGTCAATTCTAACCAGAGGTCAGAAGAGGTTTCTCAGAGGCAATGACCCTTAAAATAATCCTGGAAGAAGGAGGTGGATTTGGACATGCAGATAAAGATGGGAAAGGCAATCAAACAAAGGATCATGGAACATGGTGTTGCTTCTTAGGACCTGCAAATATTTGTCATGGCCATATCAGACGGTATAAGGTGGGGAGGAGAGAGGAGAACCAGAGCCTCGACGTCAATGGTTTCCAAAAGGTGGTCCCTGGACCAGCAGCATCAACAATACCGGGGAACTTGATAGAAATGCAATACTTGATCTCTACTGACACCAGTTGAATTAGAAACTCAGGAAGAACCGTGTGATCTGTGGTTTGACAATCCCTTCAAGTGAACATTATTGAGAACCAGGGGTGCAGGTCATAAGTAGTAAGTTGAGAAAAGGCTCTATAGTATTTTTTCACAACACCATTGCCTAGTTAGAGCACATTGTCTAAGATTGTCAGGGCAGGGGGCTGTTCTTAAAGACCATTTCAGAACTCTTTTAACTAGATTGGTAGTTTTCAGGATTTTTTTTACAAAAATAGCAATTCAATAACCATTTATAAGGTATAGCAGAACAAATGGTTTCCAAACCCTGTTTGTGATTTGACTGGGACCTAAAAACGCCCTCTCATCTCGGGACATTATGGGAAGAAAAAGCATTTGCATGATGCATGAATGGTAGGACAGTTTTACTGCTCTTTGTGTGACAAATTTGTTGAAAACAGCATATAATGCTTTTGGTTTGTATTCAGCTCTAACATCTTATTATTTCCAAAGATTAAATTATAGTCTAGTAAATGAAATGGGCTACGTGGTCACTTCTTCGTGGAATCATCTTCTAGTGGCAATTTTGAAATGTGCAAGCTCATCTAATTGAAAACAGAAACAGTGATGTTCCTAAGAGATTTTTGAAGTAGCATCTGATGGTTTACAACACTGGTTGTACAGAGCTAAGAGTGTCTTCATTGGGGCTGCTGGCCTCTAAAGAATGGCCCAATAAGTAAGAAACCTAGAGCCACAAACTCTACCTCGGTACATTTGCCAGAGAAAGGTAAGCAAATGGCATGTGAAAACAAAGGCAACAGAATGCCAGTTAAGCCCTAGATTCTCAAAGAGAGGCTGGCTAACAGACTGATTATGACAAAGTCTAAGTCCGCCACCAAAATAACAAGTCTAAAATGGATAGCCACCATAATGTTTGTCGTCATGTAAACCAAGCCTGAGCAAAGATGCTTTCCGGTTTAACTTACTGATACTAACACATGCACATATCGTGTGGCTCTTACCAGACCCTACCCATCCACCTGCTCCACATTCTCACTTGCTTTTGGCTTATCTGAATCTATTCACATTAATACTCACCTCAAGTACCTGTCCTCTGCAAAACCACTCCTGTTAGCAATTTCCATATGTCTGTCTTAGCAATTTCTATTGCATGTATTGTTTATGCCAGTGTTTCCCCAAATGTTATCCAACTTCTATTACTACCTTTACAAACTTTGTTATAATATATACTATCCATTCTATCGCTTACATGAATACTTTGAAATTTTTTAAAAAGTGGTTCCCTTTTTGATCAAATAAATGTATTTAAAATTAACTTGATATCAATGCTACAAAGTGGAAAATCAACATTTGCCACAAAAAAATAGAAGCACACATTTAATATATATTATAACAAATATATAATTATTTAAGCAAAAAAATATTTTATCCACTTAGCACTTTATTTTTTAAATATATTTTTATTGATTTTTTACAGAGAGGAAGGGAGAGGGATAGAGAGTTAGAAACATCGATGAGAGAGAAACATTGATCAGCTGCCTCCTGCACACCCCCTACTGGAGATGTGCCCACAACCAAGGTACATGCCCTTGACCAGAATCAAACCTGGGACCCCCCGGTCTGCAGGCCGACACTCTATCCACGGAGCCAAACCAGTCAGGGCTCCACTTAGCACTTTAAATGATCATGCTTATCACCATTTGTTTTGCAGTAGAGTTCAGTACAAATTCTACACTGTCCAATGGCACGGATTCTCAAAGTGTGGGCCCTGAATAAACAGCATTGGAAAAATGCAAACTCTTGGGCCCACTCCAGGCATACTGAATCAGAAACTATAGGGCCAGAGCTTAGACATCTACGTTTTAACAAGTCCTCCAGATAATTCTCATGCAATGCCAAGGTTTGAGAACCACTGGGTTAAGGGATAGATTTTACTGTGGAAATTCATAACTAATGGACAGCGAGAAGAAGCACTGTATGTAGCTAGCAGAGGGACCTTGCCCCATTTTTTCTCTTTCTCCTTCTTCTCCTTCTTCTCCTTCTTCTTCTTCTTCTTCTTCTTCTTCTTCTTCTTCTTCTTCTTCTTCTTCTTCTTCTTCTTCTTCTTCTTCTCCTCCTCCTCCTTCTCCTCCTCCTCCTCCTCCTCCTCCGCCTCCTCCTCCTCCTTCTTCTTCTTCTTCTTTTTGTAAATAAGTTTTTATTGATTTGAGAGAGAGAGCATGACATTGATCAGCTGCCTTCTACTGGGGATCAAGCCACAACCTTAGCATGTGCCCTGGGAATGGAACCCGCAACTTTTGGTGCACTGGATGATGCCCAAACAACTGTGCCACACCGGCCAGGGCTGCTGTTTCTTTTTAAAAGGTAAGTATGAGAGAAAACCTGTCAGTGGGAAGACAAGGTAGTCTGGGTTTGTGTGCCAGCTCATTCCAAGAGTTGTCCGGGAGTACTAGCTGCACAGAATGTATGGGAAGTTGCATCTACTCCTCCCAGGGACGAGGAGCTAACATTCCCATGAGAAACAAGATGTTCAGGTGCAGCCTCATCCTTGGGGAAAAGAGGGCACTCTGCAATCCCAGCTGGCTCTCTGCGTGAACCATTCTGAGGCAGCTCTCAGGGCCACTTACAGGTATTCCTGCCCAGGGCTCTATATCAGAGGCACCCACTGTACAATTTTATATGGGTTTCTCTGTGGCATTACACTCAAACTGTTAAGTAGCTCTTCCTCTATTGGTACTTAATTTTCAAAACTTCCTGTGTTTTGTCCCCAAGCACCTTGTGTTTTCCTTTGTCTTCTCTGTGGCAATAAGGTAACTGAGAATACTGAAGCACGGAGAAGTTAAGCGATTTGCTCGAATTCTCACATTTAGAGAGTGGCAGACATGGTGAAAATCCATGTCTTGATTTTTTGTTGTTGTTGTTAATCCTCACTGAGGATATTTTTCCATTGATTTTTAGAGAGAGTGGATGGGAAGGGGAGAAACACAGAGAGAGAAACATTGTTGTGAGAGAGACACCGTGATTGGTTGCCTCCTGCAAGTGCCCCTAGCAGGGCTGGAGGTCGAGCCTGCAACCGAGGTATGTGCCCTTTTCAGGATTCAAACCCAGGACCCTTCATTCCACAGGCTAGTGCTCTATCCATTGAGCAAAACTGGCTAGGGCCATGTCTTGATTCTTAATGAGGACCATAATCCATCAAAAATGGTTGCTTTATCAGACATGTATGGCACATTTCCTTACACTGCATTTTTACCAACATATAGAAGCATATTATACGTGAGGTTTCTTTAAGCTAAATGTACTACAATGCTCCCCCCTCTAGGAGTATTTACCAAGTGTTTATATTGCCTATGGAAGAGAGTTATTTATAAGTAACTTATAAAGAGGAGTTACTTGACTGGCCAAGATGATTTTTCTTCTGAATTACATCCTAATATGTATAGCTTTCTTGCTCTCAGCTTATTCCACTTGGAGCTATACCCTGCACAATTTACGTCTATGAACTGCTGAACATTTAAGCAAATTAAGTGTCCAAAAAAGTCAAACACAAATTGTATCTTGGTGATTTATACCTTCATAAAGCAAAACACATACAGTGTGCCGAGCACAGGCTAGATTTATAGCACCAGTGGTTAGGGAAAATGAATAGACATCTTTTAGAGAGCGAGTAAAGAATCGTGCATGTGTGTTTAATTCTTGACCATGGAGATTTTCCCCCAATGATATTTATCTTACAAATCATCTTCAATGCTAATATGCAATGTAAACCGAGAATGGGAAAGATGTACAAGAATTCTGGATGGGGATTTAGAAGCTAGTGAACTCTCACCAGAGCCCAAAACAGGCAGGCCCCTTGAACTGCCCTGCATCTTCCATCTCTAACCTCATACCCTCGGGTTGTGCCACTCTTTCTTAATAGTGTAAGCTAAGTAATTTCACTTAAACATTGGAAGATAGAAAGTGAGAAAATAAGAGTGCCTGAGTAAACCAAAAAGACTAAGAGTTGATTCAAATCTCTACTAAAATATAGGGTGTCCCCCAAAATGTATACACACTTTGAATAATTATTAATTCCAATGGGTTAAATCTGAAAAGAAAGAAACATTAATTGTTAAAGTGTGTATACATTTTGGGGGGAAACCCTGTATTTCTAGGGCCCCATGGCCTTTATAGATAAAGTCAAGTGAGAACATAGTGCATGGAAAAAGCATATGTGCATTGAAGTCAGAGGAACAGGTTTGAACCTCCACCTTTCCACTTACTGGCTGTAAGTGCCAGATTTCCTTATCGGTAAACAGTGATTAACAGTATCTACTTCAAAGCGATGTTGTTTGGAGTAATGAGATAATGATTGTGTGGCAGGTGGCCTCTAAGATAGCTCCCCACAACCCCCACTCCTGGGATTCATGTGCTCATCTTGAGTATGGACTGACCCTTGTGACTCACTTGCAATGCATAGAATATGGCAAAAATGATGGTGTCATTTCCAAGATTAATTTACAGAAAGAATCTGATGTCTGTCTTGCTTACCCTTTCTTGCTCACTTTGATGAAAGCCAGCTCTCATCTGTGAGTTGCCCTCTGAGAAATGCGGGTGGCAAGAAACTGAGGGAGGCCTCCATCCAACAACTAGCAAGGAACTGAGGCCCTTTGGTCCAATAGTCCAAGATGAGAACTAAGTCTTGCCAACAACCACATGAGTGAGCTTGGAGATGGATTTTACCAGCTGAACCTTAAGTTAATAGGAAATAGATTCCTTAATTTTAGCTTTAGAGTAGGCTCTAAGTTCATACCAAGGCTCCTGACCCGCCAAAACTGTGAGAAAATGAATGTTTGCTGTTTTAAGCTGCTAAATTTGGGAGTTTTTTGGTATGCAACAATAGATAACTAGTACAGGTTGTAAAGTAATCAGCACAGCACCTGGCACACAGTATATTCTCTGTAAAGGATGGCTATTGTTATTCATGTTTTTGTGCACATAAAGACTACACACTGATGATTTAATCACTCTACTTCTCTCTAGGCTTCCAAATAAAGAATGTTTCGGACCACAAAGTGTCCTTGTTAATTTATGGACAATGTTTTAGCCTAAAATAATGAACATTATGCCTCTGGGAAAAGAAAGTTTATGGAAGTGGCATAAGATAAAATGGCATCTCCTGAGTAGAGGACACCGTTTTACATGTCCCAATCCTGAGGCACTGGGTTAAATCAATCATATCTGAGCTGTAGAGTTTAGACATCTTGACTGCAGTGCACAGTGGCTAAAATCTCAGCAAAATATTCAATCTTGTGGCACCTGTTTAATTAAAAACCTGACATTCAGACCCTACAATGTGTTTCCTTTTGGAGAAAAGCCACCATATAAGTGAGTACTGGACAAACCAAAGATATTTCAATCAAAGGGCAGGTTGTTTGTTGTTTTTATCAAAGTCAAATGAAATTTATCCTGAAAAAAAAAATAACCAAAGATATGGAAACAGATTTATGTACACGGATGTTCATTGCAGCATTACTTACAAAGTTTAAAAAAATAGGAGGCAATATAAATGTTCAACAATGGGCCTACTGAATGATTGCTAGTGTGTTCATACATTGAAATACTATGAGGATTTTAAACGTGTTATAGGAATGTTTAAGAAGCTGGGGAAATACTCATATTGTTGAGTTTTTAAAATGTGTATTTAAAAAAGTATTTTTGTTTGCACACAATTGTGTGTGAATGAGATTTCCTAGCCTTTCCTCTTTTCTAACCTTTCTGCCCACCAGCACCACAGTTTATTTCCATTTCCTACCAAAGAAAGTCTCATTACAGTTGCTGTTATTATTGTTGTCAAAAAAACAGGGAGTACAGGAAAGAACAAAGGAAGCGGGGAAGGAATTAGCAAAGGGAGTAATTTAATTTACATAGCGGGGGAGGTGGGAAGGGAAAGGAGCAATAACAGTGAAGTGGGCTGAAGGCAGACATGGAGCTGTTGAAACTGTGCTTCTTAATTGCGAACCCCTGATAGACTGAACCACTGGGTTCCAGTTTTGTTAAGTATGACATATGAACAGGAAATAAAGAAAATATACCCCTTTGTTAGTCACCAGGGGTATAGTTTGGGGCATATTTGCCTCCATACCCCAAAGCAATTTCTGCCCACCAAAGGATTCTAAATTAAAGCCAAGAGGATGTAAGTTGAGCCCTTGTGCCACGGGTTGGTCTTCGGTGTCAGAAAGAAAGCGTTTAAACAAGTTACCGTGGACCATGACTTAATCTTGAATTCGCCTCTCCATTTTCTGACATGAGTTTGGTGCAAGAAGACTAAAGATGCTTACTACATGGGAGGTGCCCTGCACAGCAAGGCCCAAGGCAGAGCCACCTGGAGTAGCTCAGCTCTAGGTCTTGTGAAGAATTTCTCCTTTTTGTTGTGTTCTTCCTTGTGTTTTTCTTTGTTGCTTATCTTTACTCACCAGCCAATTGATAAACTCTAGCAATGCATCTCAACTGAGCAGCAGTACCAATGAATCCAAGTCTGGTTACTCCTGGGGATCTTAATCAATCACATATTCTGATTCAGTAGGTCTGGGGTGGGGCCTGAGAGCATACAATTCTAATGAGTTTCCAGGTGAGGCCAGTTCAGCTGGTCTGTGGATAACATCTAGATAAGTACCAAGGTATAGAACTAAGATGAGAGTGTGTGCATAGAGGAAACGGACCTAGGAGGCTGCTCCACCTGCTTTGTATTGACCTTGGACTAAAGGCACGAAAGGAATGTGGTTCTATCTACCTTGCCAGGTCTAAAGGTTCTAAATGAGGGTGCAGCTTTTAAGCCTTATAATACTGAATAGTACATTTCTCCTGGAGTGCCTGCCCTACAGAGTTTCTTAAGTTACTGAGAGTTGCAGTGAAAGTCAGATTATATATATATTAGAAAAATATGCTAGTTAACCGGGATGCCGTAATGGGTCGACCAAACAGGAGGAGGTTGTGCACGCAGCATCGGGGGCGGGCGGCAGGGTCCTCCATGTGCCTGTGCTGGGGGAGGGCCTGATCAGCAGTGGCTGTGGCTGCTTCAAGGGCTGGAGAGGGAGTGGGCAGCGCCACACGATTTCGAATTTCGCGCTGGGCTCCGAGTCCTATATAATAAAAGGCTAATATGCAAATCGACCAAATGGAGTAATGACCAGTCGCCCTGACGTGCACTGGCCACCAGGGGGCAGATGCTCAACACAGGAGCTGCCCCCTGGTGGTCAGTACACTCCCACAGGGGGAGCGCCACTCAGCCAGAAGTCGCGCTCACAGCTGGCAAGTGCAGCGGCCATGGCGGGAGCCTCTCCCACCTCTAGTTCAGTGATAAAGTGGTAACCTCCAGCTGGTGGAGTCATATATGATTTTAATCTTCTTTTTTATGCTTCTTTCTTGTTTTCTCTATTAAATATATATTCTTACTTGAAAAAAATCAAGGTAACATTTCTTAACTGGTTTCTTATTGAAGAATCTCTTTGTTTTTATTGGCAAAATGCAGATTATTTTGTTTCTTAGAAAATGTCATGTTCTTAATGTTTTTTTAATGATCTTAGATTTCTGGGAGCAGCTAATGATTGGCTATAAGGAAATAAGGAGGACAAATAGAATGGCACTGGTTCCACTTGATAAAGAAAAGACTCAAGAGGAGTTTTCAGCATTATCAGAGCTAAGTCCATAGAAGAAAGGGCCTGTTTACTTATTTTTTCCCATTGAGGAAAGAAGGAAAGATCAGTTTGCATTTCAGCAGAAGAATTGAGGTGAGCATTAGAAAATCATTTCCCAATGGCAAATATTCTTAAATAGAAAAGGGGATTACCAAGGGAGATTTGTAATTTCTATCCTTGCCAACCTTTAAAAAATCTATACTTGTGAATTATTAAGTCTGTAGATGATGTGTGGGCTATATAAAATCCCAAAATGATATATCCTTTTCACTTATTATATTTGGGCCACTTCTGTTTGTCAAAAATTAGCAGAAGTGAGGGAGTATAAATTAATGCTAGTAATCACAAAGGAATAATGTAGTGAGAATCTTAAGTGCTATAAATAGCTTAAATAATGCAATCCAAAGTCAAATATAAGTGATTTTTGGTTAACCACAATTTGGGATTACCCACACCACTGCTCTATTAGTACAAGTAATTGAAAATTGACTCTGTAATCAATCCCCATTTCTTTGATTTAATTCAGGTGAATTCCTCACCAAGGCCAGGGGAATACACTCCATGGCTTTACAAAGCCCCTTGTGTCCTGAAGGATCTTTGGTTATGATATTGAAAGATGATAGATTTTTGACACAGCAAAATTATTCAAGGCAGAGCAGTTAAATTGTCCCTTTTGGTGCCAATATACTTCCATTAAAATTTTAATTAACTTTTAATTTTATTGAATCAGTATGAAATCTATATGTAAGTTGCTTTGGCTTCTCTAGGAACTTATGAAAAACTAAAAATGTAATACATTTTCCTAAGGATCTGTGTTACCATGATTAGGCCCTACTGATGCCATCCTAAGTGGGTGAAGTGGTGTATCATAATAAATACTGACTCACCATCTTCTCCATCTCAGCAGAGACCTGATCTTCCTGTGGGAGATGCCACCTCAGTGACAAGAACCACCATCCATCATTGTCAATGATAACACTTGAGAGCCTTTTTTTTGCTCACTTTTCCTCCTATGCCACTTTCTTTTAATTACCAAGCCCAGCCAATACTGTCTCTTATTTTTTCCATCCATTCTCTTCTCTCCATCTTCACACCCTGGTGTAGGCTACCATATTTTCTCATCTGATTCATTCTACAACTCCCTAATGGGTCTCTACTTCTAGGCTCACCATCATTCCCCCCACCCTGACCCCAATCCAGGCTATATATGTGAGTCAGATTTGATCTTTCCATACAACAAATCTAATTGTACCACTCCCTGGCTTAAAACTCTTCAATGAAAAACTACAAGTTGTGTGATTTCACTTATACAGATAGAATATAAATTGGTGGCTGCTTAGGACTGGGAAAATTGGGAGGAAATGGGGAAGTGACTACCAATACATATGTGGTTTTTGGGGGGAGTTGTGAAAATGTTGTGAAATTAATTGTGTTGATGGTTGGACAATTCTGAATATACTAAAAATTATTAAATAGTGTACAGTAAATAGGTGAATCATATGGTATATAAGTTATATATTCAAACATGTTATTAAAATACTAGAGGCTTGGTGCACGAATTTGTGCATGGGTGGGGTCTGGCCAATCCTCCCCTTTGGGCAGGACCGGCAGGAGTGGAGGGGCCACAGGCAGTTGGCTGGCTGGCCCCACCCCTGATTAGGGTGTTGGGGGCCAATCGGGGGTGGGGCCAGCTGGAGGGGCAGGACTGATCGGGGCCCGGATCAGGCTGGTTGGCTGCTGCAGTGAGTGTCATAGACACCAGTCGTTCTCGTCATTCTGGTCATTCTGGTTGTTTCGCCATTCCAGTCACTGAACTTTTATATACAGTGGGGCCTTGACTTACGAGTGTCCCGACTAACGAGTTTTTTGAGATACCAGCTGTATCTCAGCCAATTTTTTGCTTTGAGTTGACAGAGTAATTTGAGTTAACAAGCTCCTTAACGAGCTCCTTAACGAGCTTGGTCTCAGAACGGATTAAACTTGTAAGTCAAGGCCCCACTGTATACATATTTTTCATTGGCTCCACATTACTCTTCACATAAAGCCTGAGATTTTTAACATGGTCTGTGATGCTCTTTTAAAAAAAAAATCTTTATTGTTCAAAGTATTATAGATGTCACCTTCCCCCCCACGATTGACCCCCTCCATCCTGCTCCCACCCCTTTCCCAGGCCTTCATCTCACTATTGTCTGTTGACAGGTTATGGTGCTCTTGATTTACCCTCAGCCCCACCCCTATGAATGTCCTATGTCCATGTACTTTAACCACCCTGAATTTATTTGGGTCCCGTATACTTGACATCCTCTATCTTGCTTCTGGATTATTGCACTTGTTGTTCCCTTTACCATTCCCCACACCAATCCCCCCAATTTTTACCTGGATATTCCTACATATCTTCAATGTTCAGTTTAACTATTACTTACTCTGGGAAGCTTCCCTGAATCTTCTTATTTAGATGCCCCTTCTATGAGCTCCCTAAAATCTGTACTTATCATATACATGTGAATTTGCTTGTTTTCTTTTCTAAATTCTAAGTTCAGTGAGATGTCAATGTCTCTGTGATCACTCAGAGTCTAATATTGGTACCTAGTTCATATTGGATACTAAATAAGTTGAATGAAAGAATAAATGAATGCCATATTCAGGTTTTGTTCAAATGCTATCTTTTTTTTTTTTTCATTTCCTACTAGGATTATGTACCCAATGTGAGACTGACTTAATGAACAATGATGCTTCTATATCTTCACCAGCTACATACTAGAAGCTCTTTGTAATTTTCATAATTCTAATAAACTCCAATTACCAAAAGGCAATTACTAAAGCCAATGAGTGAACTTTTTTTTCTTTCAATTTTCATTTTCCATGACTTGTTTGCACGAATTTGTGCATGGGTGGGGTCTGGCCAATCCTCCCTTTTGGGCAGGACCGGCAGGAGTGGAGGGGCCACAGGCAGTTGGCTGGCTGGCCCCACCCCTGATTAGGGTGTTGGGGGCCAATCGGGGGTGGGGCCAGCTGGATATGTCTCCTTCTACCTAAATCAGCATTTTTCAAAGTATGGTCCCAGGACCAGCAGCAACAGCAACACCTAGGACTGTATTATAAATGCAAATTGTTGGGGTTTAGTGCACACCTACTGAGCCAGAAACTCTGGTGGATGGAACTCAGCAATCTGTGTTTTAACAAAGCACTCCAGGTGATTCTGATGCACACTAAAGTTTGAGGACCACTGTCCCAAACTAATTTGTGTTGGTACACTTAACTTTCCTTGTCACAGCAGGAAGTAGAGAGAACCATCCAGACTGCAAGCTTCCACAGCTGCTCCTAAACCAAGCTGATTCATAAAAGCTTTATAACTTCCAGGTATGGGTTTCCTTTCATATAGGCTACCAGGTGGTATAGATTAGACAATACGGATTTTTGAATATACAGTATATTTTCCTTGACCACACGAACAATGGTGGCAAAAACATTACTTAAGAAATTCTCAAGTTCACAAACTCAGTATAATCCCTATTATTTATAACCCAAGTTTATCTTTTTTTCATGGACATAGACAATAGTGTGGTGAAGGACTGGGGTGGCAGGTATTGGGTGGAGGGAGTCAATGAGGGAAAAAAAGGTGACATCTGTAATACTTTAAACAATAAAGATAAATTAAGAATAAATAAATAAATCTCATCCTTTATACTCTGTACAAACCTTCCTCAAACTCTTCCCCAGACTGTCACAAAGAGTGGGGCTGGCTGGATCACAGGCTGCTCCATTCCTAATTATGGTTCCCTTTATTTATATTTGGTTTTTCTCAGTAAAGTGCATTAACACAAGGAGGCCCTGCAAGTGGCACCACAAGGCAGAGTAACCTGTGCAGTTACATTCAACTGGACTTGCCTCCATTTGACTAAATTCAGCAGTGATATGATGGACATGCCCACTTCTATCCTTATGCAAATTTCTCTTCCCTTGATCTTTGTAATGGTTTTCTTCCTACATTGCCCATTTTTATGCTGGTTCTTCTTTCTCTTCCTACAGTATTTAATTAGATTTCCCAAACCTTTCCCAATATCTAATTAGATTTACATTTTGTATGCATATACACTCTGCTTTAGAGGAGTTATAAATTTGGCAATCATCTCTATTTAAATGATTCACAAAACTATATTTCTAGTTCTCATTTCTTCCAAACATCAAACCCACATAGTCAATTATCGAATGGCTATTTCCAACGGAATGTTTTATGATTTCTTCAAATTCTAAAATCAAACTCGTTTTTTCCTACCATATTCCATTATGTCAGCATCACTTTTCAGTTAACCAAACTTGAAAAACTTAGTTATTCTTTGAAAAATTTAGAGTTATCAATTTTCATTTTCACTACTCTTGTCCATTGCAACTTTAGCTGCAAAGATATCCTAATGCTTCTTTGCCTTTGCTCTTTTTCCATACCCCTGGCCCAAAATCATTCTGTTCAGTGCCGCCATTTTACTTCCTTGCTCAAAAATTCTCAATAGTTATTCATTGCCTAAAGATAAAATCCAAAGTCTTTGATCTGACATTCAAGAGATTATGTGAATTTGGTCAAAACTCCAACCTCAACCTCCACTATTACCAGCACAATCTCTCAGCTCCTATCCAAGTGGTCTGCTATTATTAACACCACCATCACCACCATCACACCAAGCAATAGAAGCTAGCATATACTGAGAGTTTACTATGTGTGAGGCATTATGTCAAATTCATCCTTTCTTTTAATCCTCACAACAACCTTATCATTTATCTTGCTATTATCATCCTCATTATATAGATGAGAAAACCAAGAATTACAAAAAGCTAAGTGACTTGCTCATGTTCAGATAGCTAATAATTGGTGAAGATGTAAGTTGAATCTAGATCTGTCTATGCCAATAGACTGCAAATTCTATGAAAGTAAAGACCATGTTAACTCTCTAGTGCTTAGCTCAATATCTGAACCATATGATCAATAAATATTCTTAATGGATATTAAATGAATTTCAGATAGCATCCTTGTAACTGCTGTGATCTCTTACTCTTATAATCCTCTAAATATATTTTGCTCACTCATATTTTAGTGCATTATTTTATCCTATTAACTCTGTTTTGAATATCCATACTGTCATCTCTGTCTTTCTAGATCCTACTCCATTTTCAAAGTACTCATAAAATCCTGGCATCCTTCACAAATGTTTTCACAGTATGCCAGTTCTTCTCTGAATTCCTAGAGGAAATATATTATACTAGAAGCCCATTGCACGAAGATTCGCGCAATAGGCTTTCCTTCCCCAGGCTGCTGGCACCGGTTTTTCTCCGGCACCCAAGACCCAGGCCTTTGGTCCGGCCGCAGCGGAGAAGCCACGCCTCTTCAGTCTTCAGTCTTCAGTCTTCACTCCAGCTGGAGCCTTCGGTCTTCACTCCGCACCTGCATATGCAAATTAACCATCATCTTTGTTGGGTTAATTTGCATAGTCGCTCTGATTGGCTGGTGGGCATAGCGGAGTGACACCAATTTGCATGTTTCTCTTTTATTAGTGTAGATTCTACTCATTTGCTTTTTATCATATCTTGCTTTGTGTGATTCCTTAACTTTTTGTATGTTTTTTTTCACCCACAGCAGATTACAAGTACCTTTAGGTGAGAGACTGAGCTAACTTTCAATAAATTGGCAGAATTAAATGAATGTATTTTAGAATGTCAAAGAAGGTTAAACAAAAGTTTCTAAAAGGAAAAAGCAATTTGCTCACAACTGTCAGTGATTATCTGACATTTGACTCCTTTTTTATTTCTTGTAGTGTATAGTAAGGGTAATGCTAATGGTGTAGCAGATAAACCCAAGAATTTTATTAGCTTAACACAATGGGAATTTATTTTTCTCTTATTTAACAGTCCATTGAAGGTGAGTGTCCTTCCTCTGTTTACTGATTCCATCCTTTGGCTTTGTACACTAACAACAAGAGAGAAGGTAGGGGAAGAGGGCAAAAAAGTCCACCCTCTTCTTATCTGCCTTCACTTTGAAGAAACATATCATTTTGACTTACATGTCACTGGAAAGAACTAGTTATATGGTCCTTCCTAGATACAGGAGGTAGAGAAAAACAAATCCCTGCTGGGCAGCTATTTCTCAACAACAGTGTCCTGAAAGGAGAAGGGTGAATGTTGGTAGACTTAGCCATCTCTGCCATAAGTGGTTAGTGAATATTTCTTATTTCCAGGGGTAGCAATGTGTATTTGATTAACCTTTAAAAAAACTCAACACAGATTTGATGTCTGAATCCCAATTCATGGCACTCTAAACATTCCTAATATAATCTACAAACAGCCACTGCTTATTGTATACAATAAGGGACTTTCAGACATTTAATTCACAGGCTTGGGGTTTCAGAGGGTTTGGGAATCCTCAAAGAGTTTTTCTCCCTCCCTTTCTTCCTCCTTCCTTACCCTTCTTGTTCTTTTCCTCCTCCCCCTCACCCCCTCCCTCTTTTTTATCTTTCCATTTCATGCTAGTACTTTTATACTTTGAGAGCACATTTTCCTTACTGATGCTGAGAAAAGAGGGTATGAACAGGAGAGGAGGAAGTAGGGAGATGTCTGAGTGGGATACGTGGGTCTTTGTTTACAAGAGAAGGACAAAAGTACAAGAACACAGGTGTTCCACCCATTCCCTTGTATTTCTATGCTACTTCCAACTGTTCTATTTTGTTTTGTAATTACTTGTGCCTACATGACCAAGCTTTGGTAATTCCCAACTTTGTCTTCCCCAATTGCCTCATTTATTGATTTCTGCGCACTTGCCCCCAAATCTCATATTCTGAAAGTACTATACTATAAACACTTAAGGTCTGGGGCAAGATTTTAATCATCTTTGTGTACCTGACATCTAGAAAAATGCAGGATGCTTATCTCATGTCTGTCAACTGAATGGGTGAATAAATAGATGTAAGTTGTCTAAACAAAGTGATAAGCCATGTGGTTGGTTTTATGCAAAGCTGATTATGGGCACAAGCGGAAGGACTATTTTAAGGGAGGAGTATCTTAGGATACAGGAATATCAGATACAAACAGAAACAAGGGACTTTCGAGTTGCCCTTCAGTTAGTGATGTGATTTCACAGCGTAGAGAGGAGGTAAAGCTTTGCTGCAGTCCTGTGGAGTGATAAAGACTGCGTGTTATTGGTGCTGAAACTTTCACGTCACCAAGGATGAGAAAGTTAATGACCAACGTAGTAGACTTTTTCTAAATATAAGGGGAGAGGGGAGTGAAATCTGAAAAGCTGCTGCAAAGGCAGGAGACCATATTGTTTATATTCAAATCAGCATGGAAGCAAAGGGCTGCTCTTTTTGAAAAGGGCTACATGAATAAATCAGAAAGCCAAGTGGAGAGAGGACTTGGGAAGATACATTGGTGAACTTTTCTTCGCTCATCATCCTTCAGAGGAGGCTCTGGTTCTAGCTTCATCCCCTGGGATGCAAAAGGGTGCTGGTTTAGGCTCAACTTTAGGTCAGCTGGGCCCAGCAGGTGTGTGAGTTGACCCTCAAATAGGCTTTGTGGGACCAACAGCACTTTATCCAGCTCTGCCATACCTATAAAGAAAGTCAGCCAGCCGCAAAGAAACTAGTGTGCTCCTGCCACCTTTTGCCTGTTATGCCAAATTCAAAAGCCCTAGATCTGCCTTCTATACCCCAGCCACGACCCCTTTGTTTGGTTTCCACAGGTCTCTGGGTATGGGCCGGGTGGTTGTGTTCTCTCTCAGCCTGTCCATCTGGAAGAGGAGGTGGGAACTGGCCTCAGTGAAGGGTAAGGAAAGACAATGGGAAATGATGTTCTAAACTTAAATTGTGCCAGCATGCAATTTTTAGAAACTTTTAAAAATAAAAACAAGATGACAAAAGGAGACACATGCGGTAGGGGTATTTTTGAGGAAAATGCCCATTTTAGTAGTATCTATAAAATATAAACCACCTCAGTTACATGATGTTTTAATTCTACTTAAGGACCAAGATTTCAGCAGCACTGAATGTGATATAATGCTGCATTTCCTCCCCCTAGTCTCCCTAATTTGTATTATTTTAACTCTCTGCTTATGCCAGTCTGACTGTTTGTAAAGTTTTGTCTTCTCTTTCCCAAAGGTTGTGACTCTGAGTGGGGATTCCAACCTTTCATTATTGTTCTGATGATCATCTCAGATGCCCCAAACATGGATAATCTCAATTTTTTTATAACACACAGATGTAACGTGGGGAAAAGCATATGAAGCTAGAAAAGACGAATAGAGAACAAGAGAGGGTTAAAATAACAAACCATAGTCTTCTGAAAACTGGATAGAGCTACTTTTCGGATCCATTTTGAATTTATTTTTTCCCCTGCCCATTTAAATTTAAACCAGGCAAGTTCTGTGTCTCCTGGAAGCATTGTTCCTTTAAAGCACTCTTTACTATTTAAACAGATACCGGTGAGATATTTCAATGCAGAGCCCACATAAAATCCCATATTAGGGATGATACCAAACTTAAAGAACGTTGTAAAATGAGAATGGAAAAAATGTACAAAATGAATTCCTGCCCATTTACATGCTTTCCGTCAGGCTACTAGATACCAAGCCTCTGTCTTTGTGTTAACACTGCAGATTAGGTCAAGTTTTTACCCCTCTGAGCTCTTTTCCTGTAAATGACGGGTTTTGATGTGAAACAAGCAACATGTCAAAGCGAGTTGAAAGATGTAGGCATTTTATGCCATGTCACAATGACAGGCCGGTGAATATTTGGGCCATTAGGGGCTTATTAGTGAATAAATGACCAGATGGTTCAGTGATGCAAGGAGATGGACAGAGCTGGATGCTCCTAATCAGCACTGTCTGTACTTGATGTCAAATCACATGACACAGTAACCCATGGATACCAAGGAAGAGTTACCATTAGCAAGTCAATTTGATATCTGGGTGGTGTAAACAGACTTATAACCGCACTTCAGGGCTGCCTCTGTTTTGAGGAAGGAAAATACAGTACAGTATTAAAAGACACGCACACAATAAACTCTAATTGTTATTTGGTAATTATACAAAGAATTCCTATCTTAGCTTCTCCTTTTATCTTTGAGAAAAGAATGCTGCCTAGATGCAGAAGACAAGCAATCATCAAAAATAAAGTCAAATTGAGAATACATTTGAAAGCGCAGTAAAACATGAAATAATAATGTTCAGCAGAGCGGGCCATTAGTGAAAAGATGCAGTTACCTTTTTATCAGAAGTAGGTGAAATACGAAGGTTAGGCCCAGAGCACAAACTACAGACTCACTATTTGCCTTTGCATATCGCACACTTATAACTTTCCAAATGTTGCTCGCCTTCACAGCCACCTGGGGCTTTTCCCTGAGAATGTAGAAGAGTATTTCTGAAGCCGAGTGCGCCTTTCTTTCTCCCCATCATTTGCAGTATTTTCAGACTGACAAGTGTTCCTTGCATGGTGAACACCTCCAACTACTACTAAAGAAAACACTCGCTCTTAAAACCTGAAGGAGAAACGGGCTGGAAATCAACCCTTACTTCCATGTTCTCTTAGACACCAGTGGGTTTAAGGGCACAGATTCAATGCATTATGCATCTCCCATGGAAAACGTTGGCAGGCGTTTCTCACAAGACCATCAATTAAAGCAGTTCAGTCTTGAGGGAGTGAAAACTAAACGATATTACTGTAAATTTTCTCTTTTACGGACACCTTTTGTTTGTATAGCATTTTACATTTGCAAAGCACTTCATGAATATCACATCTTTTCATTTTCCTTTTAGGCAAAAATTATTAGTTTATTTGATTAATCCTTCCTGGATCTACTACTGTGTGTGTCTACTTCTGGACAGGCGGCTGAGGACAGGGGAAATAGGGGGGAAATTCCTCAAAAGGCTCACAGTTGCAGTAAATGAGGCTTTTCAATGAGTACTGTGCAACATTTTATGCCTCTAAAAAGATTATATGTAATTCATGTTACAAAAGATAATTTTTAAAAGGTGACATCTGTGATACCACCATCCAATATAGGAACTAGAACATCATTAATAATGTTAAAGCTATGAATGTGCCCATCTCAGATCAGCACCTCACACACACACACACACACACACACACACCTAGTCTATACCCTACCCTCCACACAGGTAACTACAATTAACCCTAACCCTAACCTCTACTATCAAAAATAATTTGACCTCACATGGCTCTATTTCTAAAAAAGGTATTTTTTAATTTGCTTGTTTTATCCATCTATAAAAATGGTTTCACACTATATATATTTTCCTGAGAATTGCTGCTTTTGTTTTTATTCAAACAATAGATTTAAAATTTAACTATGTTGTTTTATATGGCTGAAATTCATTCACTTTCACTATTTTCTTCAGTAGTGTGAATATTCCATAATTGATGCATCCATTTTCCCATCTGTAGACATTTGGTTTATTTCCAATTTGGGGCTATAACAAATAATGCTGCAGAGAACATTCTTGTACAACTATACTGGTGTACATATGCACACGTCTCTCTAGGTGTGGGGTTTCTGGGTCATGGAGTAAATACATTTTCAACCTAACAAGATAATGCCCAACTATTTTCCAAAATGTTACCAATTTACACTCCTGCCAATAGTATATGAGGAGCACTCATTGTTCTACATCCTTATCAACACTTATTATTTTAATCTTGCCAATCTAGTGGATGTATAGTCAGCCTTAACAGCCACCCTGAGAAGTAGCAATTATTATCTATATTTTTACAGATAAGGCTCAAAATCACATAACTAGTAGGTAGTAAAATTGGGACTTGACCTTTGTCTCCAGCCCACAAACTCAGAATTCTTTCACTATACCACATTGTCTCCCTCCTCTTAGTCCCCACTGACTCATGCTCCAAAGTGTAAGCACAGTCAACATCCAGGAGCAGTACTGTGTTCAATTTAGGGCTCAGCCACTTGTTAGCTAAGCAACTTGGGCAAATTACATAACCTCTCTGTGCCTTAGTTATCACCTCTATAAAACAGTAGTAATAATAACCCCTATTTTATATGTTTGCTATTATATATTGTAATAGGTTACAGGGTTAAACAAGTTATTTCTCTCTCTCTCTCTCTCTCCCTCCCTCCCTCCTTCTCTCTCTCACACACACACACAATTAACTAGACATTTAAATAAACACATATCCCAAATTCCAATCATGCCCTGTAGAATTCCGTAGAATTCAATGTATTTGCTCTCACTGAAATGCCCTCTTTCTTTCAAGCAAATAGATTTTTTATTAACTACCTCGAACTTCCATGTTGTAGGCTGTCAAACACATCTTCGTTTCAAATGCATTCACATTAAAGCATTGAAAAGAACATTTTTGCTTTAGAACCAGGGTGACTTGATACCAGCGCAGTCAGTTTAAATGTTTTAAAAACATGTATTTTGTAGGTTAGGTGATATCCAAAGTCCTTTAGAGTACTTAACTGAGTTTGTCTGTATATATTCCTATGTGTGACAATGTAATCTTTTGTCTTCATTAGACTGTTTTTAGTTTTGATCACAATTATATCCCCACTTTAATATTCAGCAAGTAGTTTGTTAATTAAATCAACAAATGAAGGAATTTAAAAAAATTCTTTCCCAGAATTTATATGTCAGTCAAATGCTCCTTTTTTTAAAAAAGGTCTAAAATTTTCAATATGAAGTCCTTGGAACCTGGTGTGTTTCAGGATTTAGAATTTTCCCATTAAAAATTAATAGTGTATACATACTGCACATTATATGACATCCACAGCAGGACCTAGGAACTACCCAATAATCAAACACATTAAAACTTCTGCAGAAAAACATATAGATAGGCACATAAAAAGGGGTTTTCAGAGACCATAAATAGTATTACCAATATTATTGGTTCAAGCTACCCACCAACAGACTTATAGAAATGCTTAGTGTCTTCACAGATTTTTGGACTATAGAATTGTGGGTTAAAATTGTGGACTATAATTTTTTAAGTGTGGAAATTTTAACTTGTAATTCCTTGGTCCCTAATATATTTTATTCACACTATGGTAGCATCTTACACTTCATTCCTTGGTCTCCAAGAAAAACTATACTAGTAATGGTGTATTGGCATTTATTTTAATGGGCTAATGATTATCCCAGTGCCCTGAGGCCATAGAAATATACAAGCTATCCTAGGAGAGGCATAGCTGAATCTCAACAAATAAAAACTATTCCAAAAATTCAGAATTTGGATTCTTCATTCAAGATACTTATAAAGTATTTATTCTTAATTATTGGGGCATGGGGGGTGGGGGGAGTGAATTGCCTATACTTCCCTTTTTTCAAATTTTAGAGGTTTGATAATTTTTACTAAAAAAGGGGTGTTCCTCTCAGACACGGATGCAAGTTTTAAAGTCGATTGAAAATTCATAAAAGGCAAAGTTCATTGTATTTTACAAAGATCCAAATAGAAAATAACAAATAGAGAAGGGCCAGACTCTAGGGGCATGTCTATTATAGCACTCAGGTGGGAGGAAGAATAGTGTCGTGGGAATCAGACAAGCAAGACACCCCGTGTCCAATCATTCAGTTCACTTACATTTAAACTTGCCAAATGTCCCTCTCTACTTCCAAGGACACACACCTCTCCCTCTGACAGTGTCGTCACAGGGAACTGCCAGGGCCAAGGCACTGCCCTCTCTTTTTATCATCTTTAGGTATAATGGTGAGTCAGATGATATTCTGTACTCAACTCTTAGGATCTGCATGTGACTCAGAGGTCACATTGCCCTGTGAAAATAATAGCTTAGACATTTGTGAACCCTGTGTAGTAGGAGAGTTATTTCCCTTCTGTGTCTCAGTTTACCTATCTGTCAATGTGGGTGATAATAGAGCCCAAGTCATGCCGTTTTTGTGAGGATTAAATTATATTTAGTATGTGTTTGATTCATAGTAAGGGCTCTATTTGTGTAAACTGTTATTCCAAATTCATGTTAATTCTGAGAACCAAGCACCTCCTCACATCTTGGCAGTTACCTCAGTAGTAATCTGTAGCTTATGCTAGAACACAATAACATCTCCCAGTATGTTCCCAATAGACCTCTGACACTTTCCAGCACCTTGGTTTTATTCCCAATATTACTTACCATGTAAGGCTGAAACAAGGGGTTAATTGATATTATGAGTTCTTTTTAAAAAATAATATTTACTTCATTGTAAGCATCAGCTGTCTCCAACTTAGAAACGGGTTGAGATGCAAAAAGTTTATTTGTATGTGAGTTGTTCACATTTTGAAACACATTTTTCCATAGGGGCAATGTTTTAAAAGAGTTTAGGTACCCACGCCAACACCGTTAAAGGCAGTGAAGTGGGTATCTATCCCCTACACTGGAGGGTCTCAGACAAGCAAAACAGCTCACTGAGAACCAGGGTCCACCTGTTTGTTTGCCCAGACACTGCATGGGAGGGCATGTTGATGGCTGAATCTTGGCATCTTCATCTCAGAAGGAAACAATTGAAAGTCAGGAGAGAGGTTTGTTATACCCCATCTTCTAGTCACCATCTCAGAGGGAAGGAGTATGAGCTATAGAAGAAAACTGCCACTACCAAGATGGTTAGAAACTTCTGGGGCCTTGGTAACTTCCTATGTTTCATTGCTCTATTGCAGTTTCCTTATAGTGATCAGTAGTAGCTTCTTAAAACCAACTGCTCTTGGGATCCCACAGGACAGAGGGATGAATGGGAGTTATGTTCCACTGTAACGCTAGAGGGAGTAGGAGGGGGATCTCAAAGCGTAAAATGGGAGGTGTCTATTAAAAAGCAGGCTGTGTAAATCTGTGCCACCAATCTGCAAAACCATGAAGGAAAGATTGCACATCCCTTTGCTGGTTACTTCAGAAATGAAAACAAGTCGATGAGGTCACTTGAGGCTCATCAGTAACATTAAGTATCCATATTCTCAGAAGATAATAGTCTTACTTTTTTTCTCAACTTTGGCTGCATATTAGAATCATCTGGGGATATTGCTTTAAAATCCCAGTGACCAAGCACCAACTCAAACAATTACTTTGGAATCCCAGGATTGAGGCATCAGAAGTTGTAAACTCCCCAGATGATTCCAATGAACAGCTGTGTTTGAAAACCATTTTAAATATCAACCACTCCCAGGTGTCCTAAAATGAAGACTAAGGGGTATGGCCTCCACAGAGCTCTGAAACACTCCAAATTTGCAGCCTCTTACCCAAATTTCCATTTATACTTAAATATCCGCTCCTCCAGAAAAATCAGGGACAGGATTTGACAATAGATTCAGTGAAGCTGGTTACTCACATTATTATTTGATTTGCTAAGAAAACAAGATTTTCAACCGCAGTATTCTTTAAATGTGATAGCAAAATACTTCAAATATTTTGGGTGCAAACTCAAAGCGGGTCCTAGAGATTAATTTGTCCCGTCATATGCCAGGCACTGTGCTGTGTACGGGGATGAAACAACTTGGGACATGCAGCTTAACGTCAAATGGGGCCCAAGTCCAGAGAAACAAAGGAGAAAAAACTCACTTATGGGCTTGGGTGGGGCTTTTGCAAAAGAAGGGTCCATTGACAGAAACTCAACGTTTGCAGTATAGTGACTTTTCATTGGCTGAGCTATGGCCGTCTCCCATTGGCTGAGCTGTTACTGGGTGAGGCGGAACCTTTCCTTCTCCCCGCTGAGGTGGTAATGTGCTACCTCTTCCTGTCAGAGATAGAAGGTATGTCTCTTCCTGCTGGGCTCAGTAGTGTGTGCATGAGAGAGGTCTTCTCTCTTGTAGCTCCCTGACTCCATTTTAAATGAGGTTTCTGTTTATTAATTTCGCAAAATAAGCTACACGGCCCACCCCGAAGCAAGGAGTTACGCCTGTGAAGACAAAGTCACCTCTTTTAAATAATTGTTTTCTGGGTCACAAATACTGATCCCATGAGTGTAGTATTGCTGGGTGGGTGTGGCGGTGCCCGGTCAGGTGAATTATATTTCCTAAAGAATGGACCCTCCAGTTTGATAGTGGTTCTATTCGCTCTCCCTGTGATAGACAGGGTGTCCCCCCAAAATGTATACACACTGCAACAGCTGGTAGCTCAGTTTTGAAAATGAAATGTATTTTAAACACTGCCTTTATAATAATTCAAAGTGTGAATATACACTTTTGGGGGAAATCCTGTAATATGCCTTTTCTCGTAGGAGTGCCAGCCTGGGAGGTGACTTGGTGTGTGCCTAGCTGTGCACATGGCTATTTGCTTGCCCCCAGTCCTAGGATAACTGCCACTATTACATGTGGTCTTCTTAAATTGTTCAGAATTAGTTACCCGTAAATCTGTGTTTTTAGGAGAGAGGATCCGTGGCTGCTGCTTTCAGAGAAATCCGGTCGTGTGATTCGTGTGTCCATATCAAATCTCTTGCATCCCAGTTGCTTCGGGGGCTGAGGAACTGAGCGTCTCCAGGTACCGTAAGTATGTCGTTTCTTTCTGCTTTGACAAGGTTAGCATCTCTGGTGTTTACTGGCAAATCCCCAAGCTTCCTGGAACTTGTGTCATTAAGCATGCAGTGGGGTCTGACTGCAGACGATGCAGAGCACATTACGCAGGCAAAATCAGCCCAGGTCTTGAAAAGTCTCTGCATAGAAAACGAGCGGCTCTCATCAGTGGTTCTCAACCTCCCTAATGCCGCGACCCTCTCATACAGTTCCTCATGTTGTGGTGACCCCCAACCATAAAGTTATTTTCGTTGCTACTTCATAACTGTATTGTTGCTACTGTTATAAATCGTAATGTAAATATCTGATATGTAGGATGTATTTTCGAACGACCCCTGTGAAAGGGTCGTTTGACCCCCAAAGGGGTCGCGACCCACAGGTTGAGAACCACTGCTCTAAATGATTCTGTTAACACATCTGACATCTCACACTTCTCAAGTTCACTGCTGCAGAGGATTCTAGTTGAAATGTGTACTCTCCCTTCTCCTAGTCCCTTTCCCACAAAGGGCTCCACATATATGTTATGATCAATCCTGATACTGCTGGAGAGCCACAGATTTCTGCAAAGGTGTGTTATTTTTTCAAAGAACTGCAGATGAGAAGAGAAAATATGCAAAAGATAGGTAGCAGGTGAACCAAGCAATTGTCAGGTAAGTTGTCTCAACACTCTTTGCGAGCATTTACTCATTTGGAGAAAAATCTCATGGTCTAAGGTGGTTCTCAACCTTCTGGCCCTTTAAATACAGTTCCTCATGTTGTGACCCAACCATAAAATTATTTTCGTTGCTACTTCATAACTGTAATGTTGCTACTGTTGTGAATCGCAATGTAAATATCTGATATGCAGGATGGTCTTAGGCGACCCCTGTGAAAGGGTCGTTCGACCACCAAAGGGGTCTCGACCCACAAGTTGAGAACCGTTGGAAGCCACCCTAGACAAAACTCACAAGGAAACAGTCCATCAGTACAAAGTGTGGGCTTTTCTTGTCTATACAAGCAAGTGCTAGCATTCTGGCTTTAAACAAGGTCTACTAGTACATGATTAGGTATTGCTGGTTTACAGCTGTTAAAGGAATTTAACTGGTGGCATTATAAGGCCCACAAAACCACTAGTTGAGAAATATGTAAAACTTGTGAAATAAACTCAGTGTAGTTGTGTTGGCCTTTGGCTGTTTGCTCTCAGAGCAGTCCCTGGCCTTTTTCCTGCTCTACTCTATATGATAAGGAATTAAAGGAACTACATCTCTGAGGTTCTAATGCCTGCTGATTTGAGGGCAGGTCCAAATAGAAGCAGGTGCTGGCAGCTGGGAGAAGTCAAGATGTTTCCGTTTAATTGGCTCATATAATATTTTACTGTTGCAGGTAACTAAATCATGTTATCTATGGTAAATCTATATCTACTTAAAAATGAAAAAGTATTGCTGTTGTGGGCTGAATTGTGTCCCCCTAAAATTTGTTGACATCCTAAACCCCAATATTTCAGAATGTGACTATATTTGAAGATAGGGTCTTTAAAAAGTAATTAAGGCCTGGCTGATGTGGCTCAGTGGTTGAGCATCGACCCATGAACCAAGAGGTCACCAGTTTGATTCCGAGTTGGGACACATGCTCAGTTGCAGGCTCAATCCCCAGTAAGGGGGCGGGGGGCATGCAGGAGGCAGCTGATCAATGATTCTCTCTCATCAATGTTTCTATCTCTCTATCCCTCTCTCTTCCTCTCTCTCTGAAAGTCAATAAAAATGTATTTTTTTAAAAAACGTAATTAAGGAAAAATGAGGTTTTGGGTTAGACTCTAATCCCATTCTGAGATGACAGAGAGAGAGAGAGAGAGAGAAAATACACCTATAAACCATCTATAAGCCCAGGAGAGAGGCCTCAGAAGAAACAAAACCTCCAACACCTTGTTCTTGGACTTCTACCTTCTAAAACTTTGAGGAAAACTTCTATTGTTTAAGCCACCCAGTCTGTGGCTTATTAATTCTAGCAAATGAATACAATTGCTTATCTCTGAAATTTAGGGTGAACTGTTAACTCTAAGCCCCAGTGTCCTCGTCCGTAAAATGAGGATAATTATAATAGCCTGGTTATTATGAAAATTAACTGAGAGAAGCTTAACATAGTACCTGCTGCAGTGCTTGTTAAATGTTGGGTATCATTGGGAAATGCACTTGCCATGTTATTTAAGGAAGGAATTGCAGTGTGACTTTTCTAGAATGCCTATGACTAATCACTGGGTCTGTTTTGGCTCAGGCAGGCAAAGCTTTCTTAGTGGTTACTGCCTAGATCTCTGCCCCAGGACTCAAATGCAGATCCCCAAGCATTGTTGCCTATAGATATCCACACCCTGGAAACAAAAGGAACCACCTGCCTGGAACCTCTTGCACCTACAGCTGAGCGCAGCCAACTCCCTGGGCAGCAGCTTATCTTTTTTGGCAGCTGCAGTCTCTTCTTTTTTACTCAGATCTTTCTCCTTCTGCAGTGATGTGCCTAATAATTTGGGGCACTCCATTTCCTTTTCTACATGGGACCCATGAGTCCTAGTCTGATGCAAAAGACCAATTGCTACTCTTTTTATGAGGATGTTTGTATTTTTAGCAAGCCATATGGCCTTCAGCTAAAGGAGTAAAGCTCTAACAGTACAATTTGGGGCACTCAGTGATTGGATATTTGGGACACGATTAAATAGAAATATTACTTTTTAATTAAATGATGAAGAAAATATAGTAAAAACTCTAAAGAAACAGGATGCTTTGTTTTCCTTAGTTAAAGTTTTGAGAAAATGAGAAAAAAAGTGGGTGATCCCTTATAAAGAAGTATTTTTAATGAAAGCCTTCTTCTTTCATTAGTAAACTCAAGCTTGTATCTTACATGTACATGGAATATTTACCATCACCAATTTATTATTAAATGTCATCTGGATGATCAATACTATATGGTGAACTTCCAAGGGAGAGAAAGGAAAAAGGAAAGTGGGTACAATAAAAAGAAAGAGAAACATTTTGATCCGTTTTATATTTTAAAAGCAGAAATTTCACACCTTATTATTTTTAACCTCCAAATGGTTAGTTGACATATGATACTAATTTTGCTTGTGGAATGTGAAAAATAAATCTCAACTTTTGAATCACAATCACTATCCTTATAGCTACACAGATAACAATAGTTTTCTCTGCGCATCAATCTCTGTTTTAAGGGCCAGATGGTTTCTGCTAAATCTCTGGCCCTCTATTAAGTAATTTGCCTATTACTGGGGGAAAAAAGATCCTCGAATTTTACTTTCATATTGTTTTCACCACTTTCCTATTGGTATTAGACATAACCCATTCTGCTATTCTATCTTGATATGACTTCAGAGTTACTGCTCTGGGTAAAATCACATTCCCAAAGATAATTTCATTTAAAATGTATATTTCAAACATGCATATTACTAATAAGCCTTCAATTATCAATAGATTCGTGTTTTATGTCACTTTCATTGTTGATTGGCATAAGGTTTTTCCATAGTCTAAAGGAAAATTTTATCTTACATTTCATAAACCAGTGTCCTGCTTCAGTTGTGGTTGCCCACCCTCCACTGCTTGCTCACTCTCATCCTCCTTCCCTCACTACCTCCCGTTTTCTTCATTATACAATGGATATAGTGTGATATATTAGCAACAATTGAGCAATCTTAAAGACATGATATGTGAACTCTAAAGAAAATATTAAATTTGAGGAAGTAATACATTGACTTATTTAAGAGGACAAAGACTAGGAAACACATCCAATATTGTTGCTTCCCGTAGTCTTGAAAGTTAGCACGTGTTTCACAATTCTAACAAAAGGTCAGAATTCTGATTGCCCTCTTCCTGAGAGGCATAGCCATTCATTGAATGCCATATGGGCCTTGCTCTAGTTAAAGGATTATTCAGTAATTTAATATCAGTTCAATTATCAACATGTTTTAATAAATCAGACACCAATAAAAATATAACACTGTAGACTTGTGAGGGATCAGGAGGTATTACGGGGCTTCTAATGTATGCCAGACATTCATCTAGCTCCTTTTTTTCTAATATCCCATTTAAATCTCATACAACCCTTGAGATATGTCCTATCATCCTCATTTCAAAGAAGATAAATTGAAGCTCAAAAAATCAAAATAAATGAATGCCCAGGGCTGGTCTCTTGCCTTCAGTCTTGCCTCTAATCTGTTCCCTGGATTTAAAACTTTTAGTGAATTAACCTGGCCTTCAGGACAAAGTCTAAACTTATTACCAAGTTTTTCAAGGTCCTTCATGATTTGGGGCCAATTATCTTCTCAAGCGGCAGAACTTGCCACTTCTCACCTCAAACTCCACTCTTAGTCATACTGACCTTCTTTCAGTCCTTCAATATGCCATGCTTTCTTTTGCCACTGGGATTGTGCTCATGCTATTTTGTGCCTAGAACACCCTTGAACACCCTTTTCCTCTCTTCCCCCATGACCTGGCTGATTCTCATGGGTTCTTTCAACCTGAATTTAGGTACCACTTCCTCCAGGGCATTTATTAGGTTGATCCCATGTTCGATCCTATAGCCCATCAAAGTGTTGCATACACCACCTTATAATTGTCGGTGTACTTGTCTTGATGGTAAATTCTGTGAAGACAGAAACTGAGATTGTCTGGTTCTCATGGTATCCCAGTACCTTATTTAGAGTAGAGAATAAATGTTCATGAAAGGACTAGATGACTAAGAGAATGACATTTGTACTTGGAGGACTTTGTGTTAATGTCAACATAACAACAATTCTGTGGCAACTGCTTCTGAAAACACACCATTTAGGATGCCATCATGGCAGTGTGTTAGGGAACTTCCAAAGCTATTGGCACAGTGTAGCTTTCTGAACCATCCATTTACTTGATAGATAAATTTAAAATAATGTTTAATAATATGCAGATATGTTATAGAGACATACAAAATGTATATAAATCTTTATGATAAAATATATGACTTCTAAAAATTTCCCATTTTGAGTTACGTCCCCAGATAATGAATGACATTCATTGTTCGCTATGATAGTCAAACCTTATTTAGAAGGTTGCAATCATTTGGGGGAAGGATTTAAGATGGGCAACGCTAAACTTCTAAGCTTCCAATGAAACATATGCTTTGAGCAACATTTGAAGGTAAAGTTCTGCTTAATCTAGGGAAGACTAAGAAGTGTAAAGGCTGCCTTCACCTGGTTTAAAGGCTGTCACCTAGAAGGGGGAACAAATGAATTCTTACAAGTGCATCGTTAGAAAACAGGGCCGTTGGGCAGAAGAGTTCAGATTCAGCTCAATTTGAGAAAGAACCTTTAGGTTATCTCTAGGTTGTAGGAATATGTGGTATTTTTGTTTTCCTTTTAATCCTCTTCCATATGTCCTAAGTGTTCTACTCCACACTATACCAAAACATCAGATGAAATTATTCAAAATAAGTTCATATAACAATTCATCAAGAGTACTACCAAAAGAATAATTTGTATAGAACCCAACAATCTATCTTTCCTTGTAGAGGAAAGATTATACAAATCTCCCACTAAAAAAACTAAATGAGCAGGGTTTGTTTCTATCTGGTTAGGTCTACCACAGGTACAACCTGTGCAAAGCTTTTTTTTCTTATTTTCAAAACTGGATTATATTAGTTATTTTAGATTTACACTAATCCATATTTGGTGAAAAAAAATTGGACAACGCACTGCTGTGGAAAGTAAAATTTGCTCAGACCTAACACTCCATACAAACGTATGTTTTATACAAATATATTAATGGGATCATACTATAACTGTCCTGTGACACCCACACCCCTGCCCGTGTGTGTGTGTGTGTGTGTGTGTGTGTGTGTGTGTGTAGTATGTATGTATGGGCATCTTTGCATAAAAATACAGTAGATTTTGTTCATCTTTTTAAACTGTTGCATGGCATTCCACTGTCTAGATGTAATTTAATTTAACCAGTTCTCTATTGATGGACATTTGCTTTGAAGCATTGTTGCAACTTTAAACATTTAATAATTAGTTTAGCTCATTTTATCAAAAGATTTACATGAAATAGACTAGGCCTCCATACTGAAGTGCTTATAACCCAATGAACACTTAACAGTGTGTTGGAGAATGTTCAAAGCCACAGGCACAGTGTGTCTCCCTGGACCATCCATTTTATTCAATGATAAAAAAAATTTAGGATATTAAGATTTTTTTATGAATAAAAACAACTCAGATGTGTTATGCAGAGAAATTCAAAGTATCTGCAAAACTTTATGGCAAAACAAAAACTTCAGACATTTCTGATTTTGAGTTAGGGCCACAGGCCCTCAAAGATAAGCTTTCTTCTGCCGTTAGGGCTATTTCAGTGAAATAATTTAAGAAGTACTTGTTTAAGATCTTTGGAATCTTTTGAATGCCTGAGAGGATTCCAGACAATCTGGGGACTAATTATAATGGCTGAACTAGGTTCTTAAAATAGAAATCAGCCAAGAACTCTCAAGATGGTTTCCTCGAAGTTAATGTGAGGACACAAAAGAAAAGAGAGGGCAGGAGAGCAGAATGAAGCTTTTGCAGTTAGCCTAATAGCTGGATCAAGGCCAGGTATAAAAATTGGTTTGTGTGACAACTCAGAACAGAGTAATTTTCTATGCTCACAACGGGAAACATAAGGTTATCTTTACTGTAGGCTTTTGTGATTCTTTTTAAAGGAATCTCATTTTTGTGAGGCTAATAGACTTTTCAAAAAGTGAATTCTTAACTAGAAAGTCAAAGTTCAATCACAATCTATTCGTTTATCTTATTTTACTTGAATAGAAAACTCAAAAGCTCTAATGAGCGAACATTTGAAAAGACAAGTAAACTCTTATTAATAATTCTAACAGGTGAGAGGATTTACCCTAGCTTTATTTCTCTTGCTTGACTTCATCTGGTGCTTTTAGACCGACAGCACAGTGTGGGAGGGTTTCCCATTTTCTTAAGCATCTTCAATTCTGGATATGGCAAAAATAGTTGCTTGTTACCATGCATAGATGTTTTTGTTCTCTACAATATGCCTGCAGAGCAGAGGTGAATTATGTTTAGAAAGGAATCGTTTTACCTGTCATACACTTAACATAAAACAGCCTTTGAATTCTGAAGGATTTTAAAGCTGAGCTCTAAAATCCTATAATACACATCTAAAATAATGTTGCCCAAAGCAAAAGAATTATCAACTGACCTCCAGATCTTACTCTTTGGAAATATTCCTTAGTGTTTAACAGTATTTAACTTATGTGCATTTATTTTCAACTGTGTTTATTTTAAAAATCATCACTCTAGAGCAGGTAAATGGATTCAGTAGAGATGGACACACTATCCATCATATTTTGTGGACCTACATAGCTGAATGCAATGATATTCAATATAATTATGCTATTTAATATTCATCTGAAATGTGTGTCATACATTATCATATGCTAATTGTGCATAATTAATGTTAACTATTCATGGTTGCAAGATCAATTAATGAGTTTGAAAGTAAAACTTACGTGCAAAAGAAAGAACAAAAGCCTCCCTAACAAACATTAGAACGGACCTTTTATTCTCTAAGGCATGTTAAAAAGATTATAAATGAATTGACCATTTTGATATTAGAATGCATACAGTAAATAACGTGTAAAAATGCAGTCATTTTAAGTCCTGTGGGGAAAACAACAGTAATTCTTCCTCATGTGAGAAGCATGGAAAGAATGCCATCAAAAGAGGCTCAATCAATATATTATCTTCAGAACAAACAAGGGAGCTATAGATGAGGGCTGGGGATGGGTATTATAGATGAGGGATTCTGTTGTCATAACCAGTTGGAAAACTGGCAAGATGTGCATCCAATTCATAAAATAAATAGTCAACTTATTATCCAGGTTTAGCTCAAATTTTGGTGAGCTTGGCAAAATTTGTCACTGTGGAAATGTACTGTGAACTCAAAGAAAAAGGCTCATTTTGTTTAAGAGGCAGCTCTCTCCAGAATTGAATAGAAAACAGGGAGTTAAGTGCCTCATCCCCCAACTTTCATTAACCCTCAGACGAACAGGAAGGCTGTATACATTATCATGGCTGTATCTCTTTTCCCCTTGGAAGTACTGAAGCGAAGCCAGAATAAGTATCTTGCTTAATGTGAATGCACAGTTCAGTGCAAAGACTGCTAAGAGAACCCTAAACTTCTAGCTCTCTGTGAGTCCAATGTGTCTCCCAGCTCGCTTTCCCCAGGCATCCAATTTCAGATAATCTATGCGCTCCTTCACACTTTATCTATTAGCTCAACCATATGTTGCTGGTTTTCTTTTTAAAAAGAAATCTTGCATAACTCCCTGTTCCCTGCTGTAGTTGTCATTAGTACACTTGACCTGATGATTTGGGCTTCTGGTCTTCCAGAATAGGTTTGTTCTTTCCCACCCCTTTGAAACTAGGTATGGTCATGTGAATTGCTTTGGTCTGCCATTGTGAATGGAAGTGATCAAGGGCAGACTAAGAAGCAATGTTAAGAGGCAGCAGATGATTTGCCATGCTGCTCTGATGATCATTAGAAACACACATCAAAATGAAGCCTCCATCAGCCAGGATGCCCCAGTGATTACAAGGAGCAAAGGCCTCCTGCTGGCCGTTAGTGGACATTTAATGTGAGCAGGAAATGAATTTGTGTCAAATCACTAAAATTTGGGCTGTTGCTTGTTATTGCAGTCTAATCTAGCATATCCTGAATGATACATGTACAAAATAAACTCTAAGTTTCTTCCACTTGACATTAAAGACACTCCTCCATGTAGCCTCATCCTATCTTTTATACATTCACTTAACTTGTTGCGAGCTGTGGTGTGCCAGCAACTCTGATAGTTCCTAGGTTTACAAAGATAAAAGGCCCATGCCCTCAAGACACGCATGCAGTGGAATTATTATAGTACAACATGATAATTGCTACAGTTAAGCTAACACAGGTTAGTAAGAACAAGAGAGAGATGATTTTATTCTTCCCTGCGATGATGTTGAGAGTGGTGCAGAATATCTTGTGCAAGGAGTGGTCATCATATGAAAAGAAAAGGCACAAAAGTGGTAGAAAGGAAAGCATCTTTAGAACTGCTTAGCTCAGTATGGCTGGTGCACTTTCTGTAGGCCATGTCTACAATGGCACACATTCATGCCTCTCTGCCCATGCCATTTCCCTTGCTGATTCCTCTAAACTACTGTCGGTGGGGTGGGGTGGGCAAACAAGAGATGTCAGGGAGCTCATAAATTTTTATTTTATATGGGTATTACTTTCATCTGGGCCCTTAAGCTTAGACATTTATCTTATCTCCCAAAAAGTCAATACATGCAGCCACAGTGACGATTGATGCCATTCAAAGATGGTGTTCACTATACCTCTTTAAACTAGACCACTCCCATAAAAAACTAGACATAAACATATTTTTTGCAACTTAACAATTATCCTACAACTACAATTCTACTGCACTGCATTTTCTATGCAAAAAAGCATTCAAAGTAAACATTAAAATATACCTTACATTTTAAATCCTGCTTTGTAATTTCTTTTGTTATATAATAGTGTCCTTTAAGAGAAATAAAGATGAGGGCTTCTCTGACCAGTAAAAACCTTCAGATAGCTACCCTCTCTTATTCACATGTGAAAATTTCAACATCTTGGAAAAGGCACAAATGCATAAGCTCAAATGTCACCTCTTCAATGGAGCCTCCCATGGCATGCATTATTCTTCCTCTTTGATCCCTCAGCATTTTGTTTGTAACTCCAATTTTATGACATTCGACCTGTCCTTAATGAGGAGTAGTAATTACATGTCTCTAGCTCCAACCAGTGGTCAATAGTATCTTACTCATGTCTGCATCCCTCATGGCACCTAGCGCAGTGCCTGGACAGAACAGGCAAGCAATTCAGGCTGAACTGACTTGAGAATGTGGCTAAAAAACTCAATATTTACAAAGATTGGGGAAATGTTAAGAAAAATTTTTTTCCAGAGAATAAACCCCATTCTCACTGTAACCAGGTATAAATATATGCATAGATGGAGTCTCCCCATAAGACCAAATAGTGAGATCAGTCCCTAAAGAAAAATTTAATGATGCCCATATCATTTTACAAGTTCAAAATCCCTTGTCTAAAACCTTTGGACCAGATATGTTAAAGAATTTAAAAATATCTAGAGTTTTGAAAGATAATGTGGTGCTTGAATTTAAATAACACATCCCCAATAGGGCATGGGGCAGTATTCCACAATCAACATGTAAATATTTCTACAGGAAAACATACGAATGTTCACAAAATGTGGAAAACATAAAGATATACGTATACTCATGTTGGTTTGGGTCAGGTTTTGTTGCCAAATATGTTCCCAAAAGTTTAAGATCTTTCGAGTTTAAAAATTGTGGATTAATTAATAAAAAATAAAAAATAACTCATTAGTGTAGGAGACAACTTTTACCCAATCCATCAAGTCTCCACCTGTGCTCATGCCTGCTGGGGCAGCAGCCAGACCAAGCTCCTGATGGTTCCCGAATTTGGTAACTGAAAAGGCAATTTCCATGTAGGGCATTGCTGCCCAGAATCTCTGTTCCCATCCAGATCCACCCCATGTTCCTTGCTTTTAAAATATTTTTTAAGCAACAAGAGATGAAATTTAAGATGAGCCATTGTTTGTCAGATACAGGTAAAGATTATTTTAATTAGGAATTTAAACACTTTTTTATTTTAAAAAAGGGTCTTATCAACAAAACATTGATATACAGTACAAACTATATCCAAATAAGGATGTCTTCCGTGGAGTGTTAACACTCCTTTTACAGACAGATATGAGTCAGGCACTGAACAATACTGGTTTAAAGGTTTGGGTCCTATAAAAGCAGATCCTTGGAGTAATATAAAATGTTTTCTCTGGGTGCCAGGCATAGTTTCACAAAGACTATGAAGGGCTTCCCTGGGTTATTGGAGGAGTGCTGTGTGACTGCGTCTGGCTGAAATCTCTCTCTCTCTCTCTCTCTCTCTCTCTCTCTCACACACACACACACACACACACACACACACACACACACATTTGTAAATGCTTTGCCATAAACATCAATTTAGCACAAAAAGAAAAATCTCAGTGCTACTAATGACGTGCTCTCTACAAACTTATTTCAAAGAAACACCATACACCATCCTGGTGATATTTCCTCATCAATTTATCTCAACCCTAACAACCAGTGTTAGCTTCATAGTGTTTCTGTAGGCAGAGGGCATGCATGGTGCCAAGAAGAATGCTTGAAAGACTGTGCGATTTTCCAAACCATCTCATGCATCCTTCTTTTCCTCTTGGACCAGATTCCTTTGGTCCTAGGCTTGGGGAGCCAAACTAATTAGTATGACTTCTTTATAAACGTCCCAGTCTGTGAAATGGGGCTTTTCCATGTTCTCACAGGGATCAATATGGGTGGCTGGGGTTTTGAATTAAATGTAGCAATTGCAGACTATTTTTTTAAGAAGCTGCAAATGGCCATATCCACTCTGAGGGAAGATGTATGAAGCCTTTAGCAGACAACATTTTTGAATGTATAATTTATAAAAGAGATACATTTATCTGTACTTCATAACTGTAACCAAGATAATAAATTTTCAATCTAAGAGTTCTAAGCACCTTGACGGTAAAGAATCCAGATCTTTGCAGAAGCTCAATAAATATTTGCTATTAGACTTCATTTAAATGGCCTTTACACCAGAACACTCAGTGAAGGAGTTAAAGTCCTGAAAGCAAGGAACATGGGGAGGATTTGGATGGGAATAGAGATTCTGGGCAGCAATGCCCTACATGGAAAGTGCCTTTCAGCTACCAAATTTGGGAACCATCAGGAGCTTGGTCTGGCTGCTGCCCCAGCAGGCGTGAGCACAGGTGGAGACTCAAGTGAACCAGGCACCATCCCTTTTTACTGTGGACATCGAAGGCCCAGGGAGCCCACCAGCAGCGTTTATGGTCTTCTGCTGCAGACCAGAGTGCAGGGAAGGGGGAACTTACCAGCCTCCCTTGCTGGGGGGCAGGATGAGGCCCCTGTTTTCAAAGGGTGAGAGAGCAGGGATCTGGTCTTTACAGCAGAATTTTTTGGAGTACATCTTTGAGCTGAGAACTAGCAAGGAACACCAGATCTTTGTCTGGCAGCCTAACTTCTGGTGTGAAGGCCTCGGTTTCCCAGTTGAAGCAAGGTGAAATGAAAGAGAAATAGGGAGCAAGGGAGCTGGTCTGGATCGTGTAGGCTCCAGGCCCATGGCTCAGGTTGCTGGGGTTTGAGCCTTTCATGTTTGCACTTGATTTTATCCTTCAGGTGCAGAGGCAGGTTTGGCCAGGTAAGGAGGTCAGGAGACTCTCCCAGCCAGGCTTCCTCCCTCCCATGGCTTGTTGTGTCCCCAGAACTCCCTGAACCCTGGGTGGTAACGGTCTGCCAGTGGTTACAGTTGTTAATCTTATAATTGAAATTTAAAGGGGGTTTGCAGCTGTCAGGAACGGATTTAACAGGGTGTCTCTGTTCTAATATTGCATGTGGCTGCGACTTTGTAATTGTGCGGTGTGTTTACAGGCATCACAAAGAAGGAAGGGGAAAGGAAGGAAGCAAATAAAGAAACCCCTTGGAACTGTTTGTAGGGTTTGGGCCCTCAGGGCAGAAGGATATGTTGGCTAAGGGTCTAAAATAATGTTACTGAACCTGGAGGGTCTGTGGTTTGGGAGGTTGGGCTCAGTCAACTACATTATCATTGATTTTAAGCCTACGTGGTAAGTCAGGCTTTGAGGAGGGCATCTTAATGTCCTTCATGACTGTGCATCTTAAATCTTCACTGGAGAGTCTAACCTTCATTTAAAAACTGTCCTCTGCTGAATGCTTTGTTTTTCCTTTGATTTCTACAACATTTGCTATTAATGATGCCATGTCCTCGGCTCCCCTGTTACTTGTATTATTTTTTTAATCCTCACCTGAGTAGTGAGGATATTTTTCCCATTGATTTTAGAGAGAGTGGAAGGGAGAGGGGAGAGAGAAAAACATCAATGTGAGAGAGACATATCTATTGGTTGCCTCCTGCACATGAAGGCGGGGAATCAAACCTGTGACCCTCCCCTCTCCCCTCCGTCGGTTGGCACTCTAACTACTGAACAACACTGGCCAGGGTGCCTTTTACTTGTATTTTTAAGGCAACTCTTTTACTTCTAATCTTTCTCTGTCACTTTGTCTAGATTTATAGTTAAATGGGGGAAGTGGAGCTTACCTCTCCCCACAGTCGTAACTGGTAGTTTGAGCCTTCTGGTCTCATCTTGTTTCATGCTTTCTGGGTTTTAGTCATTCCTGCTGTTTTAATGGTCCTCTTTCTTTTGCCAACTTGACACAGCAGTTTCCTTTTCTTCCTTCTCTTAGCACTAGCATTTTAAATGCTGTACATTTGACCTTTACAGCCAGTGACTTAAAAACAAAAATCAAGTAAATAACTAATTTATAGCAAAGGAGCCAAGAACATAGAGGAGAAAGGAGAGTATCTTCACTAAGTAGTGTTGAGAAGGCTGGACGGCCACATGCACAAGAGGGAAACTAGACCACTATCTTTAACCATACACAAAAAGTAATTTAAAATGGATTAAAGACTTGAATGTAAGACCCAAAGCCATAAAATACATAGAAGAGCACAAGGACAGTAAGCTCTTTGACATTGGTTTTAGTGAGGTTTTTGTGGATTTGACTCTAGCAGGGAAATAAAAGCAAAAATAAACAATGGGACTACATCTAAGTAAAAGCTTCCGTACGGTGAAGAAAACCATGCAAAGATGAATGGATAAAGATGTGATATATACAGTGGAATAGGACTCAGCCATAGAAGATGAAATAATACTGTATACAACAACATGGATGGACTTGAGGTTATTATACTAAGTGAGTAAAACAGATGGAAAAAGACAAATACCACATGATTTCACTCATATGTGGAACATAAAAAACAAAAATGAAATAAAAACAAATGAACAAACAAACAAAAACCAAAAACAAACTCATAGAGGCAAATAACAGATTGGTGGTTACCAGAGGGAAAGGGGGTGGAGTGAGGGTGTAACAGTTAAGGGGGTCACTTGTATGGTGAAACTAGACTTTTGGTGGTGAGCACCATGTAGTATATGCAGATTTTGAGTTATAATGTTTCACACCTGGAACTTATATAATGATATAAACCAATGTTATCTCAATAAAAAAAAATTTAAATCCAAGTGTGAATTTTAAACTCCTTACTCCTTGTGACCGTTATTTCAGAGAAAAGTGAATTTGTTTCTGTTTCAGTCATCACTTTATTTACTCCTACTCCTTTGTGGCCCAAGTTGGTCCATTCTTTAATTTTTAAACTGTAATGTTTAGAGGGGATGGTAGGAGTGCTTCCAGACAGAAAGAAGAGTTCAAAGCCTGGGTACTGCTGATCAGCTGGTTTGTCTTTGGACAAGTCAGTTAACATCTCTTCATCCTCATGTCTATAAAGGGAAGAAAACAATAGTATATTTCTTAAGGTACCTGTAAGGACTGAATGAAATGACACACGGGAAAAACCAGCACAAAATCTTATGTGCAATCACTGTCTGTTGTTATTACTGTCATTGGAATATTAATTCAGAAAGCCAACCCCGCTATGTGCCCGTTGTTTTTCCAAACACATTTTTTTTATTTGTTAAGCAAAGAGGACTTAACTGATTGATATAAGGCTAACTGTTAACCCATGAGCTTCATGGAAACACTTCTTTATGAATTGAAGAAATGCGTCTTTTGGCTAGGTGCTTTCTTAGCACTGGAGGAAACAGGAAAAGTTTATTGACTGCTTTAGTTAACAAATCCAGCCCCCCTGAAAAAATCTGTGCTTACTGTGAAACAGCTGTCTCCAACCCCAAAATCTGGTTCCATGAGGATTCTTGCTTTGATAGAAGTAAGGTCTCTGGCCTTCGGTTACTCTCTCCAGAGAGGAGTGTGATCTGTTCCTCTGACCTGGAGGCTTTTGAGCACGGAGGACTCAGGGAGCCAGTTCTCTACATATCCGTGCGGTCTTCTGATAATAACTTCCTTCGGGGCCTGTTTCCTCTTGACCAAGGAGCCATATTATTCTAAACCCTTTAATAAATAATGGTAATTGGGTTTTTTTTTTCAGTCTCATCAGAAAGCCCTGATTAAAGCCTGAGCACTCTGCTGAATACCCTTCAACAGATCTTAATTCATTTCAACCTAAAAACTGTTTGCTGTGCGCCTACTGTGTGTCAGGAACTGGGGGAGGCTGCAGAGATGAGGATTTATGAAATGGACATGGTAGACGGGATGATGGGAGTGCTTTCAGTCAGAAAGGAAAGTTCAAGCTGACCAGGAGATGCTATGAGAGCACTGAGGCAATGCAAGGATAAATAAACGGATGGAGACCCTGACACCCTCCAAACGCTTACCACCTGAAATTAACAGCATGAAAGAGGACATTAAGCAAAGGACACGCTTACATAGCAATGGGGCTGTTAATGCCCCATATGTGAATTATACTTCCCGCATACCCCCGTAGCAGCAGCAAGGAGAAGGAACACTTAGACGGTGCTTCATCTATGCCAGACCCTGCTCTAAGGGCTTCACGTGTATGGATTCATTGTATCCTCACAGCAACCTTTTAAAGTAGATAATATGATTTTCCCATTTTAAAGATGAGTATACTGAGATGCTTTCCCACCTAGCAAGGTACACATACCAAGTGGCAGGGCCAGATGTATGAACACAGGAAGTCTGGATCTAGAGCCCACATTGTATTTTTGGAAACCAAATTCTGTCTGGCTTCAACCTCACCAGGATGGATAGAGTAATCAATTTCAGCCATCAGAGGTGGCCCTTCCTTATCTTAGGGTCTAACAAGCGTCTGGGGAGCTCACACATTTCTGAAAATATGGGGAAAGGACAGTTTCCAGTCTGTCATGGTGGCACTTGGGCACATGGTGTCACATTCTTTGGCAAACTGGCTCCAGCTCACCAGTGCCTTAGGGTACACTCCCCAAACCGCTGTCACGTCTCCCAGTCCAAGCTCCACTGTACCTAAGTGAGAGAGCACATCGTTCAGCCTTTAGCAGACTACCCTCCCCAGACACACATCTTCCTTCCAGTTTTAGGGAATCACGTTCCTCAAAAAGATGGAGTCATCCCTCCTGTCTGTCCTCCCTTTGAGTCCGCCCCTTCTCAGATTACCCCATAACCTAGGCTTTGGAAACAAATGCCTCTTAACTCTTAGAAAGGACCAGAGCTAACACTGTGCGTGTGTGTGTGTGCGCGTGTGTGTGTGTGTGTGTGTGTGTGTGTACATAACTGCCATATAGATGGGCAGAGTTAACTTCTCATTGAGGTTAAATTGTTTCCCAAATGTTCTTGGATGCAAGAATTTCACTTTTGTTCTTGCATTGCTCTTGTGAAGCAAGTCTCTAAATACAGGGACCACATTTGGGCTAAATCTCAAATTAAGGATTTCATTATGGTTCTCATACTTGAAATGATACAAGCCATTTTACTGAGCTAGTGCAGGAAAGGAGGGGGATGCAGACTGCCAGGAAGCCCTCAGCCACGGAGGTGAGTGCCTGACCTGTGATGTTGCCTTGTCTATATAATTTGCTGCATGTTGCATCATACAGAATATGCCAACCTTTTTCCGCCTGCTCAAAAAAAAAGGTGATGCTAATTAGATCAGGCAAATAGCTGCTGTTGTTGATTCATTTGAAAATGATTATTCCAAGGCAGTGTGTTATTACCCAGCAAGTCACAGCTTTGCCTATTAATGCTCTGAGGTGGCTGCCAGACTTCAAAGTCAGAGGTGGAATTTGAGGCTAGCAGTGCCTGCTGGGTCACCACCAGAGCCTTCATCTGACAACAAGGAGCAATCTATTGACATTTAGGAATTTAATCCCTTCTGGTCCACTACCCACTCAGTGCCAACAAATATCATTTGGGACCCTTAGCATATGCAAAGCATAACACAGTGTGTTACACAAAAACAAATATGAAATTAAAGTTCACTATTAAGGTTCTTAGGTTCCAGTGAAAGAGCTAAGATGTTGAGCCAAGTAACAATGCAGGATGTTGCCAAGTGCTGTAATTAAGTGAAATGTATTTGATAAAGTGGCAAGTTTTCCACATGTTGGTTACTTATTTAGCATATTAGAACGATAAATAATGGGCTATGGAAACACTAAGGCGGCAAAGCTTCATTTTTGCAGAGGGTAGACATAGGAATGGAGACCAAAGCTTCATGAAGCAAGTAGCATTGGAGCGGCTTTCGGAAGTAGGAGTCAAGTGTTGAAAAGTCAGTAAAGCATAAGCAAGAGCCCAGCCAAGAGCAGGGAGGCTGTGTTAGGTGCTCCATGTTGAAACTAGGGGGCAAAAAAGAAGTAATCCATGTACGTGGAAATGTACTCAGATCATGGAGGGTCATGGATCTTCTTTTTCCTGAAATAAATAAATGATGATGCAGAAAATAAGTGTTTCTCAGAAAAAAAAAACTACATGAATAAAAAAACCACCTCAATGCCTATAAAAATGGCTACAAGTAGGTAAACTTTCTATACCATTATTGAGGTTAAACTAAAAAATGTGTGAAAAATTTTTATTCATTTTTGAGGGTTGTATTTCCAGAGGCACAGTTTCTAGATAAAAATTGGGCCATTATAATCCAATAACATTGAAACAGATTTCATTGCCACCAAATAAAGAACATGTTTTCCTTTTTTGCCTTTTGTTTAAATTCCCCTTCCTCCTTGTGAAACTGTTAATATGCTGCAGTGGAGCGCTTAGCCTACCTCCAAACCCTTAAAATGTAGTTAATTACAAGATAGGCCAATTTAAACTTTACGACATTCTTGATACCAGAAGGTACGGTGGGTTGTTTTTGTTAATCGGCAGAAGGAAGGTGAGTGGTGCAGCAGGTGATGGAAGAGCATGGGTCTGTACACAGCTCCTCATCTCCGTATGCCTCCCACTGGCTAGAGAGCAGATGCCCTCATCTTTCTCAAGCTACAGAACAAGGAGACTGCACCGGACTGTCTCCCACTTACTTTTCACCTCAGAGTCTATGAAACTAAAGAACAAAAATTGTGACACACGAGCAACTTAAAATCATGTGCTGAGAATGCAGAAATGATTGGTTATATAAACAGTCTTACAAAGGTAACACATATTGGAGCTATTGGTCCACCTGGGCAAAGCAGAAAAAAGACAAGGAACCTAGAGGCACAGAATACCTGGAGCAAGCAATGACTTTATTTCCAAACTAACAGAATTCCATACTCTTCCTCCCATTGCTCAGTCCACAAATAGCGTTTCAGGAAGTCAACATGGAATGTATCCAAAATATACAATTTCCCTTCTTTGCATCTTCCACCCAAATGATGTAATTTTATCCTTGTAGCTAGATTATTTACTTCAGAGCAATACAACCTGCAGTCTAAAATACTAGAAAAATATAAAGAAGATATTTTAAGGACAATTGTTTCATATATAAATAATTTTTTCATATCTTTTTAAATTGATTGCTATCTTTATAAACTTGAAATTTGTAAACTCCAGTCTCAAGAATCTCATCTGGATAGCAGATACCTGCATGCTGCTATTTTATTTCACTTACCTTTCTGTGTCTTTGAGAAATTTCATAATTCAGTGGAAAAAAAACCACACCCAAGTATTTTATCACCCAGAAATTAATTTATCTCTGGCAGATTTCAGGAGACAAAGTCAACTTTCCTCATAATAGAAGTTTATATTACAAGAAGCATCTCAATAGTAAAATAAGGATGGTGTAAAGAGTTTTGAGGACAGCTCAAAGTTGAAGGATTTATGTCAGCCAGTACCTCATAAAGTGGATATAATGAGGAGGTATTGTGAAAAATTATTAATGTGATCTTTCTCTGTAGCCTTTCCAAGCTCATGATCTTATCTTCAATCAGCTGGCAATATCCTTCTACCCAGGTGGAGAACAGAATTGGTATGGAGGAAAAAAAAAAGACAGGAAAAAAACATTCAATATAGGATTTTGTAGCAAGACAAAAACCATGCAAGCCAGGTTATTACCTTGAGAGGGGGCCTTCTACATTCCTTTATTTCTGTCTTTAACATAACCAGAACCGAGACTACAGAAGGAAGGTCACTGAGTCTGCCTATAGTGCAAATAAAATATTCCTTCTGCTATGGCAGCCAGGCTTGAGGCTTGCTTGTTCTACTATAGTAGGAGGAAGATATGACATAGGAGAAATCAAAGAGAAACTCATTTCCTCTTGCCTGGGGGATTTGAGCAAGAAAGGAATGGGGGGGAGGGCAGAAGGTGAGGAGGATGAGAGATATGTGGGAAGGGCGGTCACAGCAAAGGCAGAAAGGGCTCCTGCCCCATGCCCATGGTGCTCACAGACTTTGTTGGCACTGTCTCGGGTGCCTACATCAGGGGAGAAGTGGCAGCCCAGCACAGTTGTTTAGCCAGAAAGGGTTTGGGTTTGGGTACCCCAAGGAATCCCTGACTCCTTTGTGTATAAAAGGTATTCAGATGTTAGCGTGTGCCTTGTGAAAGACACAGAAGGTTCCTGAAGTTGTGGCTGGTGAGTTGACCAAAAGGACTCTCTCCTCAGGAGCCACAAGCCCTTGTGACTGAGGACTCTGGGTCTTACAGGAGGGTAGCTGGATAGAATACAGGATGTCCAGTTAAATTTCAGGTAAATAACAAATAACATGACATGTAATACCTGGGACATACTTATAGTAAAAAAAGTATTGCTTATCTGAAATTCAGATTAAGCAGGTGTCCTGTATTTTTATTTGCTAAGTCTAGCAACCTTACCTAGGCCTGACCAAGAGCTGCTGCAGGCTGCAGGGAGTCCTGAAGCAAGTTAAATCCAGAAGAAGCAAAGCCAGTAGTCAGGACTAACCCCACACCAGCATCACGAGGGTGACCAGGAAAATGATCACACCACTAGCTCCATCTGCCAAGGACCATAACTGAAAATGTCAACAAGACACACATGGACAGGCAGAAGTGGGCATGCTGTGGGTGAGCCACTGGGTGTTATGTGGACACCCATGGATCTAAGTGCCTGTCTTCCTCAGTGCCCTGAGGTCATACACTCCATCTAGAAGCCACATTAGAGAGAGAAGCAGAGGCAGGGAGGCATCTGAAAAGTAGAGCAATTTATTTGCAAATTATTTTATCAGACTAAGCTTTAAACTGGACTGAGCTGAAATATATATATATATAAATATATATATATATAAAAAAATATATATATATAAATATATATATATATATATATTTATATATATATATTTTTCCCCTGATACTCTGAGCTGGGGTTCATAAAGAAAAGTAATCAGTCGTAGAACCAAAGTTTCGAAGTGCATTTTCTCTGCACTTCTGAGTTGCAGTGTGAGCAAATTGTGATTCTGTACCTCATACCTGTATGCAATGACTTTTATCAAGAACAGAGAAAGGATGAGAGATTATCAGGAGAAACTCTGTGCTCCTCCCAATGAAGTTACACCCTCACTTTTCACTCCTCTGGCCCTAGAGTTTCTTAAACCCATGGTTTTGACTCACAGAGGAAATGCTGGGATATTAGAAGTTGTGGTTCTTCCCCAACCACCCCAATCTAAACCTCTGCAAACAGGTGCAATGTGGTTTCAGGACCCACCTACCCCCGTTCCCCCGCATCGCAGTGATATCAGAGTACAGATCACAAAGGTGCTGTGCAGCTCCCCAGCCCTATGGGCACTTGGAGGGTCCCCCAGCACGCCAAATGCCACCTCCTGCCAATGCACCGCATGGGCAGCTTGCACCTCCACCCCTTGGAGAGGGTCCAAGTCTCCCCTCCTTCCTCCAAGTAATGAGAACATAATTAGCATAAACTGGAACAGATTAACATAGAGCTGTGGAAAGGGCTAAATATACATTCTTTCAAAACAGCCACAAACATTTGGGGTATTTTTAACTTCTCTGAAAGCTTTAAGTCCTCCCCCATGTGATAGAAGCTCAGTGTTTAAAGAGTCTGGAGGCCTATCTGTCCAGCTTCCATATGATACATGAATCCCCCAATACAACTCTGGGTCAACTGGTCAGGCTCTGTTTAAACCCTCTAGTAATGCAGGTCTCCTTACTCCCAAGGGGCAGTTGTCACTCCAATCCCTGTAATGACCGTAGGGAGGATACCAAGCAGGAAATGAGTTCCAATGAGCTTTAGATTATTACAATTCCCACCTTCCTAGCATCCTGTTTGACCAAATTTATTTTTCAAGGACCAAGTATGTGTTGATCTTCATAATCAAAGAAAACTTATTGAAGACAAGATATATGAAAACCTACACAGAGAATTAAATTAATGGATTCGAAGGCATCAGTGACTGATGTTCTCTACAGAGTTTATGGGACCCAGGTCTCAGCTGAGGTTACCCTGTACGTTAACATGTAAATGAAATTCTCTCAAGCATCTCTCTAACATTCTGTAGAAGTCCTTCCCACCGTTTCTGAAAATTCCCAAAGTGGTTCTCATGGCCACTTTGGCTCCTCTTGATTTTACTCACTTCTTGCCTTTGGGGCTCTTCTCTCTGCTTACTCTCCACCCCTGGCCCCTCAGGGTACTCCACCTTTGCCTTTGTTATTGAGCTCCTCTCAAACAAGTACCTTCTGAAACTTCGAGGAGGTGAGCTATGCAAAAAAACTTATCATTGAGTGTTAGATTTTCTTAAAAATCCTCTGGTCACCCTTCCATGGAAATCCTTCACAGCCATCTTCCTGGGTGGACTCCAGCGTCCTCTAGTGTCCGGCTCTGTCTCCCCCTTGCTTTTTCTCCTCTTTGCCCTTTCCCATCCTCAGATTCCTCTTCATTCCCAAAATAGAACTGTTTAGCTGTCTGTGTTTGCTGTCTTCTTCCAACCCATGTCCTTCAACTAGATCAGGTTTGTTCTCTAAACAAAGAGTGCCAAGTGTAAACAAACATATGTTTTTTACCCACTATACCTCCACGGAGAGTGTTGAGCCCAAATCCTAAGGGACTAATTTTCAATCTTTTATCTCTGTGTGATACTGTGTGTAGAGGACATGGGAACAGTAACCTTGAGTTATGGTAACAGAAAAACAGGGACTGCAAGGAGAACTTCTTGGCTGATACCCCCAGGATGCCCTCTTTGTGGGTGGGCTCTGTGCCCCTCCACTGCAGCAGGTTCGTCCGATCTCTACATAGGCAGCGTGGACCTAGGAATGGGGAGAGGGGTAATCTTCACTGCACGGCACCGGCTGGTGTCAGGGGAACAGGAGATAAGTATCTGATATGAAAATTCCCTAAGGTCACACACATGCACCCTGTACAGCAGATGAAAGCTATAAACAGAGCACTTCGCAGTGGGCAGAGGGACACGGACAGCTCTACTCAGGATTTGTTATAAATGTGTACCTGGCTAGGCTGGCAACGCAATTGAAACGCACAGAGAATCAAAACAGAAACAGCCCCTAGGTCAGGAAATCTGCACCCTCTCATTGTGGCTTCCAGTGTGTGCTGTACTCAGATGTGTGTGTTCTTCCAGGGAAACAATAGGCTCATTAGAGCACAAGTGAAGAAGTTACTTAATGGGTTCGTAAGTCACCCGGTTCTTACAAGACAACAGCCATGCAGGGCTGCAGATGAGTGAGAATCACTGATGAGGCTTTAAATTGATACACTCACTGAAGCGTGAGCTATCAATACTGACCTTGTTTGCTGCTTCCCAAGCACACACGTGAAGTTCTCTGGAACCTTTGAGCTGCAAGCCGTGCATTTCAGCTGATTTCAAAGAACTGCATTTAACTTAACCAAAAGCTCCATTTAATTGGTTCTGGGTTTCCAAGGATTAAACTCATATTAGAATGGTGGTTTTAAACTTTTATTTTAATTACCCAGTTTTGTTTTGTTTGTTTTTTTATGCACTTTTGGCAGAAGACTATAAGCTTGAGCCTTCTAAATCTATTTTTCTAAAATAAAGACAGAGTTGAAGGCTTGAGGAGATTGCATCTGGAGCAAACCCAAAGCACTCTAGTAATAATAGTCAACATTAATCTACTGCTTGCTGGTTACCAGGCCCTATGATATGCGTTTTTACATGCCTCATTCTATTTAATCCTTACCATGACCTTGAGAGGAACAGCCCAGGAAATTAAGGCTTAAAAAGGTAAAATGCATTACCCAAAATCCCAGAGCTAATGCAGGTTAAGATTCAAACCGAGGGCCTACCCTATCTTGACTCCAGTGTGATCCCACAAATATATAAGCCCATGACTTTTTCTTAATTGGGGAAATAATGCAAGAAATAAAAGTTGACCAGAAGTATTATTTCTCTTGTTTGCCTATCATGTGAATGGCATTCCATTTGCCCGAATGCTCTGTTTTATCTAAATTTTCCAGATTAAAATCCAGTCTCTTAAGTACCCTCTAGCTAGCCCATATCTCTTTTGGAACTACTGTATGTTGGCTCTCCTCCTCTCTCTCTAATCCAGTTTCCACACCGTGGCCAGTTTTTGTTTTTGCTTTTTTTAAATATGTTTTTATTGAGTGAGGAAGGGAGAAAGATAGAAACATCAATGATGAGTGAAAATCGGTGATTAGCTGCCTCCTACACACTCCCTACTAGGGATTGAGCCTGCAACCCGGGCATGTGCCCTGACCAGGAATCAAACAGTGACCTCCTGGTTCATGGGTTGACACTCAACCACTGAGCCACATCGTCCAGGCCAGGGTTCTAAGTGTAAAACACAAAGTTGGTCAAGTGTTTCCACTTCTTAACACCACCCAAAGCTTCCTATTGTCTACTTTCCATCAACCCCCGACTCAGCACAGCACCCAGAGCCTGTATGGTCCCTACCTCTTTTATAATTTTTTTCTCTCTCTCCCTCTTTTTTGCCTCTCATCCTTTTTTGTACACTTCAGTAATCACATTACTCTTTATTTTCCAAGCTTAGGTTCAGAAAACTTAAGCAACTTACCTACCAGCATTATCCAGAAGCCCTGCTCATAGGTGAGCAGAAATTGGTAAGATTTCTGGGAGAAGGAAAAATTATAGTTTGGGGATTGGAAGAGGCCTTGGTGAATATCAATTGTGCATTTCCTTAATTGTTTTGTTTTTTCCCCCAATGAAATATGAAAATCCAAAGTCAGAAAGGGCCCTGCTCAAGATCACATAGCCACTGAGGGTGTCTCAGCCTACTCACACAAAGCTTCCCCACAGCCAAGAATTTCTGTTCTATGATTTCTACTTTTAGCGAAAGTATGCATCTGCCTTTGTTTTAAGCTTCAAAATTTCCAATTTAATTGCATTGCAAACTTGTACCTTGAAGGAATAAAGTAATTGCCACATTTAGGAGGCTTTCATACGTTAAAAACAAATCTTAGAGACTTCTCGACCCTGCAGTTTTCTAGCCTATTATTTATTCTCTAATTCTCCAAATGTTTACTGATACTGTGACATATCTTATATCCCACATACCAGGCACTGTGGGACAAAGATAGAAGATTTTCTTCTGGGAGCTCACCATCTAGTACAGACAAAAATGTGTATACAGTTCCTTATTCATTCAATAGGAGAGCCTCAAGGAAGGATGTATAGTGTTCTATGGAAGCACAAAGAAGTAAACAACTCAAGAAAACTTTGATAGGCAAGACATAGACATCTGTGCAGCCAAAAGAATGAGTGGGTGTTGGCCGAGGAGAGACAGTGAGAGGAGTGAACTTGCAAAGACACATTGCCCATTGCTCTGAGAAAGGTATCTTTCTCTTCTTCTCCAAAGGGTCTTGGGATTTCAAAAGTAACAATTGCTAACAGTAGCATAGTGCTGGCAATGTGCAAGGAACTCTTAAAAATGCTTTTGATGGAAAAACTCATGTAATCCTCCAAACAATCCCATGGTATAGATAAGAAAACAGTGGCACAAGAAAAATTAAGTAACTTACCTAACTGGAAAGTCATAGAACTGGGATTGGATCCAGCAGCCTGATTCCTTAGTGTGTGAGTTCAACAACATTGCTCTGCCTAATATATTTCAGACCATAATGCTAAACCATTAATGCAGGTGGGGGAAGACAATTGCATTCTCATCTCAGCCAATCTGAGGCTTAGACCAGTGAATCTCTTAACTCCTCTCAGCAACAACCAGACAGAATCAATCTTCTTGTGTCTAGATCAGAGGTTGGCACACTTTTTCTACAGGCCAAGTAGTAAGTTAGGCTCTGTGGGCCCTATGGTCTTTGTCACAATCACTCATCTCTGCTATTGTAGCACAAAAACACCTGTAGACAATATAGAAATAAGTGGGTGTAACTGTGTTCCAATAAAACTTCATTTACAGAGACTGACATTTGAATTTCATATAATTTTCATGTGTTGCAAAATATTCTTCATCTTTCAAATTGTTTTCAGCCATTTAAAAATGCAAAACCCAGTCTTAGCTCACATGGCATACAATCATGGGCAATGCTCTGATTTGGCCTATGGCAGTAGTTTGCCAAATCCTGATTTAGAGTCTCAAGTATAACTTCTCTTTTTTAAGGAAATTCTATAGAAATCAGCCCAGTTCTGTACACACACCGAGTACTCAGTAAATGTTAACTAACACCCCAGGGTGCCCCACAGGTTTGTGGTAGAAGGAAAACCATGACCTGGAAAGAACACAGGACAAGGGATCAGAAGACCAAGCTGGAGTCCCAAATCATTACTTACTGACAGTAACCTGAAGACAATCATTAATTTCTAACTGGGCCTTGGTTTCCTGCTCATTTGTCATTGCTGACGACAGGCCATGGTATACTTATAAGAGCTACATTTTCTTGTATTGTGCTTACAAGCAAGTCACTTTGCATATGTTAATTTACTTAATCCTTACAACAGCCCTATGAGATATCTATATATATAAAGAGCCAGGGTCCGTAATGACCGAAGGCTTGACCGAAATCCAGAAGTCAGTCCTGCAGTCAGTGCTGGGTCGCCGCGACCCAGCACTGACTACCGAGGGGGCTGCAGATCAGGCCCGGAGACAGAAGCAGGGTCTGATCCGCAACCTCCGTGGCAGCTGTTGATTAGCCCTTGCCTCTATTTCTCTCTGGGCCTCACCAACAGCCTCAGGGGCTGCTGATCAGCCCCGCCTCTCTGAGTAGGCACAGAGATAGGCCCGGAGACGCTGACTGGCATAGAAACTGACCAATCAGAACCAAATCTGGGTGAAGTGTGAGGAGCCAATGGCTGCCTAGGAGGTGGAGCTTTTGTTGCCTACTGGCATAGAAACTGAACAATCAGAACCTAATCTAGATGAACTGCTGGCAGAACCTAAGGTGGGAGCTGAGGAGGGGTTTTAAGGGCAACAGCTGTTTGGTGTAAGGTGTAAGAAAGCGATTCAATTTTTTAAAAATATATTTTACTGATTTTTTACAGAGAAGAAGGGAGAGAGATAGAGAGTTAGAAACATCGATGAGAGAGAAACATCGATGCGAGAGAAACATCGATCAGCTACCTCCTGCACACCTCCTATTGGGGATGTACCCGCAACGAAGGTACATGACCTTGACTGGAATCGAACCTGGGACCTTTCAGTCCGTAGGCCGACGCTCTATCCACTGAGCCAAACCGGTCAGGCTCAATTTTTTAATGACTGATTTGGCAGTATAGTGCATATGGCTGGCTATCAGTCCAGATATAGGGATTATGTATTTTTGTCTGCCAAGAGCAGCTCCTCCTGCTAAAAAAGGCTTTTCCCCCCATTTAAGCAATCCTATCCTATATAATCTATCTATACTAATAAAAGGATAATATGCTAATTAGACCGGGTCAACTGGCCATCTTCTGACTTCCGGCTTCCTTCCAGACAAAGCCATGGTGGTGGGGGCCAAGGCAGAGGCAATTAGGGGCAATCAGGCTGGAAGGGGAGGGCAGTTGGGGGCAAGATCAGGCAGGCAAGGGGTTAGGGGCAATCAGGCTGGCAGGGGAGGGCAGTTGGGGGCGAGACCAGGCTGGCAGGGGAGGGTTGTTTGGGGCGAGATCAGGCCTGCAGGGGAGGGCAGTTAGGGACAATCAGGCAGACAGAGGAAGTTAGGGGCGATCAGGCAGGCAGGCAGGTGAGCAGTTAGGAGCCCGAGGTCCCAGTTGCGAAAGGGATGTCTGACTGCCGATTTAGGGATGTCCCACAGGGATCAGGCCTAAACTGGAAGTTGGACATCTCCCAAGGGGTCCCTGATTGGAGAGGGTGCAGGCTGGGCTGAGCCCCCCCACCCCACCCCGCACGGATTTCGTGCACCAGGCCACTGGTCTATAATAATAAAATGGCAATATGTTAATTAGACCGGACGTCTTCCAGATGTCTTTCCTGACCAAGCCGGGGCTGGAGGGAAGCCAGCCCGGGTCCTGAGTGCCTGTGGGCAGCCGGAGGAGGGAAGCCTGGGTCCCAGGTGCCGAGGGGGAAGCCAGTGCTGGCAGCCGAGGGAAGGAAGGCCTACTTTTGCACGAATTTTCATGCATCAGGCCTCTAGTGTATAAATAATATCCTCATTTTACAGATGAGAAACAGAAACTAAGTAACATGCCCACAGCCACATAGCTGGTAAGTGGCAGGAGCAGAACTTGAACCCATTCTGGCTTTGGAATCTAACTCTTAACCTCTAGGCTGTAATACCTTCTCTTACAAAAATGAGGACGGTCTCTTCCTCAACAAAGAAATGCATATACACAAGTCTCTTCTTCCCCTTAGAATCAGGGTGTGAGACATATCATCAAGGAATTTGAGAAACAGCTCAAACATAAAATATGTAAACAATCTCCTTATTCCTCCCTGGCATTTATTGAGCACGTTATATCAGTAAGGTTTTTCACTCTGTGCCTTATCTCATTTAAATCTTCTAACAACAATTTTATGAAGTACTATTATAACCCCTTTCACAGAAAAATTCAGTCTTAGAGAGATTAAATAGCTTGTGCAAGGCCCCAGGATGGTGAATAGCAGAGTTGAGATTTGAATAGATGCCACCTGATCTCCGAGCCTAAACATTGCCTTTAGTGCAATGACACTCTTTCAGCTATTCCTTTGTGTGCACTATTAGTAGAGCATTCAGCTATACTATTGGTTATATAGGCTTTGACAGCTGGCCTGAGAATATAGCCACCACTTACAACTTCACTTCCATGGATAAAGGCATTGTGGGTTTGAAAGAACCAGTTTACAAGTAGATTTTGGAAAACAGCCAGTAGTTGATTTGGGGGCTGCATACATGTCCTGGCACACTTGGAATGAGGGTCATGCTTTTTGAAGTTTGTTTGCTTACATGTATCTGTCTTTCCTGTATATGAATGTTAGGCATGCTTGCCTTTGGGGACAGACTTGTCTCATTCCACCTACCTCTCTGAAGTGCCTAGTGCACTGCTCCGCCTGACGTGGACAGCCAGTGATCTGCTTGCTAACTCCTGATTACTAGAGGAGGAAGGTGTACAACCACAGCTCTCAGCAGCCACCCCCAAAAATTGCCTCCAAACATACGGGAGGAAGCAAAAATAATCTATGAATGTGTCTATAGGCACATGCTGCACCATTATTGAGATACACTGAATTGAATGGCCATAGATCAAGGTGAATGTGTGTGCTGGAGAGAAGCATAAAAAGATTGAGGAGTGGCTCTTGTAATCACGGTCATGTGATGCCTTGATGAGAACCTCTGTGTGCACTATGCAGATGCTGGGTGGCTTACACAGTAGTAACAACAATTCTTATTAAGCTTGTCTTGTTCGTTTGCTTTTAAGGCATGTGCTATATTTATTAGCAGTGCTTATTAAAGAGTCTCCTTAATGTTGGATTAATAACCCTTTCCCTGGAGTAATTTCTGTGTCTAAAGCTGTGAAGAGGGATGAGAATGAGTTCAAGGCAGAGATCTGGGACTGGGGTGCAGTGTGACCTTGCACAAGTCACTTTATCACCACTCTTCTGTTTTCATCTCTATAAAAATAGCAGTGCTAATACCCACCCTCTTTCTAACTCTCAAAGATAAATCAATGTCTGAAAACTGCTTTGAGCTTTTCAATAGAAAGGCAAGATTCCTCACCATCATTAATTAACATGTATTAATAGAAAGAGTAGTACAGAAACCTCAAAGGTGATCCAAAGTAGTGATGAACAAACCTGTCATATTATATTAGCAGCTGTCACAGAGTGAGCAGGGGAAATAAACAGCTTCTCTCCCTAATACGGCTGAGTTTTTCTTCCTACAAACTGATTCATGTGAAATTTAATTTAGAAAAAAAAAGAAAAAACTTGTATGCCAAGTTTCATTCATTTGGAAATTTCTTAGCAAGTAATGGAGCTATCTGAACAGACATGTGGGAGGGAAATATTACCTCTTTCTTTCTAAATTCACAATTGCTGGGTATGCATGATCTTATAATAGGGTAGGGAACACCCATTAACCACCATTACATCCAGAGTGCAAATATGAGGACACGTTAAATTTTTTTAATGTATTGCCTCCTTTCTCCTTCAGACTATTTGCCTGAAATAATTTGACAGCAAAGCCACCTTTGGTCTTGTCTAAGAGATTTTGCCAGCTCTCTGTGCACCTGTGTCTGTCCTGCAGTAAACCTGACTGCAGGACTCCGTCACAAATGAACTGTCAGATCATTACTACAGTTGATGCAGTATAATCTGTCTTGAAATTAGAATCCGTCTGGCCAGGCTAGGCGCTCACTTGCCACAGAGGCTAATTCACTTCTTGAATATGCATTCATGGAGATGCGCCTTGATTTGGAATCCAGGGGGAGTACACGTTAAGAGCAGATTTTCTGAATTAGCATGGCGCAAGGGAAGGGCCCTTCATTTAGATGGCTGCAGATGCCGCTCCCTCTTGTTCATTACAATTGCATTTCATCAGCTTTATGATGTCCACATGTCAATTGAGTGTGAGGATTTTTCACACAAAAGAGCCACAGGGAAAACGACTCCACTAGCTAATCAGCTGATTATCATACCTCAAATGGGCTGCAGTACTTGCTGCTCCCAACCGGTATGGGCAAGAGCGGAATTGAAGATTAAGACTGCAAAGAAAAAGGGCTCTTCGGCCAGTTTAAGGAAATTAAAGAGGAATTTGTCAGAGAACAGAAGAAAGAGCTACAGGAGCAGAAGTGGAAGCCTTTGAAATAGATGGGCATTCGAAATAAAATGACTTGTGTATTTCTCTAAAAGGGGGCTGGTGGGAGAGGGTGAAAGGTTAATTAAGTATATTATCTGCCCGTTTGTGCCCAGCTGTGTAAAGCTCTGCCCGCCCTGCCCTGGGTTTTAAAACGTAGATTCAAGAACCCAGCTCAGTGTCAAGAAGAGTGTCGAGGAGTAATTGAATTAGTTTCCAACAAGTCGACTGTACACAACTGCCTCTGGGCATCTCCTTATAGATTTCCTTAGATTGTTTGGGAATTAATTGATTAATAACAAGAAAATGATGATGAGAAGAAAAATATTGACACAACTCCATAAAAAGTGCTACCTTGGGGAATTATTCATGAAAGTCATTCTTTGGGATTTTATCATCAGAGGCGTATGTTTATATGCTTTGAGGGGAAGATATTAATAAGTGGTCTTTTTTTTCCATTTATGTCTGAAATTTACCAAAGTTTTCCCCCAGCTCCCTAGGGTCTTCTTCAAGTCTATCTAAAATGCAGCTAGAGCAGAGGCTGTCTTTTGCTTCACGGCGCGTCTGCCTTATGCTTTCATCAGAGGAGTCTAACTCACACAGATGCACTATTTAACAATGCCATCCCCTGCTTTCATCAGAAGGGGGAAGGTTGCAGAGCCGAGCCCTGCAGAATAAGGGGGGCAGGTCCCCTGTGATCGGCGAAAGCTGAACATCGGTGCCAGTTTCCATCTGTCATGATAGCCTATCTCCGAACCTTCAATCTGTCAAAAGCTCGCTGCCTGGCTGAAGGCTCCAGGAGATTTGGTGCACTAAACACATTTGACAACAGCATTATCACTGCAAGGAGCCAGCAAAATGCCATCAATGTGTTAATTGTAACTGGCTATGTAAAGTGTCACTTCCCATATCATTTAACACCAGCTTCGCCTCTTTTGCAGTTCCTAATTTTCTACACTTTATAAACATATGGATTGCTCTTGTAACAACAATGTGATCTTCTTAGCAGAGGTTTAATTTTGCTTGGGTACACTGCATCCAAGCCTCTAACTGGGAAGCAGCAACGCGGAAAGGGCTTGGGGGTTGGGCGGTGGGAGAGTGGGGAAGAGAAAATAGAGGGAGGCTTGGGAGTGGAGCTGTGAGGGGAGATGGAAAAGGCCAGCAGGAACCAGAGTGCTTCTCACACAGGCTATGGTGATATTTTTTAGATGCATGGAATGATGGTGCTTTTTTTGTTCATGCTAATGGGTAAATAGTTCTGTTTCTCTTGCAGAGGATGAAAAATGTATATGCAGAGTTTTTACAGGCTGTGAGTTTTCTTCCATGATAATATGAACAGTTTTATAACGATAAACATGAGAGCGCACATAAATAAATGAAAAATCTCCCTTGAAGATCTGAATGGGTTTTTAGCACCCAAGTACCTAATATTCAATTTCTGGTACAACCAGGGCCAGGTGTTAAATTTCTCTAGTTACTGTCACTAATGCAAATTAGATTCTTTTTCTGCTCGTAAAAAATCAAATCCACATTAGAAATTAGCTATAAAATGTAATGACTTAAATGCTATAGTGTTTTACAAATCTCCCTGCATTTCTATGGTAGATAATGCTGTAAAACTGAGAGAAGATAATAAAATACGGTAGGTAGTTGAGTTATTTAAAGGTCTTTTGTGACTGCTTACTTAGAAATGTTTTGTATTCCTTTGCTCCTCTCCTTCCCTATCCCCCTTCATTGTGGGAAATGAGCACATTTATGATTCCTTTTTCTACAAGCTTAGAAGTAATCAAAATTCATTTTTAAATGATGCTGCAAGAGCTGGAGAGATCATTTGCATTATTGAAAAAAATAATGCCCAGAAAAGTTTACAATACCTTTGCAACTTTTAATCACTGGATTGTAACCATCCTGAGGGAAGTTTGGAATGGTTAAATAAAGAGTTTAACTAGCATTTTTAAAACTCTTTAATAGTATCACCAAATTTACATAGGGAATTGTTTCACAGTCTGCACCCACAGCCTTACTCCATATCCCTGTACAAAAATATCCAAATGCAAAAGGGAAACTTTCCTTTAAAACAAAGCATTTTTTAAAAAATCTACAATATACAGCAGAGCAAAATTGAACAGGGGAGATCATAAAAGCTATGCATTTATCAAAATTTAAATCCTAGCAGCATTCCATTCATTCAGCTGTAGAATGCATATTTCATTCCACTTCTGCCAAGTAACCAATTTAGGCCCTTAAATTAAAATCATAATGAAACTTTAGGCCCCAGATGAATAGAGTTCTTACAAAGCAAACAAAATTCTCATTAAGATTTTAACATTTCTAAACTCAGTTAAAGAAATTTAGATCACAGAACAGGTTTATCTGAAAAACAAACTGGATGGTTAAGGAAAGAAGAGACCAATAATTTTTGAACACATACCATGTGCCCAGAATGGTGATGATACGTACATATTTTCACTTATTTTTTTTTTCAGTGGAAACCCAGGCTGTAAGTAGATAACCCAAGGCTACACAGCTAGTCCAACTCCTCACCCAGGTTCTTACTGTCTCTCCCTAGAGCAGCAGTTCTCAACCTGTGGGTCGCGACCCCTTTGGGGGTCGAACGACCCTTTCACAGGGGTCGTCTGAGATCATCGGAAAACACATATATAATTACATATTGTTTTTGTGATTAATCACTATGCTTTAATTATGTTCAATTTGTAACAATGAAATTGGGGTCACCACAACATGAGGAACTGTATTAAAGGGTCGCGGCATTAGGAAGGTTGAGAACCACTATTCTAATGGATACCTTGTGTTAGAGCAAAAAGAAATAGGAATATAGCATATTTTCTAAGGAACCCCATGCATTTTTATAGCCCCCCCCCCCCCTCCCATTATCCTACCTGAAGTCTGATTCTACTATACTCATTCCAATTGGCTTTCTTGCCTTTTCTCTGCAACATTCTCAGAGGTCTTGCCTCTATACCACCCCTTGACAAGTGATAGGCCTTGATGCCCATAATGAGATGCCTCTACCAATGACCAACAAAAAGCTCTCTTCTTCCAGCTGCTTTTTGTTGTGAAGCTAGTGCTCTTTGATCTTTGAATGGATACATCCAGACTTTCTTCTTCTTGCAACTCTGCCCCTCTTTTCCTTATCCAGTGGCATTTCCCTACAACTTCCTACCTTCTTTAGCTTTTGTGCTTTTTCCCAACTCACTCAGCCAAATTGGCTCTCAGAGAAATTGATTCACAATAAGATAACACCACCCATTAGGATCTATTATGTTTTGCCTTCAGGAGTGTTTGAAATGGAAAAAACAAGCCTATGCCAAAAGGGAACTGGGACTGTTGTTTTGTTGGGGGTGAAATCCTTTCCAGCCTTGACCACACAAGCTCAGCCCTGCCCCCACTTATGTTTGGGCCTGTAAATAACAACATCTTTTAAATTCTTAAAGTATTCATACTGGATTGAATAGTTTCCCCTCCAAAAATTCATGTTGCTCTTCTCATGTTGATCTTGAAAGCCATGAATGTGACCTTATTTGGAAATAGGATCTTTGCAGATGTAAGCAAGTCAAGATGAGGTTATATTGGATTGATTCTGGTCCTGAACTCAGTCTGACTGCTGTGCTTATAAAAAGAGGGAAATTTGGACACAGACAAACACAGAAAGAAGACAGTCCTGTGAAGAGGGAGACAAAGATTGGAGTTACTCTGCCCCAAGTCAAGGAATGCCAAGGATTGCTCACAACAACCAAAAGCTCCAAAGAGGCCAGGAAGGCTCCCTCTCTGAAGCATTCAGAGAGTTCATGGCCTTGCTGAAACCTTGATTTCAGACTTCTGGCCTCCAGGATGGTGAGAATAAAGTTCTGTTGTTTTAAGCCACCTCGCTTGTGATGCTTTTTTACAGAAACTCTAAGAAACAAACACAATATCTTTCTACCAAAAGGCCCAAAGGGCTCCACAGTATTATGTCACCCATCCTCATACTACTACTTGTAGAATAGGACTGAATTATTCCAATAACTCATTCATGCAGCACATATTGAGTGAGCTGCTACCGTCTTCTGGGCACCATGCTCCATGAAAGGGATCCAGCTCTTAGAACTAGATGAATGGGGGCTAATGTCATCGGTCATATAATTCCAAAGGGTCTGGCTTTCTTTAAGTATTTCTAAGTAGTGGTTGGTTGCCCTCCTTTTTGGAGACCCAGTGCACTAGGATCTCTTATAATAATAGGTTCAAAATATATCACAATTATTTGGTGAGAATCCTAAAAGTGAGGATTTGTGGAAAGTGCTTGGACTCTGGGGGCCCTAACTACAATATCTGCTTCACCCCTCACTTATTATGCAACTTTGGGCAAGTCAAATAACCTATTTATGCCTAGGTTTTATTATCTCAGAAATGCAGACAATAATTATACTTACCTTATAGGTTATTTGTGATGTTTAAATTTTTTATTATATGTAAAATGCTTAGCTATTATTTATTTAATAAAAAGTTACATAAGGGTTTCAAAAAATAATAATTATTATTACTAATGATAAAAGCACCATATTATTGCTGAGGCAACATGGCCAGTGGATTCAGATTTGATATCTACATCTGTAATTTATAATCTTAAGAGCCCTTGGACAAGTTCCTTAACCTCTTAGAACCTCAGTTTCTTCATCTGTTTAATAAAGAGAAAACAGATACTTCATAGGGTGTTTACAAACATTAAATGAGATAACATCCTGGCAAATAGCAAGCACTCAGTAAACACCTACCCTATTCTACCCCAACTCTGCAACAACATGCTACATTTTGTGTGGTTCTTGCTTTTTTTAATTACCATATCAAGATTCAGCACATTTAAACATACTAAAAATTTCAGAGCAGCATTTTAGAAAGTAGCAAATGTTTACTTTCAATGCACTTTCCTTAAAATGCTAAGAAAGGCTTAAGGGCCTTAAACAAAGGCAAGGTTATACATCTAATGTGTATGTTTTCTCTGCATTAAAATGATATACTGCACAGTCCCCATATTTGCTTGGCTTCAGTCTTTAGCCTTCAGAGGCTAGAAACTTTTCAGGATTTTTTAAAATAATAAGGATATTGTAATAGAATGCCAGTACAGTGGATTCTTTCATTTTCTCTGTTTAAGCTTTACCATCAATTTGACTCTCACCACCACCTACTCTCATTTTCCTTTTCTTTCCTCCCTCTCAGATCTGCTGCCCACTCTGGTGTTAATGAGATCTGGAGAGGGGCTATTGGGAAAATAGAGTGGATCTCTCTCCCTTGCAGTGACATTCCCTATCTCTGCTAGGCTGCTCTCCCTGGTTGAATGGCTTCTGCTTCATTGAAGCTAACAGGAATAGAACATGTGTTAGTTACGGGAAGAAGGGATTAATATTCAGATTTTCCAGTCTAGTTTTACTGAAAAAGCACCACATGCTCAAAACAATAGTACATCAGTTAGTTTTTGCTGCATAACAAACCACCCAAAAACTTTATAGCTTAAAGAAATGATAATTTATTAACTCACAATTCAATAGGTCAGCAATGGAGGCTGAGCTCAGCTGGGTTTACTGCAGTTGGATGGTAAGTCACCTAGGGATGGGTTAGTCTAAGACAGCAGTTCTCAACCTGTGGGTCGCGACCCCTTTGGGGGTCAAACGACCCTTTCACAGGGGTCGCCTAAGACCATCGGAAAACACATATATAATTACATATTGTTTTTGTGATTAATCACTATGCTTTAATTATGTTCAATTTGTAACAATGAAAATACATCCTGCATGTCAGATATTTACATTACGATTCATAACAATAGCAAAATTACAGTTATGAAGTAGCAACGAAAATAATTTTATGGCTGGGGATCACCACAACATGAGGAACTATATTAAAGGGTCGCGGCATTAGGAAGGTTGAGAACCACTGGTCTAAGATGACTTCACTCACATGTTTGTCTGGAGGCTGGAGTAATGAAGGTAACTGTCCTCAGCAGGCTAGCCCAGCCTTATTCATATGGTGGTGGCCATAGGATTTCCAAGAGCAGCAAAAGAGAATAGGTCCTAATACCTAAGTTTCTGCTTGCATTATATTTGAATTGTCACATTGGCAAAAACAAGTCCTATAGCCAAGACGTGTGTTGAAGGCACTATCCAAGAGCATGAATAAAGAGAAGGAAATAATTTGTGGCTATTTTTACAATCTACCACAATTAGTATTTCCCATCATTTCCATTATCTGGACAAAGCAGGGCATTTGTTCTAAATGTACATTTTAAGGAAACCTTCATTATTTATACATGTCATAAAAAATACCAAGTATTTCAGAAAAACTAAGGAATCCCCAACTCAGCAGAGGATCTTTAAAAGAACTGTCAGGAATAAGTAACAAGTCTACATGACAGCAGATAAAGAAATAGCTCTCAATTAGACTCTCCAGAGAGAATTTTGAATGACAAGAATAATCTCTGGACACATATGTAAATTTTTATGTGTATCATTCAAATATCTCTTATTCTGAAAATGTTTGTCCAACAAATATCAGACACTGGAGTAGGTACTGAGGGTACAGGTGTAGTTCTCTGTCCTCATGGAGCTTAGGGTCTAGTAGGGAAGATAGACAATAAAAATTACATATTTATAATTGTGATAGTGCTGCAAAGGTGAGGTCCAGGGTGCATGGCACAAGGTGCCAGCCCAGATAGAGAGCTGATCAGAGTCTTCTCTGAGCCCTGAAGGATGAGCTGAGTCCTCCAAGTAAAGAGGAGAGGGAAGGAAAAACTAGTCAAAGGCCCATGTGAGAGGAAGAACCCATAAATGGGCAGTGTAGAAGGATCTTTCCCTCCATGTGAATTAGATTATATGAGATATGAAAAGGTGCTATTAATTAAACTTTATACATGTGAGCACAATGTTGTAGTCAACCATGTATTACACAATGTAAACAGTATTCTACTTTGTATGGTTCTTACTATTTGTTGAATAACAAGAACACATTCAGCCCCCCTCAACCCAGCTCTCTCCCCTGTGCTTGTCAAACCCATGCAGGCTAGAAGCTTGTGAGGCCAGAGGGACTCATAATCTCTAAACATTTGAATTTTCAGGTTTTCCTGAAAATGAAAGAGATCTGGCAAAACTTGGCTTGGATTCCCACCTGGCAACAATTCTCTTTAGTTTAGACATGCTCCAGTTTGCCACATCCCCATCAGCCCATTATTTTCCTGCTGGCCCCTGTAAGGATATGAGTTTGCAGCTCCTAGATTTTTCTCTGTTACAGGTTTTTATTTTTGATGTAATTAATAATTGCACCCAGGAAATGCTTTCAGATCTTGAATGGCAAATTGTCAAGTCAGCATACAGAGCTTCCTTTTCTGTGTGTGTGTGTGTTTCCCCTTCTAGAATTTCAGTCCATCATCGTCACAGCGTTAGTGAATAAAACATGTGTGCCTATTACATCCACAGCAATTAGTTCTAGGCAGACCATTATAAAAATACATTTTTACAAATCTATTCATATGGCAATGCTCTTATTTCATAACAATACACCAGTACGTTTTCTCTGTTTTATTCTGGTTTCAGTTTTGAAATTTACAATCTTTCAGGGCAATCATAACTGAAGGCATTTTAAAAGATTATACTTTAAATTTTAAGTTATGCATCACATTTGTAAGGAGAAACAGAAACAGAAATAATTTTATGACTACATAGCATATTTGTAATCACTTTAGTAATTAATTAGAAACCTAGCTTAACAGATTCTTTCTATAGGTGGTCAGCTTACTATAGATATGCACCTCTTTAAGCTTTGGCCACCTGCTGTATTTTCAGATCTTTCCTTCATTTCTTATCTAAATCCTATTCATGTGAGCAAGGATTTCAGGAGTCTAATATCATTATTACTTTTGAGAAATAACTTTCAGACAAACTTCACATTGTACCTAGAATTAGACATTCCAGTAACTTCATCTTAGGATAAATGGCACCGCTGTGCGAAAGACAAGCCAGGCAGTATGTAGTTTTGAACTCTTCCTTTTCTTAGATTCTTTTAAAAGGGTAAATGAGAAATAAGTGTAGTTTACTTTTTTTATTAAGCTTGACTAACTAGCATTTTATGTAATTACTAGAGGCCCGGTACATGAAATTTGTGCACAGGGGTGGGGGAATCCCTCCGCCTGCACCCTCTCCAATCTGGGACCCCTCAGGAGATATCCGACTGCTGGTTTAGGCCCGATCCCTTTTGCAATTGGGACCGCTGGCTCCTAACCGCTTGCCTGCCTGTTTGATCGCCCCTAATCCCTCTGCCTGCCTGCCTGATCGCCCCTAACCACCCTCCCCTGCCAGCCTGATCACCCCTAACTGCTTCCCTGCCAGCCTGATCACTCCTAACCACCTTTGCTTCGGCCCCCCACCACCATGGCTTTGTCTGGAAGGAGGACCGAATGACCAGAAGATGTCCAGTCGAACCGGTCTAATTAGCATATTACCCTTTTATTGGTATAGATTCCAGTACTTTGTGTAATACTTTTATGTCAATGTCCATTTCCTCCAAATAGAATCCTAATTTTGTAGATTAAATGGGGCCAGGAAATTTGTCTTTGTTTAATAATTTTATTGATGTGTGCATAAAGGACAAGATAATTGCTACTCAGTTGAGATGAACAAAACTAAAGATTTTGTTTCATTTTCCTATACTGTATCATCACTCTATCACACCCAAATCCTGATGGTAAAGGAAACATAAATTTTGCACATGAATGTTATTAAAATGCATCAAGCTACTTTTTTAAATAAAAAATACTCCAACTAGCCAGAGCCCACAATTAACTAACTGGTTTTACTACAAGGCGTCTTCAAGGAGAAGGACGTGATGGGCACAATCCGGTACAGACTCGTTAGTCTGTATCTACACAGCCACCATCCAGGATGCTTATCAGAGTTTATCCTGCACCCTTCTCACCTAAACCCCACCATAGTCCCCCATGAGAATTATTGAGGTGCCTCCAAAACATTGAAGAATAACCCAAGAAAACCAAGGAGAGTGAAATGACATGTTTTAGAAATACTTTCAGCAATGGATTGAAATGAGGACTTTCTTCTTTATCTCCAATTAAAAGGACAATTTAATCAGTCAGAGTTCCAGTGACCAAGGTTTTTGTGGTCAGACTGGCTATGTCTTATGTTCTATGGATTACTTGACATGAAGCTAATACACAGATAGGGAGTGGAGACATGAGACAGTCTTCACTTTATCCCACACAAAAGGCGTGCATAGCCAAAGCAGTATGGTCCTAGACCTCAATATGAGCCAGAGCACTCCATTCTAACAAGCTACACATTCCAAAACCCAAGAGCAAATGAGGTCTCTATGGGACATCTACTGCCTTTCCCTACCTTCAGGGGCCCCACTGCTCCCACTCCTTTGGAGGCTGCTTCCCTTAAAGACTTGCTTAGTAATGATCTGTGAGCAATTCTTCCGATTGCTCTCTTGCATTGCAGGAAGTGTAGCAGAGACTCCAGAATAACAGAATAGGTTTGTTAGTCTGGTAATTAAGACAGGAGTGACATTCAAACACAGCCTGGACAGGATGTGGCAAATTACTGTATTCTTTGTGTGAGAAGCTGTTCCCAGTCTGCTTTGTCTGTCCTCCTGGGATCTCATCATCTCCACTAAAAGTCAGAATGGGACTTTGTACCCTCTATTCCCTTATCTTTTCCCCCGCTATTATATATCTGCTTTGTGGGAGCTATGTTTGTCAAAATGTGCTAATTTATGGCATTATGGGGGGAAATGAAACCTCAGTTTTCAATTCTTGTTCCTTCAGGCAGCTTTACTAAGGATCTCCTCCTTTCTCTGTCCCTCCTCTCTATTTCTGGGGAGGCTATTTTGCTAAACAGAACATGTCCCTTCCTCCCACCCCCCTCTACAACATATGAGGCAGGTAAATGGCCACTCGTCATCCTTTTTCCAAGTATGTTATACATACAATTCTCTCACAGCTAATAGCTTCTTCTATTGTCCATAATTTATCACTGTCAAGGTTCTTTACATTTTATTTCCTCCTCATGTGTTTCATGAGAAATCTATGCTTCTGTGTGGCCCTGGATTTCATTAGCATAAACAGCATGATATCAAATAAATATATATTCCATATCACACTAAGGTTCATGTTCTTTTCAAAGAACAGGATGTTATTTTATTGGTAGATTTTTTTTCTCATATCCTTATGGTCTTTTTCTTTTTCACTAAACCATTATGAAGTGAGTACCAAAGGTATCCTGGGTAATTAGCCATTACAGTACTGTCACAGAGGGTTCCACAGTCAATACAAAGATAATTTGGGCAATGGTGAATGACAGTGCTGTCCAGACTTTTGGGATAATCAAGGACACATCCAGCTGTACCAGACATCTGTCAGACCCATGAATCATTTCAACTGGCTCCACAATAGCCAGGCAGCCCCAGAGAAGGTAAACACTACAGCAGGCAGCACACTATCGCAGACAGCAATACTTGCTCTTGCATAAAACCTGCTTCTTTTGCAAAAGCAGAGCCCTGTGCAGAATAGAAACATTTGTGATATTTTCATGTTGGTTTTTAAAATAAAGAAAATGTAAATAAAATAGCAGAAATAGTATGCGTATTGTGAGAACAGTTTTTTCAAAACGTATGCTCAAGAAGTAGTTTGGGATATATTAGTCATGATTGGTTTTATGTAATTAACTTTATTTCCAAATCAGTCCAGATTTTTTTATGCACCCAAGTTGTTTTACAGTGTTAAGGGGTTTTATTTATAAGTTAACATTGCTTTATGCCCCTCAAATTCAAAGTTTCTCAGCAAGGATTGCTGGCTGGCTGTTTGTGGAGCACAATAAGATGGTCTCTGTTAAGACTAAAATCTTGGCTACAAAATGAGCAGGGCAGTGACACAGCATTCCATTTTGAATTAGATGCAGCATAATTGCTTACAGTTTTTTTTAATGGCTGCCTCTGTGAGAATCTTTGACATTCACACAGGGCATACAGGGCAGCTAGAACTCTGATTACAAACAATTGACCACCTGATCATAAACTAACTACAGTGGGTGTAAGTATGACCTAGTCTTGGTTAGGTTTAATGTGTTATTTCCTACATTTCCTAGGCGACCCCTATGAAATCTACCAAGACTGTCCCAGCAGAGACCAGGAGCAAGAAACTTATCAGTTTGCCACTCCCCACCTTCTTGTCTTCCAAGACACTATTTTTTTTATACAAATCACTTTTATTAGTTACTTAACAAGCTGTTCATACACAGTTCCTTATAAATCCTTTAAATGTCAGACAAGCTGAGTGTAGAGAGAGCTGAAATGGAGCAACAGTTGCGGGACCTGGTGTAGAACAGGGGGAGCCAGGGCCCCATATGATGCTGTGAAGGTGGGACCAAGGTCACCTAGGTGTCTGCCATGGAATTCAGGGTGAAAGATGCACTTGCTTTCAATCTTTTGCTACTAACCTTTCTATCACTTCTTTAAAATCAGCTCTATTGAGGTATAACTGAGATACAGGAAACTGCACTATTTAAAATATACAATTTGAGAAGTTTGACATATGCATACACCTGTGAAACCAACATAGTAATCAAGGTACTGAACATTTTCACTCCCAAATTTCCTTATGCCCATTTATACGCCCTTCCTCCCACTCATCGCTGTTCTGCTCCCCCAGGCAGCCACCACAACGCTTTTGGTCACCATAGATTAGTTTGCACTTTCTAGAAGTTTATACAAATGGACTCTATTATATGTATATTCAGTTTATTTATCCAATTCATCTATTGGTGAACATTTGGCTTGTTTTCAGGTTTTAGCTATTACAAATGAAACTGCTATGAATATTCACATATGAGTTTTGATATGGACATCTGTTCTCTTTCTATTGGATAAATACCTAGGAACACAATGTCTGGATTACACTACCTAGTTGTTTTCCAAAATGGTTGTACCTTTCACGTTACCACCAGCAGAGTTTGAAAGTTCCAGTTCCTCCACATCTTTACAGCTTGCAAACTAAGAATAGTTTTTAATTATAAAACATTGGTAAAACAAAACAAAACAAAAAAGCAGAATATACAACAGGGACTTATGGCCCTTTTCAGAGAAGGTTTCCTACCCCTGGTTTAGACTATTTATATTTAATGTGATTGCTAGTATGATTTGGTATAAGCCTATCATCTTGCTATTTGTTTTTTGTCTCATTGACACATTTTTCTTTTTCAGTTTTTTTTATTACTTGAGTATTTTTATGATTACATTTAATATCTTTTGTTGGCATATTAGCATTAACTCTTTGTTTTGTTATCTTAGTGGTTACTTTATGGCTGCCTACCTTCAAATGATATTATACTTCTTTATATAAAAGAAATTTCAAAGAGTATTCTTTCATTTTTTTTCCCTTCCAACCTTTAGGTTATTGTTTCTTTCTGTGTGTTTTATCTGTACATCCTATATAATAAAAGGCTAATATGCAAATCGACCAAACTGCAGAACGACCGATTGCTATGGTACACACTGACCACCAGGGAACAGACACTCAACGCAGGAGCTGCCCCCTGGTGGTCAGTGCACTCCCACAGGGGGAGTGCAGCTCAGCCACAAGCCGGGCTGATGGCTGGCGAGTGCAGCGGAGGTGGTGGGAGCCTCTCCCGCCTCCGGGGAAGCGCTAAGCTGTCAGTCAGACATCCCCTGAGGGCTCCCGAACTGCTTAAAGGGCGCAGGCTGGGCTGAGGGACCCCCTCCACCACCCCAAGTGCACAAATGTTGTGCACCAGGCCTCTAGTCCTATCTAATAATAGACAAACATGGTAATTAACCATACCTCCTCTACGCTTCCCATTGGTTAATCAGGGCTGTATGCAAATTAACTGCCAACCAAGATGGCGGCCGGCAGCCAGGCAGCTGAAGCGAACATGAGGCTTGGTTGCCCCGGCGATGGAGGAAGCCAAGGTTCCCTACCTGCTGCAGCCCGGCTCTGAGCTCCAGTCTAAGCAACAATGTTGCAATTATAGAAGCTAAACAAACCCCAGATACCTGCTTTCAGCCAGCCAGCCTCGGAGCTGGAGCCGCAACAAAGTTTCAATTACAGAAGGTAAATAAATCCCAGAATAAAAAGAAAAAAAAAAAAAAGGAGAGACTGGGAGCTTCAGTTGCAGGTTTGGCCAGCCTGAAAACCCTCAGCCCCTCATCCAGGCTGGCCAGGCACCCCAGTGGCGACCCCCACCCTGAAGGGGGTGCAGGAAACCTGAAAATAGCCATCAGCCCCTCATCCAGGCTGGCTAGGCACTCCAGTGGGGACCCCTAGCCTAAAGGAGGTGCAGGCAGCCTGAAAGCAGCCATCAGCCCCTCATCCAGGCTGGCCAGGCACCCCAGTGGGGACCCCCACCCTGAAGGGGGTGCGGGCAGCCTGAAAACAGCCATCAGCCCCTCACCCAGGCTGGCCAGGCACCCAAGCAGGACCCCCACCCTGATCCGGGACACCCTTCAGGGCAAACCAGCCAGCCCCCACCCGTGCACCAGGCCTCTATCCTATATAGTAAAATGGTAATATGCAAACTGACCCTAACAGCAGAAAGACTGGGAATGACTGGTCACTATGACACACACTGACCACCAGGGTGCAGACACTCAATGCAGGAGCTGCCCTCTGGTGGTCAGTGAGCTCCCACATGGAGGAGCTCTGCTCAGCCACAAGCCAGGCTGATGGCTGCCAGTACAGTGGTGATGGTGGGAGCCTCTCCTGCCTCCTCAGCAGCACTAAGGATGTCCGACTGCAGCTTAGGTCTGCTCCCCGCTGGCAAGTGGACATCCCCCGAGGGCTGCCGGGCTGCCAGAGGGATGTCTAACTGCCAGCTTAGGCCCAATCCCTCGGGGAGCAGGCCTAAGCCAGCAAGTGGTCATCCCCGAGGGGTCCCAGACTGCGAGAGGGCACAGGCCGGGCTGAGGGACCCCCACCCCCGAGTGCACAAATTTTTGTGCACCGGGCCTCTAGTCTATATATAAAAGGCTAAGTGTCCTTCCAGCTGACCAGTAGCTATGGTGCACACTGACCACCAGGGGGCAGGCACTCAATGCAGGAGCTGCCATGACATGCACTGGCCATTTAAAAATAAACGGCATGCCCTGACTGGTTTGGCTCAGTGGATAGAGCATCAGCCTGTGGACTGAAGGGTCCCCCGTTCAATTCCGGTCAAGGGCGTGTACCTTGGTTGTGGGCACATCCCCAGTTGGGGGTGTGCAGAAGGCAGCTGATCGATGTTTCTCTCTGATCAATGTTTCTAACTCTCTATCTCTCTCCCTTCCTCTCTGTAAAAAATCAATAAAATGTATTTTTTTTTAAGTTTTATTAAAAAAAATAATAAAAAAATAAATGGCACCAAGTACCTGGCACTGACAAACCAACACTCAGCTTTTCCCAAGTGGGACACAGGCCCCACCACCACCCCAAGGGACACTGCACCAAATCTCAGCCAATGCTGCCAAGACCCCATGGCACAAAATGCAGCCCAGAGCCCAGCCCAGCCCAGAAACGGTCGCTGTGGACACCAGGTAATGACATTACGTAGCAACGCCCAGCTTCTTCTCGAGACTAGCCTCCTTGGAGTTTCTTCAGCCCAGGAACCTGACTTGCTTTGTAGCCAGATGCAAACATTTTACAATTTAACTAAATGTTTGTGAAGCGTTTTCACATGCCTCATCTCATTTGATCCTCACAGAAGTCCTGGAGTAGGTAGATAGAAGACTTGGTAGGATCGTATTTTATTTTCTTTTGCCGGAAAATGGAGATTTAGAAAGTGTAGGACAAAAGAAGTAAGAAATGATGGACCTTGAAAATGACTTCAGGTTTTGTCACTGCACAGATATAGTCAAACACTGTTACAGTTAAATATTTTACCCTTTGTTCTCCTTGTGTGATCTACAATAATAATCTGCTTTGTGTTGATATTAACTGCTGTGTTGCTGACAGTTACCTGAAAGAGAAGTTGGGGTGGTTCACTGAGCTAGAAAAAGTTTAGCTAAATCAGAAAGCAGGTCTAATTAAGCAAGTTTATCTATATAAGCTCTCACTGGCGCCAATCGCATGCACGTGTTTCGATCTGTCATTGTCAATCGTGAATTTGGTTGACACTTCTATTATAGAGAAAGGGCGAATAGCGATATTAAAATATTTCTTCTAATTAATTTCCTTTCAATGTGCATGAATCTGTGCACTAGGACACTAGTATGTTATAAAACCCATGATATATTATAGTATTTTTTATTTAAATAGTCAATTATTAAAGAAATTTAAATAATGAAAGAGCATCTTATATTTTTATCCATGTAGATACCAGCTATGGCACTCTTTATTTCTTTGAATAGACTAGTGGTTCTCAACCTTCCTAATGCTGTGACCCTTTAATACAGTTCCTCATGTTGTGGTGACCCCCAACCATAAAATTATTTTCGGTGCTACTTCATAACTGTAACTTTGCTACTGTTATGAATCGTAATGTAAATATCTGATATGCAGGATGTATTTTCATTGTTACAAATTGAACATAATTAAAGCATAGTGATTAATCACAAAAACAATATGTAATTATATATGTGTTTTCCGATGGTCTTAGGCGACCCCTGTGAAAGGGTCGTTCGACCCCCAAAGGGGTCGCGACCCACAGGTTGAGAACCGCTGGTATAGACCTTTATTTTTATCTGCTATTATTTTCTTTCTGCCTGAGGAGTTCCTTTAACATTTTTTAATTGGGTCTGCTGGTGATGAACTATTTCAGCTTTTGTATGTCTGAAAGTGTTCTTATTTCACCTTCATTTTTAAAAAAAGATTTTTTACTGGGTTTAGTTCTAGCTGACAGTTTTCTCTTAGTACTTTAAAGCTGTTGAGCCACTGTGCTCTTCTTTGCATTGTTTCTGACAGGAAGTTTTTATTATCAGGCTGCTTTTAAGATTTTCTCTTTATCATTAGTTTTCAGCAATTTGATTATGGTGTGTTTTGGTATAGTTTCCTTCAAATTTCTTGTGCTTGTTATTCATTGAGCTTCCTAGATATGTGAGCCTTCTTTTATTAAATTTGGAAATTTTTTAGCTATTGTTTCTTCAAATATTTTTCCCCCTTTTGCTTCTCTTCTTTGGATACTCCAACTTTATATTTATTTATTATGCTGCTTGAAATAGTCCCACCTCACTGATGCTCTTTTAACTTTCCTGTGTTCTCTTTTTTTCTACATGTTTCATTGAGATACTTTCTATAGCTATGCCTTCAAGTTCACTAATCTTTGATTCAACACCTAGAGGCCCGGTGCATGAAATTCATGCATGGGTAGAGTCCCTAGGCCTGGCAGGCGATCACAGCTGATCTGTGGGGCAACTGGCAGAGTGATTGGGTCCCCTGCTCGCACTCCACCTTCGCTGGCCTGGCACCACCCGGTCCTGGCCCCACCACCCGCCGCCACCACTGATCAGGGCCTGTGGGCTGGGGGCAGCTCCTGCATTGAGCATCTGAACCCTGGTAGTCAGTGCACATCATAGTGACCGGTTGTTTCATCAGTCGTTCCGCTGGTAGGTCGATTTGCATATTAGGGTTTTATATAGATGTCTAATCTGCTATTAATCACTTCCAATGTATTTTCCATTATAGACATTGTACTTTTCATCTCTAAAAGTTCAGTTTTCATCTTTTTCATACTTTCATGTCTCTACTTACTTTTTGAACATATGAATTACAGTTACAATGATTTCTTATGCTAATTCTAACATCTAGATCAGTTCTGGGTCAGTTTCATTGGGTTGATAATTCTCCTAATTAGGTATTATGTCACTTGTCTGAACCAATTCACTCTAATGTTTTACCTCTTCCAGGCCATTTGCCTTTTATGCCTTTCATAGTTAATATAGAAAGAAAACTTTATCTCCTGCCATAGAGCAGCAAGACAGTTAGGTAAATAAAGGAAGCCCTGGAAATGCAGCTGAAAAGCAATCATTATACGGCCTTAGATGATGAAGTCAGGAAGAATTATTTTCTGTCTTCTTCATTCATTCATCATTTATTCACTCAACATGCCTATATTGAGCACTTTCTACATGGTAGGCACTGTTCTACACCTTGGGGGTAGAGTTTTGTACAAGAAAGCCACAGCCCCTGCTCTCATGTGGTCAAGGATCTGATGCCTAGTGGGGAAGGCCCATGAGTGAAGCCAATCAGGGTAAGGACAGTGTCATACACATAGTACTTTGGGGACAGCTGGGGTTCATCATCAGCATCAGGATACAATAGGGCACAGTAGAGCCTGTAGCAAACTATAGGAATCCCCTTCTTAGCTCCAAACAACTCACTTTCACCTAAAGCACCTTATTTAAACTGGTAAATTGGTGGTCCCCAGTCCTGAATGAATACTATAGCAGGCTTAAGCACAGAAAGCTACCAGAGCTCGGAATGGGGCATCCAAATAAGATACTCCTCGTGCTTTCCTGAAGAAGAGCCGTGAGGCCCTGTGAGCATGTTTGTTCACTGTCCGTCATCATTTTCTGTGCCAGCAATTTTTTTTGCAGTGGGGACCCAAAGTGAGACCATAGTATCATAGACTAAGCTCACATGTATCAGGACTTGTTAAACACATCCTTCATGTTTAGCCTCCAGAGTTCACCCAGCACAGCCCATTATTCACAGATTGCAGGTTCCTGAGTAAACATTCTCTTTAGAGAAGCCTCCCAGAGGACAAAAGGAACAGAGCTGGGTCTGGGCTGGAGGGAGCAAGGCTTCAACAGGATGGGAAGTGCAAGGATGAGGCCACCTGGTGAAGGCAGAGGGTCTGGGTGGAGCAGAAGGTGGATCAATAAGCCACCTGTGTCCTTTTCAGGGATGACCTTAAGTTGAACTCTCCAACATTGGCTTTATTTTGATATTCATGTGTCTTGGGAACATGGAAACAAAGCTATAATTACTTATAGACCAGTTCCACATTTTCATTTCACCTTTTTTTCAATGCCAGCAGAAACTCTGAAAGCTAAAAGCAGCTCCATGTAGGAAAGACATTGGGGTCAGGCAGACCATGGGGCTGCTGAAAGCCAAGGCTGCCACAGCTTCAAGAAAGGCCTCTCTCACTAACCTCAGAGGTTGAGGTCCCAAGAGCAATGGAATGAGATGCCTTTTCAGCCTTCCTAAAGCCATAGCAAACAGCCTACCCCAAGAAGTCCTCTTTTGGAAAGCCCATGAGTAGCCTCTAAAAGGATATCAAATCTAGATCAATCAACTTAAAGTGTCTCAGTAATTATGAGGTCCTAGTGGGTATTGCCGACATAACTTACTCATTTTGTCACTATCAGCTACAAATCATAGAGGCTGGTGTTAAATTATTTTAATGCACACCCAGAAGTACATTAAAGGGGTTCTTTGGAGTCAGAGGCGATAGTTGAGGCTAACTGAATGAGGAAGACAAACCATCTGGAAAGGAGGGGTCACTAGGAATAGACATGAGAAGTACCAAGTAGGTCAGACTGAGACAAGTTAGCAGAGCACTGTAGTTGAGAAGAGAAACTGCAAGAAAGGAGAAAACCTGAGTTCAAATCTCAGGCTACTGGACTAGCTTTTTAATCTTTAGTCAATCATTTAACCTTTCCAAGCATCGGTTTCCTCACCTGATTAATGGGTATGTGTAGAGAGCACCTGGGACGGCACATGGGCATTTCTTTAATAAATTGTCAGAAGTCTTCTCAGCTTGACCTTCATTTCTGCCCAGGTGCCCGGCAGTGGGTTTTGTTATTTAAATCCAGCCAAGCAACCAGGAATGAATATGACTTGGGCCCACCCAAGAATGCAAATAATCTCCTTTGTCTTGACTTTTGATGAAACTTCCTGGTATTTGGGGTATAAAATAAACACACTGTATTGGTGCTGGGTCCCTGTCTCTCCATCAGAAGAGGGCAGCGGTCCCACCCGGTCCCAGCTTTTCCTTTCATCTCTGTGTCTGCCTGTTTCTTTCATTTTCTTAATCCCCAGCCGCCCCTTCTCAGGAACCGGACCACTCTCTAGCTGTGCTGGACACGGAAAAGAGAGAACCCTCCATAGGTATGATATTAGCCCTTCCCCATAAAGTTCCCGAGGATAGTCCATGAAATAATGTAGTGCTTTGTCTTGTTCAGAATAAGCACTCCATAAGTAGTACCTAGAACAGTGATGGCGAACCTTTTGAGCTTGGCGTGTCAGCATTTTGAAAAACCCTAACTTAACTCTGGTGCTGTGTCACATATAGAAATTTTTTGATATTTGCAACCATAGTAAAACAAAGATTTACATATTTGATATCTATTTTATATATTTAAATGCCATTTAACAAAGAAAAATCAACCAAAAAAATGAGTTCGCGTGTCACCTCTGACACGCGTGTCATAGGTTCGCCGTCACTGCCCTAGAAGCACAGCAGCAGATGAAGGCAGCCCCCAGGACTAGAAGAACAGAGGATACAGCGGACAGTCCTCAGGCAGGAAGTGGACAAGAGGGAGGCACAGGCTGAAGGCTGGGGATTGTCACATCCTCAATCCAGCACCTGAGTTCAGGTTCCTCAATCCTGGCTGTACATTGGAATCAGTTTAAGCCCATTTTAAGGAGTTTTTGTTTGCTTCTTTTGTCTTTTAATATCTGTGCTTGGGCCTCACTCCCACTCCATATTCAGTTGGTCTGGTGTGGTGGCAGGCATTGGTATGTTTTTGTGTTTTTAAAAAATTTCCTAAGTGTTTCTAATGCACTGCCAGAATTGAGAACCTCTGGTTTAGATGATGTAGGTCTAGCTGATCTGGAATTCTGTACCAACACTGGAAAGAGCCTGAGACAAAAAAGAAAGGAATCCAGAATGACTCCCGGGGTCTTGCCCTGAAAAACTGGAAGGCTAGAGTTGCCATTTCCTGAAATGGGAAAGACCACAGAGGGTGGAAAAGCTACTCTGAACCCAGCAGTGAGTATGTGAACCACTGGGGATATTAAGCTGCCCTTCTGGAACGTGCTAGAGGTTGGGGACAGTGGGTGTGTACACAGATAATGACTGCAGCGTGAAAAGGGCTCTGGGAGCAATCTGTACTGGGACCCACAGTTGCAGAGACAGAGGAGACCTACTCTGCTTGGGGAGGCTGTGCAGGAAGATCACGAGGTTAACAGTGTGCGGAATAAACTGAGCAGGACATAAAGCTGGAGGGCAGAGAGAGAATGGGCTGGAGGCCATGGTCAGCAAGCTGTGACGGAGAAGGAGTCAGAGAAAGTGAGTGGTGCAGTGAAGGCTTTCCCTGCTCTCACTCTCTCCTCAGGCACCTTTGCTTTGCGCCTGGTCCCTGAGCTATTTGCAGACAACCTGCCTCTCCCAGAAGTGCACAGTCATTCTGCACGTCCCTTGTGTGGCCTTTGAAGTGCCTGTTTCTGAAAAGCAGGATGACTAACTGAAATGTGATGGGCCTTTCACTTTTCACTGCCTCCAGCCTCTTCATTTCTCCCTACAAGAAGTTCCTGCCTCTTGACTTTCCAAACTCCATCAGCCCACACACTCATTGACCAGGCCCTTTGGTTTTCTTCCACCTTGACTGCCTTCACCTAAAGACTAGTTTCCCACAGATACAGATGTTGCATACTATCAGTACATTGGAATTTGCATAATCTTTGGGGGAAAGCCCTTACATCGTGCCAGGATATTTGGGCAGTGGTGCATCTTTATTATATTTTCAGGTCTGTTGGAAAGCATCAGCCCAGATAACTAATTCTTTTTTGTTTAGTTTTAGTTTCCCTGAGGCTTCTCTGAGGTCAGCAATTTGCTTTGAGTTCCAGCTCCAGTTCTCCAAGGATCCAGCAATAACTACCACGTTATGGGTGGGCAGGAAAGGGCACTCCAAACCCTGGAAAACAATACAAAGTTCATGTTGTTATGCTGGTTTCTGATATATATATATATATATATATATATATATATATATATATATATATCACAATCCTCATATGCCAGAAATATATTTGTGTATATATAATTTATTATTGAATTATAAACTTAATATAAATTTAATATACATGCATGCATATGTGTATATATAATTTAAGATTATGAAAAATTATTAACTATCCTGCCAAACTTTACCCTAATCTACAGCCCTAAATTAGCCCCTTTGGCAAGCTTTGAACCTCCCCATGGAGTACATTTCCATGTGAAAGCATTTAGCCCAGTTTAAATCAAGTCCAAAGATTTAACTATCCAGTATTGCCTTTTCATAATCTGCTTTAATTGTTATTGATTTGTATGTTTGGAAAGTGCCCTGAGATGATAAAGGCCTACCGTCTGTTTCACTGCTGACTGTTTGCTGGTTGATCTCTAGCTCATCGTTGGCTCTTCAATTGGTCTCTCTTTAGCACGTCTACAGATGGTTGCACCTCCTGCCCCACAGCGATCCCTACTCCTATAGCAAATCAAATTATCAATATAACAAACTGATAAATAATAGGCAATTAAATAAAATCAATTCTTAAAAAGCAGATTTAATATGAGAAAGCAATTGGGGATTTATTCAGCAATGTTTAGAAATAAAATATATACATCTATTCTAATTTAAAAATAAATATAATTTGAATCAAAACAGGACAGTCAAGAAGAAATTTCTGACCAGGCCTTGACCAAGGTGCTGTGTAATATCCTCTACGCTAACCTGTGACAAGTCCTATCTCCTCCATGTTGTCTGTCTGGGTTTAGGCTCTCAAATTTTCAGTAGGGGTCTGAAAATTTCTAGTTATTTTTTGGTCTTTGAGTGACTGACGATAGCCAGAAAAAAGCCAATTATATTCATGCTGTGGTAGTTTGGTTATGGATGAAGTTAAAATTCAGAGAGCATTTTAAATATATGACTAGTTTATAATTATAATCAATAACTTTTCCCCATAACATCATCATTTATATTTGTCCATATGGAGAAGATAAAAGTTTAAAACTCACTTAAACCACTTCTTAAGGTTGAAGCATTTAATGCAGGTCTTCCCATCTACAATAGAAAAAAGAATAACTCAGCTGCTATGTGAAGTAGAGAAAAATCAGAACTTGAGCTTTGTAGATCACTAGGAAGCTGTAAAAATAAAGGATAGTAGGGTTTAAGAATAAAATCTCCCTTATTCAGTAAATTGTGGAGAAACCATTACATATCTGTGTTCTCAAGCTATTCTATTTTGTCTAAATATAGTATTTAGAAATGGAGATTCAAGTGATAGGGAAAGGGGCAGGAGTTTTCTCTTTTAGAAATAAAACAGCTGGGGATATGTTCATGTGGTAAAATGAAAATACTAAGCAAATTGATGGAAATTAACTTTCTACAGTTTAAGCTTCAAGGTTAGCAGGAGATCAGCATGACAGCAAGCATGCAGGGCTATGTGCCAGGGGAATCTTCTGTTTTGGAAAGGGCGGTCTTGGGGCTAGTGGGTGTGCAGACATATTAGAAACATGAGATCATCCAGATAAATGCAGTTTGTGAAACTGCCTGTAGCAAAGAGCTTACTTCAAGGTGAAAAGGATTCATTGTGAGAAAGAAGTTGGAGGTGAAGGGTTCAAGAAATCAGTCATTTAGGATTAAATTCAAATTGCCTCTAAACAATATACCAAGCAAACAATAAAAAAACAAACAAGTAAATAGATGCATGCCTCTCTGGATAAGTGTCTATTTAGGTCCTTCGCCCATTTTTAATTGGGTTGTTTATCTTCTTGGTATTGACTTGTATAAGTTATTTATATATTTTAGAAATTAGCCCTTTAACAGTTGTATCATTGGCAAATACGTTCTCTCATTCAGTGGGTTGTCTTTTCATTTTATTGATGGTTTTCCTATGCTGTGCAAAAACTGTTTAGCTTGGTGTTGTCACATTTGTTTATTTTTATCTTTGTTTCCCTTGCCTGAGGAGATGTATCAGCAAAATTTTGCTATGAGAAATGACTGAAATGTTACTGCCTATGTTCTCTTCTAGAATTTTTATGGTTTCATGGCTTACATTTAAGTTTTTAACCCATATTGAGTTTATTCTTGTATATAGTGTAAGTTGGTTGTTTAGTTTCATTTTTTTACATGTATCTGTCCAATTTTCTGGGCACCATTCATTGAAGAAATTGTCTTTACCCCATTGTGTGTTCTTGCCTCATTTGTCAAATATTAATTGACCATAAAGGCATGGGTTTATTTGTGTGTGCTCTATTCTGTTCCATTGATCTATATGCCTGTTCTTGTGCCAGTACCATGTTGTTTTGATTATGTGGCCTTATAGTCTAGTTTGATATCAGGTAGTGTAATACCTCCAACTTTGTTTTTCCTTCTCTAGATTGCTGAGGCCATTTAGGGTCTTTTGTGATTCTATATAAATTTTTGGAATAGTTGTTCTAGATCTGGGAGATATGTCATTGGTATTTTAATAGGAATTTCATTAATCTATAGATTGCTTTGGGTAGTATGGGCATTTTAATGATGTTATTTTTTTCTATCCATGAACATGGTATATGCTTTCACTTTATTGCATCTTCCTCAGTTTCTTTCTTCAGTATCTTATAATTTTCCGAGTACAGGTCTTTTACCTTTTTAGTTAAATTTATTTCTAAGTACCTTATTTTTTTGTTGTGGTTGCAGTAGTAAATAGGATTGTTTTCTTAATTTATCTTCTTGATAGGTCACTATTTGTGTATAAATATGTCACCAATTTCTGAATATTAATTTTGTATCTTGTGACTTTGCAAAATTCATTTATTAGGTCTAGTAGTTTTTTGGTGGAGTCTTTAGGTTTTCTATATACAATATTATGTTATCTATGAATAATGACAGTTTTACTTCCTCCTTTCCTATGTGGATGCCTTTTATTTCTTCTTCTTGTGTGATTACTGTAGCTAGTACTTCCAGTACTTTGTTGAATAAGAGTGGTGAAAGCAGACATCCCTATCTTGTTTTTAATCTTATGGGAAACACTTATAGTTTTTGCCCATTGAGTATGCTGTTGACTGTGAGTTTGTATATGGTCTTTATTATTTTGACAACATACAGGTGGCCAATAGACATATGAAAAAATGCCCAATGTCACTAATCATCAGAGAGTTCCAAATAAAAACCACAATGAGATATTACCTCATGCCTGTCAGAATAGCTATCATCAATAAATCAACAAATAAGTGCTGGTGAGGATATGGAGAGAAAGGAACACTCAAGCACTGTTGATGGGAATGCAGCCACTATGGAAAACAGTATGAAATTTCCTCAAAAAATTAAAAATGGAACTGCCTTTTGACACAGCAGTTCCACATCTGGGGAATATATCCGAAGAAATCTAAAACACTAATTTAAAAGAATATATGTATCTGTATGTTCATTGTGACATTATTTACAATAGCCAAGGTCTGGATGCAGCCCAAGTGCCCATCGGTAGATGAGTGGATAAAAAACTGTGGTACATTGTTACACAATGGAACACTAATCAGCCATTATAAAGGAAGGAAATCTTACCTTTTGTAAAAGCATGGATGGACCTGGAGAATATTATGCTTAGTGAAATAAGCCACTCAGAGAAAGACAAATACCTTATGATCTCACTTATATGTGGAATCTAATGAACAAAATAAACTAATGAAAAAATAGAAACAGAAGCCTGGATCCATGGAACAGACTGATAGCTGTCAGATGGGAGAGAGTGGAGGGACTAGATGAAAGAAGGTAAAGGGATTAAGCAAAAAAAAATACACACACACACACACACACACACACATACACACACACACACACACATATATCACAGACACAGACAACAATATGGTGATAGCTAGAGGGAAAGAGGGAAAGGGAGTGGGGGTTGGATAGGTGGAGCTGGGCAGAGGAGAAAAATGGGGATGGAAAGAGACTTTGCTTGGGGCAATGGGTACATGATGCAGTGTGCAGATGATGTTTTATTGGGCTGTACACTGAAACCTGTATTGTTTTGCTAACCAATGTCACCCCAAAATTGCAATGTCAGTGCAATTTTTAAACATGCATGTCTTCTTTCCTCTAAGGCAGTGGTTCTCAACCTTCTGGCCCTTTAAATACAGTTCCTCATGTTGTAACCCAACCATAAAATTATTTTCGTTGCTACTTCATAACTGTAATGTTGCTACTGTTATGAATTGTAATGTAAATATCTGATATGCAGGATGGTCTTAGGCGACCCCTGTGAAAGGGTCATTCGACCACCAAAGGGGTCGCGACCCACAGGTTGAGAACCACTGCTCTAAGGGGAAGAGGAAACTCTCTGTGAGAGCTGCTGATGCCAGTCTGCTCCAAATCCCTAAAGCACTGAAATCGCCTCTGGCTCTGCCCCAGAAATGCTTTGATTCCAACAGAAGTTCCATTACAGATTTCCTGTATAAGTGGGAGAGAAATTTAGTGGTTTTTAACATTTTCTCTTAATTATAATATTATTTTAGGTTTCTATATGCAAACACCTTTTAGTTTCTCAATACTTAAAAAAGTGAATATTTGAATCCTATATAATAAAGAGGCAATATGCAAATTGACCATCATGCCCTCACACAAGATGGCCTCCCCTATGTGGTCAAAAGATGGCCACCACAAGATGGCCAGCAGGGGAAGGCAGTTGTGGGTGACCAGGCCTGCAGGGGAGGGCAGTTAGAGGTGACCTGACTGGCAGGGGAGGACTGTTAGGGGCAACCAGGCTGGCAGGGTAGGGCAATTGGGGGGTACCAGCTCTGCAGGGTAGGGCCGTTGGGGGCAACCAGGCCTGCAAGGGAGTGCAGTTAGGGGGGACCAGGCCTGCAGAGGAGGGCAGGTGGGGGCGACCAGGCCTGCAAGGGAGGGCAGGTGGGGGTAACCAGACTGGCAGGTGAGGGCAGTTACAGGCAATTGGGCTGGCAGGAGAGCAGTTAGGCATCGATCAGGTTGGCAGGGGAGTGGTTAGGGAGTGATCAGGCAGGCAGGCGAGCAGTTGGGAGCCAGCAGTCCCAGATTGTGAGAGGGATGTCTGACTGCCGGTTTAGGCCCAATCTAGGGCCTAAACGGGCAGTCAGATATCCCCTGATGGGTCCCGGATTGGAGAGGGTGCAGACTGGGCTGAGGGACACCCCCCCCACCCCCAGTGCACAAATTTTGTGCACCGGACCTGTAGTTTATAATATTTTTCTTGACATTGCATAACATTTCCTACATAGAGTTGTTTTCACATTTATTTATGGAAGCCAACAATATAAGATATGTAACTCATAGTTATTAAAAATTGCTACTTTATAGTGACTTAGCCACATTGTAATGACCTCGGAAACAAAACTAATAGACAAAGAACAAACAAACAAAAAAAGTTTAAGTAACTTTATGCACTATTTGTTGTTTTTGGCTCTAGAATTTGTCTGCTTTGCCCTATTAGTTTTTGAAATTGGAAGGATAAACTTTAGATCCAATATAAGCACCCAAACTGACTTTTCCTTCTATTCTTTTATCTCTAGTCTAATGACTAAACCTTTGACAAGAATGCCATAGATGCCTATTGCTATGCCTAGGTAGACATCACTAATTTATCATGGCACTCTCTTCCTAGTACATTAAACAGAACCACACAGCTCTATGCAATGTTCTAAGCAGCCACTATGACTGGTTGGCATTAGCATATGAAATCAATCCTATTTGATGTTTTAGTGCCAGTTGTTGGAGCTTTAGAAATTTTTAGATGTATAAGGGGAGAATCATGCCAAAGTGGTATTTTTCATAACTTATATATGCCAGAAATTAGAAAGAAACAATAAAGGAAATAGCAACATTCATAATCTATTATCTGTTTTGTTGCTGTTCACTAAATGGATTTGTTTATCTCTATTGCTATTTAAGTATAGCATAATTACATATTATGAAGTACACACACTACTTTAATAGAGTTTATTATTTAGGCTTTGCCATAACTATTTTTATTTGTTTCATTAGAGTGTATAAATACTCTGGGGAGGGGGGCTTTTTTAAGATGAAAAGATGGTTTTTAATTATTATGGCTTTCTTTACTTGGAGCTGATTTTCATAACATATATTAGAATAAAATGCAACCATGTATTTTATGCTCTCTAGAGCAGCAGTCACCAACCGGTGATCCACAAGTTCTGAAAGGTTGGCGACCGCTGCTCTAGAGTATACAAAAGTTAACTCCTCTGAATGGGCTGTTTGTGCCGTAACATTTTCACAATGGCCTCTTCACACTCTGGTAATGGTAATATTATGTTAATATGCTGTTCTGTACCATCTATACTATTGTGGGTATTAAATCAACTTTTTGCAGAGTTTACACAATGTCACATTTGCTTGATTAATATGTCCATAGTAAAATTTCATTTTAGCAACTCAGGAGTCAGATCAGGCTGACTGATCAGGCAGGTGCAACCTGGGAGCCGGGATCAGAATGAAAGAGGCACAGCGCAGAATTATGTTACTGGTTTTGTTGAAACAACCTAAGCTGCAAGTCTGAAGCTTTGTTTTTCTTCTCAACTTCTCCTCTTAATTTTGCTACTGCTGGTTATCACAGAGACTGACTGGCTCTTCACCAGACCCATTTTTTCCTTCTTCCTGGGCACACTGCTGGACTACATTTTCCAATCGTACTTTCACTTAAGTATGTTCATGTGGCTCCTACCCAGCCCATAGAATGTGAGTAGAAGTGGTACAAGCCCCTTCAAGGCCTAACTCATAAAAAATTCTAAGATGCGTCCTCCATGTTCTTTCCTCTTCTGCCAGCTCCATGCAAACAAGCACAGTGACCCTAGAAATCACAACTGGAGATTATGAAGCCACAAGTTGGAAAGAGCTCGAGTCTCTGAATCACTGCTGATTAAGAATACCAATTGGGCCTTACAGTGACAAAAGGCAGACATGGCCCTAGCCAGTTTGGCTCAGTGGATAGAGCATTGGCCCTCAGACTGAAGAATCTGGGTTTGATTTGGTCAAGGGCACATACTTTCATTGCAGGCTCGATCCCCAGCCCTAGACGAGTCACATGCAGGAGGCAACCAATTGATGTGTTTCTCTCACATCGATGTTTCTCTCTGTCTCTCCCCCTCCCTTACACTCCCCCTAAAAATCAATGGAAAAATATCCTTGGGTAAGGATTAAAAAAAGGCAGATATGTATGATGGAGCCATTACACAGTATTGGATGTGTTGATTATAACAGCCAGCATTCTAACCAATATACAGTTTTTCCAAGCAATTCCTTAGGTTAGTTGCTCTCCATTCAGCTATAAGGTTGAAGGGAAAAAGTGGATAGAGTTGGGAGTACCATAGATTCCTAGGCAACTTTTCATCTGCATACTCTGATTGCCCCTTACTCAGATTCTTACTCAAACTCCTAGCATGCCATACCAGGTTGTGGGGGTGCAGGGCATTATGGAAAGAATAATTTACCAGGGAAACTGAGGCAAAGAAATTTTAAGTAACTTGCTCAGTCACACAGCTAGAACTGGCAAAGCCAGGATTCAGACATGGGTGGGTCTAAGTCCAAGCCCACATTTGTAACCACAATGTTAGTCTGTCTCCTGACTTGTGTTTGCCATATCAGAGAACTTAGTCTTTGCTGGATTTCTTTAATGTGGTGACCTCTGGATTTTTTATAAGTATACTTGGCAATTTATCTGCAATAATGTCCTAATAATAATTTGTTATCTGACATCCAACCAACAACTTGATAACTTATTTTTCCTCAATAACAGTGAATGTTATTATCAGGCAGCATCTACAGGGAAGAATATCATTGTACACTACAAAGCAGTATCCATGACTTGTGGGCTATCTCACTGCTGCTTCCTTAATTTACCTGGTTAGTTAAGAGTTGACTATACATGAAGGGGAAATGGTTTGTGCCAGCACTAGGAGCATTTTGCTACATTAAGACTAGGAATAGCCAATCAGCATGTTTTACAGAACAATTGGACCACTGGGAACACTCCCACAGCCTTTAATTGGTTCTGGTGGAGCACAGTGGTTAAAAGGTGTAGGTTCAGAGCCACACAACCCAGGTTCAAATCTGAGTTCATCCACTGACTAGCTTCTTCTGTGAGCAAGTTCCCTCATCCATACATGATGATGATGATGATAGTTTCATAGGGTTGTTGGAGGTTTAATACTATAAAACAAATAAACACATAGAAGTTTTTAAATAAATAAAAGTCTTGTTCCATGATTCAGCCCAAGTTCAACTGTGTGTGGAGGAGGAAGTGGGGGAGAAATGAAGGTCCAGGAAAGGGCTTCTCCTTCAGGCTCAGGCCGGAATAAAAGAAGAGAGAGGTGACCTTACTGAGATCTGCTGGGTGGTAGGAACAGAGCCCAGGAACAGGCTGAGGACAGGGAACCCAGAAGGAGGCGCTCATCCTTAGTGGGAGCAACGGTTTGCCCACAGGCTGCGGTTCTCAACCTGTGGGTCGGGACCCCTTTGGTGGTCGAACGACCCTTTCACAGGGGTCGCCTAAGACCATCCTGCATATCAGATATTTACATTATGATTCATAACAGTAGCAACATTACAGTTATGAAGTAGCAACGAAAATAATTTTATGGTTGGGTCACAACATGAGGAACTGTATTTAAAGGGCCAGAAGGTTGAGAACCACTGGTCTAGAGCCATACAGTGTTCCCGAGGGCCAGTTGTACAAGCACATAAGACAATGTGAAACGGGAAAGTGTGTGAGATGCCATAATACCTGAAGACTCATGTGAAAACTTGGGGCTGATGTTCAGAAAATTGGAATAAAAATACATAAATAATTAATTCTAATCCAGCTATAGGCTAACATTTGGGGATTTGGAGCATCAAGATTTAGGGCAATTTATGTAAATTTGTCTACATTGATACCCATATATAAGGACACACCTGTTACTCTAATTTTACACAACAGAGTAATTCTGATCTAATAAATTATTTCAATTGTGCTGAAGTACAAATGCATCATTATTCAATATTGTTTAGAAGAAAGAGACATATTAATATCTATATCCCTGTCATTCAAATAGGTGCATGGATATAATATAATTATATATCATATAATTACTATATAATAACAAATATAATTATTACACATGAGGACCAGCTTCCTTGGTTTTCAGTAGCAGGGTAGCTCTGTTGGTGAGTACTGCAGTCATCATTAGGATAAAGCACATAGTAGTGATGGATCTGGGTTTGGATTTGGGGGAATACCAGCTCTTTGAGGGAAGGCATGGCCAGAGGGGGAAAAGAAGGCACCTGGCATTAAATCATCCCTCAAATCTAATGTGCTCATTTATAATTTATGTAAATTGATGAGTCTCCACTGTGTCATCAGCAATACAGTTGGGACCGGTCATCTATCAATAATGCTTCTCTTCCTACTTTCTACCCATACCCTGTTCCCCCCACAATTTCCTGCTTTTGTGCCACTATCCCCAACTCCAGACCTGCCCGGGACAATGCCCAGAGTCTTTTCGAGTTTATACATCTTTTCCCAGGACCTGACACTCTGGAAAGGGGAGTTATGTCTTCTCACTCCTGAGGAAGGCACCCGTCCATATGTCATCACACTCCAAACCTCTACAGACTCCACCTCTGAGCTCTGTCTCCACGGTAAACCCACAGACTCTGGTTCACCATTATCTGAGTCCAGTTGAGTACTGCTGATTCTAATATTCTCTTCAGCCAGATTTCTCCTCTGTTCAGAAAAGTTCTGGGTGTCGGGGGAGAGGCTCACCCATTGAATAGCCAAAGGATTCGGGCATGGAGAACGCCCATGGCTCTGTTAATAGGAGTTAATCCTTCAGCAAGCTGTTAGCTTAGCTCTGCCCAGTGGCTCCCATGTGTATTACCAGTGGCTGGTGGAAAGGGTAAGAGTGAGAATGAGGCCATCCCAATCCTACAAAGTAGTCTGAGATTCCCTTGTCCGATGAGAATCTATGCCATTGTTGCTTATAACGCGGGGAGCGCTCACACAGTAGAGTTCTGCCAGGGGAATCTGATATCCTGGTGCAGACCAACTGCATTATGACTTCTCAGTGAGCGTGTGATAGGGGCACGATACCTCCAGTCTTGAAATAGCATCTGTTAGTGGATGAATGCCCTGTGATTGTCTGATATCTCACATATTCATAAGACTGTTCAGAGCGGGTAAGCCCTTCTTCTAATTTTGCTGGCAGGCAGGTCTTGGTGACTCTTCCAGCATTCCAAGGAAAGCTAGCCTTGCTAAAAATCCCCGCCACTGGTTTGGCATGGAGTGAGATACAGAGAGCACCTTCAGTGAGAAAGGAACGGGGAGAGCACCAGGGGACAGCCGTAGACAGAAACCCAGTCTGGTCTAGATTTTTGAGGCCCTGGAATGTTTTCCTGTGGTCATACATGTTAGTCCTCCTGTCACAGGGGAGAGTGCGACATAAGTTCACCCGGAGCTGATTCGTGTCTGTATTATGCACTCCCTTTCGGCACCATGTCAAGAACTTGCCGCAAGGTTGGATAGAGTCCAGAAATACTTCTTCCTAAAAAGAACACAAACGTGTTTTCTTTTAAATTTCCTTGTAATAAATGGAAACTTGAAAAGGCATTAAAGGGAAGCAGAGCAAGTTTAATTTGTAATGTCTTTTTCTTCTGTCAGTTTAAATTACGCTCATGATATCTGAGCACAATTTCCTATATTTAATAATACATAAAGCAAGATAATTAAAAGGTATGCACACATGCTGGGAGAGAAACAGTGTTGAGTAAAACACTGACTTTAATCTCTGCCTCTGCTGATGAAATGTAGTGAAACCAAGCAACTAAAAGCAAATAAACAGAAAGGACATAGGCAAGGACTGTCCTTCACACCGGCTCCTTCTTCTGAGCCCTAGACTTCCATATCCAACTATTTACTGGACATTCCACTTGGAACCTTGATTTCTCCCTCTCCCTCAATACAACCAATCATACATGTGCATGCGCACGTACACACACACACACACACACACACCTCTTATTAAACTCTACATCTACTGCTACCACCTCACTTAACCTTGACCACTGTGGTAGCCTCCTAGCTATCCTCTCTGCCTTCAGTTGTGCCCCTTTCCAATTCATTCTGCAGACAAATCCAGCGTGATCTTTTCAAAATACAAACTTGATCATGCCATTCTCTGTTTTAAAATGTCAGTAGCTTCCCTTAGGAAATGCTTGGAATTAAATATTAAATTCTTTCCTATTATTACAAGCCCTACTCCTCCCGTATCAGGCTTCATTGCTCCCATCTCCTTGCCTTCTATAAACTAGTCATACCAAATTTTGCTGGGTTTCTCCAACACACCATGCTGGGACATCTTCCTGCCCCACAGAACTCCTCTTCACCACTAGTCTTCTCTTAAATCCCAGTTACCCTGCCTCCAGTCAGTGAGTCCTTCTGTTGTGCTCCCATTGCATGCTAGATGTTCCTCTATCAGAGGACACACATATTGGAAGTGCTTGTCTACTTATTTATATTCCCCACTAGAATTCCAGTTCTGTGCAGAATCATGTGCATCATGTTCATTTTCAAACCCCCAGAAGTTGGCACATAGCAAACACTGAATAAACACTGGAAGGAGAGAGAGGAAGGAAAAGAGGGAGGGAAGGAGGGAGGGAGGGAGGGAAAAATGGGAGGGGGGAGGGAGTGAGGTCTTGCTGTGGATATGTCTTAGTTATTCCTTAGGAGACAGTATCCTACTTATGAACTTAGAGATAGGGATTCTTCTGGTGATGTGATCACACTCAGAGGTAGTAGGGTAAGTCCTCTGAGGTGTTTCACAGTTACAAAACCAGAGAAGGATTTACCCAGATCCCTCCAAAATCTCCCATTCCGTCCCCCCTGGGACCTGAGGCTTACATTGATAAGATGACTTTCCATACTAAGCTCTAAGTTCTTTGAAGGCAAGATCTATATCTAATTCAACTTTGTGTTCCCACAGTACCCAGTGTAATGTTTTCCACAAGGAAGGTATTTAATACATATTTGTTGAATGAACTAGTCAAAGCAGGAGAAGCCAGAATTAGGAGACCTACAAATGGATCCTCAAAGGCTCTTGGCTTGGGCTTTAGTCACTTAATGAATTGCTAATGAACTGAATTCCTTAAATGCTATCACATGTGCTGCTCACCCAAGTTCTCACCATACTGGCACTGGGGTGATGCCACAGGGTGGGCAGCAAACCTTCTGAGCAATAAAGGAAGTCAGGTCAGTAGATACCAGAAGCCTTGATCTCAAATTTTCAAATGATTCCTCCCTTCTGCAGAAAAGTATAATACATGAATACCCTTCCATTGTTTAGCAGAGTTCCTGGGACAACTGAAACTATGGAGTGAAAAAGATTTGGGGCACATTGTGGAAGGCAGCTAGAGTCTATATGTTTAACTTAGCCTTGCTGAACATTTTATTTCGAGCCAGTGTATAATTAGAGAGCCTGCCATGAAAATGAGTGGTTTTGTTTATTTATTATGTAAGTATGCCTTTTATTAAAACGACTTTGTGAAGATCTAATTGCCACTACAGTAATATAGCATAGCATCTCCTTACATAAATACATGATTATTATGTACAGTCACTTATCTGTGAACGAGTTCTGCTACTACTTTCCTTAATTAAGGATACAAAAGGGCTCCTTCATCTTTGCATATTCCCTTGCTAGGACATTGATACTCATTATTTCCTAAGTCCAAAGACTGAAACTGTGTCAAGAATGCATCCATCACTGGATGGGTACTTATAGTCAGCAGAATTTTCAACCCTGTCAGCAATTTCAGCAATTTGCCATTTCTGTATATCTGACATGTGCTTTTATTGGTGAAGATCACTTTCAAATACCAAGATCATGAGAATGATTCTTGGGGTAGTCTCTGCTGCAGCCTAATGTAATGACAGTAATTAACAGCCTGTGATTAGTAGCCACTCCAGAAAGTGTTTGAATGTTAATTTGCTTCAACTAATATGCAGCACTTCTGTGTAATGAGATCTAAGCTATAGGTTCATAGGGAAAGCAAATTATTTTACAGCATTTAATCATACAAATGATTCTTAGTTAATCACTTGAACAGTAAACCTCGATGTTCTAATAAGTGACATTTGTTTTTCTGTCATTCAGTTTATCATGGTATAGGCCAGGGCAAAGATGCCATTTTTCTTAATGGTCAAATTTCTACTTGCCAGCAACATCACTCCTGAATAAGGGCTCATGATATAGAGAAGTGGAGCCAGATTTGTGGGAGAATACAAAATTGAGAGCAAAACTGTATTTTTTTAAAATTTACTTTTCTAACTTTAAAGGCATTGCTTGGTGCCATCTTTACCTCAGTTTACATATCTGTAGAATGGGATGAATGACTTTTGGCTCTTTAATGCAGATATCCTGGCACCTAATGTCCACCAAGAAATTAAGAACTGGGTGTTGCTCATCAACCAGGCATTCATTTTTTGAATCTCTACAGTTATAGATTGGGCAGGAAAGCGAAAGTCACCAGAACATAAACATTCACTAATGAAGTGACTTCTTAAAAAATAAGTACCCTCTCAACATTAGAAGGGAACTACTCTAATCATGAAGCGAAGCCATTGACAAATGAGGATTTGGCCAACTTAGACCAGTTATAAGAATTGAAAATGCAATAGGCATTTGAAAAGACAATGATGCAAGTACCTAAGAATAAAGAGAGGCCTTTGGGAAATTGGATGAAACCCTAGCCTATTTTTAATAAGCAAACTGACTTCACATTTACACTGTAAAGGTCAAACATGCCATAAAGGATGCTGAGTCATGCTGTCACAGTGTCATCAGAAAAATTATACCAAAACTGACTCTTGATTGGTCCTTTGCTTTTAGAATTGTCAGAGTTGCAAGTGTGATCTATATGTGGTCAAACTTAATAGAAAACATACTTGTTTTTATAATTTTGGTTTCATTTTTAATATGTTTTTATTGATTTTAGAGAAAGAGGAAGGGAGGATAGAGCAATAGAAATATCTATGAGAAAGAAACATCATCGATTGGCTGCCTCCTATACACCTCCTACTGGTGATTGAGCCCTCAACCCAGATGTGTGCCCTGACTGGGAATCAAACCAGTGACCTCTTGGTTCATGGGTCAGCACTCAACGACTGAACCACACTGGCTGGGCTCAGTTTCATTTTTAGGGTAGCGTCTCCAATATTTGATAACAATTCTATCAACTTTGACTCATTTTATTTAAATTTACTTCATGTGCCCTTTTTCCATTAGCAGTTATTCTTGGATAACAAGAGCTTCCTATGTTGGTTTTACAGTTAAATTTCAGGACTCATCATTATTAACAACAGTAATTGTTTTCTAATCTCCTAAGGACCAGAATGAAATGATATTCCTTTGCTATGAGTTTAGTGTGAGTGCTACAACATCACATGGAGATAGTCTTTAAGGACAAGCATTAAACAGATCCATATTGTCATACACAAGAGAGGCCTCCTAACTGGGAGTGAATGTCTGCCTGCAGTATAATGTCAGGGCATTCAAAAGGCTTTTGTTGTTAACCTCTTTAGTGGATGTCCCAGTCCCATACTTAGATGTTCATTCTTCTGATTTACCAAAACAGAAGTTTGAGTCCTTAAGGTAATTATAAATAATGTCATCCCAGTCACTTAAATCTTAACATAAACTGACTTATTGGATCCTTTCCTAGAATAAGTTTCATAACTTTATAACTTAAAATACATTGAGTGCTTTGGAAAAGAAGGAGAAAGGGAGCTTTTGACAAGAGAAAATAAAAAAAGGATCTTGGAAGCAATGGGAGAAAAAGCTGTATTTCCTACTTTATTATTTTGCCTAGAGTTATTCCTGGGTTAGATGACATTTTGTGGGGAACCAGTAAATCCTGACATTTCCTAACCATCTTTTTCATTACTTGTCATTGTGCTTGAAGGTTTAAGATTAATCTCATGCTTTGACTCACTAAGTCTATTTTTATGAAATTACTAGAGGCCTGGTGCACAAATTCATGCACCAGTGGGGTCCCTCGGCCTGGCCTGTGGGATAGGAATGAAACTGGCTCTCTGACATACCCCAAGGGGCCCCAGATTGTGAGAGGGCGCAGGCCAGGCCGAGGGACCCCACCTGTGCACAATCGAGGCCAGGGAGGGATGCGGGAGATTGGTTAGCTGGGGAGGGACTGTGGGAGGGCTCCAGGGTGTGTCGGGCCCATCTCGCTCAGTCTCTGATCATCTGGAAGCCAGCAGCAAGCTAACCTGATCAGAGCGTCTGTCCCCTGGTGGTCAGTGCACATCATAGCAACTGGATGACCAGTTGACTGTCTGCCCCCTGGTGGTCAGTGTACGTCATAGCGACTAGTCGACCTGTCAACTGTCTGCCCCTAGTGGTCAGAGCACATCATAGCAAGCGGTTGAGCGGCCTTTGCATATCATTAGCATATTACGCTTTGATTGGTTGAACAGCCAACCAGATGACTGGACACTTAGCATATTAGGCTTTTATTATATAGGACTAGAGGCCCGGTGCACAAAAATTTGTGCACTCGGGGGGAAGGGGGGGTCCCTCAGCCCGGCCTGTGCCCTCTCGCAGTCTGGGACCCCTCGGGAGATAACAACCTGCTGGCTTAGGCCTGCTCCCGGGTGGCAGAGGGCAGGCCCAATCCCTAGGTGCAGCCCCTGGTCAGACTCAGAGCAGGGCCGATTGGGGAGTTGGGGCACCGCCCCCTGTCATGCACAGAGCAGGGCAGATTGGGAGGTTGCGATGCCACCCTCAGTCACGCTCAGGGTAGGGCCGATTGGGGGGTTGGGGCACTGCCCCCTGTCACACTCAAGGCAGGGTCGATGGGGAGGTTGCGGCGCCACCCCCTGTCACGCACAGAGCAGGGCCAATCAGGGGGTTGGGGAGCTCCCCCCTGTCATGCACAGAGCAGGGCCCATCAGGGGGTTGGGGAGCTCCCCGCTGTCACGCACAGAGTAGGGCCAATAGGGGAGTTGGGGCACCGCCCCCTGTCACACACAGAGCAGGGCGGAGCAGGGGGTTGGGGCGCCGCCCTCTATCACCCACAGAGCAGGGCTGATCAGGGGGTTGGGGCGCCGCCACTCTCACACTCAGGGCAGGGCCAATGGGGAGGTTATGGCTCTACCCCGTCACACACAGAGCAGGGCCCATGGTGGGGGGGGGGGGGGGGTTGGGGCGCCGCACCCTGTCACACACAGAGCCGCAGGGTGATCAGGGGGTTGGGGAGCTCCCCCCTATCAGGCACAGAGCAGGGCTGATCAGGGGGTTGGGGCGCCTTCCCCTGTCACGAACAGAGCAGGGCGGATAGGGAGGTTGTGGCCCCACCCCCTGTCACACACAGAGCCGCAGGGCGATCAGGGGGTTTAGTCGCTGCCCCCTGTCATGCTGATCCCGGTGCCGGGAGGCCTCGCGGCTCTGCTGATCCCGGTGCTGGGAGGCATATTACCCTTTTACTATATAGGGTAGAGGCCTGGTGCACGGGTGGGGGCCGGCTGGTTTGCCCTGAAGGGTGTCCTGGATCAAGGTGGGGGTCCCCACTGGGGTGCCTGGCCAGCCTGGATGAGGGGATGATGACTGTTTGCAGCTGGTCACACACCCTTCAGGGTGGGGGTCCCCACTGGGGTGCCTGGCCAGTCTGGGTGAGGGACTGAGGGCTGTTTTCAGGCTGGTGGGTGACTGAAGCTCCCAACCGCTCCTTTTTTTTTTTTTTTTTATTCTGGGCCAAGGCCTCTGCTGCTGAAAGCAGGTATCTGGTTTGTTTCGGTTCTATAATCGAAACACTGTATCATCTCCAGCTCTGAGATCCCGGCCGGCTGAAAGCTGGTTTCTGGGGTTTTGTTTAGCTTCTATATTTGTTACAATGTTTCAAACTGCCAGCTCAGAGGCCGGCAAGGCAGGCGGGGAACGTTGGAGTCCTCCTTCACTGAAGCAAGCAAGCCTCATGTTCGCTTCCAGCTGACTGGCTGCCGGCCGCCATCTTGGCTGGCAGTTAATTTGCATATCGCCCTGATTAGCCAATGGGAAGGGTAGCAGAGGTATGGCTAATTACCATGTTTCTCTTTTATTAGATAGGATTTTAAGAAAGTAATAATGGGTGTGGCAAAGATTTCCCTTAAAAGTTGTTCATGTCAGTATAGTTTATAACAAAATATTTTTTAAAACTTTAATGGTCGCAAGTATGGTTTATGCAATGGAATACTCCATATAGCTACTAAAATATTACAGAGGAATGTTTAATTGAAAAAAATCCAGTTACATTACAGTAACCACCTATGATCTCATTTTGTAGAGAAGACAAAATAGAGTTACTGTAAAAGAAGAAAAATAAATACCACTGAATGATTAAAAATATGAAAATAACCCACCAAGGCAAATGTGAGCTGCTGATAGACCAAAGTGTGAAGGAGAATTCTGGAACCACTCTGTAGAGTGACAGGTGGGCAAAGTGGCTCTTTTCCTGCTATTGTCAATCAATTCTGAGACCAACTATTTGCTTCATGAAATAACAGTGCATCTGTTTCTGACAAAGTGCATATTATCTCTGGGCAAGAGGATTATTCGACAATGCTGTACAGGTGACGAAGTGCTTGGAAATTACTTTTCTAGAACTTTATGTCATTTCATTTCTCCATTGACTAACCCATGCAAGTGGTTATTAAGCACTAATATGTGTGAAATGCTGTACCAGGCCCTCCCATATTCACCCATCTCTCCCTACCTCCACTGGTACCACCCAAGATAGACAGGTTTATTCCTCCTTTCCTCCCTCCCTCCCTGTTTCCTTTCTTCTCCACCACCACCCTCCCCTCCCCCCACATCATTTACCCAGAGAGCCCATGACAACAAGGTGGCAGCATTGAAAGTGTTTCTGTGGCTGCAGAAAATAAAATGCTATGAATTTCAGTTCAGTTATCAATGTATTAGAGTTTATCTTTTCACTTAATATTGCCTGTCAGTGAACTAAAAAATATTCTCATCACTGTGTATAGAGAAGACTTTACAGTTACTTATGACACCAACAAAGGAAGATACCAAGATCTAGTGCTAGAACTATACTTATATAGTTTTATATAACTATACTTATATGTCCCAAAGCATAGAGACAGAGAACTTAAATCAGTATAAAAGAAATGAACAGGATACATTTGGGAAGATATTCAAGCAAAGAGGGGGCCTCTTCCTTAAGGGTACTTTGTTATCTAGCACCATATTATTGCCAAAGGTCCCATTTTTGGCCTAATTTGAAGTTGGCCAGAATGTCTAGCCAACTTGTTAACATCCCCTTTAGTCATTCTTCTCCCATTACCTGCCATGTGTTTGATCTTGCTGCTTAATTTTATGTTCTAATCAAAGTTCAGCTCCCTTATCTGTTTTCTAAACTGTCTCTTACTTTTTTAAAAAAAATCCACTTTTCAAACACTAATAAGCTACCAAGTTATTCTCCAAGTTAAATAGCAAAGTAAGTTATCAAATATGTATTAGACCTAATTTTCCAGTCCAACAAAACTACCATCTCTGAGCAAATCTCGGTAGAGCCCTCTTTAAGAATTGCCTTTTAACTTCCAGATTGCTATCTGGTTTCCTTGTCCTTCTCACAATGTTTTACAGACCTGCAGTTTCCTCCACTTGTAGCAGTTCTGACACTATCATGAGAATCACCAGTGATATTCTGTAAATGCCAGCCAAAATCTATCTGCAAGAACATCTGCTCAACAGTGCAAAACTGATGTAATTACCAACCATCATCTATTCTCCTCCTGCTGAGGTAACTGCTCCAAAGCATGACTTTTTGCCCTGAGTTAACAAGATCCAGAAACTCCCTGTTATGTACAAAACCTGCTGCTTAAAACCCATGTAGCTTCAACAAAAAATTATAACCCAGTCTCTCAACTACAAGAGTCACTAACACCCCTGTGCCATAGGGTCTTGGAGAATCTTGCTCAAAACCTTGTGAGTCCAAGACCTCATCCTCCACCCTCTACCTATTTTTGTCTAATATAAATGGTCTTCAAAAGAATATGATATGGGAGAAGAGGGTACATCTACAGTGTACAATAACATTGTTTTAAATGTACAACTACTGAAAAGAATAATTAAATGTCAAATGACTTAACTGGAACTGAAGCAGAAAGAGGAATTTTAAAAATATTTATTGAGCATCTACTATTTGCCAAGTGCTCTCCTGGATGCCTCGCATATGTTATCTCATTTAATTGAGGTTTTTAAAATTCTGGTAATCCAGAAATTCTACGTTTGAATCTGTCAAGTTTAGGAATGGCACTTACACTACAGCTCTACCCCTAAGGATGGGAAGAAGTTTAACCAATAATGATGAAAAAGAATTACTTCTAAGTATTTTTTCCAATCATGTTAAGGGAAGGTGAAGAGATCATGTAATTTTAGAGTGTGGTACCAATAAGCTATGGAGCATCCAACAGTATCTTAATCTGAATTTCAGTTTCCACATTTACAGAATGGGGGAATTGGACTGAACTTCTGAGGTCACTAGCAGTTCTAGAACACCATGATTCATAGATTCTACAAAGCAAATTTTATTTCAAAAATGTTTGAACTACACACTCATTCCTCTCATTTTTGGTTTCTCTTAAATTCATGGTGAGGCTAAGAACAAACTATATCTGGTTTCAGAAGGATTAGGAATTAACAAGATTCTAACAAATTGTTGGATTGTTGGGTTTTTAAATTAAATTTATTGGAATAACATTGGTTAATAACATTAAATTTTAGGTGTACAGCTATATAATATGACATCTGTATACTCTATGGCAGCGGTTCTCAACCTGTGGGTTGCAACCCCTTTGGCAGTTGAACGACCCTTTCACAGGAGTCGCCTAAGACCATCCTGCATATCAGATATTTACATTACGATTCATAACAGTAGCAACATTACAGTTATGAAGGTGCAACGAAAATAATTTATTGTTGGGTCACAACATGAGGAACTGTATTTAAAGGGCCAGAAGGTTGAGAACCACTGCTCTATGGTGTTCCCAACACCTGAAGTCTAGTCTCCTTCCATCACTATATACAAGTATTTGACCTCCTTTACCCTTTTCATCCTCCCTCCATCCTCCTTCCCTTCTGGTAACCACCATTCTGTTGGCTGTGTCAATGAGTTTGGTTTGTTTATTTGTTTGTTTAATTTGTTGATTTTTGTTTTATATTCCACACATGAGTGAAATCATATGGTTCTTGTTCTTTTCAGTCTGACTTACTTTACTTAGCATAATACTCTCAAGATCCATCCATGTTGTTGCAAATGGCAATATTTTATCATTTTATGAATATTATCCCATTGAATACATGCACCACATCTTCTTTATCCAATCATCCATCAAAGGGAACTTAGTATTTTCATCTTGGCTATTGTAAATAATGCTGCAATAAACATAGAGGTACATATATCTTTACAAATAAGTGTTTTCAAAATTTGGAGGTACATACTCAGGAGAGGGATTGAGGAACCTCACAACTACTTTCCACAGTGGCTGCATCAATTTACACTTCCCAAAGCAGTGTACAAGGGTTCCCCTTTCTCCTCATCCTCTCCAATGCTTGTTATTTATTGTCTTGTTGATAATAACCATTTGAACAGGTGTGAGGTGATATCTCATTGTGATTTTGAATTGCATTTCCTTTATAACTAGTGATGGTGAGTATCTTTTCATACCATCAGTATGTCTTCCTGGGAAAAGTGTCTATTCAGTTCCTCTGCCAATTTTTTAAACAGGTTGTTTTGGTGTTTTGAGTTGTATGAGTTCTTTATATATTTTGGATATTACACCTTATTGGAGATATTGTTTGCATACTTCCATTAAATTGGTTGTCTTTTTGTTTTATTGATGGTTTCTTTTGCTATGCAGAAACTTTATAGCTTGATATAGTCCCATTTATTTATTTTTGCTTTACTACCCTTGTCTTTGGAGTCAAGTTCAGGAAAACCCGTCTGAGTCTAATGTCTATAACCTTAGTGTCTATATTTTCTTCTATGTATTTTATTGTTTCGGGTCTTATAGTCTAGTCTTTAATCCATTTGAGTCTATTTTTTGTATATGTTGTCAGATGGCAATCTAGTTACATGTTTTTTGTTTCTTAAGAAAAGATTGGCCATGTACAAACTTCCAGAACAAGTGTATCAAATCAGGCCGAACTGAGGAAGTAAAGAGTACTCCCATCCCCAAGTGAAATTATGTCCATTTTGCACACAAAATATTTGTAGACAGTGGACAAACTACTGTGAATACAACTTTTGTGTTATCTTCTTGGAGGAAATTTTATTTCAGTTTTTCTAGATGGAAATAATGTTGATGCATGTGCATGTGTTAGGTATATGAAGGTATTTGATACCAGTGGATGGAACATTGCCTTTTCATCATGAGTCATCATGAAAGAAATCTCTCTTCTTCTGCCTTGAATGTATCAGGTCACTTTCTAGCTTTTAACACATGAAAGCCTCTAAAAATCAATAAACAATTCATAAAATATTTGCCAAATTTACCTCTCCTGTTCCAGCACTGTGTCGGGCAGTCGAATGACTGGAAAGACATCTCTCAAAGTAATACAAATAGCTTGATCCACTAAGACATAGGTATGACAGACTGTGGGAATAAAAGGTAAAACAAGCTAACTGTAGATAGAAGGGAAGGAGAGGCATAAGGGCCCAGGGCAGACCCAGCACCTCAGCAGCAGAATCTCCTGAAGAGGCTGGGGGTGAAGCAGGTAATGATTAGATGGTGTGTACAGTATTTCCACTATAGTGCACATTCACCATAATCCATCAGAATCCCTAAATACTTCAGGCACGATAAATCTCCTGCCATATTTGCAAATATTGTCTCATATATGAAACAAGGTATATGGTTTGTTTAGCAAGTTCCAACTTCCTATTATATAAATAGTTTTATTTCACCGGCCCTCATGAAGTTGTGTTTTTCTAAAATGCTAATAAGCTTGTGATATTAATTATTTATTATATTCTAATATTTCCAATCACAGAAAATATCTATATTCAAAAACAAAAATGATCCTCTATACTAATGTTTGTAAATTATTTTCAACAAAATGGGAGAATATGCACCACTACCAACAACAAAAAACCTTTCCAAGGTTCAAAGGGAAAAATAGGTGAAAAACCCACAGCTGAGGACTATGGGGTTTTTTCAAAGCCTTGCCTCTTGATTTAAGTCCTAGTTCTGGCATTACCTGATGTTAAAAACAAGACAACAGACCCAAAATAGGGTCACTTAGGCTAAGCCCCATGTCACCAAACTGAGACTTAATACTTAATTAGTTTCAGCTCTCCCTGAAATGGAATCTCAAACCAGTCAATCAGGAATTACCTGCTCAGCACTAGTGATGTAATGTGCTTGCTGGACCCCAGCCACCCCTAAAGGAAATATAACTTCCTTGTCCCCACTTACTCCTGCCTATGAAAGTATTTTATTTCATATAGCTCCTTGGAGCTCCTTTCTATCTGCCAGATGGGATGCTGTCCAGTTCATGAACAGTTGAATAAAGCCAATAAGATCTTTAATATTTATTCAGCTGATTTTTGTTTTATAATATTAATATACCTTATTGCAGGTTTAAAGCCTGAGGGACTATGTGCCCAAGCACAAAGATTATTCATTAGTATAATACACTGGCTAACATCTTTGTGGGGCCTGGAAGACATCCTTAAGGGCCTCCAGGTGAACACATATGAAGAAAGGCTTTCCAAGAAGAAAGTGTGTTTGTTTTGTTTTAGTTTTAGAAGCCATTTTTACAAATCAGGTAGCGCAGCATCTCTCAGTACAGTGAACTACATGGAAGAGGCCAAACATTCAAATGTTCACCTTGTATAGGATTCTGAACTTCAGGGGCAGAGGTAACGCAGGGTAGCTCTGTTGATGTCTGTGGAGAATCCTGGAGGCCAATCTCCCAAACAGAGTTGGCCATTGCAGTGCCTTCTTCTCAGTCATCCTGGCATGACCAGAATCATACAGACAGAGGGTCTCTAGAAAGACTTAACAGTGATTTATTAAGGTATTTAATTAGTTGCAGGCCAAAGACTAGGATATCTCATGCGTCTTTCCTAACTCATGTGATGAGAAGAAATACTGAACACCTATTCTGTGCCAGGCACCTACTGTGCGCCAAGGGTAGAGCCTGAGGTTTTTTCTCACAGCAGCCAAGCTTGAGAATCACTGATCGAGAACTCAGAAGGCAAATTGGTTTGACTCCATAACAATTCCTCTTTATGAGAAGATATCCCAATCTTATCAGTAATATATTTGCAATTCTCCTTACAGTGTGAATTGCTCAAGGATGATTTCTAAAGAGTACTAACTACATTTTGTTATGTGACTTTTTCATTCATGATCTTACCTCTTAATTCTGGAAGCAATTTATTTGGGGCCCACAGAGCATTTATGATGACTAGAAATAATACCTATTAATTAATTTTGAAGATAATTAAATACTTAATTTAGCAAAAGCAAAAAAGGAAGCAATCCTGGAAAAGTGGTATACTGAAAATGATGTTTGAGGTTGGGATTGGCGTAAATATAGAGATCTAAGCAGATTGGAAGCAGTTACCATTGACCAACTCAATTACCATTGTAGTAATTTCTAGACAGGATAAATAGGACAGAGAACAGTGAACAGGAAGGGCCAAATTAAAGAAATGAAGTCTCAGTAGGAATTGGGGGTGGAATTGAAATTAGGAGCTAAAGAAGATGAAGTTGAAAATGATTCAAACCTGCTCTTAGAATAGTAGCTCTGTTGATGTCTGTGGAGAATTGGGGAAGTGGGACCTTCCCTACACTTCAAAAGACACTTCAAGTCTTCCATGAACTTTCTTTGAATTTTCCACATCTTGTTTTTTACTAAGAAGTTAAAATTAAATTTAGCACTTCCACAAGGGCCTGTTCGGTACCAAAGGGAGGAAGGGATGGAAGGAGGGAGGGAGGTAGGGAGGGAAGGGAGGAGGGAGAGAGGGAGGGAGGGGAGGAGGGAGAGAGGGAGGGAAGGAAGGAAGGAAGGAAGGAAGGAAGGAAGGAAGAAAGGAAGGAAAGAAAGAAGGGAGGGAGGGAGGGAGGGAGGGAAAGAAGGAGGGAGGAAGATGGGTAAATACATGAGAATATTTTCCTCCCCCTCCTTTTTATAGCATTTTAGTTATATGCAATTGAATAGGAGTAAATAATTGTCTGACTGTATATGTTCATTTTGTAACTCATCCAGGTCTCCAGCTTTCGTTCTATCAATTCTATTTTCCCTGCTGTTGTCGTTCTATGCTACAGCAGCCCCTTGTATTTATGCTTTGGAAGAAAGGCTGTCCAAGAAAGGATAAAGCTGGACTCTGTTGGGAGATAATGCAATAAAATATGCTTCTGGAAGAGAAATTTCAAACCCAGAAGGTTCTTATACATAATAACAATAGGGCCTACTTCGCACTTGAACCAACTTAGCTCACTCTCTGATTCCTGGAGTTGACTCCTTCTAGGCTGCTGTGCTGTGCCAGCATTCATTAGGTATAATACACTGGCTAGCATCTTAGCGGGGCCTGGAAGACATCCTTAAGGGCCTCCAGGTGAACACATATGAAGAAAGGCTTTCCAAGAAGAAAGTTTTCTTTTTGGAACTTGTAGTGGTTTGGCCTAAAAGCTTTTTGAAAAATACAAAAACAAACAAACAAAAAAGCGTTTTTGTCTTACATTCTTCCTCACCATTCACTGTTTTAGTTTTAGAAAGCCATTTTTACAAATCAGCGTCTCTCAGTTAGTACAGTGACCGGCATGGAAGAGGCCAAACATTCAAAGGCTCACCTTGTTTAGGATTCTGAACTTCAGGGGCAGAGGTAGCGCAGGGTAGGAAAGAATTCATAAATGCTAGGCTAAAAACCAAAGGTCATCACTTTGGAAGACACTTTCTACTGAGACTCAAGACCTTTAATTGATAATTAAAGACATTCTTTATTCCATAATATTTTCCCATCTCAATGTCAGTTTGTGCTTTCAATTTTTTATTATTATTTTTTATTTATTTTTTGCTAACTTGAGCATAGGTGCCTTCCTAACTGAAGGCATGATACATGGGACACGCAGTTCAGGGTTCTTCATTAAGAGCAATAGAGGTCTTCATATCAATTTTAAATCACCACTGCTTAATCCATTTGCCAGTTGCCACATGACCTATATGTGCAGAGTGATTCAAGGGAATTGGGTGGTGCTTGCAGAATCACCTCCAAATGACATAAGAGTTCCTCATGTGTCTTCCAGGGCATACTAAATTTCTCTAGAACATTGTATCTCACTATCCAAGGCCAGTTATGTCCCACAACCTATTTATAAATCTTAGGGTTTGGTTAATAATGGGAGCAAAGAGAATGGAATATCTCAGAGATGAAAATTAAATGGCACTATCTATGGCAGAAGAGCTTCAGGCCAAGGACTTTGGATGTTTAGGACTCTTGGGCAAGGCTATTTCTATTGTAAGCTTATGCATCAAGTTCCATGGATGTGACATAATTAAATGTTTGATTCTTTGAATTACCTTTGTTTTGATTCAACACTCACCAAGCCACCTTCTGATTGTGATTTGACTGCCTACTGGAAAAAATTGACTTCATCTTCTAGACTTGGACTAGATTCATTCCAGGGAAATGCATGGAAATTCATTCCATGCACTTCCACTATCAATAAAACTAGTAGATTAGAAGTTATGGTTTTATACATCTTCCTCATGAGCTTGGTTACCATGAGCTCAGTCCTGAGAAATGAACACACTCTTGGTGTGCCAATAAAGATCAAGTTTTTAAGCTTGTGAAACTTAGGACCAGTGTTTGGGCTACATAAATCCACCAACATAATGAACGCCACATTGCAAAACCTCTTGGAAGCCTCACAGCCAACCGTTCCCTATACTCCCTCTGTATCATTTTGTCAAGCTACTATGCCCTTTACCCTTCTGACATTCAGGAACTTGGCAACATTTGATTATTCACATCTTTGCTGAATAAAATCTTCTTTTCCAAATTTATAGATCAATTCCCAGGTAAGCGTCCCTCACCTATTATCAGTGCAGCTTGCCTGTGTTAAGCATGTTCCTCAACCCCAGACCAATGACAACAGGTTTCCACTACCCATTTGTTTTGTGGCTCCCACAAATGAATGACTTCTGTCATATCTCCTTGTCCTCCAGTAAGCCACTATTACATTCCTAATGCCACTCCTTCAGTTTATTGACTAGGTTAGGGTTGTCCATTTTTCAAAATAAATGATGATGTGTATTTCTCAATAATGTGTATTTTTTGACATGATGGAGAAAAAACGGCTATAACATTACACCTAAGTACTGCTATGGACACATGATCAACCATTTGGCCAGTGACCCAAAATATTGCATCTTGTATGAAAACAGTACCTCTTGCAGGCTTGAGGTCATGCACGAAGCTGAAAGGATCCCCTCTACAAGAAAACATATTAGTCACAATACACTGAGCCGGTCACAGTCAAATTTGTCTGCTTCAGATAAGTATCATTTTCCTTCAAGGGACTCAAGATAACAATAAATATTTAATTTTTTGTCTTTTCATTTCTGGACTCCCAGGCCCTAGAAATACCAGGTGTTTAATTGGCATTTAACTCAATAAGTATTTGTTGCTTGAGTGCATTGAATGATAAATTATTTATTTAGAATTTTAGCTTTCTGTTCCCAATTTTATTTTTCTCCTCTATATGCCTACTTTTTTCTTTCCATCTTTAAAATGTTCCTTATGTCATCTTCAGGCTGTAATTTATGCCTTTATTTCCCTTTCACAGGGGTATATGATAGAAGTAGTAATAATTATAAATGCATAAACTATCAAAACAATATGAAGAATTAAAAGACCCCTTAGAGAACTGAAGGATCAGTCTAAGCTAGATCCTAAATAGTGTGTGAGTGGAACACGCCTCATACACAATACATTAGTCGTGAAGCATTTATTATAATTCTAAAATATAATGGTAATATAAATAATCACGTATTTGTATAGTGCTTTATGATTTAGGAGCACTTCCATGAACATTCTCTAATATGATACTTTGTAAAAATTCTGATGTTCTACATCCTCTTGTTTTATTTTCTAACCGATTTTATCTGTCATCCATTGTCCCCACTTCAAATAGTACATCACAAGTTCATCATTGCTTCTTCGGGTGTTAACAGCTTTCATTTCTTTGAGGTCTACGTCTCTATAAAGTGATTCTATATTTATGATTATGTCATTGGTTGATATTTCTAGAATAAAAAACAAATGGCTTAGAAAAGAGTGAAATTAGAACTCATCATGGTTTCATGTTATGAATAAATTTTAGAAGATATGTACGACAATGCTTCATTACACTTACATATTTGCTTAAATATTACACATTTCCCCTCTCTACACTACACTAAGTTAGAGCCCTGCTGTTTCCAGAAGCTATAAAACTCAGTGAAAAATCCAGTATAATACATATTTATTTGTTTTTACTGCTACTCTGGGTGACCTTATAAAGCATCTTCATTCAAAATCATTGTGTCTAAGGAGGAACAAAAAAATGATTCCTGACATAGAATTCACAATAGCATATATATATCAACATATGTGTAACTCCATCTATTGAAAATAATCCGCATTATTAACCGGTACACCTAGTAGTCACTTGCCCAAGATATATAGCTAGGACAGTAGTGAAGCACTTGAACTTGGGTCTTGTTTAATTAAAGTTCTTGACTATTAGGCAGCATGCCTCCCATTCTTTTCTAGCACTGAAGTCACAGAGACTCTGTTGAGGATGTATTAGCTGTGCCTTCTGTATGTCTGTCTGAATTAGTTGACTTAATGATCAATGACCCTAAGAACACATAGATCATTAGCTGGGTGAGTTCATATGGCAATGTTAGCTTCAAAAGAATTTCATCTTTTGCTCTCACTTTTCTGTCCAAATAGATTGATTGTTTATTTTCAGGAAACCATGGCTCATACCTCTTTGTCTCACTTGAACATAGCTGGGCCATAATAAGCAATCAGTAAATACTAATTAATAAGTTAATCTTCATCCAAAAGAAACAGAATTATAATTTGTTTCTGAAAAACAAACAAAAAAGAAATATGGGCTTATTCACCTACTCTACTATTGTTCAGTATATTTTGGATTTGATTCAGCTGTTAAAGAATTCATCTTTGGGTCTGTATAAAACTTCTTTTAATTTCTTTGTCTCACTTTCATTCTCAACAATAATTTAAATTTATGAGAGTCATCATAATTTAAACTCAATAAATTACAATATCCCTATTATACCCCTGGAACATTTGCGATACCCACTGATCTTCTAGGACCTAGCAGCTGTGACTAGGAGACCCAAGAAGAACAGTCATGCTTTCCTTCTCATCAATTGTCCATCTCCCTAGCATATGAGCACTCCTCTAGTTGCCCCCCCAGAGAGACCTGGTCAATAGCTGCCATTAATGTCTGGAGGGGCTCAGAGACCGTTCATGAAAGGCAGAAAGTGGTGCAAGTAGACAAAAAACTATTTTAATAGACTGAACCATTAGAGTGAAGCAATTTTGAACTGGATTCCAAACTTCAACAAAATGCCATTTAACTTTGGTTTGTTTCCACATTCTAAGGAGCAATGATAACAATTTTGGTCTTTATCTCCATCGGATTCTTCCTTATTGGATGAAGACCACTTCATTTGTGAAATTTCATAATTGTTTGGGTGTTAAAAGAATTAGCACAGTAAATACAACCCCTTTTTGTGGCCAGAGAGCTCTGACCTTTATTGACTTCTGGAATTAAAAACTACTTAATATCCCCAAGACTTTATTTTTCTGTGGGTAGTATTTATATTTGAAAGTGGAAGTCAGAATAAATCACCCGAATTAACCTGCTATGAAAATCCTAAGAACCTAGAACTTGTTCTAAAATTATATTTCAAAATTTGATTTGTCAAAATTTTAAACACCTACATTTAACCTTGTATCCCCACAGTTTGAGCTTTAATCACTATTTGGTATTTATGGAAAACAGCTCTAAGTTAATGAAAGAGAATATATACCATTAAAAATCTATGTGCCGATTAGATTTATAGAGCATAATTCAATAATTTTTTATAAAGCAATAAAAACACTTGCCAACTCTCATGAAAAACAACCATATGTTTTGGTTTTAATAATGAAAATGTTTTATAAATAAGCTCCAATTATGGTCCATATTATTTAAAAAGCATTGAATCTTTTCCTCTTCCAAGTGTATTTTTTCTCCATTTTTTTGAGGCAACCTTAATAACTTACATGTAAATTTATAGTATTTCCAGATTTAGTCATATTTTTACCACAAAAGAATCATTCAATTTTTTTCTCTTTTGGTTTCCAGTGTGCCTTAAAATGACATTTATCAAGATAGATGACTAATGTATCAACTATGAAAACATTTTATAAGAGCTACTTTTATCCACGAATTTCAAGGCAAATTAAATAATAAACATTGGTTTTCCTATAAAACTCAGGGACAGAGTCATCTCATGAATTAATATGCCCACTTAGACGATATGAAATAAAACTTTTACTGTCATTTATGTATCCCCTTATCACTTAGGTGTAGGTATAAAATACTGTCTGGTTCTTTGTGGAAGGCAATTTGGCAATATGAATTAAGAGCCTTTAAAAGTTCTTATCCTTTGACCCAGAGTCTATCATAAGGACATAATCACCAGGCTTTTCATTTTTATATAAGTTTGTATTATATTAGTAGTGCTAGTTATGATAGTGACAAATTGAAAATATCATCAGTGTCCAACAATATAGGCCTGGTTAAATGACTTATGGTCAGTCTATTTAATAGAAACTATACAACTCTTACAATTTATATTTTTTAAGAATATTTAATGATATGAAGAAATGCTTATCATAAAATGTTGTATTAAAAAGTAGAACTTTATATGCTACTTTTAACAGTTTTTTCAAAATTAGAATTATAGTTTATCTATTGTGAAAGTCTAGATACACAAGAATAGGAGGGTGCACACATGAAAATATTATCTTGATTTTACTTGAGTGGTGAGATTGTGAGTGATTTAAAATTTCTCTTCGTATTTTCTATTATGAATATTATTTTTCTAATCAGAAAGAAATATGTGATCATTTTAAATATTATAAAAGGATAATAGTTAAATAAATGCTACTGAAGAAAATTATTTACTGATAGAGTTGTTTACATGTAAGTAAAAAAGGTATTAAAAATCTATATATATAAAAAGCCAGCAACCAGAATGCCATAACTACCAGAATGACCAGTCTCTATGACGCCCACTGCGGACAGCAAACCAGCCTGATCAGGGGGTGGGGCTGTCCGGCCAAAATCCCACAACCCTTCCCCCAGCCACTGACCCCTGATCATCCCCCCACCCCATTCAGGGGGCGAGGCCAGCCAGCCCACCACCCATAGCCCCTTCCCCCAGCCAGCCCAGCCCTGATCAGGCCCTGTTTGGGGCGGGCTGGCCAGCCAACCTCCCATTGTCTCCTCCTCCTGACAGGCCCAGCCCCAATCTGCCCCAATTGGGGCCGAGCCGGCCGGACCCCACCCGTGCACAAATTCGTGCACTGGACCTCTAGTGTTTTACATAAAATGATTGCATATGATTGCATAAATATTTCAATATTTGTGTCCTACTATAGTAATAACCTATGTGCTTTTAAATTACACATTAAAATGGAAATATGAAGAGGATGAGATTTAAAATACAAACAGAAATTCTTATAAAATTTACAAAAGTATGCAGATTTAACTATTCTGCACTTGCTCCCAAGAGGAAACCACAATCTAGAAGATGTCATATGGCTTTCATAACTTTATCATTACACTTTTCAACCTACATATGCACCTATACAAAATAGGACTAGGAAATTTTAAAAATTGTTATTAGTGCTTTCAAAGTGTATATATGGTATATTTCATTTGCAATTTGTTTTTTTCAATCAACTGTATGTTTTTCAGATGCATCTATGGAGATATATGTAGGTCTAATTCATTCATTTTAACCACTAGGGAGTATTAACCCATTTTATGATTTTAGAACAATTCATTTTTCTATTTTATAATTAATAGACATTTATGTTGTTTCCAATATTTTAACATTTTAAAACTGCATTGAATAATCTTACATATGACTTATACACATGGACAAAAATTGCTTTACTTTATTTACTATACACCTAGACTAAGAATTGCTGTTATATCATATGCCCAATTTTGACTGTATTAAATATTGCCATATTCTCCCCAAATGAGTTGATATTTTATACTCCTAGCACTTATAAATAAATGTGTGTGAACACATACACAGTTTATCTTTTATCAGTTATATATACTATACATATCCTCTTAGTCTGCAGTTTTTTTCTCAGTTTACATTTAATTTAGTCTAATATGTCAATCTCTTCCATAATGATTTGTATTTTTTATTTAATAAATCCTTCTCTATCCCATTTTATGTAGTCATTTTCCATATTGAATCTTAAAAGTTTAATTTTTTTCACATATCTGAAATGTATTTTTGTATATGGTATGAGTTAAAGCTACATTTTTGCTTGTATATCCATTTGTCCAAGCAACATTGTAAAAACTGTGATGCCACTGAAATCTCATGCTATCTTTGCCAACTGCTAAGTGCTCATATGTTTATTTCTGGGTTTTCTGTTCTCTTTCATTGATCTATTTGTCTGTCTTTTAACCAATACCCCAACGTCTTAATTACTGTACCTCTATAAGAAATTTTGATATCTTCTAAAATGAATTCTCTCTTTTAATCTTCTTTAAATGTTCCTTGACTATTTTTCATTCTTCATCTTCCAGACTTTAGGATCAGCTTGTCAAGTTCTGTCTGCCCTCTTTGTGAGTAAGCTGTTTCTGCCTGCAGTTGACTCTGAGAATGAGTCCACAGGTGTGCCATTGCTCCAGCGCCTTTCCTGGAGTCTCGGTACTTTGTTGAAAGTTCAGTCAGCTAAATCCTAGAGCAGTAATAGCGAACCTATGACACATGTGTCAGAGGTGACACGCGAACTCATTTTTTTGGTTGATTTTTCTTTGTTAAATGGCATTTAAATATATAAAATAAATATTAAAAATATAAATCCTTGTTTTACTATGGTTGCAAATATCAAAAAATTTCTATATGTGACACGGCACCAGAGTTAAGTTAGGGTTTTTCAAAATTCTGACACGCCGAGCTCAAAAAGTTCGCCATCACTGTCCTAGAGAGTTGACTAATCTTATCTCATTTATTTTAGCAAGGTCTTCTTCATTAAAGTGATGTCTTTTCAACCAGGCAAATACAGTTACATAAATCATTTTGAGGCTAATTCATTCTCTCTCTCTCTCTCTCTCTCTCTCTCCCTCTGTCCCTCTACCTCTTTTTCCCTCTCCTACCCTTTCCCTCTCTCCCTCTCTCTCCCCTTTCTGTACCAACATTTCAACATCCCCCACCCCACGCAAGAGGTAATCATCTACTATATGGGCAGCTTGTTAGATTGTGGGCAGAGTGATCACATATTTTCCAAACCCCAAAGCAGTATATATGGTCTAACATATTTGTAATCAAAACATACGTGGAGAAATTCAAGATGAATAGTTCGCCAAATTATATTCATTGAAATCTTAATAAGACTAACCGTTGGGTCATACTAAAAGTAGCTCTCTCACAGAAAAAGAAAAAAAGGGGGGAGTAGAGAAAACAAACACACCTCATTTTTTAAAAATATATTTTTATTGACATCAGAGAGGAAGGAGTTGGAGAGAGAGATAGAAACACCAATAATGAGAGAGAATCATTGATCAGCTGCCTCCTGCACGCCCCACACTGGGGACCGTGCCCACACCCCTGGGCATGTGCCCAGACTGGAAATAAAATCATGGCCTCCTGGGTCATAGGTCGACCCTCAACCACTGAGCCATTCCAGCTGGGCCCAACCTCATTTTTTTGCTGATCAAATTTAAGACTTTTCTCTGAAAGATTTTTCTCGTATGAAATGTCCAATCTAAAAATATACATAAAATACCTAATTTATTTTTAGTTATGTATTATTTTATAGTTTATTGCATAGTTTATTTTTCATATTGGAAATCATGTTAGCTGAGTGTATACATACTAACCACTTCACCATGCACTTTACCAAAACAGAAACTAGCAAAGGAAAGAAGTGTTTGCTGTTGCTATTACTATTATGTTAAGGAGATAATTTATTTCACAGACCTCTGTCTTCTTATACTATATGCCCTGTAAATTACTAAGGATTAATTTCTGGACCAGAAATACTGTGCCAAGAGATGGCAAGTTCCAGGAGAAAGGCAATCTGGTTGCCATAGTTTTACTAAAATGATCTAACAGTTTTCAATGTGACCAATTCTATGCCTGCAGGGCCTTTAGCCAAAAAGCACCGGGGTTGCAGTCCAAGATGTCATTGTGAGAACTTCTAATCTTTCTGACATTTTGTTATCATGGTTTTTTTACTTTGGGGACAATCACTTCTTGGATAAGCACTGATTGCTTTAGGAACTTCTTTCAGGGTGTGGCCCCTAACCTCCAGAACATGCCAGAACACCTCAGGAAACTGAAACCCCTACTGGGAAGAACCCAACCAACCGAAAGATGAAGGAAAAATAAGAGGGAAACTATGGTCACAGTGGAGGAAGGGAGAGGGCTATTTCACAACCATGGGCCTAACTAACACGTGCTCCCTTTTCACCTAATGTGGGACTTACACTTTTTTCTTAGGTAAGGACGCCCTAGGGAGAGCTGGCCCAGCTTAGTCCAGGCCAGGGCACCACAGTTGTGGGATCTTTTGACTGGACTCTGCAGCTGCAAGAGAAATAGGTCTTATCAGACCTGTACCCAGCAAGTATGAGCGCCCCTAATCATTCCAGGCAGACGAAGGCCTAGATGAGGCAAGTCGGGGTGGGGGCAGGGCAGAGAGGGTGGGAAGCCAAACTGGGAAACCTGTGTGTGTAAAGCTGCATGTGTCCTATTGTTTACCCACCTCAGTGCCCCGGCAGGATGTTTCTCTGTCCAACCTTAGCACCAAACATTTGAGCGCAAATAAATGCTGGCTTTATGGAAGGTGTTTAAATAAGTGCTAAAACCAATCCCTAGAAATCCGACTGTCCAGGCCCAGGAGGAAGCTCATTGTCTGCAGAGTGAGGAATGCATGCCAGGGACTCCTAGATTATCAAAAAAAAATATACAAACAGCCGTTTAACATTTAAATAAGTAAGAGGACCAATAAAGATTTCTTTTGCTTAAAAGTACTAGCATTTTACAACTGTAAAAGGCTCCGCCATAGTCTATATGAAACCCTGATTGCACGTGAAACGCCCAGCTAAGCCTGGGGGTTTGGCCCACACTGTAATCTCGCTATAGTACAGGCTACATATTATGGAATTCAGCTTTCAGGATTTCAGACTAATTAGAGAGGCACCCAGTAGCACTATGCGGGTTCTGTCAGCATTTCCACTATAAAACCCCCTTTTCTGGGGTTTATAACTTGGCCAATAAAAGATCGCCCCAGGCTGGAATGCGCCACGCAAAAAGGTTCAACCCAGGAATAAGATTTTTTGTTTTAAACCAAATTTCATTAAAAAATCAGTTCTTGTAAGAACAGGGCAATAAAAATATGCTGCTTTCATTATTTCTGATGTTTTCAGCTCCTTGCTTTATTTAAAAATAAAAAAGGAAAAAATAAATGCACTTTCCAGGCATCAAGTAAGTAAAGGGTGGTGTGTATTCTAATGAAAATACTTGAATTATTGGGGCAGAGGACAAAGTATTGCTTGCCACACACTAGTTTTGTTTCACAGTTTGGGTCTAGGATTTAGTCTGGCTCAAATTAATTTGGAAATAGTGTACAATGCCTTAAATCATAGGGCATTAATGGTTTTTCATGTTAACCATCATCATATTGTGGAGTAAAATCCTAACCATTAGCGGGGCTTACTGAGAGCAAAGCTTAGCAATGATACCAGTGTTTTTACATTATCTAGTAATGCTTACAAATAATGATTTTATTTCTATATCTTGGCAAGAGGAAATGAGGAATGCACAAACTCCATATACTTAACAATAGCACACCCTATGTACAAATAAAATTAAATATTACTTCCTTAGCTTTAGTTTTGTTTATTTTACCCATGCTAGTTGCAGTTTTTTCTTGTTTGTAGACATTTTTGTCTTAAAAGGTTAAGACAGCATAAGTATTTGATTTTAGAAAAAACAAAACAAAACAAAAATAAAGTAAAAGGGATGGGGAAATCAATAATGTCTAGAGCAGCAACTCATGCCTGCCACTGTTTTAGATACTTTATATATGCGTTTTCAATAAAAATTCACAGCAATCCCATGAAAATAAGGCCCCAGGAGGTTAAGCAAGTTTACCCAGAGTCCCAAATTTAAATGGCAGCACAGATTTTCAAATGCAGTGTGTCAGACCTCAAAACTATTCTGCTTGATGTAACTTACTATATAGTTGACTTTCTTTACCTTCCTTAATTAATTTTACTGTGGAACTCTTGCTCTGTAATTTCCTCAGTTTCTACCCACAATAACTCTCAAGTTAGCCTTGCTTGTTGTTGCCAGAACGTGCTAATCTCAAAGAAAATGGTGAGAGTGGAGCTTAACTTTGAAAGCATTAGATGACCAATATGCCCAAGTCTCAGTGCACTCTAACAGAATGTAGAATCAGAAAAGCTCTATCAGAGAAATGCAAAGAGCCCTTTCCAATGGAACCGCCAGGAGAAAATGATACAATTAAGAATTAAATGCAAGTTCTGAATCCTCTTCAGAAGAGCTTGTCGAAGAAGCCTTGGGAGGGCTTTTACAGAGAGCAGAAACTGGGTCTCTGTTTACTGAGGGACATGGTTCCTGCACTATCTGTTTAACTTTGGAGGCTCTGCCTTAAGAAGTATTAATTGTGTGCTTCCTTGCAATCTACCACTAAACTATGCCTATCTGTTAACCAAGCTGTATTTGCTTCTTTGGAGACCAATGTCTCATGAGACTTGCTTTTGTCCATATATATTATCTCTACTGGGAAGAATGGCTGGAAGAGGACTGTGGAGCCACTAGCCCAGCCGTGGGCAAACTACGGCCCGCGGGCCGGATCCGGCCCGTTTGAAATGAATAAAACTAAAAAAAAAAAAAAGACCGTACCCTTTTATGTAATGATGTTTACTTTGAATTTATATTAGTTCACACAAACACTCCATCCATGCTTTTGTTCCGGCCCTCCGGTCCAGTTTAAGAACCCATTGTGGCCCTTGAGTCAAAAAGTTTGCCCACCCCGGCACTAGCCTGCCAGATGACTGGCTCTTGGCCCCATTCAGTGCTACCCTGGGTGGGAAGAGGCTGTGAGTAAGGGCTAAGAGGCCGGGGAGACTCCAGCCTTGCTACCAACATGCTTTTCTATTGCATACACCATTCGTTCTATCCAGCTACGTTCCCTGCCACAGGGACAATACTTGTGCCATCTACGCCTAAATGAATGAAGTATGTCCTTGCTTCTGTCTATTTAAATTAGAGCCTCAAGGGAAAACTGCATGCTGTTAATGACCTTTAATTGGTTAAAGAGAACAGTAAGTTCTCTCCCAGAAGCTTGAGAACAGAGCCCCTTTCCTTCCGGATTTGTTTCTTGGTTAACCAGACTAGGGAACAAAAGAGTTGTAAAATATTTGTTAGGCTGCAAAGCTTAACAAAGAAATGTTAAACAACACTGATGATGATATTGATTTCTTTCTCTCCACTTCTGCTTACTCCCTGCCGCTAACCCAGAATGACTGTCCTTAGCTTGTGGTGGTTTGGTAGTGTGGGGAATACGCAAAGCCCCGGAGAAAGGGGCCTCATGGACCGCTGGCTGCAGAGTCAGTTCTGCCTAAAAACTCCCGGGTGGGGTCAACCGCATTTCTTGCCTCACTGAGGGGCTTTAACGTGTGTGTGCATGTCTGTCCATCCAGCCTCTTGGAGGAAATCCAGAGTCCCAAAATTCCGACTCAGAGGACAGAAAACCTAGAGCGATGTATCCCGGTACAGAGGTTCTTCTCTGCTTAGTAAAAAGAGTCACTTAGTAAAAAGAGTCATTTTTTAAAATCCTGCATTTCTATAATGTAAAACAAGGAAATGAGGTCTAAATCTAGGTATTACATCTCTTTAATTGATTCGTCTTCCTAATGTATACATATGTGTATACTTATATTTCATCTTACATTTTTGAGGGAGAGAAATAAAATTCTAAAGTTTGAGAGATGAATATCTTTAAAGTTCTGGACAATCACCCGCAGTGTTTCACACAGTGCCTTTTCTAGAACGAACCTCAGAAACAGGCCGGGAACTGAATGACTTAGCTTGCAATGTGTGGCTCAATATTCATTAGGGTCATAAATTACTTGAGTGATGCTAATTATCTTTTGCCTTCAGTGCACATGATCAATATATTTTTGTTTGTTTGTTTTTTTACTTTAAATGTATTTCTTTGCATATGTTAGGTTTCCCAACAGTGAGCATAGAACCAATGGCAGAGCGCATGCTTGCCTTATTTTCATTGTTTCTTTTGTACCTGGTTTGGTAAGGAGTACAGAGTAGATACTCAATAAATATTTGTTGACTGAATAGTTGAATAATTAAAAGGGTCTGTTTTTATTGAGGCAGGATTAGTATATTCGTGCATATTCTGCAGCATTATTTTGTAACTCTTCTCTTTGAAAAACCGATGATTCACAGAGAAATCACTGGGGGTTCTTATAAAATAAATGAGTTAATAGGGACATGATTAATTTCTGCCTGTTCTATAGCTATCAGATCTTATCCAAGTGTTTACATTCCAGGAAAAAGACCCATGAAAAAGAGATCTCTAGCTTCAGGAAGCTTGAAAGGCATGATTAGATTAAGTTATACACTATTGAGTAATAATTTATCTTATTTAAAATGACTTTTTTTTTTCATTAATTACCAGTGTGCTAAATTAAGTGTCAATCAAACAACAATTTTTACAAAACCCAGGTTAAGGGCAAGTTAAATTCTAAACCTCCCTATTTTGATTAGCATTATGCTCCTTATATCAGTTTTCAGTCCTGCCACCTTACACCAGGGACTCCTAGAAAACTAACTTTCAGGGTTCCCACCCACTCACCCTCCTTTGCATCTCCTTTCCCTACAACTTTGAATCTTCCCATCCGAAATATAGGCTAAATTAGATAAAGTAAAATGGACCCCATGCAAGCATTGTGGAACGCAAGCTCCTACTTACAGAAAAGAAATAAACAAATATCACTGAACTCCCAAAGCAGGTGGTCCTGGATCCAACAGAAGACATTTACATTTTCAGACCACTTTCATTCACCCACAAGTCTGTGGGTCACAGTGTATATTAGCTACTTTCCTCTCTGCTGTCAGTCTTTACTCCACTCTCTTATGTGAAAACAATGGGAAAATATTTGGATGTTTGGTTGAGAACATAGATAACATGAAGAATATTCAATTGTTTTCAGAAATTAAAAAAAAAAAATCCCCAGTGTGTTTTTTTTCTTCTTCTTTACCCTGCCCTCTTCCCCGACCCTGGAAATTATTTTGAAGTCCCACTGTGCTTGCTAGCTCTGCCCTGAGCTCTCACTTCCTAGCATTCATCAGTGACTACTGCAACCCACATTCATTACAATAAAAGCAAATAAGGAAAAGCCTTTTCTACACCATCCTGTCCATATGTGTGTGGTGAAAGTGGGAGAGAGAGAGAGAGAGAGAGAGAGAGAGAGAGAGAGAGAGAATGAATATGACCATAATGTATGTTTTAGCAACACAAATGCACACTCTCCCTTTTGCATACATATTTACCCAATTTCTTCTGGATACTCATGTGCTTCAATTGCTCATTTATTCTTCAACCTTGGATAAAGAGACAAGGAGATGAGGGAGGGGGAGGGACAGACAGACCTATAGATGACAGATCTGTAGACAATGTTGTTAGCATGCCAGATCTTATTACAGAACCGTGGGAGGTCATGTATGCCACATCCCGACTCCATGGGGACCACCACATTTAAAACAAGATGAAAAAAATGTGACGGGGGAAAAAACCCTCATGGGCAGCCTTCAAAGGCAGAGACAGGTTGTGACTGGATTAACATTTATTGACTGTTTAAGCCTGCTTTTTTGCTTCAGGACAGAGATACACGAGTTTAATTGCAGAGGCTGTTGTGCCAACTGATCACCAGAGTGGCAACCAAAGCTTAACTAATCGGTCCTTCATTAGTGAAAAGTCTCTATTACAAAACAAATTAAGCATGCTCTGATCCTAACCTACAGGTCCAATGGCATTACGGCAAGTTTAAGCTGTTAGAGCACTGAAAAACGTATTAAGGGTTAGCGCTGAGATAGCACTTTGCTATTGATTTTACAATACACAGGTATTATGATTTATGGAGTGCTGGTGTCACTCTAACAAGCTGAAGGACACACAATATCATCTCCAGCATCATTAAAATTCAGAAGCTTCTAGAACTAACTCATCAACCACTGTGCATTGTCACAGACTATGGAGCGGGGCTCCACTTTCAAAATGTCCTAAGCTTTAGGACAGTTGTCTGCTTGTTTGGCAATCAGAAATGTAGAGCTGTCCCTCAACATTCATTCCATGGCTTCCACTAATTATCAGAACCTGTTTTCACACTGAGTTACCAATTACTAGTATACTACTTTGTTACTTAATTTTGCTTTTTAACATCAGAAGTATTTGGTGCACATTTTAGACATGCTTAAGAAAGAAAGACTATATACAGAGCAACATATAATTTGAGCAAGGCTCTAACTAAACCATGCCAAAAATGATTACCTTTATTTTGCAAAGTACTCAGATAAAAATCTGGCTGCACTAGCTATGATAATAAATCAATAGGTATTCAATGAGCACCAATTATGCTCAAGTAGTAATAATAAGAGCTCATTGTGATTGAGCATTTACTGTGTTCCAGAATTGTTCTAAGTCCTTTTGTTGGATTAAAACATTTAATCCTCACAATATTCTTTGACATGGACACTATTTTTATGTCCATTTTACTGATAAAAGCATGGAGGCCCCAAGAACTTAAGTACACCACTACCAAATGAAAGAGCCAAAATTCAGTAAGGCAATCTGATGTCCAGGCATTATCCTGGGCCATTCCCTGTATCTAACAATCACTGCTATGAGCAAAAGCAGCATTTTTCCAAGTAATTTAAGTGTCTGTAATTATGTAATTTGAGGATCAGGTGAAAATCTAAAATTGATCATTAGTTTTATCAAAACCCTTCCTGGAGAGGGTTATTGAGACACCCTTCAGTTCTCTCTCTGTTCTTTGAACTATACTACCCACAGTGAGAATAATATTCTTCCAAAGAACGTATTTTCTGTGCTTTTAACCATTTTTTATACATCCATTTTTTTGTATCTTTCTTGTTTGCATGAGATGGTAAATAATCTAAAATATAGTATCTTTTTCTTCCTTGTTTTACAATATTCCCCAACCCTACCCCCATCGCAAGTTAAATACTGTGTTGAGTTTTATAAGAGTATCTGTGGTATTTACAATCAATGCTGGATTAAACTAATTAAATTATAAACTTTTAACTTGTCTTTATGTGTATGTATTTATCCATAACAGTGTTTACTAAAGAATGAAAATTGGTAATTGATATGTCTATCTTTTAACTCAAACTAAAGCATTTGGGACTGGTATAGCAAAAGAATCTCTTTCAAAACTCACCTTTTAGGAGTCCCCAAAACATGACCCTCGGAACTAGTATTATAACTATATTATTGATTCATATTTAACTTTATAACCCCCAATCATTTCCTGTCTAATATGCTTAGTGAATCATTTTCTAAATTTCATTTGAGGTTCCTTTTTCCACATATATCATATTCCTATTAAGGGTTATCCCAATTATTTTAGCCATTTTTACAACCTGAAAGATTATTAGATTTTAAATTTTGCTTGTCATTTCCTCTGATTATCTTGGTGCCATTCTACCAGCTAGGTCCCCAATAATTTCAGAAATGTCATAGGTTGGTGGCTGGCACGTAAGGAAGACCCTCTGCCTAGCCAACACTGAGTTAGGAAAATCTTCTCCTTTGTCACCTATCCATCTAAGTAGGTTTCCTCTGCTTCTGAACGAATCTTGTCAATCCCAAGGAGTCTCCATGGTTCTGATTATCTTCAAACCATGCTGGTACCATAACTTAAAGTACCCTTATGTCCATTTATAAAATCACAATTCATTGTTAGTGGTAGGGCCCAAGCATTATCTCTTCTGGAAGCCTTCCATGTTTCCTCAAGTTAGAATTAGTCACTCCATCCTTATTTGTTTCCCTGTTAGCAACTTAACTTTGACTGAATCAAAAGACTCACTGAAAGAAGTTGTATTTGAAATCAGGGTTTTGCCCAAGTGCAGTTTTGCTGCATTTACTCAGTTGATCTCAGGGAGCTTAGAATCATCCATAATATTCCTCTCTAATATGTTAGTCTCATTTTCACATCTTGCAATATTGTTTTCTGAATTTGGGATCTTTGGTCTTCATTTAATCAAGTTGCTCCTCAGTAGCTTTTCTCTTTCTCACATCAGCAGTGAGATAGAGTTCCATGTGTCTGTATTTCCTTTAAAATACACAGATCTTCTGAATTCCTTTGTCTCATGAAATATGCCTTACTGTGTCTTCAGTCTTGTTTTGATCCAGAAGATCCTTAAGAGCTGGCTGAAACCTCAGCTATAAGCTAATATAACCTCTCATTTTATAGATAATAAAATTAATCTGGGGAAGATTAAAGAAACTAACTCCCAACTAACTCATCCAGCTAGTTAGAGTGACAAAAGGATTATAATCAGTATTCTGTTTCCAAACCTAAAGGGAGCACATTGGCCACACCTAAATGTGGAAAAATGAACTAGATCACAATGGTGCTGGTCATGTGGGTGTTATTGAATGGGCCTTTACACAGCCATGTGCTTTGTTTCAAGGGGGTCATATTTGACCTTCCCCTAAGCTTCCTGACTCTGACTTCTGGACATTAATATTCTGTATATACCTAGGTTTACTTCCATCTCATCACAACCTTGAACTCTAAATTCAATTTACCTTCACCAAGGCTGTCTTATAGCCTCACCTATCCTCCTTTCTCTGGATGAACAAGCCAACATATCTCATGAAGTTTACTCCATTTCTGTACATAACTTGCCATTCCATGAATAGCCTCCAAGTCTTTGCACATGGAATGTTCTTCTCCTAGCACTGCCCATCACAATCCTAAACCTGATTTACAACCCATCTCAAAGGGCAACTCATTTTTACCACACTTACACCCCGCCTTCACAATTGTTTAATCCTCTTCCCTCTCACAGTATGTTACTTTTGCCTCAATGCTAGCTCCTTCCTTAATCTGTTTTCTATTAGGATTTTTAAAAATTATTTACTAGACTGCACTCCCTAAGGCACTGAGTGACTTCACAAAGCATGATCTAAGTAAATGTGTGTTGGATGAATGAATGAATGAATGAATGAATGATAAGAAAGGTATTTTGAGGATCCGTTGCCTTCTACACAAATAGAACTAACCCAAAAACTTCAGAAATGTCTTAATTTGTTAGTCAAGGATTTCAAAAAACTAATTTTTCACAGAATATATGACAGAAAGAAATTCCATGATGCATAAACAACCATGTATGACATGCTTTATATATCATGAACTTGTATTTCTATTTCTAAACATGACCTAAACTTTATATTCAATTGTGATAAGTTGTAATTACCATTTCTGAATTTCCTTACCCTAATTATCCATGATAAAGAGAAGGAAAGACAAGTTTAAATACCTTCCAGTTCACTAAAATGTAGATATCTTTGTAAAATGTTATAATGGACCAGTTTCAGGGCTGATCCCAAAAGATTCAAGTGAGAACAGAGAAATTCACTCATTCTTTTGATTTTTTCATCTAAGCAAAGACACATACTTAAATATTTGGAAACACTAATGTACCTGCCTGGATACTCTTTCCTCTGTTGGAGAAGTCAGATTGTGTCCACCCTGCTAGGTTAAAGGTGTTCTCACACCTAACCTAGACATGTCTTTGCTTCCCCTCATCACTTCTAACTTCTGACGTCACCCTTTCACTCCTTGAATAAATTCAGTATCAGCCTGGGCCCATATAAATCTGTTCTGCCCCTTTGCTTCTGTCTTCATGTACAGCATACTGTAAATAATCATAGCAGAGTGGCTGTAAATAGTTCTGTGGTACACTGGAGACCCCTATTGGTGAGACTGGGGCAGTGAACCCGTAGCTCCACACCCTAAGGAACAGAAACCGGTCCGCTTTTGCTCAGCTCCTTTGGGTTCCAGTAGAGCCCAAAGCGACACCATTGACAGATTTACACACTGATTAATCAGTTTGTGAAAGCAAATGCGTGTGTGTTAACTGTATTTTGAGTTTGTATGAAGACATCTCTGTATGAGAAGGCAGTACAAATGACAAGAAAAACAGTATGTGACCTGCAATTTCAGGGCAATTCATTTTCTGTAGATCATAGACAACAGGAATAAATGCAGCATTGCTGTTATATAAGTATATATTGATCAGATACAGCAAAGCATCCACAAAGTCCCAATCTCTCTGAGAGTTGGGTTGTAAAGTCTCCAACTTTAAAAACAATATTATAGCCCTAGCCGATTTGGCTCAGTGGATAGAGTGTTGGCCTGTGGACTGAAGGGTCCCGGGTTCGATTCCGGTCAAGAGCACAGACCTCGGTTGCAGGCTTCTCTCCAGACCTGGCCCTGGTCAGGGCATGTGCAGGAGGCAACCAATCAATGTGTTTCTCTCACATCGATGTTTCTCTCTGTCTTTCCCTCTCTCTTGCACTCTCTCTAAGAAAAACAAAATAAAAACAATATTGTATTGGTTTTAAATATTTGTATGATGGTTTAGTAAATAACTAGGCTTTTGCAGGGCTTTTAAATGGTACCTTGCTTAATTTAAATTAAAAGGTACTAGTTTAGAAACTCCAAATGCTTAAAATAAAATCTTTATTTCAATCATAAATAAAAAAATAATTTATAGTGAAAAAATGATTACCTCTCAAACATTTAGATGTATTCTTCAATGTGTATATTGAAATTCATTTGACAGCTTAAAAGATTAAATAGCTAGGGTTTCTATTATAACTATAATGTAAAAGGTGCTGTATGATGCCGAATGTACCATAAATCTTCATTCATTTGCGATGGGGATTGTTGAGAATGTTAATTTGTACATGGTATCTGGTGTTTTTCCTCTTTATTTTTCACATCTATCCTTTAAAATAAAATTTTAAAGGGTAATGGCAACATGAATATGATTGCTCTTTGTTTCAAGTATTAGTTTTAAAAATATTAAAAACGTCTACCCTGTCTGCACTGTTGTTAAAAAGCAAAGCTCATCACCTACCAAATGAAAATGTCTCTATGCTTAGACTTGAAATATCCATGTCCCTAAACAGGCATGTTAACCTAATACCTTGTGTTAAACAAAAAAATTGCTGGGGCGGGGGGGAGGTCTTTGAAAAAATGTATTGAAAGTCAGTTCTTGATCCACCTTAGTTATTGGTTTTGTTAACATTTTCATACTTATTTTCTTCTCCATGGTTTTTTCTTTCAAATGAAATTGCTCTCTCTCTCTCTCTCTCTCTCTCTCTCTCTCTCTCTCACACACACACACACACACACACACACACAGACAGCCTCTTCTTCACAGCACAAGCCTTTCCTTGCCCTTAGGTGAAGCTCCCACTGTAAGAGAGAGCCTGGGTGTGGAGCATAAAAATCTGATACCCATGAGCTCAACCTAAAACACAAGTTCCTATTCACACACTGTGCTACTTGATCATTTATTTCTTTGCCATGTGTACCAAATCATGCATGCTTGTGTAAGTTATTCATGATGAGTTCTGAACCTTATTTGAAATGGAAGAAAATATTTTTACTCTGCTACAAGCAAAAGCTGCTAAGCTGCTTGGGACGTTTTATTTACAAGCTGAGACATCGTCCTGTAGGCTGAAGCCTGAGAAGGGGGTATGTTTGAGTAAAAAGCTCTCCTTTTAGGAAACACACTCATCTCCCTCTCCCCACAAAGTTCCCAAATGAATGTGGCTGGGGTGTGGGTGGGACGGTGGAGTTTCAGAAAGGTCAGGAAACTATAGGGACGAAGATGTAGACATCAGAGAAGAAAAGCCCTGAGTTCTAATCCTGACACTGCTACCTCTGTCAGCACCTTTTCTAAAGGAGTTACACACACACACACATGCACACCAGTGATTTTCTTGAAATGTATGCACTATCTGAGCTATCTGGAGTTAATAACCGATTGGTTTTTAAGTGCAGAGTACATGAGGATAAACTCCATGCTACCTTCTGAGCTATTGGGCAATGCCCCACGAGGTACAACGCCAGGATGCATACTTGGATAGATAACAATCCCACAGAGAACAGACTGGTAGAACACACTTCCACCCACTCTATTGGCTCTTGACAACTGAGAGAAGCAGGATGATGGCCCTGGACAGGTAATATTTCTGCAAACTTTAATGAAGAAAAAGGGGTATTATTATAAAGAATAGAACTGCTTTATTCAGAGGAAAGAACAGAAGATAAAAGTCAGAAAGTTCAAAGGACAAAATGGTTCCAGTTTTCCATAAGCTAATTCTATGACCTCTTTCCTTGTTTTGTTTTTCCTCGTGTGGTGAACGAGCAATATGATCCCTGCCCTGCCTGTGTCATACATGAGACTCAAGGGGTATGGTGTATGTAAAACTGCTTTGAAAAGCTGTATGTCCTATCGCCATGGGGGGAGGGGTTGTTATGCTTACTACTGTCCAAAAATGCCAGTGTCGCTCATTGATATTAGCAAAATCCAATTCCTTTTGTTTGAGTTTTGCCTATAGAAAGCAATAAAGTGAAATAAATATCAGTAGTCAATAGTCAACATATATTGGAACAGCTGAAACACCAAATCTTTTTCTTCTAAAAGCAGAATGCTAAACTAATGTTATTTCAGGAGTTGTGGCGGGTAGAGGGGCGGGGGGTGGGGGGGGTGGGAGGGCAGGCGGGAGAGGCATTGCTCGGTCTAGGAGGGGTAGGGTGGGGAGATATAGCTCGGATGGGGCAAAAATTCCTCTTCCTAGTCCCAAGGAAATGTCTCCGCTAAATTCCACTCTGTCTAATCATGTCTAAGACAAGTCAGAGAGAAGGGTCAGCTTGAACGGAGGCCTCTTATTGGTCAGCGTTAAGACGCTATTGCTAGAAAATGTAATGCAGTCCGTTTTCCTCTGCCACACATTTCTGAATAATAGCAATTTGCCAACCAGCTAACCACCTCAGCACAAACACTGGAATGCTCCTGCTGAGTCTCGGAAAGCCTGCTTGTCTGCGAGTGCACAATATACAAGGAAAATCACCATAAAGCTCTGTGCCACCATTCAATGCAAACAGCCCTCAGGTCCTGCTGTGACTTGGCACACCCCACTGGACAGCTGGAGGCTGGAGAAGAGGGGCTGCTGCCAATAACATGTTACAAGGGATTTTAGAGCAATTTTCTGGAGACCAACAGTCCTGTGCTTTATTATTTCCTGGGCAGATCTTGCTATGAGCTACGTATAGATATATTATGGTGCCGTGTACGGCCTATTTATACTTGATATGATATACAATAAAACACTCCAACACTTTCCAATCCCATTTGTGAGCTCGAGCAAGGAAAAATAGGGAGACAATTTGCCACAGCCTTATGTTATGCCTAATATAATTTTGGAAATCAGCTATTGCCCCAAACAACATTTTATTACATGCATCAAAAAGATTTAACTTGCTAAGGGTCACATAAGTGTACTCAGAATATGCTTCAAAATCAAGAGACACTACAGATAGATGGTTTATTGTACATCTCATTCCTTCCCCCGCCCCCAACCCCCAAGATAGCTTGCAATGAAGTGCTACCAGAGATCATTAAAAAAAGATTGCTCATTTTATGTAGCTTGAATATATAAAATGGTAGTTAACGAAATTCCAGAGGCAAGAATGTTTGGAAGACAATGCCAAGAGATAAACGAAAGTGACTTTAAATCAGGAAGACAGGCTCTGTAGCAATTAGTCTAATGTAATATCATTTTTAATGTAAAGAAGCTACATTTTCTAATTTTCACTAAAAGCCCTAGGTGCTGAATGGGTTATAATAAATGCATGCCATAAAAAACAGGTACACTCATCTTATAAAGCAGCCTATTAACCAGACTGCTAGTGCTGCAAAATCCAGTACACAGTAAACAATGCTGTTTCTGTTAGAATAATGATGCATAGTTTACTCTTTTATAACATGCAGCATTTGGGGACCACATCCATTTACCAAAATAATACCAAATTAGTACTGTAAATATTGAAATCAGACCTTTCAGGCTAACCAGTGGCCCAATTTTCTCTTCAATCTGTTCTTAATCTCAATTCATCAATAGCACTACCTTATTATCGAACTTTGACAGCAAGCTAAGGCTTTTGATAAATTATCCATCTCAAGCCAGATTTAAAATTTGAAGCTCAAGTGCTAATTATCTGTACAGGCCTAGTTAATAACGAGATTTCTTGTTAAGTATCTGATCACAGCATGGGCATCATTTGTCAAGATCCTCAAGTCTACCTCAGAGACCAGCTCTTCGAATCCTCCCTTGCCTACCATATGTAAAATTGGGATCTTTGTTTCTATAATAACCTTTTATTAGGAAGCTGACATAATGATTAAGTTCACTGTAGACACACACAATGAATTAGACAATTACCCTTGCTGCTTTAAGCCACTCAGACTCCTAGCAAGACAAAATAATTAATATTGAATTTTAATTTGATGTGTTCCACATTTAAACCCCAATTTGCAAAGTACACCTGGAAAGCTGCCGCTGTTTCCTTGCAGTTTGTGCTGATGAAATAAAGGCCCCCACAGTTTGAATGTGAAAGCACAGAAGGCTCGATGCACCACGATCACTTCTCAGTGGAGCACAGAAATTTCTAGCATTAATGGGAAAGGTAATTACCTAGGTCTAACTTTATAGCCTTTTCTCTAATGAAACTATAATCTCCCAGGCCTATACACTTTAAGCATTTGCATGATTTTAATGATTTCAGTGCCATAATTGTTGGTATACCCAGTCATTTTGAAATGAAATGTCTTAAACGCAAAGATGTTAATTATATTAACAGGCTATTCTTATTGGCACAGAGTAAGGCTGAGTCAGAAGGAAGCGCCATTATAAAAAACAACTGAGGGCAGCATTTCTCACATGGCCACAAAAAAGATGAGCCCCAAGAGCATAAATCCATTTCTTCTTGTTCATCCTCCCTGCAAACTTCACCGTTACTGCAGAGTGAAAGGGCCTAGCAGCTCGAGTCCCTTCAGCTTGGCTCCTTTCCCCTAACATTTCTAGCAAGGGCTTAGAGTGGATACAACATGAAATATTTTCACTCTCTAATTATTTCCTTTTAGAAACTGATTAACCTTCTTGGTTGAGGCATTTCAGTCTCATGGGAGAGGCTGAAAATTCCTGCAATTTTTCTTTTTCATGGAAAGGTGGAGCTTGGGAGAGGAAAGGAGACAGTGCCAAGAATGAGATGCCAGACTGGGTTGTCTGTTTTAAGAACTAGAAAGGAAGATCATGCTGTTACAGAAAAGGGATAAGACTCACAATCCATTTAGTATGGACTCGAAAAGCCCTCACTCATCCAGACCGAGCAGCTCCCGTGCTCAGAGTGCCACCGCCCCGTCCAGAAGCAGTGGCTTCTCTCCTGTTCCGGGTGTGACTTTTACCTGCCTCCCTTTCCAAGGACTTGCTGCACTCAATTGTTCAAGCCAGAGGAGGATCTAATTCTGCTGGATACAGACGGGTGCCAGGGAGAATTTTTTAATATATACAAAGATCCTCAGCCCTTGTTCTGCCAAATAGAAGGCACTTGTTTCTGGACACTCCCACCACGTGTCTGCAATACCCACCAAGTCATGGGAAATGGCTCCTGAGCTTGAGTTTGAGACTTTGTTAAGGTAGAGAAGAAGAGCCACTTTATTGATAGTTTATCAGATAGGTGAGACAGTCACTTACACTGAAGTCTCCAAAAGTCCAGAGCTGTATCCCCAAACTATAAATGAGGTCTATGTAAGGAGAATGAAATGATCATCACTTTCTAAGCTAAATGTCCTGGAAAAAGGCACATGCCCAGGGCTCTCAAATTCGTCAATGAAATTAGCAGCACATCATGTCTTCTTCAAAGGTTTCTTCTTTTGATTATTCCCAGTAAGACTTAGAGCCAAGTATTTAATAATACTTTCGCCCTAGATCGTCTATTTTTAAGACTAGGAGTAAATCTAGGCTTAGCAAGTAAAAATCTGTGTGCCACCTTGGGCAGGTCAGGTAACCTCTCTGAGCCTCACTTTTATCAGGAGTAAAGTTAGAATCACAAAGGTCTATTTTCTAAGAATTGTTCTGGGGGTTAAATAAGATAATATACATCACATTTCTTAGAACAGCTGTTGGCACTGCTTAATAAATATTGGCGTAGTGTTAGTTGTCATGGTTGTTATTTGGAGAGATGGTGCAGGCTATTTTTTAGTAGCCCTTAAATGGATCATTTGCTTTGGCGGGTCTGGCCACCACACAATAAAGACCACAAGAATCTCATTTCTAGGAATAACAAATCTACAGTCAAAAATACTTCCCTTCCTCAGGTATGACTTGCAAACAGAGCCACAAGTGCAAGTAATCTAAGTGATTGTTATTTAAAAAAAAAAGACTGCAGCCCCAGCTGGTTTTGCTCAGTGGATAGAGCATCGGCCTGTGGACTGAAGGGTCTCAGGTTCTATTCTGGCCAAGGGCACATGCCCGGGTTGCGGGCTCAATCCCCAGTAGGGGGCGTGCAGGAGGCAGCCAATCAATGATTCTCTCTCATCATTGATGTTTCTCTCTCTCCCTCTCCCTTCCTCTCTGAAATCAATAAAAATATATATTTTTTCAAAAGACTCTATGCTTTTGAAAAAGACCAAAAGAAAATATAATACTTTTTAATTGTAATGAAAAACAAAACATAAAATTTACTATCTTAGTCGTTTTTAAATGTACATACAATACAGTAGTGTTAATTACTAGTAAATGCACATTGTTGCATAACAGATCTGTAGAAATTTTTCATCTTGCAAATTGAAACTCTATACTCATTGAAAAACTCCCTTTTTTCCCTTCTCCCTAATCTCTGGCAACAACCATTCTACTTTCTGTTCCTCTCCCTTGACCAAGTAGGTAACAGCTATGTACAAACAAAATCTGTCTGGGGAACTTAAAACAGACTCACCCCTCTGCTACCACTCCCTGCTTGCTGCCTATTGCAGATATTTCCGACTTCAAGAGGAATCTGATGGCTTGAAATGATAGAAAGGTCAGTTGCTGATAAGAAAAATCTAAACTAATAAGAGACAAAGATGCTAATTGATCGTACTTTCGCTACGCCCACCAGCCAATAAGCAGAGTATGCAAATTAACCCAACAAAGATGGCCATTAAATTTGCATACTGCAGGTGGGGCAGGCAGTGACAGACGCCACCCACGGGATCCGGGCTGCAGATCGGGGACCGGAGAGGCGGGGCGGGCAGCGCCAGAGGCCACCCAGGGAGGCAGAGCCGGCGATGGCCCCGGACAGAAGCCTGAGGCCTGGGCAGGAGCAGAGCCAGCAATCGCACAGGGCTGGGGATCCCCTTCCCAGGCCTAACACCCCAGCCAGAGTCCTGAGGCCTGGGCAGGGGCGGAGCCTGCAATCAGAGTGGGCTGCAGGTCCCCTGCCCAGGCCTAAGGCCCTGGCCAGAGGTCTTAGGCCTGGGCAGGGGATGGGAGCAGACTGGGGGTCCCCTGCCCAGCCCTAATGCCCCAGCCAGAGGCCTGAGGCCTGGGCAGGGGCAGAGCCAGCAATTGCCTGGGGCTGGGGGTCCCCTGCCCAGGCCTAACGCCCCACCAGAAGCCTGAGGCCTGGGCAGGGGCAGAGCCTGCAATCGGAGCAGGCTGGGGGTCCCCTGCCCAGGCCTAATGCCCAGCCTAAGGCCTTAGGCATTGGCAGGGGCAGAGCTGGGGATCAGTGTGAACTACAGAGGAAACACCTTTTCTGACCGCTCATTGGCTAAATTCCCTGTATGCCACTGGTAATATTCTTAGTAACTTTGGTAATAAGAATCCAAGAAGGTGATGTAGGGTTTTTCCACCTCACTCCTGGAGGAAAAAATGAAGATCCGCTGCTGGAGGGGCTAAGAAATATCATATCCTGCCCTAGCCGGTTTGGCTCAGTAGATAATGCTTCGGCCTGCCTACCACAGGGTCTGGGTTCAATTCTGACCAAGGGCATGTACCTAGGTTGCAGGCTCTTTCCTGGCTGGGGCCCAGGTCAGTGCTCGTGCAGGAGGCAACCAATCAAAGTGTTCCTCTCACTCTGATGTTTCTCTCTGTCTTTCCCTTTCTCTTCCACATTCTCTGAAAATCAATGGAAGCATATCCTCAGGTGAGGATAAAAAAAAAATAATAAAGAAATGTCATATCCTATGAAAGACACATCTTGAAAATGCATGAAGAAAGTTGTCATTTTTTCATGGTGAAGGGACTGGAGTCTGTGTTGATGAAAGCACCTTGGTGGCTCCGGTGACTGGCAGTGGCTGCAGCAGCGCGGTGATGGGGCTGGTGCCTTCCCCTGATCAGCCCGGTCGCCTCCCACAAAGGGAGGCCAGACTGCGGCTTAGGCCTTCTCCCCAAGGAGAGCAGGGAGCAGGCCTAAGCCGTCAGTAGGACATCCCCTGAGGGCTCCCAGACCCTCCAGTGGAGACAATAGTGAAGTGATTAGCCACAGTGACTAGGGCTCCATCTACTAACTCAGCTGATTTAGGAGCATCTTTATTCCTTGCCCCACATGAAATGTCATCAACCAAAGTCCTGGGCCTTTTTACATAAATCTATGTGAAACTGGTATTCCTAAGTTTGTATTGATACAATTAATTTTTCCCAATCTAAATATAGATTTTAACATTTATTCTAGTTCAACAAGGTAGAGTGTGGTCCTGGTGTTTGGGGAAAACACTCCAATAATGGAATTTGACAGTTTTGCTTCTCAGAATAGAATGAACACTAATCATTTGGTTTGGACATTGGAGAAAAGACAGGGAGGTTGCATCATGACACTGTAGATACAGAGATTGGAGATAGGGCTGGTTTCTGGAGACATATGGGAAGGTCCAAACAAGCATTCCTTTTCCTGGTAGGATAGAAGGAAGATGTAAGTTTCTACTAAGAACCTCCAGAGCTCACTGAGAACACTAGAATAACTCACATTTGGTGAGGGGCAATGGTGTTGATTGCAGGCCATGGTCAGGTGCTCATCCATGATGACAATGCTACTGATTCAAGGCAAAATTAGGAGAAATATAAGAACAATGTAATGACTGTTTCATAAAGTTAGATGTATTAAGTTTAAAGGATTATTCTTTATTTTGAGATTCTATTATTCCAACAAAGGTATTAAGTGTTTCTTGTGTGTGTGTGTGTGTGTGTGTGTGTGAAATAAATGGTTGAATCTTTTCTTATAAATGTATTTATTTAGCAAATGAAAGGAAAGAACAGAGAATGGAGAAAAACTGAAATCTTACTGACACCAATGACTAATTTTTTAGATCAACTCTTGCCTGAACATCACCCTGTAACCACACATAACAGTTTTCTATGCCAATACATTTCCTTATTATTTAAACCATACTAGAGGCCCAGTGCACAAAATTTGTGCACTGGGGGAGGGGGGCGTCCCTCAGCCTGGCCCGTGCCCTCTCACAGTCCGGGAGCCCTCGGGGGATGTCCCAGGTGGAGCCAGCCAAAGCCATCAGTCGGACATCCTTAGTGCTGCCACAGAGGCGAGAGAAGCTCCTGCCACCACTGCTGTGCTCACCAGCCATGAGCTCAGCTCAGGGCTTCTGGCTGAGTGGCACTCCCTCTGTGGGAGCACACTGACCACCAGGGGGCAGCTCCTGCATTGAGCGTCTGCACCCTGGTGGTCAGTGCACATCATAGCAACTGGTCATTCCACCATTCAGTCGATTTGCATATTAGCCTTTTATTATATAGTTTTGTTGCTACAACTTGATACAAGACACAGAGGAAGAGAATGCAAATATTGCTTAAATTAATGAGTAATCTCAGCTAAGTTTTTCATGTAGCTGAACACTGGGGCACAGTTGTCTGGCTTGTTTGGTTTACAAAGCCATTTCATGCTTCTCTTTCTATGCCATCCTCTGCCACTGGAGTTCCAGCAAACTGTCCTTAAGACAGTGGTAGGCAAACTGCGGCTCGCGAGCCCCATGGGGCTCTTTGGCCCCTTGAGTGTGGCTCTTCCACAAAATACCACGTGCAGGCACGCACATAGAGTGCAATTGAAACTTCGTGGCCCATGCGCAAAAGTCGGTTTTCGGCCTGGGCAAGTCTATTTTGAAGAAGTGGCGTTAGAAGAAGTGGGGGGTGTCGGTCGGTAGGGCGACGGGAGACGGGAGACGAGGCACAGGCGGACCTCGGGATATGCAGCGCAGGGAGGTGCGTGCGATTCATGCACGATTTGGATGAGAGAGTTGGAAGGGGTCGACCTCAGCGAACGTACCTCAATCAGATTGAGGACGTTTTTAGCAAAGGCCAGCTTAGGAGTACCCTAATTAAGTTAATAACAATGTACCTACCCATATAGTTTAAGTTTAAAAAATTTGGCTCTCAAAAGAAATTTCAGTCGTTGTACTGTTGATATTTGGCTCTGTTGACTAATGAATTTGCCGACCACTGCCTTAAGATGTATCAAACATCCAGTCTCATATTACTTGAATAGTGTGGCCTAGATTTAAATTCAAAGCATTGATCCAGCTTTTCAGGATCATTCTGTTTTACCTCACCTGCCATCAATTGGATTCTCCTCTAACCACAGGCTTGGCAAGGAGGGGGACTCTTACATAATGTGTCAGAATATTTCCTCTTAATCCTTCAGTTAAGGGTGAGCATGTAGTTGAGATCTTCTAGGCCAGTGGTCAGCAAACTGCGGCTCGCGAGCCCCATGCGGCTCTTTGGCCCCTTGAGTGTGGCCATGAAGTTTCAATCGCACTGTATGTGCGCGCCCGCACGTGGTATTTTGTGGAAGAGCCACACTCAAGGGGCCGCAGTTTGCCGACCACTGTTCTAGGCCATGACTAGAAGGCTAAGGCTTTTAAGAAGTTAATGTGTCTCTTCCATGCTTTTAATCTCCTTCCACTTATTGGATGCAGTGAGGCCCCAGGGAATAACTGAGCTACAAGATAGAAGGAGGTTGGGTCCTTGAATCACCTCATAGTCACCCACCAACATGAAACACATGTCTTGTTTTGTTGTCTGGGTGAGAAATAAACATCGGTTATATTTAAGCATATATAGCTCAGTTTAAGCTATTTTCTCTCTGTTCTGTATTTCCTTGGAGAAACAGCCTCTTTTATGGCCTGTGCCCAAGTTTTTATTTTCTTCTCCTCAATTTTTGGTTGACACTGTCAACACAGTCAACTCAATGCCATCTGCACACACTTGTCCAGAGAAAGTACCCAACTGGTCTGTCCTCTCCCTGTCCTGTGAACCTCAGAGCTCAGAGAGCAACTTCCTAGGTCTGTTTCTTTACTTCTGTGTGTTCTTTCTCAGTACTAGATCAGACAGTGCTAGAAAAATTGAAAGCACCAGAGCAGTGGTTTATAGGTGCCAGTTCACAGATCTGAACTGAGCTGTCATCATCAGAGTTGCCTGGTAATATTTTCTAAAGTAGAGTTTCATGATCTTCCCACTCAGAGATTTTGATTTGGTGTTTCTGAAGTAGGTGACTAGGATCTGTACTTTCAAAGTATCTTTGTGGCCCTTACGCATAACCACTGTGCTAGACAATGGCATGTCAGTGTCGACAACAGTGTTGACAAATATTAATAACAAAGCCTCCCATAATGGGTAGTAGAGCAGCGTGGGGAAGAGCTTGGGATTTGAAGTCAGACTTGAGTTTGAATCCAGGCTCTACCCCTAACAAGCTGTGTTACTTTGGTAAACTTACTTAACATCTCTGAGCCTCACTTTCTCCCAATTGTTAAATAGATTCAATAATGCCACCATCATAAAACAACATGATATAATGACTATAAAGTCCCTGGCATAGAGTAAAGAGCAATATAAATATAGATATAGGTGTGTGTGTGTGTAAGAGAGAGAGAGAGAGAGAGAGAGAGAGAGAAGTCCATCTATAGAAAGATGACAGATGTGATGACCTCCATACCTGGGAAGAATACTGCTTATTATATTAAATGATCTCCCTTCTCATGGATCTCACTATCATAAATTGTTGGCTCTGGTTTTGCAGCTGTTGCCACTACTAGAAATAGTCACCAGAGGGAGCTATTTTGCCCCATCTGATATTTTAAATCTAACCACAATTTGTTTTTTTCCCCTGCTTCTTTAAAGAAAAAGTGGAGCCAGACCCAGTGGTCTGATCCGAGTAAAGCTTCCTGGTGCAGACTGGGCATATGGCAGTCTTAGCACCTCCAAAGTACAAAGCAGATCCCATTAAGGGCGGCTGGCCTCCTGCCCTCTCCTGGCTCCTCCTGGGCTGGGCCCTCTGGCTTTCTGGCTTCTGGAGAAGGAGCTGTTCACATCACCCAGACACTTCTCTCTCCTGCCCAGCCTCTCCTGCTGTCTTATTGCAGGTGGAAGAGGCTGGCTTTGAGTCCTCTCTGCCACCTGCCCACTGAACAATCTTGGAGCCTCAGTCTCCTGACCTGTAGATCATCAAAGGGTTATCATGAAGATTAATGAGCTAATACATGTGAAAGTGCTTGTCGTTGGAAAGCACCAAGCAAGTGTACCGCATCAATGTTAACATTTAGCAAGAGGGCTCCAGCCCAATGGTGAGCATCACACAAGCTCTCTTTTCCTGGGATCTGTCACCCCTGCTTCCTGTTCCCCCAGGGACCTGAAGAGAATCGGGGGGTAGTCTTCTGTTCAGTTTAATTCACTTACCCAAGTTTGAGGAAGGGATGTTTGCAAATACACCTGAAAGCCCCATTTCATCACATCTGTCCCAACAGTCTGACGATTCTTCACAAATCCACAGTGAGTTGGGGGAGCCGGGTATTACAACAAGAAGGTTCCTACTTAACCGTTTGAGTCCCAAGCAGTGCGATCGCGCTGCTTGGTATTTCTTGACATAAAATAAAACAAGCGCTATCACGCTGTTTGGGTCTTTTCGTACTCATTTAGAGAAAGCGCGGTTGCACTGTTTGGGATTCTTCGACAGTGTTTTTTCAATACCCCCTGGGACTCAAACGAATCGTATGTTTTCTCGACATAAAATCTCAGCAGCACAATCGCGCTGCTTGGGACTCAAAGAAAGTCCTTGGGTTAAAGAAAGTCCTTGGTTGGGATAGTGATCCCGGAAGACCTTACTTGGAGTTTCCCAAAGGACTTTGAGATGAGAGGGAAAATATGACTTTGGTTCTGGGCCGGTGAACAGAGAGCCAAACCAAAAGTCAGGAGCCTTTGCTTCCAGAGCTGCCACAGTCTTGGGAGGAAAGAAAAAAACAGACTTTGCTATGCCACAGGTTCCTAGCCTAGAAAATGGAGATAATAACAACATGCTCACCTACTTCTTCACAAGGGTGTTCAGGAGGATGGTATAAAATAATTACAATAACAAAAATAATGTTTAGCACTTACTATGTGTCAGTGTTTTCAGCGTATAACACTTAAATCCTCAGGACAGCCCCATGTGAGAGGTACTAGTATCCCCATTGTGTAGATGAGGAAACCAAGCATAAGGAACAATAGCTTTCAATGATTATCAGTGAATTTCATGACTTAATATAATGTCCAAAGTATTCATATTTCTGTCCTATTGCTGTGCCTTATGAAGATTTGGACTTCTGTTGATCAGATGACAGATTCGAAGTGAGATAAGGTTTCCTGGGTTCTCTCCTTTAGAGTGAGGCCCTGAACAGTAGCACTTCTAAGTGCCAAAGTGACACACTCTCTATGTGATTCACATGAACCGGATACTTGGGGGATTCTGTTACAGAAGAGACATAATTTATGCACCAATAATTTATTTCAAGGTACTGGTCCCCTGCCTTTTCTTAACCATCCCACACCTTTTCCCGAATTTTCTCCCAGTTCTTCTCCAACCCACTCCCAACTACAGACCCCAAAGTTGGTAGCTCTGTGATCCATGTCATTCTCCATTATTTGTGTGACAGCTGCATGCAGTCCTCACGCATCCATCAGACCAAGGGTGTCCTCCATCTGGAGTCCAGGCAGTAGAATTTAGAAGCATTGAGAGTTCTGGACCCAGGCGGTTTTTCTTCAGCCTCCACTGTGTGGGCCAAGGGTACCATCCCATAGATTTCTAGGCTTGAAGATTTCAGAAGCGGTGCACTTCTCTGTGACATTGGGAATTCTCAGTAATTATAATGAAGACAAACAGGTTTTGATTCGTTATAAGTCAGACATAGTGCTAAGCACTTAACATGCATCTGTGTGTGTGTGTATGTGTGTGTATATGTGTGTGTGTTAGAAAAGCAAAGTTGGCTTCACCCCAGACTTACTAAACTCTGGGGGCCAGACCCAGGAATTTTTAATGAGCTCTAAGGTGATTCTGATGCCAGATGAAGGTGAGAACCACTGACACTGAAGTGGCTGTACTTAAAGTTGCTTTACAAATTGAAAGTAAATTTGTAAAATTCCACCAGCAAAAATATGACAATTCTCTTTATTGTGCTACTTGCCATGATCTGGAACAAAGCCCACAATATCTCTGAGGTATGCCTGTACTTCAGATGGATATTTCATCAATCTCTATGAATTTGGGAGTTTTGTCTTGAAAATCAGCCATAAATTCATACACCTTTGACTTTTCTTGTGCGTCTACCAAATACCAAGTACACATGAGGTGCTTATTCAACAGTATATGGTTGATTGAATGATTTATAAAAATGGGGTTGTTTTCTTGGGATCTGTGGCCTGGAATACATGGATGGGTCTCAACAATTCCTTGAGTTCCATGAAATTATGCACAAATGTTTGCATTTGTAGTTATGCATCTTTCTCTGTAGATGCCCCAATATTTTCATTGCATTCTCAGATTCCCCAACTTTTTAAACCACTATGTCAGACACAAGCACATGAGTGCCATCGTGCTGAGATGAGATGGGATGGATGCATCCTACCCATTACACGGAGCAAAGTGGGAGCAGAACACAAAGATGGACTCCTCTGTTCTTTATTCCCCTTCTCACCTCTGCCCCAGGCATCTCTGCCCTCCTCCTCCTCCCTGATCCTCTCTCTCCCAAGAATAGTGGGGTGGACAACTCTGCATCACATCATGGAGATGACTGTTTAATCTCAGATGAGTGTTACATTACTCATCGCACAGGGCCCTCTTTGATCCACCATTATTTGCTTCTTTTATCCCCATGTAGTCAGACATTAGTGCCCCGGATGCTCTGTGGTCTTGTTGTCTTTAAGATGCTGCCAGAGATTATTTACTGGGGAAACAGATGATATCTTGTTTAATGTCAAAATAATTGCTATTTGGTTGGCCTGATAGTTTATTTACACTTTCAATATTTTTATATTTTAGCATTGCTGAAATAGTATTTTGTCTATTAAAGTAAACAGGATATGACAACCTTTTTTAAATAACCTAGTTTTTCTTAGGAGGAGTTAGTTTATTAAAATGGTTAGAAGATAATGGAACCACATAGGAACAGTCACTCGGGTTAAAATGCACAGCTGCGTGTTTTGTTTTGTTTTGTATGGTTTTTATTTGTATAAAAGCTGGAAAGAGGCAGTAAAAAATTATTTAAACAAGTATGGTGTAATATAGTGGTTAACAACAGTCTTTAGCTCCAGTTTCAAATTCCAGCTCTGCTGCCTACTAGTTGTATGAATGTTAATCTAGTTTTTCAACCACTCTATGCTTCAGTTTCCCCAGCAATATAGTGATTGTTGTGAGAGTTAATTAAAGCTCATATACAGTGGGGCCTTGACTTACGAGTTTAATTCGTTCCGAGACCGAGCTCGTTAACTCAAATTACTCTGTCAACTCAATGCAAAAAATCGGCCGAGAGACAGCTGGTATCTCAAAAAACTCATTAGTCAGGACACTCATAAGTCAAAGCCCCACTGTATATAAATTTCCTGGCATATTCAACATGCTATTTAAGTATTGGCTATTATTTAAATAAACATAAGGTTTGAAGTAATTCTAGAGATTGAGATGGAGAGAGGAAGCAAGCTCTATAAGTTTATGAGAGCATTCAAGACTTCGAATGAGACACCACCTTCCAACTTCTCTGCCCAAGTGGTCACCATGTTGCAAATCAGAAAAGCCTTCTAAACTCCAAAGCCCTGTCGTGACACTGAACAAACATTCCTGGTTGTCTGTGAGCTAATCTAGAAAGGTGTTGAAGAGTGAAGTTTACTTGGCGGTAATGTGGCCTGTTTCTCTTATCAAGGAACCATCATAAGATCGTTCATCCACCTGGAAGAGTTTCTGCAATCACACACCTTTCTTCATTTTCATTTAGCAACTTTTATGTCAGCTCTCTAGTTTACCAAAGGACAAGGGAGGAAAGAAAGCTCTCCTGGCAGGTTGCTCGCACTAAACCACCTGGGGAGAGCTACAGAGCATGGGGATTCCCAACTCAACCTCTGGCAGGGGCTCTTCTGCTTATTCTGACCTAACTTGTGTTTTATGTTACCTCTTTATTTTTTCATGTGACTGTAGCCTTTGATTAGAGTGAACATATACTACTAGATGGTAATTCATTAAGTAAAAACAGATTGTTCCTGGTTGCTTTTCAGCAGTTTTGCTAGATGTTTTCATGAGTTGGTTTAGCCTCAGGTCTGCTTTCTCTAGTTCAAGTTCTGTTCCCAAGTTAACTATGGCTCATGGAGACTCATCTTTCTTCCGGAAGTCATGCTTACAGCACTTTTATCTATCCAGGGAGGAATGAATCCAGAAATGGTTGCATTTGTGTGGCAAGTTGCTAGGTTGGTGGTGGGCGGGGGGGGGGGGGGGGGGGGGGGGGGGCGGTCGCCGTTCCAAGTCTGTGGGGCCTTTGAATTCCCCTCTTTGCCAAAGATAGATGGGTAAAAAGATAGATGGGTAAAATTATTAGAATCAGGACTTGAAGAGATGGCCACTGGAGCTCATTATATTACTAGAAAGTGAGAAAGAGTGGGGCTGACTTCTTGACTTCCCCAAACTCCCGGAGCACACGTCCAAAGGCCTCACAAAAGGCACATTCTGTCTTGTACAAATTAGATGGATTACATTATTTCTTGGCCCACATGACAGGGGTTCACATATTCCTACTGTGGTGCAAATTCTTTGAGTATATCTGGTCTTAACGATCTGGGAATAATAATTTCTTATTACTGCAACATCTGAAATTTCAGGAATATCAACATCCAAAAGACTGACTTGGGCCCAATACTAGGCTACAATGTAAATCAAGCACTAATGAAACAGCAATTTCATCAAGAAGCATCACAGTCAATGCAGTACCATCCCACACCTGTCAGAATGGCTATCATCAACAAATGACAAGTTCTGGCGAGGATGCGGAGAAAAAGGAACCCTCGTGCACTGCTGGTGGGAATGCAGACTGGTATAGCCACTGTGGAGAACAATATGGAGTTTCCTCAAAAAACTAAAAACGGAACTCCCATTTGACCCAGTGATCCCACTTCTAGGAATATATACCAAGAAACTAGAAACACCAATCAGAAAGAATATATTCACCCCTATGTTCATAGCAGCACAATTTATAATACCTAAGATTTAGAAACAGCCTAAGTGCCCATCAGCAGATGAGTGGAGTAGAAACAGTGTACATCTACATAATGGAATACTATGCTGCTGTAAAAAGGAAGGAACTCCTACCATTTGCAACAGCATGGATGGACCTGGAGAGCATTATGCTAAGCTAAATAAGTCAGTCAGAGAAAGATAAATATCACATGACCTCACTCATTTGTAGGATATAATGAACAACATAAACTGATGAACAAAAACAGATCCAGAGACAGAGAAGCATCAATCAGACCACCAAACCTCAGAGGGAAGGTCGGGGAGGGTTGGGGGTAAGGGAGAAAGATCAACTAAAGGACTTGTATGCATGCATATAAGCCTAACCAATGGACACAGACACTAGAGGGGTGAGGGCACAAGCGGGGGGGGGGGGGGGGGGCAATGGAAGGATAAGGTCATATATGTAATACCTTAATCAATAAAGAAAAAATGTTCAAGGGATAAAAGAAGTGTCACAGTGAGATATAATTATGTTTGTTGGAATAAAATAGACTTCAAAAGGACCTCAAGAGGCCATTCAGGCTTCTTCTAATATTAAAGAAGAACTACATCAATTGACAAAAATGTTGAAGTGTAGGATATGGCAAATGGAAATACATTGCTGGTAGGAGTATAAGGCAGCCCAAAACATTTTGGAGAACTATTTGGCAATATCTAGAAAACTCAAATATGAGCATACATTATGATCTACATATCCCATTTCTAGCAGATATATCTTAGGAAAGAATTTCATATAAATACCCAAAGAGACATGCAGAAAGATGTTCATTGTGGGTTGGTTTTAACAGCCAAATATCAGAAACAATGTAACTCATCAATAAACAGACAAATAAATTATGATATAATACTATACAGCAGTTAAATAAAATGAACTGTATGAATCAACACTAATGAATGTTGGAAACAATGCTAAGTGAAAAAAAGCAAGTTGCTGAAGGATGTGTGTACAGATGTGAAAGTTAAGATTATACAAACACATGAATACCCAGTAAGACACTAAAAATACAGAAGGGAAGGATAAACACTAATTTCACAAGCACAATATCTTTGAAGAGGGGACCCAAATTAAGAAAGAAGATAAAGAGGTTTCAACTGCATCTGTAAAAACTTACAATTTTAAAAAAATAGTTCTAAAGTAAATACCACAAGGATTACTGTGATGGGTACATTCTCTTCATTTATTTTATTTATTTATTTTTTTTAGTTACCTACATTTTTTTTAAATTTTGTATTGATTTTGAGAGAGAGAGAGAGAGAGAGAGAGAGAGAGAGAGAGAGAGAGAAAAGAGGGAAGAGAGAAGAGAGAAAGAGAAACATGGATATGAGAGAGAAACAGATTGGCTGCACACCTCCTTTCAGGATGGAGCCTGCAATCCGGGCATGTGCCCTGACCAGAATTGAACTGGCAACTTTTCAGTACACAAGTAAGACGCCCAACCAACTGAGCAACACCGGCCAGGGCAGTTACCTGAACTTTTAATACATATGCTCTCTTTTAGAGCCCTCCCAATGTATCTGGCAGGTCAACTGGCCTTTTCCTCACATTACATTGCCATATAGAATCCTTTCTAACCATTAACATCTTTCATCTTCCAATCTTGGATTAGATTGGGTTTCTTGGGGGGAGAGGGGGATTTCTGATAAGTTATTTCTGCCCTCAAATCCATTTGTTCAGAGAATTAAAAGTTATTTCCAAGTTAAATTAAATCATCAATGTCCAGACAGAATCTCTCCTCTGCCAATAGATAGCATTCCTCTCTGGTATTTCCTCTCTCCCCATGGATGTCCGGATACCTCTCCATCTAATTTTATTAGTAAATTCACTAAGATACTGTTTGTTCCTCCACCCTGGTTTAATAACCCTGTCTTGTGTTTCTGTCTCTTGGTCCCCTCTTATTAGAGACACTAGAGTTGCCAAAATAGTTCTGTAGAATTGTCTACTTTCTCACTCTCCTGGGTGCTTTCTCAAGGTTAAAATGAAAACCTGAAAAATACATTGCATCATGAAATCCCAATTTATTGCCCTGGCTTACCCAACTATGTACTCACATCTTCTCTGTAGTCAGCCCAAACTCCAAGAAATGTATCTCTAAATTAAAACATCAGATCAAGGTTAGCTAGATTGAAAAACCAATATTCAAATTTTCTTTTAAAAACCTCCAAGGAGCCCTAGCTGGTTTGGCTCAGTGAATAGAGTGTTAACCTGCAGACTGAAGGGTCCCAGGTTCAATTCCTGTCAAGGGCAAATGCCCAGGTTGTGGGCTTGATCCCCAGGAGGGGGCATGCAGAAGGCAGCCAGTCAATGATTCTCTCTCATCATTGATGTTTTCTGTCTCTTCCTTCCTCTCTGAAATCTATAAAAATATGTAAAAAATAAAAATCAGTAAAAAAGAAAACATCCAAGGATACAAAATGTGAAATAAAGGAAATAGATACATTGTTATGGGGCTACTCAATAGATACATTGTTATGGGGAGCTCTAAATAGACAGAAATGAAAAAAAAATGTAGTGCTTGAGATGTTACCAAGTCTCTGTCCTCTTCTATTTTCCAGTCCCTCCAAGAAGAATTAAAGAAAATGTTGCAAAATATAGATGGAAGAAATCTGGGGTATAATGGATAACCTTAAAGATAAAAGCATAGGTCAGTTCAAAGGGGGGAAGGGCAAAATTTTTGAATTAGGGAAAAGAACTTGATTTCTGTTGTATGCCTCCATAATTTATAAGCATGCTCATTCATGATAAATTATTATTATTGAGGAGCAGATGGATGAATCTCAATCATTATACTATAATGGAAGATTAAACATTTTCTTAACTTCTATTCATCAAAGTAAGTCTTTATACTCACAACAAAGCACAATGCATCAATGTTATCATTAGAGCTTTTTAAAATATAACTTTAGCGTGAAGCATAATACGACATGATTAATGTAACGACAGAAGTAAATACTGAAAAACACACATTAGTCTAGATTAGAACCCCTTATTTAGTTCTCTTATTTTTGTGACTTCTCAGTCCTCTCTGAATTTTGTCAAAAAGAAACGACCATCAAAATCACTTGATTTTTGGGAGGCGGGGGCGGGGGGGGGGGGGGGTGGGGGGTGTGGGGGCTGGGTGTTCCTTTTCAGCCACAACTTTATTTGCAAAGTGTTACCTACTCCCTAAATCTATGTGTGTGTTTTAGGGGAAGGGGTGGGCAGATATCTATTCAGCCTCTGATGAGGAGACAGATTTCTCATGTGGTTGAGTTTTGTGTCAATTTAACAGATTCTAAGATCTGGAAGGAACAGAGAAAAATTGCATGATCCACAGCCCCTCTTGTCTACCACACCCCAACATGAAAGACTGCCCTGCACAACTCCAGATCCAAAAAACATATCCAGTTTTACAACATCGAGGAAGGCAGTTTCACAATATCCCTCAAGAATGTATTTCAACACTTTTCATCATTGTCGAGCACTGCAAGCACTCGTTTGTAGGCTAGTCTGAAAGAACTGACAGCCTCAAAATACTGCACGGGCGGGCCAAAGAGCACTAACCTTATAGTCTTAGGACCCAAGGTCAAGTCCCTGATCTTCCACTTTATGGACCAGACGACCTCGAACATGCTGTTTAGTCTCTAGTTTTCTTTTACATAGAATTTATTGCCTTCTCCGACCAGATTCACTTTAAACATTTTGCATATAACACCTCACTTTCTGCATTAGAAAGCTCCCCATCCCATAGGTTTTATCATCCCCCTCTTACACCCATTGTTTTTATCGAGGTTAATTTATAAAGAATTGGAATGCAATACAATAGGAAGGCTTCAAGAAAAATTTCAGGACTAGCTAACAGGCTTCATATACAGTTCATCAATAGTTAAATATTTGAAAACAGAGGGCATCCGCTGCCAATTACTGTACATCAGCACACCACTCAGTAGGTATGTTGATCCCCAGCTGAAATACATGGTATGATTTTTAATGTGGAAAGAAATTTTCATAGCAAATTTTTCCATCAACCCAACAAAACTTTAGAAAAAAATTTTCCAATTCATAAAGCCTAACAAAGCGGGTGTTAAGTTTGAGGAAGAAAAACAGTGCTCCAAAGATGAAGGATAAAATAGAATACCAGCAAGACCCAATGATGGCCCTGTGATTACTGCACCTTCCAGAGAAAAACTTGTCCCACACAAAAGAAATATTTCAACCGTTTAGGAGCTGGTGTCAAAAAGGAGTGGTAGCTGTTGTTTACTGTAAATACCTGTAATACTGGAATAATTACCCCTACCCCTAACCCCCAAATAACCCTTAAATACTTAAGTCATTTTTTGGTAATGATCCAAAAGTTATATCAGGTCTTGGGGAGCTCTGAGTCATCATTTCCCACATTAATTGTCACTGAACAGAACTGTAACTTCAGAAACTATATAAATAAAAGTAGAATCCTAGCCCTAGATGATGTATCTGTCATTCATCTCTATCTCATTAACATATAGTACACACATGTGCATGTGTGCACAGAGTTTGGATTCCAGATGGAGAATTTATGATGTCAAATCTAAACCTAAATCCTTATTTAAATCCCATTGCCTTTAATTTTACACTTAGAAGAGATGAAAGAATTTTTCCCACAAATAAAATGCTGTAGTGAAAAGAACTTAGCGAGATTTCAACATTACAGGGGAGAAAGCAAGCTTGCAGGCAGGGCCAGACAGAGGTGGGAGTTGTCATACACACAGTTTGGTGAGGGAGCCAGGGAGCACATTTATTGTCAAAGAAATATGGAAATGGTTATATAAAAGAAGCTAGTTATAAAACAATATGTACAGTATGACATCATTCTGTAAAAATACAGACATATACATATATACATATATATGTTGACCTAAAAGTATATGGACTAAGGTTTAACAGGTAATCCCTGGGTAGTGAGGACATAATGTTTCCATATTTTTATTTTCATTTGTATTTCCTATTTCTTCAGTGTAGAAACACTGATTTGGTAATAATTAAAGATTAAACTAAAATCATTACTTTCTCTGCACGTTTCATAGTCTTGTTTCACAGCTCCATCTTCTGTCTTTTCATTATAATCTCAACCATGAGGTAAGGGTAACATTTTCCCTTATGTTTTGGCTGTTGGGATGGGGTCATTATTAACCCCATTGAGTCTCCTGGGAGGCTGTGATTGCTCGGTCTCATCCCTGCCCCACCAACAACGCGCACACACACACACACACACACACACACCCCAGGGAGAGGGAGAGGGAGACAGAGAGGAAGAGGAAAAGGGAGAGTGAGAAGGAGAGGGAGATAGAGAGGGAAAGGGGAGGGGGAGGGGAAGGGGGAGAAGAGGAAGAAGGGGAAGGGAAGGGAAAGAGGAGAAGGGGGAGCTATGTTTTTAACTCAGACCCGTGATTGAGTCTAAGTTTCACTATGTATTAGCTCTACAGCCTAAACAAATGAATTAACCTCTCTCAGCCTCAGATTCTGTTAACTGTGGTTGATAATACTTAAACCTGAAGGTGTGTGGAGTGAATTAAGTGAGAAAATACATGTAGACACTTATAAATGGTAGAACCCCCAATACTATATTGCTTACGTAATTTCAATTTTAGCAGCCACTCTTCTGCTATATTATTTAAGCATTTATGTGGCAATTATGTGGGGAAATTATTGCTCGTGGTTGCTGACAGGTTAAACCCTGAGTCTCTAGGACTATTGGAGCTAAAGCCTAAATATGATTTCTCACCTACAAAAACCAGTGAAGCAGTTAAAGAAAAGGCAATGGCAGTTATTCACTTTCTTATTGTCAGGAAAGAGGAAATTGTTTCCTGATAATCTGACAAGAGTAGAGATAGGAAAGAAGATGAGAATAAAATGCTATTATTTTAGTTCACAACTGGAGAGAAAAACACACAAAGGTCTTGGTATTACCCTGTAAATACCATAGTATATTAAAAATGTTAGAGGAGACAATTGGAGGCTCAGTCTAGTCTGATGTCAGGAATCTACTGCTGTCATAAACTGCCCCAACCCTCCTCTGCTCACCTCCAAAAATGTCTACCACTATCTATGACAGACTTGCCAAAAATATGGCTTGCACAGAGTGAGAGAGAAGTCGATTTCATGAGTAGTGGCCAAATGAAAGACTTGGGAAAAGCAAGAAGTCTAAAGGGAATTTTTTTTTTAGTGAAACAGTCTGGCATGTGCAATATAAATCACATCTTCAGTCTCTCCTATGAAACCTTCAGAAAGATCTCCAATTTTCACAAATACTTTTGTGCAAATAGATTCTTTATGATGAATTTCAGGAAATGCTGGTTCTGTTTCAAATCGCCACGGGGTAATTATAGAGACTGTCCTTCGGGCCAGCCAACACATGGGCCACTTTACTTTGGGTGAGTTTAAGGTCCTGTTTAGTGTCTAGGTCAAAGCATCCTTGGCAAATCCATACCACACACTTCATCACATGGCTTTCATCATTGAATTAGACAGGCAAGGTAACGTCCTGTGAGGCTAACCAATTCCCACTGCTGCCCACCCGGTCTGCTGTGCCCCCAGACCACACTCATGGAGCCTGAGACTTGACCCATCATTACCTCCAGAACATATCATTTCTGAGGGCCCCTGTGAGCATTGTGTTAAAGAATACTGTGTAATCATTTGGAAATTAATTCTCCGATCACCTTTTTCTTTTCAATGTCAATGCCCAATCATTACTACCCACACAGTGCTTCTTGGATTTCAATAAACTTTCCTCTCTATTCAAGTAAATTCTAAGAGTTCAAATCACTCTTTAGAACTGAATTGAGTCCCCTGAGTGGACTGACCTGGTATCAATAATCAGGAATCGGTGTAACAAGGAGGAACTGCTCTGTTTTCCAATCAGTAAGAGATTTAATGCTGCAAAGTGGGTTATTTCAAACAATGGAAACTTTCAAAGGGTCAAAGTCAAGGGGCCTCCTAGATCCTAACACTGTCACCAGGGTGTGTCTGTTACTGCCATGGCTACCAATTTCTAACTCTCTGCGTGGTGGCTTCCCCACAGTGGAGCATGAATTCTACAACTGAGGGCATTTGCATCTGGCAGAGCTCACTTCCTCCCTTGTAGGGAGATAGGTGCCACCTAACTGCTGCCTTCCAATTGCACATAAGCGCATTTTAAAAACAGAACATAATTCATATGCAAAATTCTAGCTGCCGGGCAAGCTAAGAAATAGGGCTTTTAGATTGGAGGAGGATAACTGTATAGACATGGCTTTCAATAAGATTCAATGCAACAAATAGAAACTGCTCTGTTCAATTCATAAGATATTTCATATAGGGGGTTGGGTTCTTTCAAATAATGGAATATAAAGTATATTCCACCACCAAATATAAAATGCTAATAATTATTAAAGCTGGGTTACAGGTAGATGGAGAGTTGTTTTTCTATTCTGTACTTCACGTGTGTTTGGAAGTTGTTTTTCATCTTTCTAAGTAGTGTACCTATTATTCTCTATTTGCCCCAACCCAAATCCACTCTCTCCTTCTCCACCCAGTTCTCTGCTTTGGGAAGCTGGCTTCTCTGGACTGTATCAGCTGGGGTCCCTGGCTAGTTGTCTTCTGGTTGGATTTGACTAAGTTGAGGTTCCTGCAAAAGATCAGAGTGTGTAAGGGGGAGCTGCATATCTCTTCTCTCCCTCCCTCCTGAGTCACTTTAGCTGACAGTGGCTGTGCCCTAGTTGTTATAGCTCCTGCCCAGGGGTCCCTCTCTTGCAGCTCTGACTTTCAATGGTCTCTTATTACATTCTGTCCTTCCTGTAATAATGGGTGATGATGGCTTCCTGGGGCATCCTTTGTTTACTTCTCTTATCCCCACCCCCACATCTGTAAGAGGTCCTTTCATTACAAACCTTGCGAACCCTCTAACCCAGTGGTTCTCAACCTTCCTAATGCCATAACCCTTTAATACAGTTCCTCATGTTGTGGTGACCCCCAACCATAAAATTATTTTCGTTGCTACTTCATAACTGTAATTTTGCTACTGTTATGAATTGTAATGTAAATATCTGATATGCAGGATGTATTTTCATTGTTACAAATTGAACATAATTAAAGCATAGTGATTAATCACAAAAACAATATGTAATTATATGTGTGTTTTCCGATGGTCTTAGGCGACCCCTGTGAAAGGGTCGTTGGACCCCCAAAGGGGTCGCGACCCACAGGTTGATAACCGCTGCTCTAACCAGAGCTCTATTTTCCACTGGGCCCTCCAGCTCTCCTTTAAAATCCTCCTCTCTTCTCAGATGCAGCTCCCCACACCTTGGCAGCCCTGAGGTCCCTGCATCCTCCTGCTCTAACTTTCCCTGGCCTGCCTACACAGCACCTCCAAGCCCCTGTGCCTTCTGCTCTGGATCTTACATTGCGCCAAATAATTTATAAATGAATTGGGAACTTATATTTCTATCCAAAACAAGCTTTCTCAATTTTAAGAGAGGGCACATGGTACAATCATGCAGAGGGGAAGATATAAAGGGTTTACAATCAAAATTGTGATAAACATTACAAGGAAAAGCAGGGAGTGTATTTGGACAAGATTGGTTAGAGAGCCTCAAACCTACAAAGAAGACAGTCTGTTCGTTTGGTGAAGGTCTGTTCTGTTTGTCCTCCATAGTGGTGAAATTTGATTCAATGTTATAAAAACAGAGAACAAGCTCCTTGAGGACTGAGATTTTGTCTTGTTCTCAGTTCTTTCCCCAGCACCTGGCCACAGCGTCCGACACGTTGAAGTGAAAGAGTGAATGAGTAAGCATGGCAGCGCTGCTTGGGCTTTTGTCTCTCATTCTTCTCATCACCTCCACACTTGTGATTTTGTGGGGTACCCTGTTTCCATAGGCAGTCAACACAGAACCCACATTTGGCCCTTAGAATTCTCGCTGTGATCTTGGATGAATCTCTTCCCCCTCTGGGTCTTAGTGTCCTCACTGGCAGAGGGGTCAGAGACTGTCAACATTGATGATTAAAACAATATTAACAATGCTGTCACTGCATTTTTAATTTGGTGAGTGTTCTTGCTTTTTTTTATTTTATCTGGTCGATTGCTTTGGTAAACTATGTGTTTGTTTTGGGAGTGAATATGGCATTTTGAGATAGCATATGTTTCTCAGATATTTCTCAGTTGTGTTGACATTAACCACTTTATAGGAATTGCCTGAGGCACCCTGCCAATGCACAAGTTTATCTTTCAGAAAAGCTTACTAAAAATGTGCATAACAGTAGACAAAGGGAAGGACTGCCATTTATTAAAAGTGAGGAATAAAGGGCCTCACTGACAAAATACTCTGACTAGCATCAGGGACCAGAAATAGCAATTATCAAAAGCTGAGAGGCAAAGTACATTCCATAATGTCCACATAAGAAAAATCCAAACCTGTAAGAATTTTTATGAGTTTATTTGAACCAAACTGATGACTGTTGCCAGGAGGCAAAATCTCAAGGGGTTGAGAAAATGCCCCGGAAAATGGCAGTTTTGCCACTTATTTTATACATCAGAATCAAAAGGGAAGATGTAAAGGGATCACATGAAATCCATTGATGGTAGATTAGGGAGGTGGGAGAATGCAAAGTGGGGGGAATCTCTGGGATTACATAAAAAGTAAAAGGAATAGACACATACTCTACATCAGTGGGTACAGGATAGGTAACAGTTTAACAGTCAACGTGATAATAATAACAGCAAGGGGCTCTGTGGTCTCCTGCTCTGGTGGGAGATTGTGCCTGAGGGTTCTGGAGCAAGGAAATTACTGGCATTCCAAAGTTATGTCACTGTAGACAAAAACACAATAAACAGAGTCCATTAAAGTAAGCATTGGCCTTTATCAGGGAAGATACTGGCATACTGGCCGAGGATCTGACTATCCACCATGACTCGCTTTTAGCTAGAAAGTTTTAATTTCAGACCATCCTATGTGGTTACTTGTAAAGCCTGCCACGCAGGCCTCCCCTGAACTTGTCAGGTTTACTATATGGCCCCTTTTTTGTCCAAAATAACCATAAACATATTGCTGATGCAGAGCAAAAATCTAAAAACTGAGTTTTTCAGAGTAAATTACAGTTTCTGAAAAAAAAAAACCCACAAATTTGGGAAACTATTAAAATGTAGATTAGAATATCTCTCCTCTACCATCAGTTTTGTCAGAAGTAATAATAATCCTCAAGCATATTTAACTAGAGGTAAATTATCCATTTTTGAATAGTGGAAATATTGACATGCAAACAAATACTATTCAAAATTGGGCTAAGCGAGTGCTAATTTAAAAGATTCAGGCATAGTAAAACTAAAGGAATAGAGGCCATAGCACCATAATTACTTTCTTTCTTAGCCAAAAATAATGTGACTTCAAGTTAGTATAATGTGTTACATTTGCATAGTTGTGGCTTCCTCTAAACTTTTCAAATAGTGTCCATTAAGTTGGGCAACAAATATAAATTTAACCTCAGCAAAGCAGAGTTCTTACCTCCCTAATTTAGGGATTTATCTCAGAAGTTATTGCTGAATTGTGGCAAAAAATAAATTGAGAATAGGCATGTAAATCATGTAAATCAAAGGAAAAATTATTATTTTTAATTTTCAATTACAGTTGACATTCAATATTATTTTATATTAGTTTCAGGTGTACAGCATAGTGGCTAGACAATTATATAATTTATAAAGTGATCCCCCCGACCCCAATAATTCAAGTACCCACCTGGCACTATACATAGTTATTACAATATTATTGTCTATATTCCCTGTGCTGAACTTTATATCCCCATGATTATTTTGTAACTACCAATTTCTACTTTTTAATTCCTAACCTTTTGACCCATCCCTTAACCCTCCTCCCCTCTGGCAACTATTAGTTTGTTCCCTGCATCTATGAATCTGTTTCTGTTTTGTGTGTTTGTTTTTGTTCTTCAGATTCCACATAAGTGAAATCATATCATATTTGTCTTTCTCTGTCTGACTTATTTCACTTAGCATAATACCTTCCAGGTCTACCCATGTTGATGCAAGTAGTAAGATTTCATTTTTTTATGGCCAAAAATATTCTGTTGTGTACATGGGCATTTGGGTTGCTTCCATGTCTTGGCTACTGTAAATAACATTGCAATTGTTATCAGTGGAAGTTGAGTTCTTGGGGTGCCTTGAGGAAAATAATTTCCTGAGGCTCCCACGGGAGGATGGGGTTTTGTAGAAAATATTGATGATGTAAAATTAAGGGGCTTCCCCCCCATCCAAGGTCCCATCTCTGTTTGTCTCTCCATGGGAGAAGTTCAATCTTGTCTGCAGGAGGGCCAAAATAAAAACCAGTGATCAGAGTTTCTGCTTCATAGTCTTTGGGGGCCAACGCTGTCTGCAGGCCCCAGATGGCCACTAGACCTGCATGGTCTCAGGCTCCCGGGAGAGAGAGAACATGGAATTCAGGGGGCAAGTGCGGGTCACCAAGAGAGAGAGAACAAGCTTGAACAAGAGAAGCAAGAGCGAGGGAACTCTTTGGGGATTTTGATCAGGAGCTTCTTCAAACTAACCAACCAACCTTCCAAGATTTTACATGCTTCTGATGGAGTCCACCCCCTAGCCAATCCAGGGTCCACAAGCTAGACTGACAGGCAAGCACCTTCCCTGTGTCATCCTGACTTTACTGCATATGCATCCCCTTTGTTCAGTCCCTTCCCCCAGTGATCTGCAGGAAATGGACCAGTGGTTCCCTTGGGAGTGTGAAGCTGTCGCTGCCCAGATGACCATACTTGCAATATCTGACTCCCCTTTGCTCTCTTTCCTTTATTAATATTAACTAGCTAATTATGACAGTAACACAATAACCATAGGGGTGCATATATCTTTTTGAATTAGTGTTTTGAGTTTCTTCAGATATATACACAGAAGTTCCATTTTTAATTTTAAGAAACCTCCATACTGTTTTTCATAGTGGCTATCCCAGTTTGCTTTCCCACCAATAGTGCACAATGATTCTCTGAGGAAATATTCTCTTAGTAAGAGATATGAGAATTCCTTTTCAGTTTTGAGGATGGAGCAATCTTTGTTGAGAAAATTCCTACTTTGAGTAGGAGGCAGAAACAGTAATGCTCACTAACTGTTCTTTGATTTCCATCTACTTCCTAGTCCCTTAAAGTTATTGGAGCCATGTGGGGCATCTTCTGGCCAATGGGCCATGAGAAGTGGCACCGTGTGTTGCTGTGAGATAGAAGCATGCAGGAGTATTTGATGTGTTGAAATGTGGGGCCTCTGTCAGATTAGGTTCCTGCATCGCTCTATGAAGTAGAGCTTCCTGATGACCCATATTGGACATCTACCTAGAATAGAAAAGAAACTTTTGTTGGGGTAGCCTCTAAAACTTTAGAGTTAATTTGTTATGTCAGCTTTATCTTGCCCATCCTGACTAATACAGATTAGAAGGCCAGATCTCAAAAAGCGTAGATCCTTACAAGGATCACATTCTTCACAGAACTCATCTGCATGAAGAATATGGTCCTTGTAAGAAAGGGAATGGAAGATAGAAAGTAACATAGGCAGGAAACAAAGGGAAGCTGTGAGTTATACAATGGAATCTCCACCCTATAACTTCCAAATCTTAAATTAATACCACCAAAACTCACAAAATACTCATTATGAGTTACTTATCAGTACAGCAACTAATCTTTGCACCGGGATGATGCAGGGCTACAATAGAAGCAATGCAGTTGCTCTCAGAAGCAGGATCACAATAACATTGGCAGAAATCTTGGGGAGTCTTCAACTCATGAAATAGGGGAGATGAGGCTCTTTTGTGTTGAATACAAGGGATAAAGAAGCCTAAGCTTTCTTGTTTTGTTTGGACTACTGCAGTGGTTCTCAACCTTCTGGCCCTTTAAATACAGTTCCTCATGTTGTGACCCAACCATAAAATTATTTTCGTTGCTACTTCATAACTGTAATGTTGCTACTGTTATGAATTGTAATGTAAATATCTGATATGCAGGATGGTTTTAAGCGACCCCTGTGAAAGGGTCGTTCGACCGCAAAAGGGGTCTTGACCCACACTTTGAGAACTGCTGGACTACTGGATCACCTCTTATAGTCAGAGAAAAACAGGGTGTGTTGTTTTTTTTTTACTTTTAAGAAAGTTACTTTCACTTGGTTTAATAAAATTGATGCAATCTAATTATATGATCATAGAATATTGGGCTCTCGGGGTTAAAAAGAACACCAGAGGTCACCTACTCTAACCCTTCCTATTTCCTCTTTCTAGGATAATCCTATCAGGTGCCTTCTCATCTCTGCTTGGCCATCCCCTGTGTCAGGGAATTCGCTGTCTCCCAAAGCAGTCCATTCCATCTCTGCATGGCTCTGACAGGCTCCAAGTTTTCCCTTATATTGAGCTGAAGTCTTCCTCCCTGTACCTTTTACTCAGTGGCCCAAGTTCCAACTCTTGAGGCATGCAAAACACGAGTAGTGCCTCTTGCACAAAACAGATCTTCCAACACTTGAAGGCAGCAGCAATCATGTCCTCCTCTCTCTGGAAATTCCTTTTGGAAAAGCTTTGCCCGTATCCGCTTCTCAAGCCTGGGTGAGGTCTATCCCTTTTCTTCTACTAATTATTCTGCCCTTCAGAAATGGGTTAGATGGCAGGAAGAGGGAATAAAAAGGAATACAGATCATGTTAATATCATGTTAATATCAACCAAAGACCTAATTAAGCAAGATTTCTTGTCTGCTCATTACCTCCTCATGAATCTCACCTCCAGGGACCCATTAAATGGGTGAGAACCAGAGTTGCTTTTTGAGCAAATCAAGTAAGGACTGCCCTCATGGTATAATTTGAGACTACACCAGAGCCCTCTGCCTCAGAATCCCAAACCCAACACAAAGCATCTGGCCATTATTTCTTCTTTGTACAACTGGCTTTCCCTGATGCACCACCACAGTCAAAATTATGAAACATTTCTCTGGCTGCAGCCCATTCACCAAGATAAGACCACCCATTCTCATTTACTAACAACACTCCAAAAGAGTCAAAGTCAAAATTCATACCGCTGGTGCTGTATATTTGGATAATAGTGAAATAAAGAAACATTTCTCCTCTATACAGTTCTGACATTGTTTATAACACAAGCCCCAATATATTATGCTCCTATGTCTTACTGAGTTTTCAAACAACTCTTTCAGATTTTATTTTCAGTCCTTGACTTCTACCACTCAGACTGGGCTGGAGAAAAACCTAGGAAACAGACTTATTGCTGACCCTCCCCCTCCAACCTCCAGGCATTTCTTTGTCCAATTTGTGCTTCTCCTCCTCATGCAATGAACCCTTAAAAATTATCGCACCAGGTCCTCTAGAGAAGTCCACATAAGGCTTAGGTTCAAGCTGAGAGTCATTTTTCTGGTTCTTAAAGGTTTTTAGTTTGAAGAAGATGAAATGCATGAATCAAACTAAGATAAAAAATTTCACAGTAGGAATATTTTGGTGGCAAAGCACATGTTCTCCATAGCCCAAGGGTAAATGCCAATACATATTTAAAACAGAGTGGGAGAATTAGAAATAAGTTTGAACATTTTAATGTAAAGCTTCTGTTTCATGTGCTGGCTCCTACCAGCTGAGTGACCTTGGGAAAGTTATTTAATCTCATTTTTTTAGTTATAGTTGACACACAATATTATATTAGTTTCAGGGATACAATACAGTAATTTAGACATTTATATTTCTTACAAAGTGATCACCATCATAAGTCTAGTAACTATTCATGGTGATGAATACATGGTTATTATACATAGTTATTATAATACTAGAGGCCCAGTGCATGAAATTCATTAATGGGTAGGGTCCCTAGCAGCTGCCGGCTGCCGGCCAGGGCCTTCCTTCCTTCTGTGTCACTCCCTGTTGGTAAGCACATGTCATAGTGAGCAATCGAACTCCTGGTCAGTCAAACTCCTGAAGGGACACTTTGCATATTAGGCTTTTATATATATAGATTGGCTATATTCCATACACTCTAGATTACATCCAGTAACTTATTCTATAACTAGCTGTTTGTACTTCTTAGTATCCTCCACCTTTTTCATCCCCCCCCATGTCCCTCCCCTCTGGAAGCCATCAGTTTGTTCTCTCTCTATATATATGAGTTTGTTTCTGTTTTGTTTGTTCATTTGTTTTGTTTTGTTTTTTAGATTCTACATATAAGTGAACTAATATAGTATTTAAGTCTTTGTCTGAGTAATTTTATTTAGCATAATACTCTCCAGGTCCATCCATGTTGTCACAAATGGCATGATTTTTATTCATTTTTATTAGTGTATAACATTTAATTGTATAAATTTACCATATCTTCTTTATCCACTCATCTATCGATGGACACCTAGGTTGCTTCCAAATCTTGGCTATTGTAAATAATACTACAATAGACATATATCTTTTTTATTAAGTATCTTTGACTTCTTCAGATAAATATCCAGAAGTGGTATTGCTGGGTCATATATTAATTCTATTTTTAATTTTTTGAGAAACCTTCATACTGTTTTCAGAGTAGCTGCACCAGCTTACAACCTCTTCAATAGTGCACAAGGCTTCCTTTTTCTCCACATCTTCGCCAACACTTATTCTTTGTTGTGTTTTTTATAATAGCCATTCTGACAGGTGTGAGGTGATATCTCATTATGGTTTTGATTTGTATTTCCCTGATGATTAATAATGTTAAGCATCTTTTCATGTGTCTGTTGGCCATCTGTATGTCTTCTTTGGAGAATGTCTATTCAGGCCCTCTGTTCATTTTTAATAGGATTGTTTGATTGTTTTTTATGTTGAGTCATATAAGGTATTTCTATATTTGGGACATTAACCCCTTATCAGATATATCATTTGCAAATATCTTCTTCCATTTAGTAGGTTGTCTTTTTGTTTGTTGATTGTTTCCTTCTGCGTACAAAAGCTTTTTAGTTTGATGTAGTCTCATTTGTTTATTTTTGTTTTTGTTGCCTTAGCCTGAGGAAACATGTCCAAAAAATATTTCTAAGATCGATATCAAAGATACTAGTGCCTATGTTTTATTCTAGGAGTTTTATAGGTTTCATGTCTTATATTTAAGTCTTTAATCCATTTTGAGTTAATTTCTGTGTATGATGTAATAAAGTGGTCTAGCTTCAGGGGGTTTTTTGCATGTATCTATCTAGTTTTCCCAACACCATTTATTGAGGAGACTATCTTTACCTCATTGTATATTCTTGCTTCCTTTGTCATCGATTAATTTCACTATGTAAGTATGGTTTTATTTCTGGGCTCTTTATTCTGTTTCACTGATCTATCTGCTTGTTTTTATGCTAGTACCACACTATTTTGATTACTGTAGCTTTGTAGTATAGTTTGATATCAGATAGTTTGATTCCTCCAACTTTGTTCTTTCTCAAGAGTGCTTTGGTTACTTGGGTTCTTTTGTGATTTCATGTAAATTTTAGGATTACTAGCTCTGGTTCTGTGAAAAATGCCATTGGTATTTTTATAGGGATTATTTAATCTCTTTATCCTTTATTTTTGCATCCCTCTAATGGAGACAACATGAATCCCATCCCCATCACCCTCAACTCCCTCACTTTTTGTGTAAGAATTACATGAGGTAATATATGTAACAAGTATAGTGCTTGGCACAAAATGAATCAGTAGTGTTAGCTCTTCTCCTTCCCCCACCTGCTCAGCTTTTTTTCCTTTTCCTTATCTAAGAAATATAGAAATGTGTGGATTAGTGGGAGAGGCTGGATCTACAACCACAGATGCAGCAGGCATAGTAGTTCGCCCTGTAACAAAGGGGAATGGAGCAGGTGCTCTCCTGCAGCTTGACTGAGAGTGTGAGCAAATGTAAGGCTTCATAAGAAGTGGCTGCCACCACAAACCATGGTCAGTGTTCACAGGAGCTTGGTTGGGAAGGGAGAGTCATGACTTTATTTTGCACCCAGATGGAAAAAAACACTAATACAACCCTCCCCCCGCGCCCACCGCAACCACCAAAAAAGCTAAGGAGTATGTGCCTGTGCATGTAGTATCTCTGTTTGCCCTTCTATTAAATAAAGCCAGGCTCTTTAACAAAATGAAAGCAAAATAATAGACTATCCAACAGTGGATGAGAGGTGGCATCTGCTCAGCACAGTATCACACAAAACAATGAACCTTAAATAAGAAGCACTTTATCTAAATGTACAGGATGGGGCAAAAGTAGGCTTACAGTTTTGAGTATGAGAAACACAGTTTATTCTTGTATTATTATTTATTATTTTCATATGCACAACTGTAAACCTTCTATGTCAAAGCCAACCCGTAATTATCCAATCTGAGTAGGAAAGGAAAAAAAGTTTTAATGCCAGATCTTCCTTACTTGCCATTTTCCCCAGTGTGCCTCCAAAAAAGGGAAGAACTATTTTAATTAATAATAAAGCCAAAACTCTGCCCCCAAGCCTCTTGCTAGGAAACAATCAGCAAGGCATCAATTCAGAGGGGAGGCTGCCACCTACTGGGCCACCACTAACATCCCTCAACATTTTTTGTCAGCCTTCTCAGATCCCTTTAAAATCCCAATTTGTCCAGAAACTGCTTTGTTAGTGACAGTGACAAAATCACAAGTCAAGGGACTGCTGTACAGACATTTAAAAGCTGCAGCATGAATTAATCATATGACAATCTCCTGCAAACTTCACAGCACATTTCTGTTTGCTTTTGGCATTAGAGAGCCTGCATATTCAAAAGGAAAAGAACCCTTTCTTTCTGAATTTCTGTTGTTGTTTTCTAAGGACAAAGTGCTTTAATAGTTGGTAAGTGCTGCTAATTGCTCCCTGGACAGCCCTAATCTAGCCATTTCCTCCCTGCCTTTTACTCCATAAATCCTTCAGAAGACTAATATATTGGTTTAGTAGTCCTCAAAAGTGCCCCTTTCATTCGATTGGTTTACATGTTTACAAATAGTTTCTCTACACCCACCATTTGAAAGAGCCTCTTTTTAGAAGGTCTTCTATTATTGATGCTCTAACTCCAGGTTTATCACAGTATCACCAAGATCAACCACCAAACCCTCTTTCCTTTTTCCTTTTTCTTTCTTTCTTTTTTTCTTTTTAGAACACATTATCCTGCACTCGATAACAAACAGAAAATCTGAGTTCTCTGTCTCCAACCAGTTTTATGCCCTTGGACGAATCTTTGTCTTTGGAGTATTCATGTGTGAAGCAGGAAAAGGAAACCTGCTCTACACAAGAGCTGTGATAATAATGGCTGCACTTAATAGGTGCATAGCTGTCATGTGGAAGCGTTTTCTCCTAATGTGAATCCTCCAACACTGCCCATGAGTGAGAATTATCACCCTGAAGAAGAGGATAAGTGATTACCAAGGTCAACCGTGGAGTAAATAGAGGAGGTGGATTTCACACTCAGAACTTCCAATCCTTGCTGGGAACTCTACACCTCTCCAGCTATGTCTCTTGTGTGTGAGATGGACTCATATGTGAATGCACTCGGAGAGGATACAGCTGTATGCAAACTCACATTCCATAAAGAATAAACACTAGCCTTTGAACTGATGCCTTGGAAAAGCTGGCTCCCAACAAATACTTGGTACTCGAAGATATAGAAATATTTGCTTATAAAATCAGGCAAGCAAAATAGATGGATGGATGGATGGATGGATGGGTGGGTGGATGGATAAGTATATTAGAAAGAGCTCTTCTTTTTATGACTCTTCCTTAAGAAAGTTGCCAGTTATTCAAGAGGAACATTTTCTGTTTCTTTTTCCTATCAGGCTTTCTCCGCCTGCATGTTTGCAGATTGCTTAATTACTTCATTGGGCTTTGGAACACGTATATTACAGATACATGATCATCCAAGTTATTACCTGCATATTTTCCCATTAAGAATAATTATAGCTCTTACCGCCACTGCCCATGTACTTATATCCTGCAGGCCTGGGCACACTGAAGTAATCATCTTTTGAAAATGATCTTGATGGGCCAGTATTGTGTGCACAGTCAGCAATAAGCAAGATGAGGTGGGAAGATTTCCATCTCCTCCATTACTGAGCGGCTCAAAAATCACCTTCCCATTATTTCATCACAGTGCCATGCAGGACATAGAGGTCGTTTATGTTCTCCTGAAAAGTGAATTAGTGCTAAATGGGGAGACAGGACCCAGGGGATACTGGATAGTGCCTGCTTCTCCATGGATTACCTTTCTGAGCACGCACACATCAGCCGTTTCCTGGCTCAATTTCACTGTCTACAAAATGGGATTTAAAAGAAGCTTTAAAAACCTCTGATGATCAAATCTGAGATGGGGCAGTCTTATAGATGGCAACACAGCTTTTTATACTGATCCTGAGCGCACGTTCTGAAATACTGGCTGCTCCACTTTATCAACTCTACAACCTTGGGCATGTTATTTAACCTCTCGAAGCCTCAGTTTCCCCATACATAAAGAGAAGAGAGTAGGGATTCAGTGAGATCCCACTGGTGAAGCCCTCCACCCAGTACCTGGTGCCGGTGAAAGTCCAGTCATGATTAGCTATTAGTATTATGATCATTGAGTCTAAACTGAACGAGTCTGGGGACTGCTCAACAGAGCTCAGGCAACTCATCTAAATTAAAAACATAATAATCCACAAACATCGCAAAGGGGTCACATGTTATTTTAATCAGTGGATCCCCAGATGGGTTCAATTTCAAAAGTAAAAGGGAGACAAGTTAACAGATGTTTTTAAAATATTAGGTGTACCCAAGAAAAAACTGTTTAAATAACTGGTTAGTAAGTAATCTGTAACTGGTTGCTTCAAGAGTTAATCAATGACTTAAGTTTTAAAAAATAAATTTTTGTTTTATTTTTAATATAGATAAAAAGTATTCACTGTTAAATTTTTTAGATTTTAAATGAGCAGTGGAAAGCCTCCAGTAAAATTGCCTATTACACCTAGAAGCAAAGGTTAATATTGGTTTTAAATCATTTTACTGTCTGACCTGTAATCTCTCTTATTGCACTCTCCATATACAGTAAATATATTGTTTGTCTGTATGCATTCTTTCCTACCAATATTGCTCTTTTTACTTAGCCTTGTGTTCTAGACACCTATCTATGTCATTTAATATTCTTTGTCATCTTCTTAATGGCTAGCAATTTTGTATTCAACTAATGTAATTTATTTAACCAAGCCTTTTTTGTTGGTTATTTAGGTTTGTTCCCAAATGATTGTCATGAACATCCATGTAGTTAAGTCATTGGATATTTTTCTAAAAGTGGACTTGCTAGATCAATGAGAAAACACTTTTTTAAAACAAACAGTTAATTTTTAACCTCCCATATTTTAACATGATTTGTAGATAAAGGCATGTCCTTATCTTAACTAGAATTTGGTGCCTCCCGCCCCCCCCCCCCCCGCGCACCGGAATAATGCGTGTGCTTCTTGGAGAACAGACTGTCTTTGACACAGGTCCTACGGCCACTACCTGTGGTGCTGCAAGCAGCAAAGGGCCCAGGGCTCTGAGCACAGCGTCTACCTGGGCCCCAGTAGACTAAACATGTCACATTTATAACCTGCCTCGCTGTGCTTCCCACAAGCTGGGACAGCCTAAGCTTGAGTGTCCTATACAAAATACCCAACTGAATATGATTATCTAAGTGTCTAGGTATCTTGGTTTTCCAGGATGCATTTGGTGTCACTGATTTGAGTAGGCTGATGTTCAAAACTGTCTGCAGAAAGTTCAACCATTTTCCAGAGGTGACTTGAAAAACAAGCTTGTATGTGCACAGAATATCTCTAGGAGGATTCACAGACAACTGGGGACAGGGTTTGCCTCTGCCTTGGAGGAGTGGAAGTAACAGAACTGGGTGAGAGACTTAACTTTTCACTGTCTTCTTTTGTACAGTTTTAATTTCTTGTCATGTACATGTATTTAAAGGGGAATTTTTTAAGCAAGAAAGATTAAGCCCAAAAGAAACAATGTACTCATGGATACATTTTCCATTGTCAACTACTGGATTAGTAAAACTCTAGCAATAGTAAAGTGCTTGAATGATTTCATAAAAAGGGTATAGGTGAGTAATTAAGAATAGAAGGTCTGGAGCCAGACCTCCTGGAGTCCATAGTGCAGCTCTGTCACTTACTAGCTATGTGATCTTGGATAATCACTAAAGCCATTCTGTACCTCAGTTTCTTCATCTATAAAATGGGGCTAATTATCTTACCTACTTCACAGTTAATTGTATTAAATGAGTGAAAACATAAAAGCCCTTAAAACAGTAACTAACACACTGTACATGATCATTGCATATTAGCTTTACTGTTGTTGCTATTATTCTTCATTTAATGTGTACAGTGCTATACTAATAGTGGCAAAAGCCCTCCCTGGGATTAATAGACCTTGAAAATTGGAAGATTATTTTTACTACAAGTGTCTAACTGATATTATGATGTTATTTACAACATACAAATAGTCAATGAGGGGGAGGGGATGTTGTAAAACTTCCCTTTATTAGTAGTGATTCCAAATTTGAGAATGGCAAGAGTAGGTGACCCAAAGCATTTGGGGAGTTTGTTTTAGTTTTTTTGGTGGGGGTTTTTGGGGTGTGTGTGTGTGTGTGTGTGTGTGTGTCTGTCTGTCTCCAAATGATTTTTTGAGGGTGGGTGGTGGGGGTGGGAGAGGGAGAGACAATGGTTAAACAAATAGCAAAAATGAAGCTGCAGTACCCATTTATTTTGATTACCTCTTAAACAACTCTCTAAGAAGCACATGTTTTGAAATCAGTATTTGCCTAAGGAAAACATTCATGAGATAGAAGGACATTTGAGATTCCTGAAATATTCTAATCCCTCTTACTGTGCATAATGTGCTCAGCCATTGGAAATGTATTGCTGGCAAAGCAGGTGATATGGTGACGGGGACAAGTAGACTCTGCTGTCACACAAGCCTACATACATGCTCTTGCCCAGCACTTTCCTGAACATGATAAACAGAGTGCTGTTATGCCTGTTTTATGGCTGACCCCTGCTGCCTTATTCCAGGGTGGCTCTTCCCAAGCTGCCAGAGTCATCGGAATGAGATCTCCTCTCCAGGATTTTAGTTCAGATGATCCCAAACTCCAGTCAACATAGCTAATTAGTGAGAGTACAGCGTGCTATTTATGAAGACTCTATTCTGAGCTCGTAGCAGATTCAGCATTGTGCTTCTCACACAATAGGTGTTCAATAAGCATTTGTTAAGTGAATCTCCAAATTCATCATGTGGATATAACATAATATTTCCCCCATAAACACAAGACAATCCCAAATTCCCTGCATCTGCCACACCTGCAGGCAGAACAAGGTTCTATTGTTTGTCCCAAGTCCCTCCCTCGGCTGCTTCTTTACAGGTAGAGCAAACGGTAAGAATTGGGTCCAAATAAGAGTCTAGATAGAAAATATTTTCATCGTATAAACACAGTTTGTGTTAAGCTTAGAATTATGACTCACAGCACTGCCTATGATAACACACAAAGACAAACTTAACCATTTGTACGCCATAAGCGTCTATAGACGCAAGGAGCGGACCTCTTTAAATTAAATTCAAAATATCGTGGCAGTTAACTGGTTAAATTTGGCTTGTTTTGTTTTACTGAATTATTCAAAATCCAAGAAGTTGGAAAAGTGAGCCCCACGATAAATGACCTGATAGTCTGAAAACAGAGACATCCTTTGATGACATGGCAGCACCCAGCCTACCATGTCCTTAGAGAAGGAAGCGATGAGCAAAGAGTGTTCCATGTGCCACGGTGCTCAGAGTTCCTCCTGTAGATTAAACAGCTTCTTCAAACAGTGATACAACCACACAGCATCATTTTGAAGATATCAAAGTCAGAACGTTTTATACTTTGCCAGTAAACAGTGGGCAAATTATATTTAAACCACCTACATTAGAATCTATCAAGATACCAGATTCAGACATTTCAAAAGAAATATGGTAGTGAAACGCAAAGACACAAATGGGTACAGGTTAGCTGATGGAATAATGTGCTTGTCTTGTCAGAGGCCACAAGCTATATGGCATTATTGTTGTTAAATCTCCCCACGTACAGGGAACGGCTAGGTTCCTGGGATACAATCTGTCTCAACAATATTAAGGCTGATATAGCCTTTGGGAGTTGTAGGCATTCTAATTATAGTACATTTGTTTTATAATTTTAACTGGGGTTATTGTATAAACATTTTTAGTGCATCATCATTAATAGGCTAAGAAAAGAAATCTATTTCTGCCAACAGATAGGAAATAAATCTTCACTATCTCTTTGGTCCACTAGTTTATGTTTAGAACATCAGCCCTTTTCTGAAAAGCTGTGGGAGACATATGCTCTCATTATTACCCTGCAGCGATTTATCACTTAACTCTGAATCACACAGTATCTCCAACTTACCCACAAACTGGTGTCCTCTTCCAATTACCACTAATTAACTCAAAATATGTTACTTTTACACAAACAGAGCATTGTTTTACAACCTTGTGCTTTAAACCGCCAGCTGATAGTTGTACATTTCTCTAGCTGATACCATTGACTGAGAGCCTCTTACGTGCCCAACACTGTGTTATGCAATAGTACCTTTGGCTTCTGAAGCTTTCATTATGGAAGTTTATTCTCAAAAAAGACAGTGCCAGAGTGTAAACATACACGGTTGTGAGTTTTTAGACCTTCTCTGCCAATAACACACTGTGTGATCCCGGCCTCGTGCATCTCTCTGTGCCTGTTTCTTCACCTGCAACAGAGCAGCAACTGTCCGTGACCTGACTCAGCTATTAAGAGAAACAGCTAATAAAAATTGTTGCAAAGTACATTGAATATTGGAAAGTGCATCATCATCATGATTAATAATCATGCATAAAGCTCCGATATTGAAATGACTCCCTGGCATCATTCCAAATCAAGAAATATAAGCTCTGGCCTTGCATAGTAATGAAAAGAAACAGTGTGAGATGCTCTGATTGTACATGTTCGAATGAACATAGTGATGAATATCTTTAATTACACTGTGTTTTATAACTCTCTCTCTCTCTCTCTCTCTCTCTCTCTCTCTCTCTGTGTGTGTGTGCGTGCGCACGCACGTGTGTGCGTATGTATTTTAAACTACATGCATTACAAGCCTTTCAACAATACATCTAGGGTTCAAACAGGATCATTTCCAAACCAGGAAGACATGTATATGTCTGTACCTAACCTTGAAATGAATGCTCATTTTTGATAGAGAAGGTAAGCAGCTAGCAGTCTTCTGTTAAAGAAAACTGGGCTGTGGTTCCATAGATCTCAAACCCTGTCATCTTCACGTTAGCTGACTGTCTGGCACCTAATGAGAAAAACAAATTACTTGTACTTTCCACATAAGACATTTACATTTAGAACTTTTTTTGCCTCATAAAAGGTTTCTAAAACATCCGCTCAAACCATTCTACCTGCATTTTTCACCTAAAAGAATCTTTATGAAATCTTACAGTAAATTTAATAACCCTCTTCAATAAACATGAGCTTTTATGAGCATGACATATCTAAATAGACTCAATGGTCTGGGAATAAGATCTGCATCAGTAATATTTTCAGTGCTGTAATATTCCACTTTTTTTTAAGCCACGTACAGAGCAGACCACTGCATAAGAAAAAAAAAATTAGTCTCCAAGTGTAAGAAAGCAACTGGTCAATGAACACCTGGGTGACCCATTAAGCTAAATGTGAAATGTCCTGATGTGTACAACGTCGAGCTTCATAATATTCAAACATTAGCATCTTTCAGTTACTTCCATTTTCAGCAAATGCACATTATAGAAATAACTTTAGGAATGGCCTTCAGTAATAGTTCACACTGGGTTTTTCAGGAAAGGGACCTGCACGTGAAACATTTCCCCTCTTCAATCACCTCCGCGGGGGACTTCTGCTTGGGTGAACCTGCTGACATGAGCCCTATTGCTGCAGGTAGCTCAGAGCTTCTTTCGCCAGTTAAGCTACCAAATTAGGCATGAGACTGGGATGCTCATTTCTCCTATTGCTTGTGTGTATCAGTAAGAAGACAGGAAAATGCTAGTGACTTTTTTATAGCTGCTATATAACAAGAGAACGAAATGCCAAAGCCCTGGAAACTCCATCCTTCTTAGTCCCATCAAAACTCATCTAGCTACCACTAATACTGAGAGTTGGTCCTCACCTTCAACTTTGCCTTGCTAGCAAGTAGCAATTTGAAATTCAGCAATGCAGAGCAGTCCAAAGAGTCCAAGTATCCTGATTGTGGATTCAGTAGTTACTGAACATCTACATGTGCTAAGGGCTTGGGCAAATATTCAGAGCAGCCCACCCTTACTGTCTCGAGGTAGCTCACTTCCTACAATTAGACATGCTGTTGAGACATTGTATATAAATTGTTTCCTTGATAATTAATTCATATTTCTAACATACCAAGGGATTATATCCTAAAAGATAAGGAACATTTTTATGCAGGTTTTTCTTTAGTTCTTAAAATCATGTCTTTTTAAAATCAAAATTTGCATATTTCAATCAAGGTCTACTTAAAGTAGAATAGATAGGGAGACAGAGATCAATTAACACCCCCCCCCCAAAAAAAACACAGGTTATCATTTTAGTCCTTATTTCTATCTTCTTTTGCCCTCTCATATTTTTTAACCAGAATTTCTAGTGAGAACCAAATAGAAGAAAGATATCCAATAGTCAAAACAAACAAACAAAACAAAAAAAAAAAAACACGCTGTTTTCCTCTGTCTTTGAGTTCAAACTTCCTTTTGCAAATCATTAGCTGATAGAGGCCAAGAAGCAGAAAGATTGTGAGTAGAAGAGTTAGGGATAAGCATAAGATCTCAGGAGGAAACGATTAGACTGTGCTTCGGACTTTCTACCACCCTTATCCTTATCTTCTCACTGCCGTGGACTCTCTGCAGCTTGGGCACAAGAGTACATGGTAACCAAAGATGAGCCTTCTTCTTCCATACTCATTTCTTCCATCAACAACCTCAGGCCAGAACCAGCAGAACTGCCTGGCCAGCCTGCCCCTCCTACTCAAGCTCCCGGTCCTCACCTGAACCTCCTCTGCCTGGTCTGCCGTCCTGGTGACCTGAGGGGCTCTTGGGCAGGAGAGCCTTCTGCATTTTGCTGGAAGCTCAGCCAAAACAGAGTGAGGCACCCCCAGAAAGCGCAGGCTTCACCTTGAGATCTTCTCCCAGGCTGCCTTTGGTCAACAGTGTAGTGAAGCAAAACATGGTCCAAAGCTGAACAAGAAAACAAATAGACGAGAAAGGACTAATCAACAAAATAGATCATTGTCCCTAAACAGCCAGGAAATAGCAAGGTAGTATAAAGCCTGGTTTTCAAACTAGTTTTTAGGGCCTTCAGACATGCCTGCTGCCCACAGAGCTCTGGGAGTGTATCTGCTGGGATCCTTGCCAACCTGGACCAGGAACCCAATCTTCGTGCCAGAGAGCCCCCAATGATCATGAAGAGTTTTTCTAAGGCCTACCTAGCTGTGCCTAAATGTCCTATTCCCAAGAATCAATGGAGCCTACGGCTCCAAATTAGTGCATTTTAAAACTACCAAATAAAATGAATGAGGTGATGATACAGAGAAAAGAAATCATTTAAGGATAATGAGCACAGAGCTTCATTCTATACAGGGGAAAATAAAGGTCAGTAAATTTAGCACACACACAATAGTGCTCACAAATCATCTCCTAATTGATCCTCATGCAGCCAAAATGTACTAGTTTAACCTTTTCATTCTGGGCTTCTCACAATATTTGCAAACCACTACTTCTCAACAGGAATGGAAAACACACCCGTCCCGGAAGCTGCGGGGCTGAGTGCGCCCTGGATGTGCTCCCGCAGGACAGGGTGAGAGGGCGCCTGGCACTGCCGCTCCTCATACTGGGCATCATGTAGAGTCTGATCGTATGATCAGAAACCATAATCCAGTCAGTTAGGGCTGTTGTCTGCTTTTTCGGTGCCAGAGTTACGTGTACTTGGCAGCAAAGGGTTTTAGTTTTGTTTTGATTTCAAATAACAGTAATATAACTGATCCTTCGAAAACAATGAAGCTGACCTCAATAAAAAACAGGTCACACTTAGATCCTCCCCCAAGAACGTAATTGGTGATTTGTTAGAAAACCTTGTCAAAAGGCAATTTAATCCGTAAGGTGAGTCTACAGCACCGGGATGCTGCAAGTAAAGAACATTCCAGAAGGTGTGCTAAGGCAGAACCTCCAAAAGAATATTTCCAAATACATCATTTCTCAGGATAAGTATGTTGATAACCAACTTAAGGCTTTGGAAACCTCCATTTGGAAACACTTCAGGGAAGTGTAACACATAGCACCTAAATAAAGCTGTCATTTTGCTAACCTAGTCCCACTCTGAACTAAAAATGCAAATCATGAAGTAGTAGTCTGAGTTTTTGCATCAGACCCTCCATAATTCCAGTGTCACTCCAGCCAGCACACAACCCTCTACCCACAGGGTCAATCATTTGTATCACTGTTACACTAAGAGTCAGAGAACCAAGGAAAATCAGAGCTGGGGGGAGGAGAGGTCAGATTATATTAACTGTGGTGTTAGCCTGAATAATTATAATAGATAACATGTATTAAATGCTTTCTGCATACTTTTAAGTACGTTATACTTTTAATTTATTTAGCCTCCATTATATCTCCATGAGGTAGGTACTGTTGCTATACCAGTATTATAGACAAGGAAACTGGGGCACAGAGAGATTAAGCAATTTTCCTACGGTCACACAGCTAGGAAGAGGAGACTATGGATTTCTCAAGGACAGAGTTAATATTTTATTCAACTCTATCCCATCAACACCTAATCCAATAGTTCTCACCTACATAATTTGAAAAAAAACATTAGTTTTTTGCAAAGAATCAGGGTGAACTGAATAACTTTTTGGAGGGTAGAGGAGACTGCCTGGGACTACAGCAGGGAAAGGGCCTGGCTGTGTGAATTCCACTTGCTACAGTATGAGGAGTGCTGGGACTTGAACGTCAAGTTTCTGATCACGCAACAGTGGAAAAGAGAAAAGCACCTCTCTACTAAAAGCCTTTTACAGCAGCACAAGGCTGCAGTCAGGGTTTGGAGAATTACACCCTGTTACAGCAAATTGCTGCTGGGGCGATACTGCAAGCCATTACTGGCGAAGCTCAGACTGCTGAAGTGACCTGAGAGGGCAGTGAATTCTCACTTTTAGGAAAGCTAATTTGGGAGAAGGAAGAGAGGCAATGTTATCAGCTGTCCTTCAGAACAAATCAGAACAGCAAAGCTGGAATTGAAGACAGAGGTTTTGATTTGCAGAGGTCTCTTGCCTGCTGTGGTCAGATTCTGAAAAAGCAGAGTTTAAATTACAGAGGAGAAAGCAATTACTAAATTATTCATCTCTGATCAAGATTGCACCCTATAGAGGAAGCAAGATGGCGGCGATATAGGCAGACGCGTCCCAGGTCTTGTCCCGGAGCAAACGGAGTAAGCAGCTGAAACTAATAACACCCACCCCGAATTGGCAAATTTACTCAGCTGGTGAGACGGCTTGCAGCCTGGAAGGGCAGACCTCCCCTGGAAAGGTTAAAAACCAGGGATCTGGGCAGGAAAGTTTGCCAGACCTGAGCCCAGAGGGTCGGAGGGAGACCGCATGGCAGACAGCCGCGTCTCTTGGGACAGACACAGACCCTGACCAGGGTAAGGAGTTCCGCGGGTTTGCTGGCGCCAGGAGATTTGAGATTTGGATTTTGTGATTGCGGAGAACTGAGACTAAAGGGGGCATCCTGAGGAACTGATCAGACCGTGCAGTGCCCATAAGAGAGGAGCGTTTCCCAGACCATGCAGTGCTGGTAAGAGGAGCGTTTCCCAGACCGCAGATCCAAGCAACAGCAGCCCCCTGATCACCGCAGCCTCCTGATCACCACAGCCTCCTGATCACCACACCCTCTGTCTGTGGAACAGCAACTGTACGTGAAGCCTCCCCCCACCAGCCAGAAGAGCCAACACAGCTGTGAACAACACCCACCAGAGGAGCTGCTGCCAACTGGAAAGCAGCTGCTACCGCAACCGTCTGAGCAGCAACCACAACCCAAGGAGCCCCTGCCACCCAGGGAGCAGCCACTGAACACCTCAACATCTACATATGTCAGCGAGATCAAACATGGGTAGGCAAAGAAACCCCCAAAGGAAAGAAAAGGAGGACTCGCCAGAAAAGCAGCTAAGTGAGACAGAGATATGCAACATGACGGAAAAAGAATTCAGAATAAGGTTCCTAGAGTACATGCACCACATGTTCAAGAAGCAAGAAGAAACAGATGAAAAACTCAACTACTTATGCAAGAAGCTAGAAGAAACAGATGAAAAAATCAACAACTTAAGTAAGTCCCAAGAAGAAATGAAGAGTGACATAGCTTCAATAAAAAACTCCATTGAAAGTATCAACAGTAGACTGGGAGAAGCGGAGGACCGAATTAGTGAATTAGAAGACAAGGAAGCAAAACACACTCAAACTGTACGGCAAATGGAGAAAAAAATTAAAAGACAGGAGGAGAGCCTAAGGGAGCTTTGGGACAACATGAAACGAAACAACATACGAATAATAGGGGTGCCAGAACAACAGAAAGATGAACATGGATTAGAAAACCTATTCGAAGAAATAATATCAGAAAACTTCCCTGAGGTGGGGAAGAAAAAAGTCACACAAGCCCAGAGAGTCCCAAACAAGGTGAACCCGAAAAGACCCACACCAAGACACATCATAATTACCATGGCAAATGTTCAGGATAAAGAGAGAATCTTACAGGCTGCAAGAGAGAGACGGAAAGTAACATACAAGGGATCTCCCATTAGATTATCAAATGATTTCTCAACAGAAACACATCAGGCCAGAAAAGAATGGACGGAAATCTACAAAGTGATGCAAAGCAAAGGACTGAATCCAAGAATACTCTATCCAGCAAGGCTATCATTCAAAATTGAAGGGGAAATAAGAAGCTTCACAGACAAAAAAGGGCTAAGGGAGTTTATCACCACCAAGCCAGCCATGCAAGAAATGCTAAAGGGACTGGTGTAAAAAGAAGAAATATCAAGCTCAGAAAGAAAACAGCCACACACACACACACAAAAAGAAATGGCTACAAACAAATACCTTTCAATAATAACTTTAAATGTAAATGGACTAAATGCTCCAACCAAAAGACATCGAGTGGCTGAATGGATAAAAAAACATGACCCATACATCTGCTGTCTACAAGAGACCCACCTCATTAGAAGGGACTCACACAGACTGAAAGTGAAGGGATGGAAAAATATCTTTCACGCAAATGGAAAGGAAAAGAAAGCTGGGGTAGCAATACTTATATCTGACAAAGTACATCTCAAAGTGAAGGCCATAACCAGAGATAAGGAAGGCCACTTCATAATACTAAAGGGATCAATACAACAAGAAGATATAACCCTGGTAAACATATATGCACCCAATGCAGGAGCACCCACATACATAAGAAAACTTCTGGAAGATATCAGGGGAGAGATCGACAACAATACAATCATAGTAGGGGACTTTAATACACCACTGACATCACTGGATAAATCCGCTAGACAAAAACTCAGCAAAGAAACAGCAATCCTAAATGACTCACTAGATCAGATGGACTTAATTGACATCTTCAGAACACTTCACCCCACAGCTGCGGAATATACATTCCTCTCAGGTGCTCATGGGACATATTCAAAAATAGACCACATATTGGGTCACAAGCAAAGTCTCCACAAATTCAAGAAGATTGAAATCATAAAAAGCTTCTTCACAGACCACGATGGCATAATGTTAGAAATAAACTACAATAAAAACAACCCAAAATACTCAAACACTTGGAAGCTGAATAGCATGTTATTAAATATTGATTGGGTTACCGATGACATCAAAGAAGAAATTAAAAACATCCTGGACACTAATGACAATGAAAACACAACAATCCAAAACCTCTGGGACACAATGAAAGCAGTCCTGAGAGGGAAGTTTATAGCTCTACAGGCCTATCTCAAAAAACAAGAAAAAATGGTAGTCAATCATCTAACTCTACAACTCAAAGAATTAGAAAGAGAGCAACAAGAAAACCCCAGAGTGAGCAGAAGGAAGGAGATAATAAAGATTAGAGCAGAAATCAATGAAATAGAGACCAAAAAAACAATACAGAAAATCAATGAAACCAAGAGCTGGTTCTTTGAAAGGATAAACAAGATTGACAAACCCCTAGCCAGGCTCACCAAGAAGCAAAGAGAGAGATCCCAAATAAACCAAATCAGAAATGATAGAGGCGAAATAACAACAGACCCCACAGAAATACAAATGATTGTTAAACAATACTACGAGCAACTCTACTCCAACAAACTGGACAACCTGGAGGAAATGGACAAATTCCTAGAAAAATACAACATTCCAAAACTCAATCAGGAAGAATCTAAAAACCTCAATAGGCCAATAACTATGGAAGAAATTGAAGCAGTCATCAGAAAGCTTCCAGCAAACAAAAGCCCAGGGCCAGACGGCTTCACAGGGGAGTTCTACCAAACATTCAAGGAAGAACTAAAACCTACCCTCCTCAGACTACTACAAAAAATTCAAGAGGAAGGAACGCTTCCAAGCTCATTCTATGAAGCCAGCATCACCCTAATACCAAAACCAGGTAAAGACATCACAATGAAAGAGAATTACAGGCCAATATCCCTCATGAACATAGATGCCAAAATCCTCAACAAAATCTTAGCAAATCGGATCCAGCAGTACATCAGAAGGATCATACACCATGACCAAGTAGGATTCATCCCAGAGATGCAAGGATGGTACAACATCCGTAAATCAATAAATGTGATACATCACATAAACAAATTGAAAGAAAAAAACCACATGGTCATATCAATTGATGCAGAAAAAGCATTCGACAAAATCCAACACCCATTTTTGATAAAAACTCTCAGAAAGGTGGGAATAGAAGGATCATACCTCAACATAATAAAAGCCATATATGACAGGCCCACTGCCAACATCATACTCAATGGACAAAAACTAACACCATTTCCCCTAAGAACAGGAACAAGACAGGGATGCCCACTCTCACCACTCCTGTTCAACATAGTACTGGAAGTATTAGCCATTGCAATTAGGCAAGAAGAAGGAATAAAAGGCATCCAAATTGGAAAAGAGGAAGTAAAACTGTCCTTATTTGCAGATGACATGATATTATACATACAAAACCCTAGAGACTCCATCAAAAAGCTACTAGACTTAATACATGAATTTGGCAATGTAGCAGGATACAAAATTAACCCCAAGAAATCTGAGGCATTTCTATACACCAACAGTGAACTTTCAGAAAGGGAGATCAGAAAAACAATCCCATTTACCATCGCACCAAAAAAATTAAGATACCTAGGAATAAACTTAACTAAAGAGGTTAAAGACCTCTACTCAGAAAACTACAGGACGTTGAAAAAAGAGATAGAGGAAGACATAAACAGATGGAAGAACATACCATGTTCTTGGATTGGTAGAATCAACATCATTAAAATGTCCATACTACCCAAAGCAATCTATACATTCAACGCACTTCCCATTAAAATACCAATGGCCTTCTTCAAAGATCTAGAACGAACTCTCCAAAAATTCATCTGGAATAAAAAAAGACCCCGAATAGCTGCAACGATCCTGAGAAAGAACAAAGTAGGTGGGATCTCAATGCCAGATATCAAGCTGTATTACAAAGCCACTGTTCTCAAAACTGCCTGGTACTGGCACAAGAACAGACATATAGATCAGTGGAATAGAATAGAGAGTCCAGAAATTAGCCCGAACCAATATGCTCAATTAATTTTTGACAAAGGAGGCATGAACATACAATGGAGCCAAGATAGTCTCTTCAATAAATGGTGTTGGGAAAATTGGACAGACATATGCAAGAAAATGAAACTAGACCACCAACTTACACCATACACAAGAATAAACTCAAAATGGATAAAGGACTTAAATGTACGACAGGAAACCATAAAAATTCTAGAAGAATACAAAGGCAACAAAATCTCAGACATATGCCAAAACAATTTCTTCACTGATACAGCTCCTAGGGCAGTTGAAACTAAAGAGAAACTGAACAAATGGGACTACATCAAAATAAAAAGCTTCTGCACAGCAAAAGAAACCATCAACAAAACAACAAGAAAACCCACCTCGTGGGAAAACATATTTGCCAACGTCATATCGGATAAGGGCTTAATCTCCAAAATTTATAGGGAACTCATACAACTTAACAAAAAGAAGATAAACAATCCAATCAAAAAATGGGCAAAGGATCTAAATAGACACCTTTCAAAAGAGGACATTCAGAAAGCCAAGAGACATATGAAAACATGCTCAAAGTCACTAATCATCCGAGAGATGCAAATCAAAACAACAATGAGGTACCATCTCACACCTGTCAGAATGGCCATCATCAACAAATCAACAAACGACAAGTGCTGGAGAGGATGTGGAGAAAAAGGAACACTTGTGCACTGCTGGTGGGAATGCAGACTGGTGCAGCCACTATGGAAGGCAGTATGGAGGTTCCTCAAAAAATTGGAAATGGAACTCCCATTTGACCCTGTGATCCCACTACTAGGAATATATCCCAAGAAACCAGAAACACCTATCAGAAAGGATATATGCACCCAGATGTTCATAGCAGCACAATTCACCATAGCTAAGATCTGGAAACAGCCTAAGTGCCCATCAGTAGATGAATGGTTTAGAAAACTGTGGTACATCTACACGATGGAATACTATGCTGCTGTTAACAAGAAGGAACTCCTACCATTTGCAACATCATGGATGGAACTGGAGAGCATTATGCTAAGTGAAACAAGCCAGTCAATGAAGGAAAAATACCACATGATCTCACTCATTCATGGATAATAAAGACCATTACAAACTTTTGAACAATAATAGATACAGAGGCAGAGCTGCCTCAAACTGATTGTCAAACTGCAGTGGGAAGGCCAGAGAGAGTTGGGGGGCAGGAGGGAGGGGAGTAAGAGATTAACCGAAGGACTTGTATGCATGCATATAAGCATAACTAATGGACATAAGACACTGGGGGGTAAGGGAGGGTAGTGGTTTGTCAAGGGTGGGGGGGGGAAAAAGGATACTTATGTAATACCCTTTGTAATACTTTAAGAGGAAAATAAAAAAATAAAAAAATAAAAAAAAAAAAAAAAAAAAAAAAAAAAAAAAAAAAAAAAAAAAAAAAAAGATTGCACCCTAGAACAAACCAGGGGCCAGACATACAGACAGGACCCACTAATTTGCCTTCAGTATAGGGTCGGGTCACACACAAGACAGATGAGATTCCTGGCACCTAGCAGGATTCAGGCATATACTGCACACAGGACTTTCCAGGACTGTGTGATAAGAAAGCCTCATAGGAGGAAGGATGTATGTTAGATGTACCACTCCTTCAATACCAATGATACTGCCCCCAGCCCTCTGTGGACCAAAGAAGACTTCTGATGAAGATGAAATCCCATGCCTACGTGTGGGGATGGAGGAGGCCAGTATGTGACATCAGAACAGTGGAAGGAAAATGACCGTGTCTCCCAACACCCCTGTGACCCAGCAGAGCCAGGAAAGAATACTCCAATAAGGGTCTCCAAGTTTTAAAAAGTCCTGCCTGGATCCTTGGAATAAAAAATATGAGTGAAATATAGATGCTACAAATTAATCTAGGGTTCTGTGGAACAATGGGAAATAGAATTTGGTCTTTGTTCCTGGTTTCTGGCTGCTAATACCTTTGGAATATTTGGAGTGATGAGGGTCTTTTGTATGCTGATGAGATGACTGGTGCCTCTAGAGAGCTTCAGGCTAGTCACCAGAAAGACCAAGGCCTGATTAGAGAGTTGAAACTTTGTCTACCCCCTGACATACAGAGAGGAGAGAGTGACTAGAGCAGTGGTTCTCAACCTGTGGGTCGTGACCCCTTTGGGGGTCGAACGACCCTTTCACAGGGGTCGCCTAAGACCAACGGAAAGCACATATATAATTACATATTATTTTTGTGATTAATCACTATGCTTTAATTATGTCCAATTTGTAACAATGAAATTGGGGGTCACCACAACATGAGGAACTATATTAAAGGGTCGCGGCATTAGGAAGGTTGAGAACCACTGGACTAGAGATTGATAATCACCAATCACCAATGATTTTTTTCTTTGTTTTTTTTTTAATTCTTTATTGTTGAAAGTATTACATATGTCCCCTTTTCCCCATTGACCTCTCCCTGACCACCCCCTCCCCCCAGCACATGCCCTCATCCCCCTAGAGCAGCCGTGGGCAAACTACGGCCCGTTTGAAATGAATAAAACTAAAAAAAAAAAAAAGACCGTACCCTTTTATGTAATGTTTACTTTGAATTTATATTAGTTCACACAAACACTCCATCCATGCTTTTGTTCCGGCCCTCCGGTCCAGTTTAAGAACCCATTGTGGCCCTCGAGTCAAAAAGTTTGCCCACCCCTGCCCTAGAGTCTGGGTCCATTGGTTATGCTTATATGCATGCATTCAAGTCCTTTGGTTGATCTCTTACCCCCCACCTTCTCTCTGAAGTTTGACTGTCTGTTTGATGCTTCTCTGTCTCTGGATCTATTTTTTTAAATATATATTTTTATTGATTTCAGAGAGGAAGGGAGAGGGAGAGAGAGAGATAGAAACATCAATGGTGAGAGAGAATTATTGATCGGCTGCCTCCTTCACACCCCACATGGGATCAAGCCTGCAACCCGGACATGTGCCCTTGACGGGAATTGAACCTGGGAGCCTTCAGTCCGCAGGTCGACACTCTATCCACTGAGCCAAACCGGCTAGGGCTCTGGATCTATTTTTGTTCATCAGTTTATGTTGTTCATTATATTCCACAAATGAGTGAGATCATGTGATATTTATCTTTCTCCGACTGGCTTATTTCGCTTAACATAATGCTCTCCAGGTCCGTCCATGCTGTTGCAAATGGTAAGAGTTCTTTCTTACAGCAGCATAGTATTCCATTGTGTAAATGTACCACAGTTTTTTAATCTACTCATCTGCTGATGGGCACTTAGGCTGTTTCCAAATCTCAACTATTGTAAATTGTGCTGCTATGAACATAGGGGTGCATATAATCGATGATGTGATCAATCTTGCCTACCTAATGAAACTTCCATAAAAACCTTTAAACCACAGGGTTAGGAGAGCTTCTGGGTTGGTGAACACATGGAGGTGCTGGGAGGGTGGCAAGCCCAGAGAGGCATGGAAGCTCTGAGCCCCTCTCCCCACCCCTTTCCCTCTGCATCACTTCCATTTGGCTGTTCCTGAGTTTTATTCATTGTGATAAACTGGTGATAAACTGAGTTCTGTGGGCTGTTGTAGCAAATTAACCTAAGAAAGGAGTCGTGAGAACCCCTGATTTATAACCAATACAGGTGACAACCTGGGACTTGTAGTCTTATGGCACTGATCCTTGACCCATGGGGTTTTGCACTAAATCTAGGTAGTTACTATCAGAATGGAATTGAATTGAATTGCAGACACCCAGTTGTTGTCCACAGAGGTTGATAAAACCCCACATGGTATCAAAAGTGTTGTGAATGCCCATCCGACATGGCTCAGTGGTTAAGTGTCGACCTGTGAACCAGGAGGTCATGGTTTGAGTCCTGGTCAGGGCACATGCCCGGGTTGTGGACTCCACTTCCAGTGTGGGTTGTGCAGAAGGTGGCCAATCAGTGATTCTGTCTCATCATTGATGTTTCTATACCTCTCTCCCTCTCCCTTCCTTTGTCTGTAATCAATAAAAAAAATAAGATTCTTTTTTTTTAAAGTATTGTGAGTAAAAACAGCTCAGAATGTCTTCTTACATATGCCTCAGAAAATTTGCATAGTAAATTAGCAAGGATGAAAATATTTTTCTCATGGAAGAGTGTAAAAAGATGGTGAAAATGTTATCCTCTTAGCAACTACCATAGAATTCTTCTTCAGAGAGGAAGGCACCTATGTTGCTAATTTCTTGATAAAATTACTTGGGACAGAAGCTGCTGGGCTGCCCTTCCCCCAACCTTCAGGCCTGTTCTGGAAACAGGGGAGGTATGTGTTGCTCAGGGGAGGTTGAAGAAAGATGAGAGAGAAGGAAGAGCAGAGGTGGTGGCATGGTGGACAGTAGGAGGTAAATTTATCAAAGTCACCAAATACTTGTGCACATTGGTTTGGGAGGAGATTAAATTGAGCTTCCTGTCTAGATTGGCATGGCAGTAGAACTGAAGCAGCAAATGCACTCAGTGAAAGAGCCAGAGATAGAAAGAGAGCTAGAAAGGGATGTCCTTGGGGACGGGCATTCTCTGAAGCTCACAGAAATCCAAGGAGTGGGAGAAAGGGAAGGTGACTGAGCCATTTATGAAGCTCTCACAGCCAGAGAGTCCTTAGGTTTTCTAGATGACCCATACATTTGTTCCTTCCTTGCTCACAAGGATGCTATGTGTGCCTCATCTTCCCTCTTTTCCTTGTTCTTGCACTTCCTATCCTCAACCTCTCTCCTCCCATTGCCTGTATCCTTCTCCTGCCTAATCAATGATAGTTCACAGAACTTTCATTCCCCAAATTCCCCCTTTGTATGTGAGGCCGTTCATAGAGTCACCTCGATTCCTGCTCTTGTTAGAGAACTTCTTCATTGGCATTCAGAAGGTACATGAATAAAGCCAATTTTTTCTATTTCAGCCAACTGACAAGATCACACACCACACAAGTAATCAAGTCTGCAATTCAACCCACCCACCTGGGATGTTTTGGTTTTACAGTTAGTACACATACTGAGCAGAGTAATTTAAAATAAAGAATTGGATGACTACATATTACAATTTGTCATTGTTAAAGAATGAAGGTGATTGGTTAAGTAGACAGGACAAATGCATGCAAGATAATATCGACAGCATGTTGACAAATCACACACCCAATCATCTTACCTGCCACAAGTGAGAATTTGGTTAAACATTTTGATGATGTACAGAATAGCTTGCAGAGGGATTTGTTCCCAGGTAATTGGCAGGAACTGAAGCTCATTAAATTACCTCTCATCTGACATGCCAAATGATACTCACAGTTGATCCGTTAGATCATCAGCAAGCAATTGTGTATATCTTCCATGAGCCAGGATGACAAATAAGCAATTTTAGCCAAAAGGGTTAAGGCCAGTGCCAATCATTATTCATACTGCAATTTAACTGATTCTCTAGCAATCAATACCATGCATTCAAAATGCAATACAGCAGTTTCTTCCACGTTGTGCAACCCTTTATGTGAATATTCTGCCAGAATATAAACAAACAAAATACTACATAAAGACAGGCCTCAAATGTAGTATTTGTCATCTGATTTTAAGGGTGTGAGGAAATCAGTAAATTTAGGGGCATTCACACCGGCAGTGGCATAACAGAGCAGGTACATTAAGGGAGCTCCTACCTAGATTATTGGTCTAAAACCAAGCTTAGCAGCCTCATTGGGAAATCTGAGATAATGATGGATAAAACAGTTCTAAATGGCCACATTTTGCTCTCTGTTTCTCGGCACTTCAAATCAAGATCTTCGTATGAGATTAGCTAAGGGAGGGATTCTGCAGCAGCAGCACCACAATGTCTTGTTCAATTTGCCCATTGACATAGCTGGCCCTTGTCTAATATACTATTTCCTTTTCAACCAACCTTTTCTTATCTTGCCTAAGGCTCCCGACATTATGGCAAGATTATAAGCTGTTTAGACATTTCCCCTCATTGTACAAATGACCAAAATACAAATACTAACAGGTAAAGCCACTGCAAATGAGGAGTTTAAATCTTAGAGCCATAGCCCTGAAACTCAGTTGTCACTGTGCCACTTAGTGCTCCGTCTCAAGTCTTGATTTCTCTTTCATGGGAACATGCAGATTCTTATCTAGTTTGTGGATTATTTGGGTTTCTTGCTTTCCCTTCTTACCTTGGCTGGGAATTGTGGTCACTTAGCTACTGCAGTGCTCCTCTAGTATGGGGCACTCAAGAAATTCAAGCCCAAAACAGCCTCCTCAGATGTTGTCTGTGCTGATAAAATATTAAGAGGAAAAGAGGATTGACGCTGTTGCCTAACATAAGGCTTTAGCATCATTTCACTATTCCCATCCCATGTGTTTTCCTTGGCCTCACAACCAAGATAATCAAAATTTGGTCATAAATTTCCTTGGTTAAGAGACCTCCTTATGATATGTTCTAGCAATCACTGTGCTAATCCAAAGCCCTGTGGAAAAACTGGTACTTTAGATCTTTAAAGCAATGTATGTAATTACTGCAGTCATAATATTTATAATTTATATTCATAATTAAAACAATAAATACTATGCACAAAGCTCTTTCTCTGGGATCTTGTCAGACACACTCAAGGATAGAGGCCTGAAATGAGTTAGTGGTAACGAAGCTATAGGAAAAAGCATGGGGACTGGTCAGATTCTGATAGATTGGAGGAGTTAGGGTGAGAGAGAGTGAAAAGTCAAGAATTAGTCCCAAGTTTTTGACCTTGTAGATGCAACATCAAGATGGTTTTGAGACAATTGAGGAAGATAAGTTGAGTTTAGAGCATATTGAGTTTAAGATGCCAGTGGAACTTTCATGTGGAAAGATCTAATTAAATATTTGGGCCTAGAGTTCAGGAGAGAGGTGGGAGCTGGAGATGCAGACGTGGAAACTGATAGCATATCCGTTAATGCTTAAACCATTATGAGTGAATGAGACCTTTGGGGGCATGTAAAGAGAGAACAGGAAAAAAAGCAAAACTCGAGGGATACCACATTTAAGGAACCAGCTAGGGAAAAGGCATCATCTCAGGAGGCTGAAAAGGGACAAGAAAGAGTAATATTGGGGAAACCTCAAGGGTCATCCAGAGTGGGTTCATAACTTTCTGGAAAGACAATTTTAGTCCCCCTGCCATTAATAAATATGTAATGATATGCAACATAATCAGGTCTCAGCTTCCCCATTCCCACCAGCAGCCTTTTTCTATTCCCCCCTCTATAAAAACCAAGGAGTTTCAAAAGGGATATTATAGTTTTAGATGTCTCCACATATCAAATAAGAAGAATAAAATTTTAAAAATTCCACCGACTTTAAAAAAAGGAAGTTTTTGGAAACTTTAAAGAATTAATTTCCATGAAATAATGAAAGCAAGAGACCATTGCAATGGACTGGAAAGTTAGAAAAGAATATGTGGTATATAAGCATAACTAATGGACATAAGACACTGGGGGGTAAGGGAGGGTAGGGGTTTGTCAAGGGCGGGGGGGAAAAAAGGACACTTATGTAATACCCTTTGTAATACTTTAAGCGAAAAATAAAAAATAAAAAAATAAAAAAATAAAAAGAATATGTGGTAGCTGCTCTTTCTAGAACTCAGTTGTGTTAGAACTCAGAAGAAAATTGGCAAAAGCAAGTGGGAGAAAGCAAGGTGAAGGAAGGTTTTTGCTGTTTGTTTTCTTTTTCAGATTAACGGCTTCAGTTTATGTATGGTTTGTGAGGAAGATGCCAAGAGGGTTTCTTTAAAAAATAAACAATAGATCAATAGGTTGATAGATGGATAAATCAATAGATCAATTGAAAGGAAAACAATGGAAAGGGAGCAAAAGCAAGGGATTTGTCTTGAAAAGGAAAAGGGCTCCTCTTTATGAGAGGCTCCAGGCAGTAGTTATGACTGATAGGAGCAGCGGTTCTCAACCTGTGGGTCGCGACCCCTTTGGGGGTCCAACGACCCTTTCACAGGGGTCGCCTAAGGCCATCGGAAAACACATATGTAATTACATATTGTTTTTGTGATTAATCACTATGCTTTAATTATGTCCAATTTGTAACAATGAAATTGGGGGTCACCACAACATGAGGAACGGTATTAAAGGGTCGTGGCATTAGGAAGGTTGAGAACCGCTGGATAGGAGCATAGAGCTCTAGAAGAAGGTCATCCATTCTCTGGGGAATGAGAAAGAGAGAGTGGATCTGGGAGGATGCAAATCTTGTCCCATGTTTCAGCGATGCCCAGTTCTAGTGGGAAATTACACATTTACTGTGATATGAATTCATGCAGCTACATGAGCACCTCAGCCATTTGGGATGCAGGAGCAGAGATGACATGGTCAGACTGAGCCTCGTTGGGGCCTAGAAAAACATATTTTGTAAAAGGACATGAAGGCAAAAACATTGAGAATATCAGCAAGAGAGAAATGAGCTATCAAATATGCTGCTATCATTCTTGTTGCTGCTGTTTCTACTTTGCCCTAGACACACCCATGCGTGCTGGACCTCAAGCAGGCTTCCTTGCTCTGTATGCTGCTGCCCAAGATGCTTGCCACCCTTTATCCAAAAGTGATTCCTTTCTCTCCACACTCCCATTCTGTGCTCCATCGGCTCTCCTTTGTGTTCCAGTGATGAGGGAGATTATGTGGACTAACCTAACCTTTGGATAGGCTATTAGCCTATGTATAAAAGAAAAAGTCTCCCCCATTGTGCAGAAGTCAATGACTGAGTAGAATACTTCCTGTGTTACACCATCAAGCTTCCCTCCAGCTGCAGCCACCTAGATTGCACTGTTGAACGGTTGCATGCCCACTCTGTGTGGGATAAACATACAAAGAGGAACAGGCCATCTATTTTCTCTTAATATATTTTTATTTATTTCAAGAGGAAGGGAGAGAGAGATAGAAACATCAATGATGAAAGAGAATCAGTGATCAGCTGCCTCCTGCATGCCCCACACTGGGGATTGAGCCTGCAACCCAGGCATGGGCCCTGACCAGGAATTGAACCATGACCTTCTGATTCATAGGTCAATGCTCAACCATTGAGTAACACCTGCTGGACCAGGCCATCTATTGAGCCTAATGGGTTCTTAGCCATGAGCTAACAGTGGGATTAGCAAGAAAGCCTATGGAGACTGATTATTTCCTCCTAGGCTTAACTATAATCCAGCCTTTACCTGATTCTCTGTTCACCCAGTAATATTTTGAATATAAATTTGGTCTCTCAAATATCGCAATAATAGGATAATGAACACAAAAATAAAACACTTGAAGGGCAGCTCCCATTGTAAAATAATAAATTGGCATTCTGGTTTATACATAATTTTTAATAGTAGCAATCATAGCCATTTATTAAAGCTACCACATGGCACTAGTTATTTGCTTTCCCTCTCTCCTTTCTCCACAGTTGGCCACTTGGTGGCCCAGGGTCCTGGGCATAGGCTGGAGATGGACATTCCAGAGCTTTGGCTCAGACTGAGACATCCTAGTCCAAGGACAGTGTGCATAGAAATGGTTTGGGGATTTAATGAGGGCAGGCTGTATATTCTAAAAGCATATGTTAGGAACACAGTGATATTCTCCAGAGAATATCCAATGAATAGTCTATAGTTAGGCAGAGAGAGGGAGAGGGAGACAGAGAAAGAGAGAGGGAACCAGGTATGAAATAGAACACATGATCTTAAAAAGAAAGATTTTTCCAGCTTGATCACTAAAAGTGTCCAAGAGAAAAGCAGCACTTTTTCCCACAACCAGCTCTCAAGCTCATGCATAGCTGAGTATTCAGACTTTAGTCTCTAATATTGTTATTTACTACAAAGAACCAGATCTCCATGCAGGGTAGGTGAGCCTATGCTCGGAGACAGGAGAAAATCAGGACAGACTTGACACATTCTGTAGTTGCCAGTCATCCTTAGAACACTAGGGTTGTCCTCAAGGACATCAGACAATGTGCTGAAAGAAACGAGGAGACAGCCTTAAGGCTCCCTGTTTGGTGCTACCACAGAGGACCATCCACTGGGTGAACAGTCTGAGATGCGGGCTGAGAGAGAAAGCAAGAGGCCAAGACTCAGAGGGTTCTCAGACCCTCACAGGGGACTTTTCCAGTGGAAGTGTCTGTCCAGCCCTCAGAAGAAGTCATCAAACATCCCATACATCCTGCTTGAAAGAGCTGGCATTTAGATGGCCAATCCATCACAGAGAAGGGGCAAAAACCAGTAGAAAGAAAGGGGCCAGACATGAGATGTGCATGGATGGGAACAGCAATTATAACCAACAAAGACTCTTAGCACCAGAGTTAGAAGGAAATGGTTTTGTTCTCTTGTTCCTCTCTGCCCTTTCACCAGAATAGTAAGAACAGGGAAGAGAGACAGGTTTCTGATGATAAATTGTGCAACACACACACACACACACACACACACACACACACACTCCAAGCTGCTGGAGTCTGAAGGATAATCTATACTGAAGGAAGATGAATGCTTTAGATCAAATAGGAGATTAACGTTTTTAAATAAAAGGGACTAAATTTTAATAATCAAAATGAGACTCTTTTAATAAGTAAAGTGACTGACAAGGCTGATAATCAGAGGAGCTATTATCAAGGCAGCTTGCTATGCAGGAAATAGAAAGATAAAGCCCATGATAGCACTAAATGGAGTGGAGAGCTCTGCAATAGCAGTTCTATCTCAGTGAGTTGAATTCTTCAATCACACTGCTTACATAACATGTGTAATTTGAATACTAAGAAAATATAAATAATAGATTCATTCCCCGCTAGACACAAAAAAATTTTCAACAGTGTATAAAATATAGCCCTTTATTTAATGGTCATTTTAGACAGGTTTCTTTTTTGAATTAGGATAATAAATAATATAAATTAAAGTGTATACATATATATTTAGCTTGTAGAATCTACCCCTAAAACTACCAGCCATTTTCCTACATACATGTGTCATTACATTCCATCTTCCCATAACTGTAAGGGCCAATAAATTATCTCAGGATATTGTCTAGGCACATCTCATTCTACCTAGTGTTCTGCTGTTCCATTTTTTCTTGTATGAACAATGTGCTGAACAGTTTGGTACTCCTTCAACAATAGAATGTGCGGAACAGCACCCTCACTCAATTTTAACATGCATTTTAATATGATTTCTCATTTGCTGTTTCCTTCCAAGATATTTTGAGTTTTGACAACCCATAATTGATTTTTAAAAATTCATATAATTAATGCAGATTCGCTGTCCAAAGTAAATACATAATTAGTTTTCTTCTACTCAGCACAGATCCACTTTGTAAGCTCTTTTGAAATATATTTTGAAATGCATATTACATCAGGATAGTTTTATTTTGCTAATATAAATGAAACCTTTAATTATGAAAATTACCATGAATTTGATATATTGAATATTTAATTAGTCTACTTTGGAAAGGTTTAGTGCTTGGATGAAGAGGAGATGAGTGATTGAGTTGTGAGTTTGTAGGAAAACTTGAAAAAAGAATGGAAGCCTCCTGACTCATGTGGCTCCCTGTATTCTGATAGAGTGGCTAACCAAGAACCCTGGCTTGCAGTCTGGTTTGATGGTTAAGTCCCTCCTTTACAACATGTAAGCCTGTGCACACATATACCTACCAAGCCTTGGAGTTATCATCATTAAAGTAGCCTGCTTCATATGTTCCTATAAGAATCAAAGGACTGACTACAGGCCAGAATTATAGGAAATTATTATCATTAAAATCACAGTATGTAATATATTAGCCCCTGATTTCTTAGCTACTAGACAGTCTCTCAAGACATAGAAACTTAAATCTGCATAACGACAGCCACCATTTATTAAACACTATGCATTAGGTATTTTGCTAAATGTTCCACATGTACCATCTCATTTATTTCTGACAGCATCACGAGCATTATCCCCACTTTATAGTTGAGGATACCAAGATTCAAAAAGGGAAGTAATGAGTCCACAGTCACTCGGTTGGTGATCTATGGAGCTGGGATTGCACTGGTATCTCTCCAGCTCCGGAGCTGATGCTATAAACCACAGGGTCTACGCCCTCCCTGCTAACACTGGTAACGTTTTACCAGCTCACTCATCACATGCTAGCTCCCTATTCATTATTAGGAACAAAATAGTCAATGAATTCTAAACCTAGAAACATACAATCTATTCAGGATCGTCTAACTCCTTGCTATGCTACCACCCCCAGCAGTGAGCGTGGTGGGCTGAAAGGAGTTACTGTCCCACTAGCGAGGGTCTGAGTTTCAGTTTACCACAGAATCCCCCAGCAGATGGCAATGCTCATTTGGTAAATATTTCATGTTATTGCTGAATTCCTGGAAAATATGTACCAATGAAGAAAAAATCTTGTCTAGCTAGTCTTCACATCACCAATGGAAGAAGTAAAATTTGGGAGATGAGACAGGACGGCCCAGGAGCCTAGGAAAGGAGGCATTCCCCTAGCTCCTCGTCCCAGCAGCCAGCATTTTCCATGTGAAGACACCAGGGGTGAGAAATCAATGAAGGGCTCCTTCCTCTGGGAGGCCAGGATATGAGCAGGAGGGGAGGAATCATAGAAACCATTTCTCTCTCGCATCCTAAGTGACAGGTGCAGCAATAGACCCCGTGCCATGGGGCACACTATGGAAAAGTGTTCATTGCAGAACCGAGATGCCAAAGTGAAGAAGAAATAGAGCACTTCCATCAGCTGCATCTGGCTTTTTGGCAGGCTTTCCACACTGTGGTACTGATTCTCCCTGCATCTGCTCTTCAATCGTTTCACAAGTCACCTGTGGACTAAGTGTTACCCACTTTGACCACACACTACTTGAAACTTGGATGAATGTGGCACTGTTATGTCTGTTTTCAAGCTTCTGTGAACCTTTTCAAAGAAATCAATGTAAAACACTTTTAGTTGTAGCATTGAAAAGAAGAGAGAGAGAGAGAGAGAGAGAGAGAGAGAGAGAGAGAGAGAAGAGGAGATCAGAGGAGAGGGAGAGGGAGAGGGAGAGGGAGAGGGAGAGGGAAAAGAAAGAAAGGGAAAAAGGAAATTCACTCTTCTGGATCACCAGCAGCTAAGAACACTGATCACGTCCACATATAATGATTTTGAAAACCAAGAGAAAATTCTGCCTTATTCTGAAGTAAGTGCTCTCTTCCTGTAAATGAGTACAGGGTTCAAGGGGTTAATACAGTGGCTGTACAGTTAGATAGGCCCTGAGGAAATTTAACCTGCAAGGAGGCTTCGTTAAAACCCTCACCTTTAGCAGAGCTTTTTTGCACATCAGAAAAAGTGAAATACATTTCATGGCTTTCCCTCTACACATTTTTATACTACACCTTTCAGCAAAAGCTTTTACAATGATATTAAACATTAACTCTGTATGGGTTCATCCCAAGACACAGCAGCGGCCTTAAGGTTAATAGTCCTTTTAATTAAAGGATAAGTCAGTTATTGAACGCAGAAGCTAATCACAAAAGGATTACCACTGAAAATGAACATAGTCTGTGCAATTAGTCTGATAATTAAGACTTAAATACTGGACAGAGATCAAAGTGCTTGTAATATGCAATAAAGTTCCTAGAGTTGTAAGGATATTCAAAATGTTAGCTTGTGCTTTATTGCACCTTCCATTTATCGTGTACCCATGATAGCAGCAAACACATTTCCCCAATGGATGTCAGCATGGATAACTGCAACAGCTGTTACTACATAAGCCTGGTGTTTCTCACAATATGATTACTCTGTCAACGACGGCTGTAAAAGGTGGCATCTGCATTCATCAAACAGAGTTATCAATAAATGTAAAACCATACAACAATTAGAGATCTCAAAGGAAGAACAAATCCAACTAGAAAAAAAAGCCAACCACATTCCTTAATTACTAAGATTGTTAATCAATAAAACACCTTCATAACTTTTAATTAAAATTTTATTTGAGCTGGATGTTTGGAAAATCTGATTCTTTGTTTTCATTACAGTTAACAGTTGTGCTACAAAAATCCTGGTGGCATCTGTGAGCACCATCCCCTGGGGGACACTTTATATCTGTAATTGCATATTGTCACCTACAGAGGGTGTTAAGAATCCTTGTTAAAAATAAAGGAAATGGAAGACATTTCACAGTAGCCTTTATTATGGAGCAAATTACTAGATAGAGTAATCCAGAAGCTGTCAAGAAAGGTTAGCAAAAAAGAGTATGAGGAAATCAACCATTCAGCAATTCATCATGGATCAAAACTAGGTCTAAAATAAAACAAAGGCAAAAAAAGGTTTTATGAAGTCCAGACATTGCCTTTGTTTATAGCAATGAATAAAGATTATAAGAGGCTACTGATGAAGGATAAAAAGATACAATGAGAAAAGGAAAATCAATTGCTTTAATCACACTGATTCTCAGGCAAGATATAACGAGAACAAGTTAGAATTCCAAAGCTCTGTGCTGTGTACATTAACTTTACTTTATCTTCAATTTGTATCGATAAGGGTCTGTGTAATTTATGCATCACTAGCTCCAGAAGTTGCCTGGTGAATTTCCATACCTTCATCTCAGTCTCTTCAAGCCAAATACAGGCATAACTGTTACATTTTTAAATGGTCTTTTTGATTTATAGAAAAAGAAAATTGATCTTGAATGTTTTTTTCTCTACTGAATTTCCACTAGGCTCTCATTTCATACTCAGTTCCAGGCTATATACATAAATGAGGTTGACTCTTGCCTATTTTATTGCTGAAATAATTAGCAATCTCTCCTTTCACGATTTTGAGTGCTGATAAGATGTAGAATTTAGTGCTCAGAGACTCACTCTTGGGACTTGCTTTCCTTGGTGTCACCTTGGTTTCCTGGATTCCCACAGAGTAAGAATGATTGTAAACTACAGCCAACCAATCTACGCAGTGTCCTAGCGAGGACTGCCAGCTCTCTAATTCAAAGCTCAAAGCAGATAGAATGTACCCTCCATGTTTCCCCTCTTTCAGGAAAAGTTAAGGAGCTATCATCGGAGCATTGCTTGGAAGATCGGCCAAAGAAGGCTGTTTTTTACCAACAAGTCCCAGCCAAACTTGGGTTCCAAACAATGATTATACTCGTGAGATCAGGGTCAAGAAAGAAGAAGAAAAAAATAGTACTTCACACTTAAATAATGCTTACCAGATGCCAGGCACTATTCTGAGTACTTTACATATATTAACTCATTTAATCTTCACAAAACCCCTAGGAAGTAAGTTATTAGCACACCAAGAGGTTAAGTTGCTTGCTCATGTCACATGCATATAAGTGATGGATCTGGAACCATGCACCCAGGGTGTCTGGCTTCAGACTCTAGGCCTTACCCTCTGTCTTACACTGTTTTTATGCAAATAGCACTTATTGGGCATGCTAAATGTTTTACTTCTGTTTGCATAACTCTTCAAAGTGGGTTTTACAGATGGGGAAATTACTGGTAAGGCTCACATAGGAGAATTGATCCTGCCCAAAGGCACACAGTAAGTAGTAACACCAAGTCAAATCTAGTTCTATCAGAGTCTAAAAATCCAACTTAATTCACATATTTTCAGAGCAAGAAATGATCATTGGATTTTAATTCCACTAATATTCAATGATGAGTGAGAGGGGGTGGGGGAAAATGCTAGAGAGGAAGAGACTACATGTATGTATGCTACTTTCCCAGCAGGCTGGGAAGTAAATTAGCTCTGAGACAGAAGACTAGGCAAAGTTTGGAAATTTTTCCAAAATGTGAGAGTGGTTATTGAATGGGATTCAAATATGATAGAGGTGATTTTCTAAGTAAAGGAGAATAATTCTAAGAATGAGAACTTTTGTTTCTAATGGAATCTGAGATCTAGGAGGTCAGAAGGCAGATAAATGACATAAAAGTTTACATCAACATGTTCCCAAGAGCATTAAGGATTGCCTTCAACTCTGACAGAGGTCGTGTTTTTACCATTCTCCTCGGGGATGAATATTAGGGTTGTGATGTTCACAGTAAAACATTCGCCTCTCTACCAGGTTAGTAAAACAAGTTAAAATAAACACCAAGGAAGAAATAGGGATTTCTATTAAGCAGTCCAGGGTGGAGGTAGCTCGCTGGAGGGGACTGCTGAAGTGGGAAAATCAGGGTCTGGTTCACCTTTGTAAAACCACAATGCCTTGCATAACAGTAGGCTCCAATAAGCATGTCTGAACTGAATGATGAACCTTTTTCCTTAGCTACAATTAGGAGCTAGCAACTCCAACCTCTGCTAAAACAGGCTCCGCAGTTGTTTTCAGCTTACCAATGACAGCACTTTCTCATTTTTCACCTGTAGCATTTGGCTTACTCCTATTATTCACTCTTATTATTCTGAGCAGTTGTTAGATTTTTTTTTCTCCCTCTCATTTGAGTCAACAGTTCAGGATGGGCAACAACTCCATCTAAGTTTATCAAAATGTCAACTTCAGATATTATAGTAGAGCCCTCGTTTCTTCCCCAGGGTTTAGTGCGGCCTACTATGTTACAGACAGCGGTCAAAGCATCAATAAAGACGGTGCGTTCTGTGAAAACTGCTTGAGCCATACTCGTATTTTGTTCATACCTACGAACAAAGCAGGCAGATACCCAGCACCAGTAATTTTAACCATTTCATCCATTGCACATAAGTAGTAGTCATATTAGAACATCAGAGAGATGTTTCACACCTTAAATGATATGTAAAAAGCATTGCAGACTCCCGACTGTTATTTAATTTCTACATTTTGAGATGATTGAAAATGAACATGATTGAAATATGAAAGTCGTATTTTTTTTCAAAACTTTCATTTTGCAAAGGTTAATTGGCAAGCAGTTTGAGCAGAGGGAATGAGCTGCAAGTAAGTTTCCAATTACCAGAACTGGGACAGAGACGTGGGAGAACGTATGAAATACATAAATCTTGAAATGCTAACAGAACTTCCATTTACTAGGCTGAGGAATGAGCAGCGTAGATTTGAAGACATTATGGCTCATTTTAGAAAGCTATAGCTATCTACATAAAGATGAAATAAAATAAATATCTTGATTTTAATTTCAGGGGGAAAAAACTATAAAAATTTTCCACAGGAACTATCAGTGACTAATAAAATGAAATTTCTTTTTCTATTAATGAAAACACTTGGGCATAGTTGCAAGACTGTGTGAATATATATTCATACGTAGATGAAGATATGTAAATTCACTGCCAAAGAGATTAGCAAAATGCTAGTTGCATGGCAATCTGGAGGAGAGTGTATTTTGTTGCAATTTTTAAATTTCTCAATCCATCAGTTAGATGTAGATTCAGGGCACAGACTCATATTTCCTTGTCAAATAAATTATGTCTTACATCAAAGACCACACAGATCCCTACTTAACAAAACAGGAGAATGTCTGAATAGACCATAAATGTGAAATATGAAAGAGGACAAAATGAGACAGCCAATAAAATAAAAGATTTGTTAGTCAGCCGAAAACTATCCACAAAATGGTACTACTGACAATCAGAACTGGTGATTAAAGAAATATTCTTTTAAACCGATGCTAATTTTTTTCCATGAGCACTGAGGTCTGATGATAATGCAAAATGGTAAAATTGCTATGCATAAAAAGTTTTTAATTAGATAACAAAGACTAAGGTGGCACATGTATCTTTTCTGCTTGACTATTGATACGTCATGTATATATACTATAATAAGCGAAAAGAACAAGAAATGTGCCTGATCTTTAAGAAACAAACCAAGTACTAAATAATAATCTAGTTGTAAATCCAAGGGTCAATATTTGTTTGATCAACTTGACATTTTTCCCTTTCAAAGTAATTTATAGCAATTAATTTTTGTTTATAGATATGTTTTCTACTCTTTTTTCTTTCTCCCAAAGATGGCATTAAAAGAGCTGTCCCTGCCTAGATGTCACTGCTGAAGATGTTATTTGGTTTAATGGTTTTGGTAAATTAAAATGTTAGTAGTGCTTAGATTGGAACTATCTTAAAATGTAATCTACACTAATAAAAGGGAAACATGGTAATTAGCGTACGACCGCTACCCTTCCCATTGGCTAATCAGTGAATATATACAAAGTAACTGTCAGCCAAGATGGCGGCCGGCAGCCAGGCAGCTGATGCGAACAGGGAGGCTTGCTTCCTTCAGTGACAGAGGACTCCAACGTTCCCCGCCGGCCTCTGAGCTTCAGTTGGAAACATAGTAACATTTACAGAAGATAAACAAAAGCCCAGAAACCTCCTGTCAGTCAGCCGGGATCTCAGAGCTGGAGTCGCAACATTGTTTCGAATACAGAAAACAAAGGCCAGAAACCTGCTTTCAGCCAAGCCTCAGAGAGAAAGCCGGCTCTCAGCTCCAGTGACAGCCATAGAAGGTAAATAAATGCCAGAATTAAAAAAAAAGAAAAAAAGGAGAGGTTTGGAGCTCCAGTCGCCCGCCAGCCTGAAAACAGCCCTCAGCCCCTCACCCAGACTGGCCAGGCACCCCAGTGGGGACCCCCACCCTGAAGCAACAAGATGGCGGCTAATTTGCATACTGAAGGCAGGCGGCAGCAGGCAAGGCTGTCTGTGGTCTGGGACCTGGACCTGTGACCCTGCCGGCGGGATCAGTGGAGCCACGAGGCCTCCCGGCACCGGGATCAGCGTGACAGGGGGCAGTGCCCAAACCCCCTGATCGGCCCTGCTCTGTGTGTGACAGGGTGTGGCGCCCCAACTCCCCCCCCCCCCCCCCCACGGACCCTGCTCTGTGTGTGACAGGGGGTGGTGCCCCAACTCCCCTATTGGCCCTACTCTGTGCGTGACAAGGGGGAGCTCCTCAACCCCCTGATCGGCCCTGCTCTGTGCATGACAGGGGGCGGCGCCCCAACTCCCCAATCGGCCCTGCTCTGAGCCCGACCAGGCGCTGCACTTAGGGATTGGGCCTGCCCTCTGCCACCCGGGAGTGAGCCTAAGCCAGCAGGTCGTTATCTCCTGAGGGGTCCCAGACTGCGAGAGGGCACAGGTAACATGGTAATTGGCCTCCTGGCACCGGATCAGCGTGACAGGGGGCAGCACCCAACCCCCCTGATCAGCCCTGCTCTGTGTGTGACAGGGTGCGGTGCCCCCCCCCCCCCACCACCACCACCACAGGCCCTGCTCTGTGTGTGACAGGGTAGAGCCATAACCTCTCCATCGGCCCTGCCCTGAGTGTGACAGTGGTGGCGCCCCAACCCCCTGATCGGCCCTGTTCTGTGGGTAATAGAGGGTGGCACCCCAATCCCCCTCCACGGGCCTTGCTCTGTGTGTGACAGGGTAGAGCCATAACCTCCCCATTGGCCCTGCCCTGAGTGTGACAGGGCACAGCGTCCCAACCCCTTGATCCGCCCTGCTCTGTGTGTGACAGGGGGCGGTGTCCCAACCCCCCTGATGGACCCTGCTCTGTTAGTGACAGGGGGCGGCACCCCAACCCCCTGATTGGCCCTGCTCTGTGAGTGACAGGGGGCAGCACCCCAGCCCCTTGATCGGCCCTGCTCTGTGCGTGACAGGGGGTGGCACCGCAACCTCCCCATTGACCCTGCCTTGAGTGTGACAGGGGGCGGTGCCCCAACCCCCCAATCAGTCTATCCTGAGCGTGACTGAGGGTGGCATTGCAACCTCCCGATCCGCCCTGCTCTGTGCATGATGAGGCGGCGCCCCAACTCCCCAATCGGCCCTGCTCTGATCCTGAACAGGGGCTGCACCCAGGGATTGGGCCTGCCCTCTGCCACCCGGGAGCAGGCCTAAGCCAGCAGGTCGTTATCTCCCGAGGGGTCCCAGACTGTGAGAGGGCACAGGCCGGGCTGGGGGACCCCCCCTTTTGTGCACCGGGCCTCTAGTAGAATATAACACATTATGAGATTAAGAAATTCTATCCAACTGTTCTTTAAAGCAGCTTCAGTACAATGTTGAGTTTCATAGGTAAGTCTGATTTCCAAAGGGCTTCAGAGGATTCAGTTTAACAGTTAAATGAGATGAAGCAGGATAAGTGTTTGGCACAGTATTTAGCACCTGGTAAACCCTCAGAAAGTAGGAACTCTATGTAACTGAATGGACAACTCAATAAGTATTCCAGAGAGATGGTAGCCTTTTGTTGTCCAGGACCCCATTATATGTGTATTAGTTTGCTAAGCTGCTGGGGGTCAGGGCTTCCTGAATTTGGAAAGGATACAATTCAGCCCATAGCAATATAATATCATAATGTTAGAGACCTCCGGCACTGGGGGAGGATGTTGCGATCCAGAGTCCAGAGAAAGGTAGAAGTTCTGGTAAGCAGGTGTAGAGGGGAAGGGCTGACGTGTGGAGTCCCAGCACCCTCTCTTGAACTTACTTCCGGGCTGGTCTGGCTCCACCTCTCTTCTGCACCTGCATCTTTGCATTTTTTTCTGTACCAACATCAAGCCATCTTTGCCTTGAGTCAGGTGTTGGTTTGATTATATTAATTCTATGTGAAAGTGAGTAAAAGGCTTAGCAGTCTTAAGAGGTGCTCTCGCCCTAACCGGTTTGGCTCAGTGGATAGAGCGTCCGCCTGCAGACTGAAGGGTCCCAGGTTCGATTCCAGTCAAGGGCATGTACCTTGGTTGCGGGCACATCCCCAGTGGAGGGTGTGCGGGAGGCAGCTGGTCGATGTTTCTCTCTCATCAATATTTCTAACTCTCTATTCCCTCTCCCTTCTTCTCTGTAGAAAATCAATAAAATATATTTTTTTAAAAAATAGGTGCTCTGTATTCCCCACAGAGGACTTAGTTATACCAGAAGCAGCTCAGGTAAATGGAATGGGGAGAGGCAGAGGAGAGTGTAGGGATGAGGGGCCGTGGGATGGGCTCTAGGAAGGGAAAGGGAAAGGGGAAGGGAAAGGGGAAGGCAGAGAATGCCCTATATTTAAAGGAACTAGAAAAAAATGTATTTGTCTCAAGCATAAAAAAAGCGTTATTTTATCCTGATGTTTCATACTGTGTGATAACCTCAATTTATGAAACTATTAATGTGCTAATCAGGGAAGAGTCATTTTTCTTTAACAGGGTGTTAGTGTTAAGAAAGATTGTCATGATGTGAAATAATTTCAGTAGAATATGTAATTAGATACAGTATGAACTTTAAGGAAAGGGAGGAAACAATCGTCTCTTCCTTGTTTCTCTTCTCTCCAAGTTACGGGAAAGGGGATGTCTATAATTTAAGCCCTGTTGCTCTATGCCTTGTTCAACAAATAGATATTGTCAACTGACAGCCCCACTGCACAGTCACATTTGCATTTTTAGCCAAATTCACTATCTCTGCATAGTTCTATTTTCCTTTGGGCTCTTTCCTCCTTAAAATGATGGATTGCCAAATAATAAAAAATGCTTCACCTTTATCTCCACCTATCTCACCCCCTTTAGTTCTTCTTTTATTGCCAGGCTTTGTGTCAGGTGAATCCACCCACCCATCTCTCGTTGGCTTCCTGGTACCCAACAGCTAAGAGCCATTCTGGTTTTAAAGTAATGGCAAGTCTTTCATGACTAGAGGACATGTGGATTGTGTTTTAATTGTTCAGAAAGGATAGCATTCTAACTGGCATCAGCCAGGAAAGTCTCCCTTGAGCAGAGGTGCCTGAGCTGGGAAAAATTAAGAGGCAAATTCAGCAATAAAATCAGGCAGCTAAGAGTGGTGGAGCAGCCTAGCAGAGGGGTTATCTTCTTCTTTGCCGAATGAACTCTGAGATAAACCTCCCAAAACAGAGGCCTAAGAATGTAAAGGGTTATTTATTCTTTCAAAGTACCTAGGGAATTAATGGTTTGGGCAAATAACACTTTTATCAAAAATAGGAGATGAGTGGTTTCTCTTATCTCTTGGGGTATCATCTATTATTGAGGAGCTTTCTGTGACCCACATTGCCCTCCATCTATAAATCAGAACCTAAAACATATGAAGTACTTGGAGGCAAGGGCACTCGAAGACTTATGAGTTACTGTTTGTCTTCTCTTCATAACTGCAAAATCATACGAATATTCTTCAAGGTAGACCCAGAAAGGTAGTATGCATAAGATCATTGAAGAACTTTGCAGCTCAAATCAAATTTAATCGCTGAAATGAGACCTGGGCAAATTCCATTTTCAAAGGGCACTCAAGAAGTTTAGGACTTCTAAATTAGAAATCTGAGTTCACGATTTTGTAATTTTCTAACAGTTATAATTTATGTGTCATTTACATTTAAAGTTAGTTAACATTGACTTCATTTTTTAAAATTTCTGGCTGATGTATATACCTGCTATTGAATTTCTAGTACATATTTTGAATGCATAATAGTACAATTACTATCATTATCCTTTTTTGAACCATAAAGATCTGAGTCTACTTGTACCTACCAGAGAAAAAATATTAGGAGTTCCTACATTGTAATATAGTAGCAAAAGCTCTAGAACTGGACATAAAAGATCAGAATTCTAGAGTGAGGCTACTCTTTGGATATTAGCTCATCATCCTGGACTGATGTGGCAGTGGCCTTGCTAGGGACTTGTGGTACGCTGTGAAGAAAATCATTCATAAGACAGTATGAATTAGCCCATTGCCTCCCCATTTTTGTGTCCTCCTTCTTCCTACAATCCACCTCTTTAAATTTAAATTTAATGTGAATGCTGTCAATAACTCAGAACTTACAATAATCATACTACTTTTTAGCAGTAATTCTACAATAAATAAATGAATGATAATGTGGTTCCTTAAATATCAAAGTTTTAAAATCTATAATTGGAAAGCCATGGGACATAAAATGTCCTAAAGTCAATAGGTTATGAATCTTTTGGCAGCAATATTTAGTAATCCAATATGCAAATTTTTATAGGATTTACAGTTTTATTTAACTAAAAAGCAAGGTAATAGATTATGTCTTTGTAGAATGCGGCAGCATGTAAATAAAACAAAATAAAACAAAATAGGTTGTAGAAATTTCTTTAGAAATATGCCTCTTAATTTACTTTTAACAAAATATGATTTAAACTTTTCCCCATTACAAATATTTTACTAAAAAATATTAAATGTGAGGCTTTTCTTTCCAACAACTTATCTAAAGACTTTTCAGCATTACTTACAAAGAAAAAACACAAATATCTATTTTTGTATATATATATATAAAAATATCTATTTTTATATACCTTGCTTTTACTTTTCAATGGAATGGAATAATGAATTTATTAATTTTGCAAAGCCCAAATCATTTCTTATTTTATAATAACCTAACACAAAAACGTGTTCAAAGCTTTTATCCTTCCCCAAAAGAAGCCAAGAGGCTAACATTGCATTGTCATTGCAGTTTTCCCTGATGAAATATTTAAGTGAGCTAAGCTACTATTTGTGTGACATTATTTTGAAAGCTTCTATAAAAACATATTTTTCACCTTGAAGTGAGTTACATTTGAAAGGATTGAGGAGCGATCCATCTGAGTAAAGGCCGGTCATTTTAGAGTCATGAGTTTCATAGCTGAAAGGACTGGGGGAGGCATTGCTCCCCCCTCCTGCTCCATCAACACCGTTCCATCAACACCACCCTCACACCTCGTCAAAGCACAGCACACACTGAAGCCCAGCAGTCTTTATTTCACGACTAGGGGAACTCCTTCAGGAAAGGGATATCTTATTTCCTTTGTTATCCCAGTACCTAACTTGTCATTTCAAAGATGATCAATAAACTGTAGGCGAATAAATAGCTCATGGCTGAATCCCTTCTTGCTATGGACAATGAAAAAGAAACCAACAGAAAGACAAGGACTTTTGTTAGGTCATACAATTGATTAAAATCAGAACAGGATAAAAACCCAGAACTTTTGATTTTCATGCTGGGCAGTCTCAGCCAGCAAGTCGAATGTAGATACCAAAGTATTGAAAATTGGATGAATATAGTATGTGGCTCATGATGACTGATTTATGTACCATTTTATGATGATGTTGCACTAAGTATAGGTAATGAATTATTATCCTAGTCCATAGAGATATCTAGCATGAAAGTTCAGAGCACATTGGATTCGAATTGCAGAACAGACACCAGCTGTGTGGCCTTGCTCAGTTCCTTAATCTAATCCTGTTCTGTAGTGTGGATAGAATAGTAGCCACCCCTTAGGAGGTATAAGGGCTAGACAAAATGACACAGAGCTCAGGGCCTGCCACATGGTTAACAATACAGCAATAATTTAAACTGCTTTGTAGGGATTTGTTAACCTTGAATGAGTGAGAAAAACAGATCCCACTACAAAATGTATTTTAATTATAGATACATTCATATATATATATATATATATACACATATTTATATTTACCTATATGAATGCATATCTTTAAACATATAATTTAATATGCACTTACATTTATTTTTTAGATACTTATATATGTATAGTACATAAATACAGAGGAAAATAAGTCTGATAAACAGTACAAAATATTAAGATGATTGTTTTTGGATAGTAAAATTTTTTATCTGTATTTGTATATATTTTCTATAATATACTTAAGCTATAATGATCTTATTTTTAGCATAAATAATTTATATAAAATAAATGTAATGTATTTTTAAGCATAAATATTGACTTTTATTAATCTGGTTTAAAAACTCATTTATTTGGAGTAAATCCTAAAATCACTTTTATATGTGAGCTATTGATAATGCCAAAGCTATTTGAATTTCCCCCAAAATGTTCCTGGGTGTTTATTTTTAATTAATTTTACAGTTGTTCATTCTGTTTAACACTTACCATGTGCCAGTTACTGTTCCAAGTGCTTTATCACTATCAACTCAAGAAAGAGCAATAGTGCCCTTTTTGGGGAGAAAAGTAGCTATGTGTGGGGGTAAGACATACCTAGAATAAAAGCTTTTTTCAAAAGATAGTCTAACTTCTGTCTTTTAAAACCAGACTAATAGAAAATACAGGGCTAATACAAAATTCTTACAATTTGTTTTACTCATATATACATAACCACCAAAATGAGATCATTATAGCTTATATTCTGCTAAGAAGTGAATAATGATTTTCTAAATAATTTAGAAATGCTTTTATAAGGCATAATTTTACAAGAAAATCATCAGAAACTATGTCAACTACATAGCAGGCACCTAACATATATTATTTTCTTTTTAGCCAAAACTACCAATTACTGTTCTCTAAATGAAATTTAAGTACATAGTTAGAAATGTAATAATAAGATTGTGAACTAGTTCTCATTATCTTCTCATCATGCTTTTCTCTGCACGTACAAGGTTTCCATAAAGCCAGCAGGCAGGTCTCGGTAGCTGTGGAGGTCACAGAGGGGGCACAGTGGTGCGTAAGACTCAGGCTGGTAGTCAATATGATATACCTCTAGAATCAGTATAATCACCCTGAATAACACAGGAGCATCATGGTAATATATGACGAGCCATCATTTTTCCTTGCTGTTCCTTATGTGGCTGTGATGACCATAACTCAAGAACACATTTGTCACAGAACCTTCCAAGAAGGCGGGGGGTGGAGGTGAGGGTTAATGGGCTTTCATACATCTGTTCTGGTAACATATGATTGTTTCTAATATAAATATAAATATATTCACAACCATATTTGCTTCATGTGTAGAAATGGCTATTCTTAAATATCAGTGCTCCAAAGGCATGGAATTTGCTATTTCTGTCACCTGAATGTTGAGTGATAGAAAGGAGGCCTTGGCATAATATGGTTGAAACCTCTTAGAAATAGGAAGAATCGTTATTAGTCTTTCTGAGCCAGGTGCTGCTGAAAAGCCAGTGAAAATCAATAGCCAGAGCCTAACCTGGGAGAGAGTAATTATTTTCCAAACCACCCTCATGTTCATGTAGCACCAAGAGATGTGTTCACGTTCAAAGTTTTAAACCATAAACATTTGATTAATGAACCAACAGAGCCAGCCTTAGTTTTCCTAATTCTCCCTTTCTGACATATCTGGGCTGAATTTGGGAAGAGCCGTGTGTGTGCAACTGCTAATGGCTGCACTGGTAATTATTTTCATATTGAGAAAGAAGGGAGCACAGAATTATGAAATTGTCTCCTTCTGGGGTGTTAAACAGAGGGAGCTTGTCCAACTTCATAGAAAAAAAAAGCAGGAATCCTTGGGGAAAAAATTTTTTTAATTTCTTCAGAAATCTCATGTACACATACTCAAAGATATACCAAAGTTCAAAGATTCCTGAGTCTGAAGAGGAGTAGGGTTCTGAAAACAGAATAATAACAATAAATAAATCAAATGGGAGCTGAAAGGGTGTTTAGAATTCACCACATCCAAGCCCTCACTCTCCACCCCATAGCTGATAAGGGAAGGAAGGTCCAGAAAAGGATCCCAAGTCAGACAGGGAATTTCAGGCTGAGCCAGGATTAGACACCCACTCGGTTTCCGTGGTAGTCCACAGCTCTTCCAGGACCCAGCCGGCAGTCTCTTGGCCCAATGTTCCTTCTACTATGGGCTGTGTCACAGTAGGGAAGAGGGAGTCATTGAAGGTTTTTGAGCAAAGAAATGACATGATCATCTCTGTGTTTTAGGAAGATTGACCTGGCAGTCCCATCTATAAACTGGATTAAAAGGTCAGGACTAGCGCAACATAGCATTAGTCCAGGGCCATGGGAACAGGAACTAAGGGAGTAGAATAGAAGGGGGAAGATGCAAGAGAGATTTCAAACCTGCTTGTCTACAGTCTAGTCTGCATGAAACAGAGCCAGCTGTATCCCCAGTTCCTGCTACAGTGCCTAGTGCATAAAAAATGTGGTATCTGGGAGAATCGAAGATGGCGGCATAGGTAAACACCGGAGATTGCTGCCGTAAACAACCACTTCAAAAATACAACTAAAAGTCGGAACGGACATCAACCAGAACCACAGGAAGGCTGGCTGAGGAGAGACTCTTCAACTAGAAGCAAAAACAACAGCATTCCGACCCTCAGAGGAGGCGCAGTGTGGAAAATTTAAAGGTACGGTGGTGCGGTGGTGCGCGCGCAAAGCGGGCTGGCGGCTGAGGGTGCGGTTGTCGTTTTCAATCAGGAGTGAGTCTCAGACTCTGGGCTACAGATCCGGGCGAGTCTCTAGGGACCCAGACTCAAACGGGAGAAGCGGGACTGTCTGGCTACAGCCCCTCTGAGGTGTGCAGCGGTTGCTGGGACAGAGAGGTGGAGCCCCTGGGGACGGACTGAGAAAGGCCATAGCGGCTCCCTCCCCCCGCCCTGTTGAGCCCGCCCCGCCCAGGCCCTGCGCAGAGCCATTTGCCGATCGCCTCAGGCAAAGGCTGGATTAGCGCCTCCCCAGAAGACAGACGTTTTCCATACAGCTGATTCCTACAGCCAGTCGGCCTGGTGGTCAAATCCCTCTAGTGTTAACTACAACAATTAAGGCTTGGCTAGAACAAGACTGAGCACAGAGACCACAAGGGGGTGCACCAAGAAAGCATAAAAGATGCGGAGACAAAAAAACATGACAGAAATGGAGGATATGGAGCTAAGAATCGCAATTTTGAGGGCTTGCCATAAATTTGTGCAGAGCCTCACGAAAACTAATGAGACCCTCGATGCTACAATAAAGAAATTAGAAAGTAAGCATACACGGACTGAAATAAAGAATATTATACCCAATAGCAGACCAGAGGAGCTCAAGAATCAAACCAAAGATCCGACAAAAAACACCCAATTGGAAAAGCAAAATGAAAAAAGAATCCGAAAGTGTGAAGATAGTGTAAGGAGCCTCTGGGACAGCTTTAAGCGGACTAATATCAGAATTATTGGAGTGCCAGAAGATGAGAGACAGCAAGATATTGAAAACCTATTTCAAGAAATAATGGCAGAAAACTTCCCCCACCTGGAGAAAGAAATGGACTTACAGGTTCAAGAAGCGCAGAGAACCCCAAACAAAAGGAATCCAAAGAGGACCACACCAAGACACATCATCATTAAAATGCCAAGAGCAAAAGACAAAGAGAAAATCTTAAAAGCAGCAAGAGAAAGAGGCTCAATTACCTACAAGGGAATACCCATACGACTGTCAGCTGATTTCTCAACAGAAACTTTGCAGGCCAGAAGGGAATGGCAAGAAGTATTCAAAGTGCTGAATACCAAGAACCTACAACCAAGATTACTTTATCCAGCAAAGCTATCATTCAGAATTGAAGGTCAGATAAAGAGCTTCACAGATAAGGAAAAGCTAAAGGAGTTCACCAACGCCAAACCAGTATTATATGAAATGCTGAAAGGTATCCTTTAAGAAGAGGAAGAAGAAGAAAAAGGTAAAGATACAAATCATGAACAACAAATATGCATCTATCAACAAATGAATCTAAGAATCAAGTGAATAAATAACCTGATGTACAGAATGAACTGGTGATTATAATAGAATCAGGGACATAGAAAGGGAATGGACTGACTATTCTTGGGGGGAAAAGGGGTGTGGGAGACGCGGGAAGTGACTGGACAAAAATCATGCACCTATGGATGAGGACAGTGGGTGGGGAGTGAGGGTGGAGGGTGGGGTGGGAGCTGGAAGGAGGGGAGTTATGGGGGGAAAAAAGAGGAACAAATGTAATAATCTGAACAATAAAGATTAAAAAAAAAATGTGGTATCTGATATTCAATGAACAGATAAGTAAGTAGAAAAGACAGGAATCAGTGGGCCTAGAGAGTTTATCTTCTTTTTATGTTTCAATTACAGTTATCATTCAATATTATATTAGTTCCAGGTGTACAGTATAATGGTCAGACCCTTATGTAACTTATGAAGTGATCCCCCTGATAAGTCTAGTACCCTCCTGGCACCATACATAGTGATTACAATATTATTGACTATATTCCCTAGGCCAGTGATGGCGAACCTATGAAATGCATGTCAGAGGTGACATGCAAACTCATTTTTTTGGTTGATTTTTCTTTGTTAAATGGCATTTGAATATATAAAATAAATATCAAAAATATAAGTCTTTGTTTTACTATGGTTGCAAATATCAAAAAATTTCTATATGTGACATGGCACCAGAGTTAAGTTAGGGTTTTTCAAAATGCTGACACGCCAACCTCAAAAGGTTCACCATCACTGCCCTAGGCTGTACTTTACATCCCTGTGACTATTTTGTAACTGCCAATTTGTACTTTTAAATCCCTTCACCTTTTTCACCCAGCCCCCTAACCCCTTTCCCATCTGGCAACCATCAGTTTGTTTTCTGTATCTGTGAGTTTGTTTCTGTTTTGCTTGTTCGTTCACTTAACTTTTTTAGATTCTACATATAAATAAAATCATGCAGTATTTGCCTTTCTCTGGCTGACTTATTTCACTTAGCGTAATACCCTCTAGATCAGCGGTTCTCAACCTGTGGGTTGCGACCCCTTTGGGGGTCGAATGACCCTTTCACAGGGGTCGCCTAAGACCATCGGAAAACACATATATAATTACATATTGTTTTTGTGATTAATCACTATGCTTTAATTATGTTCAATTTGTAACAATGAAAATACATCCTGCATATCAGATATTTACATTACGATTCATAACAGTAGCAAAATTACAGTTATGAAGTAGCAACAAAAATGATTTTATGGTTGGGGGTCACCACAACAAGAGGAACTGTATTAAAGGGTTGCGGCATTAGGAAGGTTGAGAACCACTGCTCTAGATTCTCCATGTTGTCACAAATGGTCAGAATTTGTTCTTTCTCATGGCTGAGTAAAATTCCATTATATATATATTACCGCACCTTCTTTATCTTTGTCTTTTGATTGAAGCATTTAATCCGGTTACATTTAAAGTAATTATTGATACGTAGGTAGTTATTGCCATTTTATCAATTGTTTTCTGATTGTTTTTGTAGTTTCTTATTCACTTGCTTTGGAGAGGGCTTTCTTGAATCACTGATATAGAAGTGATCAGTGAAGCCCTAGCATAGATGAGAATACCATTGAATTACAAAAATGAAAAAAGAGCTGGAGATATCAGTGGAGTTAATCTGTGCACCTGTAGTGTGCACCTGGGTATGGTTTTTTAGACTCATAGTTCTTTACACATGGCTAGCTGATAGCATTTAGCAAAAACAAGGGACAAAATTTCAGATCCAACTCAGTATCAGTGTGAAATTCTCAAACAGGAAGACCTAAATGTATGCTTATAGTAGCAGTGAGAAAATTTCATCTTCAACTTTTAACTTGTCCAGAATTTTATAATGAGAAAACCTTCTAAAAAGAAAAGAACCCAGTTTTTATTTTAGTATCTATATAAATTTTGAGTTTTACAGTAAAGAAATATTTTCACTTTGAAATACATACTAGGTTGTGGGCAAGGGACATGATAATCTTTTCAGTAATTGGGCAGGATAGCAAACAAGCCCTGACACTCCCCCACCCCTACCCACATGCCTCCAGGAGTGGCAGCATATGAAAGCATCTTTTCTGCAGGATCCTGGGAAGCAGTCACCTACACATGTTTGCTATTGGCCACAGCAGCCTCCTCAGATGTGTCCTACAGCTTTTCTGCTCCTTCTATCAACCTGACCAATCAAATAGAAGCCAGACCTTTGAAGTGGTTGTTATTCTGTGGTTATTACTACTTCTTAAGGTAGTAGGATCCCAGAACCATAAATGCCAAAATTCATAGACTGTTATATCTGAACATGACCTTAGAGATGAGCTATTAAATCCCCTTGAGGGAGCCAAGAACCAAGGAGAGAAAGGCAAGGTTTTTGGTCAGAGCTGGTGTTCTAGGATCAGCAGCTGAAAGTGAGGCTGAGTGGTAGCCCTTATGCTGTAGAATATTTAGTCAAGAGAACAGCATTGGACAAAGAGACTTGAGACACATTCTCACAGTTGTCAAACACAAGAACAAACAGGTTGCAGATGGGACCTGGAGAAGAGATAGAAGGTGACTGGACAATCGAGGTGATTGTGGAGAGGTGGGGGTGGTGCTTACTCTTGTGGGTGAGGACTTCTCCCTACAGTAACCTGGTTCTCTGATGAGTGAAGGCTAACCCCTGAAAAGATGTCTCCAACACTCTTACGGTAGTAGAGTTAGAGTTAACTCTCATCGCTGGTGGAAATAAGAGTTTTAGAATAAAGAAGTGAAATACAATAAGATCACAAATAGTAGCTAAGCATGATGGAAATATATTATTTTTAAAAGTAGTAATATTAGATTACCAAAAAGAAAATTGAATCTGTCAACTTGTGTTGGTTATGTACAAGTAAGGTATCTTGCTGTCTTTCAGGTTTTTTTTATTTGCTCACTGACCTCTCTATCCACCTACATTTTAAAAAGTCATTTCCATATTCCTTTGTTCACTATTTCCTCAGCAAAATATACATTGTTTGCCTAAAGTGTGTTGGGCACTAGGTATACAATAGTTTACAAAATTGCATAGAATAATGAATATTTTAAATAATAATTTTAATCTACTACTAACATGAATTCAGCTCATTTCAGCATTTATTCTTTTCTTAAAAAACAATTGTACTTTCATAGAAGAAGAGCCATTTCCCTTGAGCTGAGTATATCTCTCTTTTTTTGGAAAAGAAGAGAAAATAAAATGCCTTTCTATCACTGTATCACTGGCATTTCATGTACATTCATCCTCAAACTAAGCAAGAATTTATAATCTTTCCCTTAGGAATATTCAAAAATAATTTGAAAATCACCCTAGCTTATCTTTGCTTCTGACAGGAGTTTGCTTGCAATATCTTTATCTGTTTAGTTTGCCTTGGGTTTTGACATTACTCAGTGCTTACACTTGAGCTAAGTCTTCCCAGCCTCTATTCACACCAACTTCTTTCAACACTTAACTAACCTCTGGATGGTGATGTTATGTTAACTTATTCTCAACATGATCTTCAATATGGTCAGCAGGCAGTATTTTCTGCAAAAGGCATTTTCTCCTAACTGAAAAGAGAAGAAAGCTGACTCTAGCTTCCTGTGGGCTCAGTCCCTTGTGAATTCCGAGATGGAGAAAAAGGTTAATTGTTAACAGGCCCATGCATGTGTCACTTACAACTCACCACTGGATCCCTTCAGTCTGACACCCTTTCAGCAGTAGCGTTTAACACACTGAGACCAGACGGAGATTTTATTGCTTTCTTCAATAAGATACAGAGAGAGTTTAAGAAGGTGATCTTTAAGATTTATCTCTGTTCTGGAATAAGAGTTCAATAATTCCTTTAATCCACGTTGTCATCTCCTTTGGCCTATTGCTTTACTTTAGTCTTTTAACATCTCATCTAATATTAATAGCAATTATAAGAATCCATATACTAATTTCACCCAACAAGAACTCTAGTATGAGTCTAGTATGAGCAAGGCATGGGACTAGGCACTCATTTTATACTTCATAATGACACCATATTTCACAAGCAAATTAACTGTTTTTAATAACTACAATTTATCTACAATTTGTCTTTAAAAGATCTCTGACAATAAATCAAAAGGATTAATTGGATAAAAATTCCTTAAGATGGAATTAGAGTGTTATAACATCTCTTAACACCAGTTGAAGAAGTTGGCATAAACTTGCAAATACATCATAAAAATAATTTAAATTTAGTGAATAGGATCAGTAAAAGTAAAAGCCCAACTTTTTTTCTATTGTAATTTACTTTTTAAATCATTTGGCATGTTACATCTTGTAAATTTCAGGTGTACAGCATGTTGTTTTGATATATTTATATTGTAACATGATTGCCATTGAAGAAATATTATCATATTGCATCATTATACTGCAATATTATTATCTGTATTTATAACACTGTGCATTATATCTCTATGGCTTATTTACCAATTATTGGAAGTTTGTATGCTTAAACACAATCAATCTTATCCTTCTAACCCTACCCCCATTCCCTGGCAACTACCATTTTACTCTCTATATTTTGCAGGTTTAATTTTTTTAGATTCCACATATAAGTGATATGATACAGTACTTGTCTTTCTGTCTGACTGTATCTCGCTTAGCACAATGTGTTCAAGGTCCATTCATACTCTTGCAAAGGGCAGAATGTCCTCCTTCCTCATGCTTGAATAATGTTCCATTATATATAGGCCACACCTTTTCTATCCATTCATCCACTGATGGGCATTTGTAAAAGGTAGATTTGCAACAGAATTAATGGATCCCAATTTACTTTAAATATATCTATATCTAAAGGATCCCAAATATACTTTAAAAGTATATATATATATCACCTATCTATCCATCTATCTCTGTAACTATATGTATATAGCTGTATATATATTCCTAAATATGCTTAGTTCTTGATAAGATTTGTCATAATTTTCTACTTCAAGAGACACTACCAACAGGCTCCTTTTCTAGGATGTTTTGGATTAAGGCAACAGCAAAACATGTCTTGAAATTTCTTAAAATCTTCAATACTTATCATATCTCTGGATAAACATCAAAAGAGATCTGAATATTTAAATACTTGAAAACATTTGACTCTTCACCATACTGGAAGTATATCCACAGAATCATTTGTCATTATTTCACAAACTTATCGAAGAACTAAGACCTCAACAACTCATGTGGTTCACCCTCTGTTGGAAATAACCACCTTTGCAACCCAAAGGCTTCTTAGAAACTGGCTAGTTAGTCCATTATTTCTTAAACTTCCTTCCGAAGAATATTCCTGTACTTCAACATGCTAATAGGTGTTTGGGGGGAACAGTTTCTGTGTTCAAATAAAGTCTCAAATGTCTCCTCTGGGGGCTCACAGTGCATGTTAGCATATCAAAGGCTCAGCAGACCTGCAGTTAAAAAATAAAAGACCTACTAGGGGGATGGGTTTTTACATTTTTATCTCTAAATATATTTGTACTTTTTATTATTGTATACAAAAAATATGGCATGCTACCCGAATAAGAAATGAAAAAATGGATCTCAGAGAAAGTGGAGGAGAAGACAGATGGGAAAAGAGTTGATCAGTCCCAGTGAGAAATGCAACATTAAGGATTAAGAGAGATGTCTGAAGAGCATTTTTATGAAATTTTGTAATATGAGGTGCTTTATCTCTTCCTTGGTATCCTTCAGAGTCACATTACTTGTCAGGGCAAGAGAATGAGGAAAGGAGGGAAGAAAGGAAAGAGGAAGGGAGAGAAGGAAGGAGGGAGAGTAGAAGAAAGGACAGAGGTCTGAGAGAGAAAGGAGCTGTTTAACTTTGTAAAACCTGTGTTTCCAAAACTTAATTTGACTGTAGAACTCCTTATTAAAAGAGAATCTATCAACACTTGCTGTGTGCTGGGAATTATTTAACAACCAGCTCTTGGGAAAAGGAGGGGGCCCGACTTGTGGCATTTACCTACTTCCATGATGTAAATACTCCCACCATGGCCAATTTTAAATTGCCAACATGACATTCACTAACTCACAAGTTCTGGCTTCAGCATACCTCTGCCTGTGTTTCCTTAGAAAACAGAGTTTGTTGAGCTGGTGTATCTTCCCTTTTCACAATTCTCTCTCCTGCACATACATATTTTAAAGATGAGAAAACTAAGGCCTAGAGAGGTTATGTGACTGTTAAAATTACACAGCTAATCATCTTTACTTGTATCTAAACTCTAATTTCTAAATTAAATGATGCTTTCATACTATCTAACATAAAATTTTAACTACATGGAAAGGAAATGTAGTACTAAAGATCCCAATAATAAGGAAGATCCTTATCTCAGAAACATGAGTTGATATCTTTTTAGCTGCTTATCCTCTCTGTCTGTAGATAACATAATTTGGATAAAATGTGTGTATTACCAGTGTCTCCTAACACTAATAAAATATGTGGGTTCATTTATTCATAAATATTTTGAAATCGTTAGTCAAAAGAGGCTGCATGACAATTTAAAATGTCATGCCTCATTCAAGTCTTGACATTTCTTAGAACTTGGTCTCCAACTAGAGATTACTTACTCTCTGAGGTCAGAAGAAATACCTTATTTAGAAACAAAGGAAAGTAAATTCTCATTTATTTTAATATTTTTGTTGTTCAAACTTTTTCTCCTAAACCATAATGTACCTTATATATTTTTTTGCTTATCTCATCGTTTTTTTCAAAAGACAAGGATTTGTTGAAATACATGCTTTTAGAACATAGAATTGTTCTTTACCATAATGTACCTTATATTTTTTTGCTTATCTCGTTGTTTTTTCAAAAGACAAGGATTTGTTGAAATACATGCATTTAGAACATAGAATTGTTCTTTATATCTACTTACACACACACACACACACACACACACACACACACATATTAGATTTTGCTTGTGGAAGGTGATGCTAATTCCTTGGGTTCAAAGATAAGACTATAAATTTGCTTGTATTGCAAATCATTATCCTTTGTGGCAGAGGCCTCCCGTGAGCCCTTCTATAAAAGGATTTGTACATAAATCCCAGGATCTTCTCTGACTGGCTCCCACTGATCTTAGACAAGTCCTTTAATCTGTTATTCCTTGATTTTCTTTTTCATTTTTAAAAAAGGAATAGTAATCTATACTTTATGGGATAGTTGTCCTCAACTACAGAGGTTTGTGAATTTCACTCTAACTTTGGCCATTTGTCTCTCATCAAAAGCTTGGTGTGAAAAAGAACTAAAGTCAAATTTTGTTTTTTAAATTGTTAAATGTATTAAATTATCTGTAGATTGAAATAATTCAGATTCCCCTGGTATCTCATTAGGATGAGTACCAAGAGTTAACAACAATTGATATCGTTGCATAAATATAATAATAGATTTGTGTTGCCACTATATCAATGAATAGCATCAACAAAAGGATGATTTTTAAAACAAAAGCCTTACAAAATTTAATAAGCTACAGAATAAGATAAAATAAGAAGGAGCTTAATGAAAAGAGGAAGTATTAGAGGGTAAGTGGTTGGGACACTTCAAGTACCTCTGGCTGAACCACTTTTTACACCTCAAGGAATGAAATCCTCCTTTGGTCTCTTCCCTGTAGTGATGAATTTTTGATTTTTCAGAGATTTTAATGAAATTCTACAAACTTTCAGAGTTTTTTAATGAAATTTTCCTCTATCTCCAAATTTCACTGTGGTTGCAAATTGATTGATTCCTTTGACAATGCATATGCATCACTCAAGAAGACAATTACCTGATAGTTACCTAAGCTCTGTGGGGAAATTCTGAACAGAACAGGTAATTGCAGGTTCAAATGAGTCCTAGGGTTGGTAATCTCTGATACACATTCATTACTCCACCCAAGCATACTCAAGTAACTTTGTCCAGCACCTTGTGAGCACAACTATTTTATGAGAGATTTTTCTGAAAATAATGTTATAAGAAGAAACAAAATGTAATTAACATTTAAATAGGACTTGACTCTTTATGCAGTATTTCCCCCCATGTTGTGTCATTTAATCTTCACAATAACCCCACCAGTGTGGAGATGTATTAATATCCTCATTTTATGGGTGAATGAGTTGAAGTTTCAAGAAATTACCTTTTCCAGGTCAATGGAAGTCCATTAGGAAAGTTTGGGACTCGAATATCAAATTCTGTGTGCCTTCTACTATACCACATTAACTCTTAGAAATGAACTTGACTTTTGTTCCTACTATTCAACTAATTACTAATGTGAACCAGTCCCCCAATCCTGGGGAACCAGTAACAGTCAAGTAAATGTGTTGTGTCTGCGTATTTGCAATAGGTCTTGAACATACCAATCCAGCAGTAATGAGGCCATATAGCAGAAAGCACTTTCTCTACAATTGGACAGTGCAACATGCAAGTCCTGGTCCCAATGCTTACTTGGCCAAGTTATCTAACATCTTAAAATCTCAGTTTCCTCATCTGTACAGTGGGGAGGATGATACCACTTCCTTGTTGTGAGGATTAAATGGAGTTAAATACATAAAGCATTTAGCATGTAGTAAGCACTCAATACATTTTTGCTTTAAAAAGTTACTTCAGTTGCCCTAGCAGGTGTGGCTCAGTTGGGTGCGTGTCATCCTTGCACCGAAAGGTCACTGGTTTGATTCTTGGTCAGGGCACATACCTAGGTTTCGGCTTCAATCCCCAGAAGGGGTGCATATGAGAGGGAACCCATCAATTGATGTTTCTCTCTCTCCCTCTCCCTTCCTCTCTCTCTCTCTAAAAACAAATCAATAAAAAACATTTTTTAAAAGTTAACTCAGTTATGTCAGTTTTTTAGTTATCTCAGTTTTTTCCCCCTTTTAATCTTAACATAAACCTAGCCTAAAATTAAAATTTTTGTATTAAACTCAAGGCACACACAGAATGTTCACATAAGGGCGGCCCATCACTGGGGGCTTAACTGTTACTACTGTCTGCAGAAATCTAAAGGCCACCCCAGGCCACCAACTTAATTATACCCAGGATGCGCAACAGAGGTGAAAAGCCTCCTAGAGCTGTTTTTCAATCATCATCTCTCCAACTGAGCTGGACTAGTGACACTAAACCCAGCAATTAAAAGCCTCACGTTTAGATATACACTCAGTGTCCCAAGTCCCAAAATGGCAAAGGTTAAGTGAATTATGTGGAGATAATTCTCCCAGGTCCCAAGGGAGGGTCCTGCTAACTTCAGATGACTGGCTGTTTCCGTCTTATGTTTTCCCTTCCCAACTGGTATGTTTCTGGCAATGGTGCCGCCAATCTAAACATCAGGAAAATAAGAGAAGTTATGAATGGGGAAAATAAAAACTCCTCAATGTGTTTTGTAAGGGGGAAGCATGTGGTTTGCACAGTTAGTATTTCTGTTACACCGAAAGCTTTTTCCTCTAGCTATTTTCAAGAGTAATCGTGAGTAAATTTACACTCACCTCATACTAAAACTATTTGAGACCTTTACTGTGCTGCTTTGCTACTTAAATTGGAGTGTGTCGCCGGCCATCTTATTGCGTGAGACCATAATGGGACCCACAACTCTCCTCCAGGCTGAATTAGAACCACCCATTACACCTCGAGTTGTGTGGTAACACCTCCACCGTGTTTCCAATTAACTTTGTAAGTTTTTAATCAGTGACAAATGCATCTTTGTAAATTCAATTTACCTTTTATTGCAGCACTATAAACCGTCTTGCAGCATTCCGGTACTTTGTGGACATTTTACTTGCTACTGACATAAGACAGCTGTTAGACCTACAACAAAGGCTAAGCTTTATGAGTTACCTGAATTAGGATGTAGGTGAAGTAATTAAACCCCAAAGAGAAAGAGGGGGGAAACAGATAGCCCTCCACGATCCACATGCCACAGTACGCAGGCAGGAACTCCCGAAGCACTCTGAAGCTGAAACACGCAAGATTAAAACTTCAGAAACGCCCTTCTTTTATTGTGAGTTTAAACTCACAATATGTTAAAAGAGGTAGATGAGTGAAAAGGTCAGGCACATTTTATTAATAAACCCACGCTGCTATTTGTTTTTCTTTTTAATCAGATTCAAATGCATCCTGTTAAAGGGCCATGGGTGATTAGATCATAAATCTGAATGACCTTGAAGATGATGAAGGAAATGCTTCTCTGTAAAGCGATCATCGTGCTGCCAGTTTCATCATTTACACATTTTTACAGGTGCAAGGAAAATGTTTAATTTCAAATCACTTTCCAGAATAAAATATTGCTTTATAAGATCTCCAGATAATAAAGATAATGAGCTAATTGAACTACATGAAAATATGTGAGGGTTTTTGTTTCTATCTTTGCTCCTAAAGTAAGAAAATGACAAAAAATTAGGGGAAGGATTAGTATAAGTGTTTGACCTCGACTATACATACTCTAGGATTCTAGCTTAGGGTTCATTTTGTTTGAATATTACTAATGACACATTAACTCATTACCCCTTTCTGCAAATTATTAACTAATTGTAAGTAATATAGTCATGAGACTTATCTTTTGTTATATATTTAATCAAAAATCTTCACTTTTATAAAGGCAGCAAATTTATGGATGACATTTATGGTTTTTTCCTTTGATACTGAAGAATTCTTTTGTCTTATTTTTAGATTTATCATTCAACCATGAGACATTTGACATTCAAGATGTAGATCTGTGCTTTGCTATTATCACATTGAAAATACTGTAAGTGTTGTAATTTGTCAGGAGTTTTTAGACCCTGCCTTTATTCTACTTCATTAATTTGTTCACTTATTCATCAAGTGCCTAGAATAAATAGTGACTAAAGATGTGGTCCCTTGCCTGAAGATCAAAGGTCATAAATGCAAGAAAATTTGCAAATCTGTATAAATTTGTGTTATTTTTCAGATGTTTATTTAAACTCTGTGTGTTTTTAAAATTCAGCCATGATCTAACACTTTTTATTGAATCTGTACATTGTTACCATTTCTAAGCCATACGCTTGGCTTTCTTTGACCTTTTCTGAAGGGCATACTCTTTGAATACTGTTTTGATTTTTCTGTATGTATCGAAGATGCTTTTGATAGCTTATGAATTTTTTATAATATGTTTACAGAATAGTCAAAATGCAGCTTTGATTTTATTACCCTAGTTTTCTTCATCCTTTATTACATGTATTTAAAAAATAAGAAAATGCTTGACAGGTTACTATATAGCTATTTTGAATGTAGGACTTAGACATGAAAAGCACCCTTTTAAATTACTATAAACTGATCATTAGTTTCTTACCATTTCTTCTGGGTGCTCAGAAAAAATTTGGTCTGATGTAGGAGAGGAGTTTTAGTAGACAGTATTGAGTTCATGGTCTTTATCCCACAGTATGATCTTCACCCACTCAAAGGAACACTCCAATGACAGTCCTGTGACTGACTTGGAGGACAAGAGGACTCGGGGCCCTGTGACTGCACAGGCGTGAGAGAAGGAGGCTTTCCCCATGCTCAGTGCTTCCCTAACCCTAACAAAGCCAACCCGGGGACATTCCCAAAGGGATGGAGAGAGAGGTGGCCTTCCAGAAGTCAGGATTTCATAATCATGCCCTAAGATGTCATCTGACACCCTTGCATGACACCAGAAAATGCCTTAAGTGTGGGGCAGATCAGTGGCTGGAATCAAAAGCTTTGGAGAAAAGCTTTGGTACAGTGACCAAGTTGTAAAAAGTTGCTTCTTATTGAGAGCTTGAAATATGCAGGCATCGAGTTCATCACAACTAACCCACAATGTGGAGGAGAATGCAGAGGCTCAGGGATTTGCTTGCAGCTAACAACACAGTGGAGCTGGAATCCATACTCGTGTTGGCTGTGAGTTCCATGTGGGTAAGCCCACACTATAATTACTATACCACCTAACCATCAGATGCCAAAATGTCATACTGTCTCTGAAATCTAAATCCTTATTCTTCGTCATAAAACTTAAAATCTATGGTTTATCTCTTAAGTAACAAAGTTGACATCTCAGAAGCCTATCTTTACATTGGAATTAAAGATCTCTAAAATAGCAGAGTCTGCCCTATTTTATGGCAGAACATGCTTCTGTAGAAAAGTAGATTAATTTTCTCCATACTAGATATTTTCCATTTAAACCATCTTATAGCCAAAGCCATTTTACCATAGTTTATGCTCAGCTTTTTAAATAATACGCTTCTAATAAAGTCTCTCGCATAAGGATTTTTATAGTATTGTGTGTGATACACAAATTGTTTTCATTAAAACAAATCTAAAAAGGTTTATATATATTCTATATTATTTAGTGATGTAAAACTCTAGCTCTCGAAGTAATTAATTAGTGATCATTGGGAATTTGCATTTTGGATCCTAGTCAGGAAACATTTTAAAAATCAATGAATATTGTAGGCTTCACTTTCTTCACACCCAAAAGAAAGAAGAAAGATTAAAAACAAATTCCTCAAGTATAGTCATGCATTCTCAGCACACTCACATCTGGTATCGTCTGCAACAGCTCAATCAATAGGGAAGAGTAATGTAATAATTGCTGCAACATTTTCTGTAATTCCTCATTGTGGTAGCAACAGCATTTCAATAATATTCAGAGAGACTATTTATGGTGCTTAAGGTAAGAGGTTTCTACCATGTACAGAATAACAGAAAATTCAGTGCTGATATTTAACCCTTAATGTGAAGAATTCTTAGTGAAAGTAAAGAAGCAGCTAAGCACTTACCTTCAACTTAAGTTATCAACTCTCTATGCCAGACAGTAGTCACAGGGCATGTTGAGCCACAGGGTATCCAAATAGGCAAAATAGTACTTGATGACCATTAATAGAGGACCAGTTGAATTAAATATGGTATATCCACACAATAGGTGATTATGCAATTGTTAAAGCAAACATAGGAAGTTCACTATGTACTAATATGAAAAATTATCCAGGATAGTTTGTTGAGTGAACAAAGCAAAATACAGGATGGGACTGGGGTGAATGGAAGACATGAATGAGTGCAAGATGTTTATATATATAAACATAATATAATTTATAATTATATAAAATTATATATACATATATAATTTCTGAACATGGGAATGTATTACTTATTCCATAAATTAAATTAAAAGTCATTTAAGTGATATACAACTCTTAACAGAGAACCAGTTAAATAAATGTGATATATTCAGAGAGTGGAATACTATGTGACCATAAAACAGAATAAGGAGACTCTTTATGTATTGATATAGAAAGATCTCTCAGATGTCTTATTGTATTTAAAAGAAAATCTGTGTGCAGAATAATATCCTTAATATGCTACAATTTTTGTGGGAGGAAGAAGAATATTTGCTCTAAAAGTACATGTAGGAAATGACTAGCAGTGGTTGGTTGTATTAAGAGAAACAACTGTGTGATATGACTTGAGGGTGCAAGAGACTTTTCACTGAATAGCCTTTTATGCTTTTTTAAAACTACTTGAATATATTACCTTTTTATAAAAGAAAATTCAAATATTTAATGAAATTTATTGGGGTGACATTGGTTAATAGGATCATATAAGTTTCAAGTGTACATTTCTATAATACATGATCTATATATGGCATTGTGTCCATCACCCAAAGTCAAACAATCTTCCATCACCAAATATTTGGCCCCCTTTACCCCTCCACCTCGCACCCTTATTAAAAGTAGTATTTAACTATAATTACTGCCTTTTCCCTAAAGAAAATAAATTTATCAATAAGTTGGTCTTGAAATTAGAGAAAGGAAGAAAACCAAGCTCTAATTTATCAAAATACCTAATTTATCAAACTACTAATCTAGCTACTATCAAACTACTAATATTTCACCTTACTTTTTGCTAACGAGTTTGATTCAAACTTAGCTTAAAACAATTAACTGGATTCATTATTTCCAGACATATAAATAAACATCATGTTTGCCTCCTCTCCTCCACCCCTCTTCTCACTCCTGGAAGGGAAGACTACATGGATTGAGATGCACAATTTAAATTTTACCTGGTTCATGGTCACTTTCAAATAATTTATGTATTTTAAGCAGCTGCTTTTTTCTCCTTATGTGTCAGTCATGCAAATTAGCAAGACCTCAAAGAAACTAGCCTATAATAAATCAATATTTTAAATAAGTGTTTCACAGGGTTATCTTTCCCTGTGTATCTTAACAGCTGCAAAGCACCCACACTTCTGGACTAGAAAGTAGCGGAAATATTATGAGCTTATAGTTAAACACACCTGAAGTTTAGTCTTGCCCTGCCATTTATAAGCTGCATGTCCTTGGACAAGCCATTTAACCCCTTTGAGCCTCAATTTTCCTTATCTGTAAAATAGGAGAATGCCTGTTCACAGGGCTGTCATTTAAATAAGGTCTGCTAGAGTGGGCAGTAGAATGCCTGATTCTGGGTGACCAATAGTCCTGGCTTGGCTGGGACTCTCTCCTTTAGCACCTCAAGTCCTACCTACTGGGCAGCTCCTCAGTCCTGAGCAGATCAGGACAGCTAGTCACCCTGTTCGGTACAAAAGAAACATTCAGTGTGAATTAAAATGTTGAGTGCACAGACTAGGAAGGGCACTAGTGTCCATAGTAGATTACTTCCATGTTTCTTGAGGGGCTTCCATGAGAAAGATACAAAAAAAAGTCAATTCTAAACCTTTTAGGCAACGGAAGCACAAGATAGACAAGGAAAGGTGGGTAGTGACTTGACTCAGGAGCCAGGTGGCTTGAGTTTTAGTTTTGGTACTGATGAAGACCCACTGTGTGGCTGGCTTCTGTGCCATTGGGTCTTGGGTTTACCATCTGTAATTGAGAAATTTAGACCGGCTCTTTCTTAGCTCTAAAATTCTATTTCAGGAATACTCAGAAATCCCCAACTGATATGAAAAATCTCTGAACACCACCAAAAGGAGGTGAAAAGGCTCAGTGGCCTTGTCTGGTCAGACCTTCCAATGCTGCAAGCAAGTATGGAGCACTTTCTCCATGTGGGGAACTTTCTGCCGAGTAGAAGCCAGGTGAGTAATACACAGCCCGTGCCCTCCGCTCACATAGGATGGTGTGGGAGTTATTTTTGCCTACAAGTATCTGAGGAATCTCTGGCAAGAAGTGGATTACAACTGAGTGTGAAGGTTGGGTAAAATATTAATAGGCAGTAATGGCATGGCACTGACAGACTGCAAAGAGAGGTCACCGGGTTGAGTGAGCCCCGTGCCCACCAAAGGATTTAACACCGAGAATACTGTGTTTAGTGGGAGCAAATAATAAATATTGCAGAGAGCTATTTTACTAGGGTCATAGCAATACCATCACAACTGCCAAGTGAGGAAGAAAATGGAGGCCTTGGGTAATGAGGGGAGGAGAGAGATGAGAACCTGAAGCAGAGGCAGAGCAGGGCCAAGGCAAGGTTTTTTTAGAAAAGGGGGGAGATTTGAACATGTCTTCTGTAAATATATGACAGATCAGCAGCACACAGCAAGAGCATATGTAGAAGAGTTTACTTTAGGAAGGAGCAAGAAATTTTCTTTTTTCTTTTTAGACTTTAGGTACAGGAAGAAAAGAACTTCAGAGAAGATGAAAATAGTTGGTGGAGGGTGGATGAGATGGAATTGGAGGAAGGGGTTAAAAGGTACAAACTTCCAGTTATCTACATTAATAAAAGGCCAGTGGCCGTAACACCATAACACCGTAACGACCAAACGAGCAGCGGCTCTCACAGTGGGGTGGGGCGCCAGCTACTAGTGGCAGACAGCTGCAAGCAGCAGAGGGCGGGGCGTGAGCTAGGAGCAGCAATGGGCAGGGCAGCCAGTTGAGGCAAGCGGAAGCGACCAAACGACTGATCACCAGGAGGTGCATGGAGTGGCGAGGCTCGTGGCCAGAGGGGCTCATGTGGGCCTGCGACTCGCTAGGCATGGCAGCGAGCTACTCATGTGCACTGGTCCTCTAGTAAGATAAGTACTAGGGATGCAATGTACAATGCTGTATAATATATTAGGGTTGTTAAGCAAGTAGATCCTAAGATTTCTCACCACAAGAAAAAAATCCTTTTTTGTTGTTGTATGAGATGATGGATGTTAACTAAATTTATTATGGTAATCATTTCACAATATATGCAAGTTAAATCATTCTGCTGTACACCTTAAACTTACACAGTGCTATATGTCAATTATTTATCAATAAGCTGGAAAAATAATATAATTACAATACTACCATAAAAAAACAGTTGGGGAAATTTGGGTTTGACAGTCTCAATCAACAGTGTAAAATAACTTTCAGTTATTTTTAGTTAAAATATCTCAATTTGGTGAATTATCTTCATGTTTACATATCAAAGACAGTGACAATTAATGGGATAATTAGTTTAATGTTTTGGGAAACTGAAATTTATTGAAGGTTTCAAACAAAACTTGTGCCTTTGTTCCAACTTCTGTCTTTGAATTTTGAAAAATCTATTACTCTACTCTCCTTCCTTGGCAATTAGAAAATAAGATCTATTGGATTTTTAGTCAAATTATTTAATTAAAAATTGTTAATTATAGAAAATATGGAAAATAACAAAAAATATGAAGAGGAAAAATTCTCACATAACCACATTCCCAGACATTACTAATATTTTGGGGTGAGTATATCCTTATGCTTTTTTTTTCTAGGCATTTTTGTTATGGCATTATGCAAATAATGTGTTACAGTTTTTTGTTCACTTAACAATAGAAAACAGGAATTTTCTCATATTAATACAAACTCTTATAGCAGATGCTTCCACTCATCATTTTAATATCTGCATTCCATGATGAGATTATGCCATAAATTATTTAAGTGCTTTTCTATTTAGACATTTGGGTTTTTAATTTTTCACTGTTTTATATAATGCAGCAATGTGCAACTTTATGTATAAAGGGGTTTTCTAATTTAGGATAATTTTCTTAACTTTGATTTCCCAGAAATGAAGTTTTTTTTTAAACAGCCTTTTATTGAGTACTAGTGGCCTGGTGCACAAAATTCATGCACATTAAAAGGGAATTAATTAGAGGAAATATTTTAATATTGCTATTTGCCTTTGTCTATAATAGAAGTGTCAGAGATTAAAGAAAATTAGTAAAATGTATATGAAAATCTCCCTCCTGTCAGAGTCTGGGGTGCACCGCGGGACCCAGAGTCAAGTCCCTGCCCACCTGCGCGCACCTCGAAATCGCACGAGACCCAGAACCGGCGGCCCCACCCCCATTGAGTGAGACCCAAACCTGGCCAGCCCCACCCCTGTCAGGCCCCACCAGGCAAGGGGCACAGTCTCAGGTCCCCCGCCCTGGCCCTACACCACGCAGCCTCAGGTCCCTACTGATTGGTTGTTATGGCATGATGGCATGATGACCATTTACATATTAGCCTTTTATTATGGTGATAGTTCACATGCCCTACACTTCACCCATTTAAAGTATAAAATTCAATTGTTTTTCATATATTTGCAGATATGTGCAAGTATCACCACAGTCCATTTTAGAACATTTTTATTACCACCCAAACTTTGTATGCTTTACTTATTATCTCTCTAATCTGCCCCTCTACACCCATCTTCCACCAACCCTAGGCAAACACTATTTTCTGTCTCTATAGATTTCTCTGTTCTGAATATTTCATCTGAATAGAATCAAGTAATATGTGGTCTTTTGTTAACTGGCTTCTTTCACTTGGCATAAGGTTTTCAAGGTTTATCCATGCTGTGGCATCTATCCATACTTTATTCCTTTTTATAGCTGAATAATATTCCATTGTATGGATATACCATATTGTTTATCCTTTTGCCAATTTATGGGCAATTGGGTTGTTTCCATCTTTCGGCTTTTGTGATTAATGCTGCTATAAACATTTGTATACAAGTTTCTGTGTGGACATATGTTTTCATTTCTTTGGGATATATATATCCTAGGAATGGAATTGCTGGATCATAGGGCTAAAAATGTAAATTCCTGTTTAAAAGAGCTTGCACACAATTAAATCTCTTAATACTTAGCTCCATATTGCTTTTCTAAGGGTGTTGAATTAACTCTTAATTCAGTGATTGAAGATCTAACAATGATTTAGTCAGTTGGTTCTCAGGGAGTAATGATGTCCCAGAGTAAAAGCCTAAGACAGTGTTGTCCAACAGAAATATAAACCAAGTCATATATGTAATTTTAAATTTTCTAGTAGCCACATTTTTTAAAAGTAACAAAAATAGGTGAAATTAATTTTAATAACTTTATTGAACTCACTATATCCAAAATATTCTTACCTTTTCAACCTGCAATCAATTTAGAAATTATTACTGAGGTATTTTCTCTTCATTTGTATTCACATTGTTTCCAAAATCTAGTATTTATTTTAGACTTTGACACATCTTCATTTGAACCACTCATGTCTTAAGTGCTCAATAGCCACATGTGACTAGTAGTGGATAGTGGCCAGGAGTTTGGCTGACTACATCTTCTTTAGAAGGCAGCAGGAAGCTACTTTTAAAACATATCCTCAGATTTAGTTTCATTTATCTTCCTCTTTTTAATAAAAAAATGAAGCAGGAACAAAACTTAGCTTACTAAAAATTCCTCCTAGGTTGTGAGTGGTTGACTAAGTATTTACTGATTTCACACACTACATATTTCTACTTGATGAGTGACAATGTATAATGTGTGTGGGAAAAGACAGTTTTAGAGCATCCACTCTTTTTTTTATTGATTAAGGTATTACATATGTGTCCTTATCCCCCCATTGCCACCTCTCACCCTCCCCCCCCCGCCCCATGCCCTCAACCCCTGGTGTCTGTGTCCATTAGTTATGCTTATATGCATGCATACAAGTCCTTTAGTTGATCTCTCTCCCTTACCCCCACCCTCCCCTGCCTTCCCTCTGAGGTTTGAGCATCTGATCAATGCTTCTCAGTCTCTGGATCTGTAAAAAGGAAGGATCTCCTACCATTTGCAACAGCGTGGATGGAGCTGGAGAGCATTATGCTAAGAGAAATAAGTCAGTCAGAGAAAGATGAATATCACATGATCTCACTCATTTGTGTATTATAATGAACAACATAAACTGATGAACAAAACCAGATCCAGAGCATCCATTCTTTCATTTCAGATAACTTGGACAGACCCGGGGGCTGCTTTTGTTTCTGGGATCTATGTGACTGTGCTGAATGCTAAGCACCAAGGCTAACATTGTCCAAAATGGGTAAACAATTTCCTTTATTGGGTTTTTAATGATGAAATAAACAGGAAAGAAATAAATAGACTTCATTGTACTATGCTGGTGAAAACTATGTTTTCCAATTTATTCTTCTCACAATACAAAGTGTGTAATTTGAGATTCTATATAGTCCCAGGAAACAATGATCCTTCTCTGTTGTATGCCAACTGCCTGCCATGCATAATTATTTTCCGAAAGCGTATCAGGTCATAGATGCAGAGGATGGGGAAAGGGTCCGTGGTGACCTTAGGCAGGTTTTTTTACTAGTAGGAATCAGTTGGATAGTTATTACCACCTGGCGCTGCTAATGAGTCTAGTTGGGAAAACAAAGCTGCTAAGCATTCCACAGCAGATCGCACTGTGGTCCAGGTCTTCGGAGTCTTCTTGGGGTCTGTTGAGCATCTAAAGATAAATTTTAAAGTGTTTTGCCTAGTATAGAAATTGAACTCCTGTTTTTTTCCGTTTTAAAAGGAACATGTTATTTGGAAGCATCATTAGTTGTTGATTAATTTGTACTTCTGTAACCTAAATATTTTACTAGGTTCATAAGATAATTTTAAAGTTTAAATATATTTGTATGCATTAAAAGCAACTTATTCATAATATTCTTGGAAAAAGTCGACCATCTCTTCCAAGAAGGTATTTCCACTACTAATTCAAATTGCCTCTAAGCAACCCATATAGAGACAATACAGTGCATAGAGACAATACAGTGCAGTCCTTCAGAACAGGAAGTCTGATGTGGAGAGACCTCCACCGTTTACCAGTCCTGTCACCAGAAGCAAGTTATTTTTCTTTGCATAAGAGGCCTCTCCTGAATATAGGAACAATGAGAGCTATTTTAAGGATTGCATAAATCCTTAAAATAATGCATATATGGTACTTAGCTGAATACCTATCACTGCTGTCTTTGTTGTGGTTTCATTTTTGTTTTCGTTTTTGGTTATTATTCATACATACATCTCATGTATTCCAAGCTATCACAGCATAAAAAATAGCAAGTAAAAAGCCCAAGGAATAGTAGATAATCTAACAACAATTACTATATAGCCCAACTGCAATGCTATGAGAGGAAAGAAAGCATGGCTATTCTGTAAGTTGTGAGAACTAGGGAAGAAAAGACTGGAGTGATAATGGGAAGAGGAAGTAGTAGGAAACATTAAAGTTACATACTTACTAAGAAGATGCTTTACTAATATACTCCACCTATTGTAATTAATTCAATACCTACTTATTGAGCACTAACTATTTGTAAAACATTGTGCTTGGTGTGAGGGTTACAAAGATTGGCTATGTAACCTGCCTCCCGTAGTTGTGAAGCCCAACAGAGGGTTGCTTTTATTATTGTATGAACCACCTTGCCATGCTTGCCACCCCAGCTTCTTGATTATGAGCAGAAATGCTATCTTACTTACATGTATACCTCTGCACTGAGCACAGTACTCAAGAAATGTTTGCTGAAGTGAATTCCTAAGCATGAAAAGGGAATTCAACCACTATTGGATTTCCAACTGTCATAGATAAGCTCCTTGAAGGCAAAGAACCATGCTTATAAATTTCTCGATGCCAAGGAAGGTGGATTCCTTTTTTATTTTTTTAAATATATTTTATTGATTTTTTTACAGAGAGGAAGGAAGAGGGATAGAGAGTTAGAAACATTGATCAGCTGCCTCTTGCACACTCCCTACAGAGGATGTGCCCACAACCAAGGTACATGCCCTTGACCGGAATCGAACCCAGGACCCTTCAGTCCGCAGGCTGATGCTCTATTCACTGAGCCAAACCGGTTATGGCGGAAGGTGGATTCTTGATATTAGTTTAGCACAGTGATTTTTAACCTCCTGGCACAATAAACTAATTACTAAAATTCTGCTACACACCAAAAAAATACATATTTTTTGCCGCCGATCTGACCCCCAAAAAAATAGGTATAATTTTGCCTCATTCATACTGGATGACTATTATTGCATTGGCTGTTGTCATTGTTTTATTTGAGAATGTAAGGAAAAAGAAGTCAGTGCCATGCCTAAATAGTCAGGTATTGCATGTTTTAAAAATTATTGTGGCACACATGTGCCGTGGCACACTGGTGTAGCAGTTATGCCAATATTAAAATTGCATTATTAAAATGAGAGTTGCTTTGTAATATCAAAATGCAGTTATTACAGTTTCAATTTTCAGTAGGTTTTTTTAGTCACAGTTGCATAAAATACACAATTTCATTGCACTGTTATATCTAAATAAGGGAAATAAAGCAATGAAAATGTGCTCTCTGATAAATATCTTATCTTTGTTGAAGTTTGGAAAACCTTTTGCTTTTCAATGAGATGCTAAAAATAAGCTTTTTATTGAATCATAAATGCTGGGACTTCATCATTTATTTTCCATTCATATTACCTTATTTTCTTTAAAAAAATAATAGATGTTGAAAAATGTTTAAATGAGGAAAAACTGATTACAGAATATGTGTGTGTTTTCCAATTCTCATGTGGAGGTAATGTAGTCAATGAGAGCAATTCATAATACTGTTTCAGTGTATTTGCTAAAATTATGTTTTGAGGATGCATCCTTTCTGATGTCCTGTGAAGTAAATTGTGCATCATATTATTACTGAACTTTGTTAGACTGTGGAAATTTGTAACTGATTCTTTGGTAGGCGGAGTGGAGACAGGCTACAGATATTCATTCCTATTATATATAGTTATAATTGGTAGTCTTGAATTAGATGCTAATCCACAGCCTAATCCAAGCATGATAACTTTTCATTAATCTGTGATGGGTTTTTTATTTCTTTATTATGAGCTAAATGTATAAACACAAAAGAATTAATAGTCATCTTGACACAACTTAATTCTCAGAGCTCCCTCTGCTGGTAGTGAAAAACAACAAATTTACAGAGAGCTTAAGAATGAGGTTAATATTATTACCACACTTTTGCCATTTATATTAAAGCTAAATTTATTGTTAGACACTTATGCAATAAAGCTAAATGTTTTGGTTTATGGCAAGCCAGCTTTTCCACTAAAGATTAAGTGATATTTCTGTGGTTGAATTAATTAGTCTTTTCATCAGAGAAAATTGAACTATTTTGTATTTAAAATAAATATTTGCCAGAGTTATACAGAGTAATTTACAACATCACTTATACAAATGATTACCAACAGTTTACATAAATGGAAACAGAACACTTAATAGAGACATAGTGAAGATTTAGTAGCTACCCAAACTACTTCACCCTCCCCCTACATAATTCCTATATAACATAAATACACACCACATATACCATCCAATAAAACAATTTCTTTCTGGGCCTCAATACCTCAACATAATACATAAAAATACATAAAAATTGGAAAAATATATTCAATTTGAAATCCTCCAAGTTAAATACGGTGCTCTTTTAACTTTGAAAAGTACTTTCACATTTACCACCACATTTTATCCTAACAACCCTTGAGATAGAACAGGTACTGTCACCCCCATTTAACAGGCATAGTAAGTGAGGTTAGGGGCTAAACAATTGTCCCAAAATTACACACTAGTTAGTGGATGAGAGCCTTGGGCTCTTCCAATATGGCCTGAAGGCCTCTCTCTCTGTCGAGTACTATTTATTATTAACCAAGTTGTCTTGAATTGCCTGTCCATATTTATGCTTTGCAATGATCTATTGAGGAGACCTCTTAATGAACCCAAATCTTCTGAGAGCTGTAGACAATTTTAAACTAAGGGTTCTATCAATGAATTAGAAGAGGGAAAAGAACAGGGCTAGTGAGGTGGGGATCATTTTAGCATCATCCTTATGTTGGTACATAAAGGGTGGGCTGTGTTCTCCTAACTCTGACGTCCAAGATCATTTGGGAAGTGCTGAGTCATGCCATTGTATTGAACCATGAGTTCTAATTGGGTCAACCTCAAGATAAAAACAAATAATTACTCCAATACTCATGAGTCATCCAGGCCTATAAGCAGAGTTTTTTAAGACCAAATCATGAACTTAGCTTTTTTTTTCCATGCATAAGTGAATAACCTTTTAGCAAAATTTAATGATAGAGTTGAGACCAAAAATTCTGGTCTAACAATCCTCAGAGAAATAGGTTTGATGATGTCAGTTCAGTGCATATCATGAAAGCACTCTGGCACAATTGATAGGATGTTCATGAGGAGGTAATATATAGAGCCACAGATTAAATTACTTTTCACACCAAGAGATATTTATAGGGGTGATCTATCAAGGTTACAGGGAAGGACAGTGACGTGGCAGTAAGAATGCTCAACCTTAGCTGATATGCTGGAATATAAAGACACCTGCAGTTTTGTCCTTGTTAACTATTACAGATTGACAACTTTTCATTAAAAAATGTTTTGGTACAGAAATCACTTCTAAAGATTTATACTTGTTTATCAAGTTGAATAAAAGTGAAAAAATGTACCAATCTATTTTACTATAGAAATGATACTACCTACATCTTAAAAGAAGATATATAAAGTTAGTTTCCATAGCAAAAATAGTTAATTTATTTTATTATAGAACAGATGCTACTTATATTTTAAAATAATAAATAAAGACCAGAAATATGAAGTTATTATCTTCACAACCATAAAATCCATTCAATTGTAAAAAACATGATTTTTCTGAATAGAAATTTCAGCAAACATTTTGCCTCTAAAAAACCTACCAAGAGATCAACTCAATTTCAATTACATTTCAATGTTAGATAATACAGATGGATGAAATTGTCATCTTCTAACCCACAATTTCTACTCCAGTAGTTCTTAATTGGAATGAAATATGGTCCACCTGACCTTTAGACTTCATACACATAAAAAAATTATATTATTTCCTTGGTCTTCTCAACAATTGAGAAAATAGACCTAAGTATTCTTTCAAAAGTATAGTAACACTTTAATTATATCTCATATATCTGAGTACTTCATTATTCATAATACAAGAACCAAGGAACCAGGAAAAAAAAACTTTAAAAAATCAAGGGAAGAAAAATAAATCCAGCCAAAGTCCATCCACTTTATTTGTGAGAAAGTTCCTTGGCCCCTCTTTTATAGCCTCTTTCCTCTTATTTCCATACATGTTCCAATAAGCTTAGGTTACCCTGGAAGAAAAGTATTACTAGAGGTGGGCATACTGACATGACAAACAGCATTTTATGTATACCAGATACAAATAAAATTACCACTCTGGTCCAGAGAAAAGGCGCATTGTAAAAAATGCACACAAAATTCCTTCTCTTGTCTAGTCATGATATCATAGAGCATTTTATAATTGAAGTGTACATTTTATAATCTCTTAATTTATAATAAGCTGCTGAGCCTTTATGGCATGCTAACTGGATAAGGAGTACTTACTGCACCACTTGGCTCAGACTGGACTGTCACAAACCCGGAGAGAGAGACCCCGGAGAAGGTTTTCACTGGGGAGGGGAGGACGTGTCTCTTCCTCCATGCCTGAATGCAAACCTTTAGCTTCCGAGGCCCAGAGGAGGGCCTGGGGGAGAGGAAGGGAGCAGCCAGAGTTGGCAGCCCATGTAACTTATCCATGTAGACCACTTCTGCAGAGTCTCCACGACAGGTTCTTCTGCTCTACTTGTACTTCAGCTCAGGAAAGCTGAGTCACCGAACCCTTCTGGGCAGCATCCAGCAGAGGTGGGAGTAAAGATTTTCTCCTTTTGATGTTGAGACAGTGTGACAAGAGCAAGAAACGGAAATTCAGGGTTACTTACTTGGTGACCAGTTGTCCTCCCACAGCCATAAATCATGACTAAAACAGAAAGCCATACCAAATACATTCTGCCAATTGAATTTTCAATGCTAAATTAAAGCTCCATTCTTTCTCTCTATAAATATGATCTTGGTTTGATGAAGTCATAGTTCCTGTGTTTCTTTTGTTCTTTCCTGAAATGTTGATCAACAAAAGTGGAAATATTCTGCAAAGACAGTGTCAAAAGAGAAATTTCTGATTTTGAGTGGATATAATTGAGAATCTTTAAGCAACCTTTTGAAAATCTCTAGTGATTATGTAGAGAATCTTGAAGTGATTAATTGAAACTGGGTTCTCAAACTTCTATAGTATGAGGATCCTTTGCTGCAAGTTCTTGAACTTTTAGTATCTGCTGATTAGGAAGCTACATGGTGATGACAAGCTATTGGCAGATTAATGATTAATTTAATTTTAAATTAGCTTACAATTAATAAATTACATCATCTACATATATTTGAAAAGTAGCAGTATATATATGAGAGACACAAATTCAGAATCCATTTACACACCTTCTACAGTAACTCCAAGGGAACATAGAGACTAAGTCCATAGGTTGGAAAGTACTTCTTTAGAATAACTAAACTTATGAAAATAATAAATAGCTAAAGGAACATCTGGCCATTTTGAATGTGGGCATGTTTTATATTTTAAATTTTTGTATTAAATGTATTAGAGTGACATCTATCTATACTAATACAAGGATAATATGCTAATTAGACCAGACATCTTCTGGACATCCTTCCAGACAAAGCCACGATGGCGGGGGCCGAGACAGAGGCGATTAGGGGCGATCAGGCCAGCAGGGGAAGGCAATTGGGGGTGATCAGGCCGGCAGGGGAGCAGTTAGGGGCGATCAGGCAGGCAGGCAGAGGCAGTTAGGGGAGATCAGGCAGGCAGGGGAGCAGTTAGGGGTATCAGGCAGGCAGGCAGAGTGGTTAGGGGTGATCAGGCAGGCAGGCAGAGGGGTTAGGGGAGATCAGGCAGGCAGGCAGGTGAGCGTTTGGGAGCCAGCAGTCGCGGATTGTGAGAGGGATGTCTGACTGCCCCCGAGGGGTCCTGGATTGGAGAGGGTGCAGGGTGGGCTGAGGGACCCTCCCTGTGCACAAATTTTGTGCACTGGGCCTCTGGTATGTATGTGTGTGTGTGTGTGTGTGTGTGTGTGTGTATAAAAGCCTAAGCGACCAAACATCAAACAACTGGTTGACCAGTCGCTATGGCACACTGACCACCAGCTCAAAGCAGGAGCTGTCCCATGGCGGTCAGTGCATTCCCACAGCCAACCTCCCACTGCCGGTCAACCTCCAGCAGTCCCTCCCCCTGGCCAGCCCCAATTGGCCCCCATAGGGCCAGCTGGCAAACCTCCCATGGTCCCTCCCCTCAGCCGGACAACCTCCTACAGCCCCTCCCCTCAGCTGGCCAACCTCCCGTGGCCCCTCTCCCTGGCCGCCCAACCTCCCACAGCCCTTCCCCTGGCCAACCTCCCACAGCCCCTATCAGCCCAAATCACCAGCCAGGCCGAGGGACCCCACCCTGCACAAATTCGTGCATCGGGCCTCTATTTGGTTAATAAAATTACTAGATACCAAGTATACAATTCTATAATGCATCATCTGTATACTGCATTGTGCATTTACCACCCAGAGTCAAATCTCCTTCCATCATCATGTATTTGTCTTTCTTTACCCTTTACTATCCCCTCCTATCCCCATTTACCTGGTAACTAGCATACTGTTGTCTATATCTATGAGTTTTTGTTTGCTTGTTTGTTCATTTGTTGCTTTTAGTTTTATATCCTACATATGAGTGAAACCATATGATTCTTGACTTTTCTATCTGACTTATTTTGCTTAGCATGATATTCTCAAGATCCATCTATATTGTCGCAAACACCAGGATTTCATCTCATCTTATGGCTGAGTAGTATTCCATTGTATATATGTACCACATCTTCTTTATCCAGTTATCTATTGAAGGACATTTCAGTTGTTTCCATAGCTTGGCCACCATGAATAATGCTGCAATGAACACAGGAATACATATAGCTTTAGAAATAAGTGCTTTTAATTTTTTTCTGGTAGATACCCAGAAGAAGGTTTGCTGGGTCAGATGGTAATTCTATTCTTAATTTTTTTGAGGAGCCTCCATACTGTTTTATATAGTGGCTGTTCCAGTTTACATTCAAATGTGGATATGTTTTAAATTGCCAGGAACCTAGAAACAGCTCAAATTGAGTGTCCTGCCTTTCTTTTTAAAGATCAAATACATTTTGAATATGAATAGGATAAACAAAAACAAAAACCTAAATGCTTGACTGGCAATGAGACAAAAGACTTTACATTTTAGCATAGGAAGGGATATTAACAAAAACGAATACTTGTGTGGAAAAAAATTTTGGTTTTTCTTTTTCTCTTTTATTCTAGAAAAAAATAGGCAAAGGCAGAAACATATAAGATCATTAGGTAGTAGAACCGTGTAGTGGCTAAGCTCCTAGTTTTGAGAGCCATATATACCTGGGTTTGACAGCAGGCCTCAGTCCTAGCCAACTGTAGGATCTTCAGTTTCTTGATACCATTTTTTCATCTGTAAAATAGAAATAGTGCCTACATTAGGAAATGGTGGTAAGGGTTGAATGACATACTTGTAAAGTGCTTGGTGCACAGGAAGAGCTCAAAAAATGGTGGCCATTGTTATTATTAGTGAGCTCTGCATATAAATGGATATTCTCATGGCTTTTATTTTCAGAAAGTTAATATTTTTTAGTATACACAGAGAAAGGACAAATTACAGACAGACCTAAAAGCCAGATCTCCAAAATGCAGCGAGAGGTGTCCTCACTCCACTTAAGTCAACTCCAAGAGATGAGAGAAGAAGAAGGAATTTTTATCACTGTTTGGTTTGTGCTTGGGCTCTTTGCTGAGGCCACAAGTAAATGGTCTCTATACTCTTGGTATGATGGGTACCACTTGCAAAAGAATTAAATCATTTTCTTGTAAAAAATAAAAAAGTAAAAAGCCTGTACACTTAACAGAATGTATGAGACAAATGTGGACTATGACAGAGAATAGCTTTTGGACCGTCTTAGTGTTTGAGGGAAATTTATAGGCTTCATTTGTGAAAGGTCGACACTGCACTTTTTCTTTAATAAAACATTAATTCCTTTCACCACCCCTTCAAAAGAACAGCTGCAAAAACAAAACAACTCACATATATGTTGTGGATCTAAGTTGGAAAACCCAATTTCCGTTTCTCATTCTTGTATAACTCTGAATATTTGCATTTCTTTTACCTTGACAATAAATAGGTATGAAGATCTACTTCTTCTTATTTGGCAGGGTGGGTGCAGTGGGAAGACTCAACTTAGCATGTCCTTTTTTCTTGAAACTTATTAAAGTCCTTAGGAGCCAAACATTTAGCTTCACTTGAAATAAAGATTGTAATACCAAGTAAGTGTCGTTGGCCCTTCAGGGATTTTCTTGAAGTCTGCAGAAAATCATCCTGATAGCACCTGAAGGATCAGGAGGGGATAGTTCAATTACAGTCAGAAAGTGCTGCAAAGAAGATCTGCACATAATTCTCACAGTGCTCATTACCTCTGGCTTTCTGCCTTAGCAACTGCCATGTACTACATCAAGCGTGTAAATGTTCTATGCAGAATGCTTTTTTGTCACAGCCTTTGAGCCCGCGGGGCCCAGGCAAGGCTAAGAGAAAGTTAGCATAAGACATGTGGGACCCAGTTCCCTAACTTTTAAAATATTGAGATGATAATCGTGAAATGCATGATGAATAAGAATATCTGTATTTACTACATAACAATTAGTTGGTTAAATCGTATAACAATTCTGTGAAAGATATAAAAACTGTTAGCATCTTCATTTGTGTTTGTTTGGTGGATTATTTTCTAGTATAAGCTAGAATTCATTCCGTATCAACCATCAAGATAGGCCTGTGTGTCCTAATTCCTCTAATCTGTTTTGCTTTCCTGAAGTCATATAAGGTCTGGGCTTTGTTCTATCAAATTATGTTTTGGGTTTACTAGTAGTCTCCTATCGTTCTTAAACTATTCCACAGGTATTTATTAAGCTCCTACTGTGTGCTAGGCACTAAGTATACATAGGTATGTACTCCCTGCCTTTGCATAGGTTACAATCTGTGGGAGAGACCAACGATAAACAAATAAATATGCAACTGCAAACTGTGAGACATGCTTAGAAGGAAACTAGTAGGGAGCAGTTGACAGTCAAACAGAGGGGGCCTCTCTGGGGTGACATTTAAGTCACAGTGTGCAAGGTGAGAAGTGTCCAGAGCTTTCCAGGAAGGAGGAGCAGTAGGATATGCTCAAGGATTTCTGGGCATTCCCAGGACCCACTGAAGGCCCCTGTGGCTGAGGCAGAGCAGGTAAGAGGCAATGTGGGGCCGTGTTGGAGAGGTGGTGGGGCCAGATCATGCAGGGCTTTATTTGGGTTTTCTAAAGTGCAATGAGAAGCCTTTGAACGGTTGTAAGCAGGGGAGTGACATGTGTTTAAATGACTCCTCTCTAATTGCTCTGTGCTGAATGGACTGGAGGTTGCTAATATTGGAACCAGGAAGACAAGAAGGAAGCATTTGCAATTGGCCATGCTATTGGAGTAGTTCTCTTCATTTTACTTCAACAGAAGCTATAAATGCAGATGGAGAGTAAACTCCAAGGCAAGTAAGCACTGTGCTGCTAACCAAACTTTGTGTAGTATTTATAAGTATGTCCAATTACTTAATTTCCCTGAGCATCAGTTTTTCTGAAGAAATTTGCTGACCTTGAAGAGTTATATTAAGAATTAAATGACAAAATTAATGAGTGAGAGGCATCTAATACCATGCTTGGCACAGAGTAGATGCTCAATAAATTCTATTGTTATTATCATTTTCCATAAAGTAGTATCGTCTTATGACCCACATAATCTCCATTTCAAAAAGTTGTCAATATCTTTATTTATAAACTTGCTAAGACAGAAACTACCTTGTTTAAGTGGGTCCTTATCTTCTTACTTATTTTTTCTTTTATATCTTGGAGTAGAGACTGATTTTTCAAGAAAATGAGTAGTCTACTAAGTATATGAAAATCAATCAAATCTTTAAAGATTAAAAGTATGTTTAATGCCATCCTGGTAGTAGTTTTTTCTGATTATTTTGTTTGTTTTTCTGGTTAGGGGTAGGACACATTTTACATTGCCATCTTTGTGTATATACAAGTGGAGAGAGAAAATATTTCAAAAGCAAATTAGAATTTTATTTAAAAATATGATTTCAATTTTAATTGTATACTAAATATAAATTACATTTTATCAGTCAATATTTGTCATTTAAAACAGTATATTTGAATTTTACATTATGAAATCAATTAAATATTAAGGGCCAAGTTCAACTTTAATATTTTCACTCACTAAATTTATAATTAAGATATTGGTATGTCCTTCTCAGCAATGATTATCCTTCACAACAGAGAAATATAAATAGTATTTTCACTAGAGTTCTCCATATTCTTAGTGCTTTAATCCAGGCTCAGTTTTTAGCTATATGAACAACAAGGAATTTGGCCTGGTTTCAGGGGAGAAAGAAAGTGAAATTTTGGATTTGGGACTATTGGGTCAGAAATAGCTTGAAGGGCATCTGGGAAGTGTTTCCTTAAAGGACCTATGACCCCATTATAAGACAGAGAGAGAGAGAGAGAGAGAGAGAGAGAGAGAGAGAGAGAGAAGAGCCTATAGCCACATAGGCCCCTATCCTGATAATATTCATGGTTGGGCATATGTTTGAGTCTAGTGCCAATTATAGAACCCTCTATAAAGGAATATGTTACTAGATTGATAGAATGTAAGTCAGATTGAATTAAGATCCCAAAATAAAATATAGCTATAGCCAGAAAAATCTAGATTAAAATACTTTTGGTGAATAGTCGGTTAAGTAGGTTCTGGTTCCATTCCCCAGCACTAGCATCCCTTTTTTAATGAAGAATCATGTTTGTAATGTTGACTTGTGGATCAGTATGCCTCGGGTCAGCCATAGAATTCCCTTTAACACTGAATGTGGATAAGGTATGGAATCAACAAGGATAGAAGAAAATAACCACAGCTTGGCTCAATCTTTCTTGGAAAACAAGTTAGAAAATGGAGCACATACATCTTAATTATAAATTAAATGAGTGATAATTGTCAAAACCTGGAAGAACCAAGATGTCCTACTATAGGTGAATGGATAAACTCTAGTACATCCAGACAATGAATAGTAGTCAGTGCTAAATAAAAAAAAAAAGTGAGCTATGAAACCATGAAAAGACATGGAAAAAACTTAAATGCATGTTGCTAAGTGAAAGAAGCCAGTCTGAAAAGGCTACAAACTGTTTGATTCCAACAATATGGCATTCTGTGAAAAGTAAGATTATGGAGGCAGCGATGAGACTAGTGATTGCCAGGGTTAGGGAGTAGGCAGAGCACTGGGGATTTTTAGGGTAGTGAAACTACTCTGTATGATACTATAATAATGGATATATGACATTATACATTTGTCCAAACCCATAAATGTACAACACCAAGAGTGAACCCTAAGTTAAACTGTGGTCTTTAGGTCATTGTGATGTGTCAGGGTTGGTTCATCAATTGTAACAAATGTGCCTCTTTGGTGGGTGCGTGTTGATAACGGAGGAGGCTTTGCATGTGTGAAAATGAGGTATTCGGGAAATTTCTCTACCTTCTCAATTTTGCTGAGAAAGGCTTTTTTCTAAGTTGTGTCTTATTATTGGATAATTGTTAATTTTGCTGAGTTCTTACTTTGTGTCAGGCACAGTTATACACCTGGTCACATTTAATCCTGAACAAAACTCTGTAAAGTAGGTACTATTATTATCATTATCCCCACTTTAAGGAGAAAGAAATCAGGCTTAATTTGACAAAGGTCAAAATAGACAGATCCTACACTTGTCATTATACCATGCTGTCTCAGGCCACACATGCTCACTAAAGGCACTGCTTTGTCACAGGGACATTGTAACATTCAGGCATGGGTAAGAACTGTGATAGGGAAGACAGAAATTTTGTATGAAGCTATTTATAAATAAGTTGTAAAGATCACATAGACTGCCACCAAGCGAGAGATCCAGGGAAAATCTTAGCATCAGGAAACATTGTGTGTGTGTGTGTGTGTGTGTGTGTGTGTGTGTGTAGTAATGTTTGTGGTCGTTTTTGTTAAAGGGAAAATAATACAGTTAAAAGTCTTCTAGTGGCAAAAGTTTAAATAGATTTTAATGATTTATGCTCTGAATGGGGGAAAAAAACTGCTCTTCATTATGCCCGAAATAAAGTAAAATATGACTTTTTCACTTTTTAGTGATATATAGGCTATACCCCTCACTGTGCCCTCACAGGGCACATACAAAGGGAAGACTGAATTCATTAATAACGTAAGGACGCCCACATCTGGTTGATCCTCCCAGGTGAATGAAACCAAAGCCTGATTTAACAGATGGACACTGCACTGTTTCCTGATGGTAAAACCGCCAGATGTTTAGAGATTCCACAAGTACAAAGGCAGAAGGAAGTGGGTTAATGATGAGGTTTCTGGCACACCTTTGAATTTCTTACTTTTCACACTACATTTTCTTGCACATCAGGTACATGTGCATGAGTCGTGCCATTATTTGAGTTTAATTAAAATAGAATTTTACTCTAAAATATTTTATTCTAAAAATAAGGAGCAAGGGGATTATTATTATATACCATCACCAGGCTACACCAAACATTATTCAAAGCTTGAAAAAAAACCTATTGTTTTGTTTTCCATTAATTTGCTTTTGCAAAAAGCCCTTGACAAGGCCTGGGCCAGTAATACCAGCCCTTGTGGAATGACTTGCCCAGTCCTCCCTGGCTCTGCATCCTTGTCTGTGCAGGGGAGCCTCTGGCAGGGGGATCATTGCAGGTTTGCTCCAATGCTTTACTAAGCTGTAGCCATTATTTTTAAGCCTCTTATCCTAAAAAAAAAATGTTAGGCCCACTTTCATTCATGAAGGGGAAAGTGTGGAGGCCTTAATGCTGGGGAATTGGCATGAGGACTTTGGTGCCAGTAGAGCTATAGGAGGAAGATTATTCCTTGATGGGTAAGAGCATAAGAGTGATAGCTGTGCAGAGAGCAAAGCCTGGGTTCCAGTCCTGGCACCAGCATTTACTAATCATGTGGCCTGTCCTTGGACCAGTTACTTAACCTCTCTATGTCTTAGTTCTGTTTTCTCTTCTATGCAACGGGGAGCTTCATGCATACCTCATAGGATTGTACTGGTAATTAAATGAGATAAGGGGTAGAAATGCACTTTCCACATTGCCTGGTATAGCGTTAAGTCCTTCAAAAAAAAAAGAAGAAAAAATCAGAGATTAAAAGAAAACTATGCATCGTGAATTTCCTTGTACACTGCCTCGGATGACAACACAATCTCCCTTCCTTTGGCCTCAGGATATTTCCATTTTGATGCCTGGAATGAACTAACTTCTGCTTATTTGTTCCAAACCTGTCTTGATCACTCCAGTAATCAAAGTTCTGGGCCCTATATACAGTGTAGTAAATGTGGACAACAATGTTGTATTATAATCACCAAACTTGCTGAGATTAGATCTTAATTATTCCCCCCCCCAAAAAAAAAGAAACAATAATTATGTGAGGTGATAGAGGGGCTATCACTACAATAGCAATCCTATTATAATATGTAAATGTATTAAATCGATGTGTCATACATTCATACTATGTTATATGTCAAATATATTTCATTCATTCATTCATTAACTAGTTAATTAATTAATTAATCAGGGTCCTGGATTTTCCTCGAATGGAGCTTCCTCTTTCAAAACTGAGAGCAGGCCAAGGGGTCCACCCAGCACAGCTCTCTTGTCTCAGTTTCTCTTTTAAATGTTAAGAAATTTGGCCTTCTGAGTCCCATCTGAATACAGAGACAAGCGACAAAACACACACACACACACACACACACACACACACACACACACACACAAAGTCGCTTTCTCCAAGAGCCTTTTCCATGTTCTTTCAATGGGGTGAAGCTGCCAAGGGTTAAGTGCTGTGCTACCAACCGATGGAAGAAAGACACACCCTGAAAAAGTAAGGCCAAAGTTCCCTTTTTCCTAGTCTTTCTCAAACTACCTGCTGGGTGACTGTTTAATTAGTGGGCAAACAGTGATTCCCAGAAATTATGGAGTCTTTAGTGTTCACAAGGATATAGTTCCTAATGTTTTTTCCCAGCAATATATACAACTATTTCCTACTATTAAGTAGTAGGCTAATCTGAATATTAACTATCTGCCAATTTCAACACACCTCTCCTATAAACATTTCCTTCCTGGGTAGGGAGGAAGCCCAAATGATGTGGTCCTGGGTAGTTCTTTAACTTTCTTTTTTATGATTGGTGCAGAGCATCTGATTATTTCCAGGTGTTGCCGAGTTTCTCAGGGTCTCCTTGTTATTTCTCCCCTCTTTGAGCTCCTTTGGCAATGAATGTGACCATGAGTCCAAAGCTATAAAGGATGTGTTCACCACTTCCCTCTTATGTCTGTCTCTTTATTTAACCACAAGTTCACTGTCTTTATCCATGTTAATTCCCCGAGGTATTCACACAGCATTTGTGTTGACTGCCTTAATTTTGATCTTCTCTAATCATTCCCTGCCAGATGGTAGTTAAAGTTTAATGGCCCCTGTAAAAATGGTTCCCTTTCTTCTTTCATCAGTCATGTGTGTTTACTTAGCTAGCTGCTGGATGTTCAGAGTGAACACAAAGTGACCACCAACAAAATGAATTCAACAAACACATTGGCTTAATACTTTTCATGGTAGCTAAAGATGTTGCCTGCCATTATCCACTCAGCCATTATCCTTACCTTTTATCGTCGTTCCTTTCTATTTTGTTAGTTTTCTTTTCTTTTTATCTCCCTTTTCGGGTTGCTTGGTGGTAAGCCACAAGACCGTTAGGCCTGGCAGCCGTCAGTACCAACAATTAAAGTGTGTGGACATGTCCGGATACAATAGCATTTAAATGCTAAAGAAATGACATTTGGCATATCTGTAGAGCTTTCCTTGCCACACCCCTAGGATGTGTGGGTAAGCATCATTCTTTATGTTTCAGATTAGCTAGCTAACTCTCAGCAGGCCATACAAGGGGCTGGCATAGAAAGTGGCATTTTAAAGGAACAAGATGAAGAAGCAGGTAGCTATAATAAATTCCTCTCTAAATAAAGAGTATGCCCTTTGTGCCTTTAGTGCATCTTACTATCCTTTCTAAACTAGCTAGCTCAGAAATAGCAGCTAAATAAGGATTGTATTATATGCCATTTTATAGACGAGGTAACTGAGATGAGTCATATTGCATGGCTCTTGCCAGGCCACACACACATCACTAGAAGTATCCTGTCACTTCGATTTACAGTCAATTTATTAAAATATGTAGGAGCTATTTAAAAATAAATAAAACTAACCAAACAAAAGATTAGCAGCATTTCTAGAGCAAGCATTCAGGGTGACTTTATACACACATACCACTTAAAGCCTATAAAACATAGGAGTCCAAGGCAGGGGTCTGCAAACTCCAGCCCGAAGGCCAAATTCAGCATGCTGCCTGTTTTTGTAAATAATGTTTTATTGGAACATAGTCACTCTCATTCTTTCACATATTGTTTATGGCTGTTTTCACACTACAATAGCATTGTTGAGTCGTTTTAACAGAGACTATATGACCTGCAAAGCCTAAAATATTTACTATCGGGCCTTTTACAGAAAGAGTTTGCCGACCCTGCTATAGAGCTTTGAATTACAGCATTGCATAAATAATTAATTAATACCTTCTTATGATTCAGGAATGCTATTAGGTGTTGTTACTGAACACTGTTTAAAATTATGTTGATTTAAAATGGCATTTCAAAGGATTCTAAAATCTTGTACTAAAATTTTCATCTCAATTGTACTGGCCACCTTGACGAGTTAAGAAACTACAAATATTCAACAACTTCTTGGTCATTTGGGAAGCTCTATACATTCTGCCATTGGTAGGCATTAGAATGTAGGCAAAAGATATCCCAACTAACTATTAATCGGGGGGAGGGGGGAATGTGTTACTATTTGGCCAGTTTTGCAAATTTGGGGCAAGAACCGTAATCCCTCTGGGCTTTTGTTTCTTCATCTATGAATGGATGCTGTGTATGAAATAATCTCTAGCATCCCTTGTAGCACTGATGTTCTATTGTCCATATTCTTCCCAACGTGCAAGTAGCCCCTTCTCCCCTCCAATCTGCTGCCAAAAGAAAAGTTTCTAGGCTCTCATGGGAATATAGTTAGTCCCATTTTTTAAACAGCCCCTGCAGGCAGATTTTAATTCTAGGCAACTTTGACTGGAATCTCCTTGAAGGAGAGATGATACTCCAAAATGAAGAGCATTAAGTACTCTCATGCCAAATATCTATGTCTTTACAAACAGAAGACTTGTACCATTTAGACATGAGAAAGTATATCCAGACACAGAACAAATAGGCATCAACTTTCCACAAAGATTTTGAAGGGTGAATTAAGAAATTTAACTGATTAATGTTAAGCTTCTTCTGATATTAAAACAAATAAAGCCATGTTGTGGAGTAACCTGCAAAAATCAGCATGAATTTTAAAAGTAAAATGCAGCCCTTCAAAGAAACTTTGCTCATGAGGAAGGTTCCCCGATTTTACACTGGAGCCTTCCTCACCCCTTGTCCACTCACGCAAAGGGCTGTTCACTGATCCTGGTTGCTGAGGAGCTACAAGGGAAAAGTTAGAGAGGCAGTGCCTTGATGAAAGTGGGTTCTCAGCTTTCAATGTGAAGAATATCTCCTGTACCTTTGAGTCACTGCACCAGGATTTATATTCAGACTTATTACTGTATCTGAAAACTTCTGACTAGCTCTGAAAAGTTTATTTCAACAATATGTGTGTAAGTGAACAGTCAGACTGGCCCAGACTTATAAATTCCCAGAAGTGTGTGTATGTTGTCCTGATGTTTCAATAAATTACTGTGGGTAGAATCCAAGCATCGTACATCAACCAAATTATCCCCGAGTTCCCTTCCAAGCAAGGGAGGCAGTAGGAGGAGGAGGAATGGAGTGGGAATAAACCAGAAGGTTCTGCCACTAACTCATGGTGTGAACCCTAATCAAGTTTAACAACTCTGGGCTGTGGTTTCTTTATCTGTGAGTGAGAGGTTGGAAATAGAGGCAGGCCAACATGTGTCAAATGTGAAATTCTTAGTAAGTTACAACTGCTATAAAAATGTTATTTGTACTATCTTCTAGTCACTATCCTATGTCTGGCATAGGATACTACTAATCTCTTATTTAGTAACAAAAGTAATAAACACCATAAACAATGCAGGTATCAGAAGAATAATTTGGAACACAGTAAGTGAAAAAACAATGTGAAGGGGGTGATTGCATATCTAAAAAAGCTACCATAATGAGACTCAACGATAATAAGACTTAAGAAACAAAGAAGTTTATTTCTCAGGTAACAGTCACAACAGGTGGGCAGCTCTGTGCCACAAAGCCATTCAGAGAAGAGGCTGGTGACAGATCTCCCTCTCCCACATGTGGCTTCCAAGGCCATTGGTTGTTGTCATTTCAGCCACAAGGAAGGCAGAAGCCAGGAAGTCCAGAGCCAAGGATTCGTGAGAAGCAAGATACTCATCTCACTTCCATCTACCTTCCATTGGCAAGAGATTAGCCACACACATATCTAGCTACCTGGGGGACTGCGAAATGGGAGACTTCATCCTGGCCACAGCTCCATTATTATGGAAGAGGAAGAGAATAGATTTGGGAGACCAGATAATCCTTATGATCACTGGAATTAAAGGGGGTTAAAGAGGCAAGTTAGTCTGTTACTTAATGTATAAAAGGCATATGCATATATAAAATATTTCATTTTTATATATAAAATATTTAAATATAGATAAGAATTCTAATAATTATAAAACAAATTCATGATACTCACCCAAGCATTAATAATCTTGGAATGCATATAGCTGAAGACTTCCAATTCACTCTCCTCCCTGACCAGAGGGAGCACACTCCTGAGGTTAGTGTACAGCCTTCCCTTCTGTCTTTAAAATTCTACTACATTTTGAAATCAATAAGCAATATGAAGAATAATCTTACTTTTTAACTTGATACAAAGTGGTGCCACACTGTATCTATCAAAATACTTTTCCCCTCCAAATTGTATCTTTTAGATTATCCATGTTGAAAATGTAAACTAAATTTGTTTGTTTTGATTGCTTTATATATTTGTGTGACTATGGCTTATTTCTGATTTTTTATTATTGCAAATATTGCTGCAAAAAACATCTTTGTGCACATGGGAAAGCATTTTTCTAGAGCGATGTTGTTCAGTGAAATGGCCAGTAACCACATGTGGCTACTTAAATTTAAATTAATTAGAAATCAATTAAATTAAGCAATCAAGTAAAATTAAAATTTTAATTCCTCAGTTACACTAGCTACTTTTCAAGGGCTCAGATGCTGCATGTAGCTAGTGGCTAGCATATTGGAGGGCACAGTCATTATCACAGAAACTTCTACTGGACAATACTACTCTAAAGTATATATGCAGCAGTGGAACTCCTGAGCTGTAGAGTATGTATATGCTCAATTTTAATAAATATTTCCAAATTGCTTTCCACATCAGTAAGATTCTTAGTTATAAAGCAACAGAAGGCCATTGTGGATTATTTCGCCAAGAAATATATATTTTTTGCCTGGCCAATGTGGGTCAATGGTTGAGCGTCGACCCATAAACCAGGAGGTCAGGGTTCGATCCTGATCAGGGCACATACCAGGGTTGCAGGCTCGATCCCCTGAGAGGGGTATGCAGGAGGCAACTGATTAATTATTCTCTCTCATTATTAATGTTTCTTTCTCTCCCTCTTCCATCCTCTCTCTGAAATCAATAAAAATATACTATTAAAAAAGAAATATATATTTTTAAAGAATAGCTCACAGAATCTTGGGAAGGGCTTGAGAACCAACTTGAAGATAAACTACCTAATGTCATGGCATGGAATTGGTCTAATAAGGACAATGCTACTCTACTTAAAGGCACAAGTACTGCCCCTTTTATTTCCAATATGACATATGCCCAATGCTGGTGCTTTTCCTAGGATTATAGTCACTGCTACCTCCAGAAATTGTACTTAAGTGTCATTACTGCTTTCACCTTCATGACAGGGATCCTGCTTGATACCTACATTTTAACACCATCTTCAGATTCAAAGTTGGAGCTGATGTATCTGTTTGGCAGACTAGGCCAAACACCTGCACCCCATATTTACAGAAGGTTTGGAAGGCAAGAGTCTTGTAATTTTTCATTTCTAGGATATGTGTAGATTTTCAAACTTCCTAGCTATTTGCCTAATGGTATCAAAGTAGATCTAAAACTTTTAATTTCCACCATAGCAAAGGACAGTTCCCCTTTTTCCACGTAGTTTCTTACATGTGGTGTCATTGGCATTTTAATGTTTGCCAAACTAACGATTGTGCAAAGATATGTCAATGTGATTTTAATCTGCATTTTCCTGATTAATAGTAAAGCTGAGCATCTTTTAATATGTTTCAATATAATTAGAGTTTGATCTATAAACTTTTTTGTGTATGGTGTGAGGTATGTCTCGGTGTTTAAGTGAAGTCTTAGCAGAAAAGATATAAAAGAATCAGAGAAATTGCCCTAGCCAGTTTGGCTCACTGGATAGAGCATTGGCCTGGGGACTGAAGAGTCCCAGGTTCGATTCGGTTGAGGGCATGTATCTTGGTTGCAGATACATCCCCAGTAGGGGGTGTGCAGGAGGCAGCTGATCGATGCTTCTCTCTCATCGATGTTTCTCTCTATCCCTCTCCCTTCCTCTCTGTAAAAAAATCAATTATATATATATATATATATATATATATATATATATATATATATAAAAGAATCAGAGAAATCTTTGGAGAAATAGTTGATAAAATTTTCCTGGAATTAAACTATAAATAAAAAGAAATTCATGCTTGGACATATCATGTAAAAATGCAAAAATATCAAAAACAAAGGTCTCGCCCTAACCGGTTTGGCTCAGTGGATAGAGCGTTGGCTTGCAGATTGAAAGGTCCCAGGTTTGATTCCAGTCAAGGGCATGTACCTTGGTTGCGGGCACATCCCCAGTAGGGAGTGTGCAGGAGGCAGCTGATCAATGTTTCTCTCTCATTGATGTTTCTAGCTCTCTATCCCTCTCCCTTCCTCTCTGTAAAAAGTCAATAAAATATATTTTAAAAAAAAAAAAAAAAAAAAAAAAAAAAAGGTCTTGCCCTGGCCAGTGTGGCTCACTGGGTTGAGCATGATCCCATACACCAGGGGGTCACAGGATCAATTCCTGGTCAGGGCACATGTCCAGGTTGTGGGCTCAATCCCCAATAGGAGGGGTGCAAAAGGGAACTGTTCAATGTTTCTCTCTCCCTCTCCTTTTCTCTCTCTCTAAAAACAATTTTTAAAAAACTTTTTTAAAAAGTTCTTAAAATCAGCCTGAGAGTAAAGAAATAAGTTACAAAGGATGACAAACTGATAGATTTACCAGTATCTATATCAATATCCAGAATGAAATTCGGGAGCCAATGTTTCTCTCAAATAGAGAGAGAGAGAGGGTGGGGGAGATCAAGAATTGTGTAACCTATTAAATTATCTTTCAAGAATGAGATTTAAATATAATTTAAGCAAAAACTGGGAGGGTTTACTACCAAAGACCTGCCCTAAAAGAACTTCTAAAAGAAGTACTTCAAGAACAATGAAAATGACTCCAGAATGATGATCTGAGATATGAGGAAAAATAGTAAGGAAATAAAATGGTCATGATGTAGACACAATTACTATCTGTTTAAATAAAAACAATAATAATGTCTAATTTGTGAGATTGGAAAAAGAAAAGAACAAAACTAAGATACTGGGCAATCAGCTGTATATCAGAGGGGGAAAGGGTATAATTCAAGTTAAGCAGTTCTAAGGACTTGAATTATTCCAAAGGCAATAAAGATAAGAATTTTGTAACTTTAGGCTTCGTTCAGTTATATATATAACATAAAGTCTATGCCAGCAGAGAGGGGAGAACAGTGAACTAAAAGAAATAAGGATAGACATATAAATGAAATTAGATAGAATTGAGAGTCCAGCGATAAACTCTTATATTAAGTTGACGTTGGTGATGGTTACCCAACTCTGTGAATATACTAAAAACTATCCACATGTACACTTTGAGTGAGTGAATTGTATAGTATGTTAATTAAATTTCAATAAAGCTGTTAAGAAATAAATAAAAGAAAAAGGAAATAGTAAACAAAAAAGTTGGAGCCAATGCCACCAGGGCTCTTCCTTCGCCTCTTTTCTCTGTTCTTCTCCACATCTGCTGCAGATCTTTTTCAGCATCGCGAGGATTCAAGGCTAGTTATGTCTTCCAGTCTGCCACCTGCTTAATTCCACAATTAAAGGGGAATGAGGTTTCTCTTTCTAGATTCAGTCTGAAATATCCCTGTAAATGGCTCTGATTGGCCCTGCTGAAGTATTGTTCCCATTCTTTAAGCCAATACAAGTCCTTAGAACTACTCAACTTGAATTATACCTTTTCCTCTTCTCATATACAGGCGGATTGTCCAGTATTTTAGTTTTGACCTTCTCTTTTCCCAAACTCAGAAATTAGTGGCCAGAGAGATGAAAAATTATGATTGGTCAAGTTTTAGCAGCTAGGGTAAGGTGGGGAAAGGCTGTTACCAGAAAGGAGAGTAGAGAACAAAAAGGAGAAGGAGGAGGAGGAGGAGGAGGAGGAGGAGGAGGAGGAGGAGGAAGAGGAGGAGAAAAGAGGTCTACTCTAGGTATCCAGTTTGCCTACATCCTTAAATAATTTGTTTCTAACTCACAGCCAAGAGTCTTATTCAAAGGTTCCTAACCAAAACACTTGGCTCTGAATGATAATAGACTCCAGTTCACAAGTCAACCTGTGAATGACCAGCTTGCTATCTTTTACAGGAACCTATTATAACCCTTGTGTAATACCTGTTGGGTATTACAAAATATAAAAAGGTTACGCAACTGCATGATTTTTGTCTAACTTTAAGATGACATTTCTGTGACTGCTTCTAGGCAACGACCAAGGCCAGAGTCCCTCTGATAAATTAACTTCCTTTTATACCACCCTTATCATTTATGTACTTCAGAATTTACTTGTATTAATTCACTTCAATAAAAAAAAGTCTTCCTTTTTTATTTAGCTTCACATTTCTTGTGCTTCTTAAAGTCAATTTTATCATCAGAACTTCTGAAATTGCCAAAGTACAAGGATGAATGTCAGAGTGTCAAGGGTTTTTAAATGAATTCTGACAAGACAGAAAAGGTCAAAGCAGATTTCTTCAACATGTTCAAATGTGGTCCTGGTTATAAAGATTTTTACAAGGAGTATTTAGGTTATTTCTTAAAATGACTGCAGTATTCTGCTATACTTGATGGATTAAATTTTGCATGGAACACTCTTCTCTCTAGGGTCCTCAAGTTCTGCCTTGCTCATCTCCTCATCCTTTTGCTCTTGCTGTAGATGTCATCTCTTGCAACAAGTCTTTCCAGGTTCCCCAAGATACAGCCAGTTGCTTCTGCTAATATCTCTCCTTACTCAGTGTTTACTTCCATTATTACACTTACTACACTGTATTATAATTACCTGTTAATTTGTGCATCTCTGATTCTTTTTACTAAAGGACCAGCTTTTTGAGGTCAAAGACGGACCCTGGACTGAAGTACTCTAGAGACTTGCAAAGTGCCTACAAAAAGTAAGTATCTGCTATGCATTTGTTAAATTAAGGGACATGCTTCAAAACAATTGCCCTGTATTCCATAAAAATGTCAAGGTCATGAAGTACTAAGAAATTATCCTATGATTCTGATCCTTATTGGATGCTGGACCAGAAAAAGAACATTAATGGGACAATTGACAAAATTGGAATAAAGTCAGTAGGTTAGTTCGTGGCATTGTATAAATATTCATTTCCTGGTTTTGATCACTGTTGCTATGGTTTTGTAAAATGTCAACATTTGGGAAGCTGGGTGAAAGCCATATGAGAATTCTTTGAATGATTTTTTGCAATCATTTTTGTTAAAAATGTTAATAGGAAAAAAACATGCATGTGTTAACTCACAAATAAAAAGGAAAGGAGGGAGAGAAAATGGAAAGAAGGGGTAAGGGGAGAGAGAGTAGGAGTAAGAGGGAAAAAAGCTAAAACCTAGCTGGCTTTTGGAAGTATAGCTGGGTAATAAAAGGAAAAATTTGAGAGCTTTCTAACCATAGGTGCGTCAAATGTCATATTATTACCACATTCTTAGCAGTCTAATTAGGAAATGCTGTGCATGACCACAGCCTTATATAATTCTTTCTTTGCTGTTTACTCCTGAACTTTGTCCATACGTTTAAAAATTATTCAGCCGAAACCGGTTTGGCTCAGTGGATAGAGAGTCGGCTTGCGGACTGAAAGGTCCCAGGTTCGATTCCGGTCAAGGGCATGTACCTGGGTTGCCGGCACATCCCCAGTGGGTGATGTGCAGGAGGCAGCTGATCGGTGTTTCTCTCTCATCGATGTTTCTAGCTCTCTGTCTCTCTCCCTGCCTCTCTGTAGAAAATCAATAAAATATATTTTTTAAAAAAATTATTCAGTTGGATTTAGCAAGTACCTACTGAGTGCCTGCTATGTGCCAGGTACAGTGATGAGCACTGAGGATAGAAGCAAATGTGTTAAGATATGTTCCTCATCCTCAGAGAGGAACACAATCTACAGGGGAAATTGAAGCAAAAAGAAAATGAAGAATGGCAATACAGTGAGAAATGTACAACTATTCCCACAAATACCAAATCAAGAGGCAATACCTGAGGGTATTATGCTAAGTGAAGTAAGTCAGACAAATACCATATGATCTCACTTATATTAGGAATCTAGAAAAAAATAATTCACATACAAAGAATAGACTGGTGGTTTTCAGAGACAGAGGTTAGGGGTGGGCGAAATGGGTGAAGGGGGGTCAAAACATCCAAACTTCCAGTTATAAAATAAGTAAGTCCTGGGAAATGTAATGCACAACATGGTGACTATAGTTAATAGTACTGTACTATATATTTGAAATTACTAAGAGAATAGATCTTAAAAGTTCTCATCACAAGAAAAATAAATTTGTAGCTGTGGTGATTTATGTTAACTAGACATATTGTGGCGATCATTATGTAACATATACAAATATTCAAATATTGAATTATTATGTTGTATACCTGAAACTAATATAATGTTAGATGTCAATTATATCTCAATTTAAAAAAAAAAAAAAAAAAAAAGAGTGCAAAACAGAAAGTGCTTACTTTCCTGGGAGAACAGAAGCGTCACAGAAGAGAGAATGCGTAAGCTGGGTTTTGAAGAAGAGGGATTTACCAGTAGACAAAACTGGGAAGAACATTCTAAGCACAGAATGTGTAAGACCTCAGAAGTGGGAAACAGCAAAGTGAGTTAGCTCAGCATGGTTAAAATGGAAAGCACCCCCAGAAGAATGGACTCTTTCTTGGTGGCTTTATTGGGATATAATTCACATATCATAAAATTCACCCATTTAAAAGGTACACTTCAGTGGTTTTTAGTATAGTCACAAAGTTGTACAACCATCATCACTGTCTAATTTTAGAACATTTCATCAGCACCCAAATGAAATACCACTCCCATTAGCAGTCACTTCCCATTCCCCACCTCCAGCCCTAAGCAACCACTAATCAAATTTACTTTCTCCCTCCACAGACTTGCCTATTCTGGACATTTCATATTATAAGTGGCTGTACCATTTTACATTTCGACCAGCAATTCCACAAAAATTGTTATTGTCTATCTTTTTTTATCATAGCCATCCTAGGGGGATGTTGTTTGTTAACTTTCTAGGACTGCTGTAACAAATGACCACAAACTGGGTGACTTAAAACAACAGAAATTGATTATTTTACAATTCTGGGGGCTGGAAATCTGAAATCAAAGTGTAAGCAAGGTCATGCTCTCTGTAAAGGCTCTAAGTGAAGCACTGTTTTATACTTTCTCTTAGTTTCTTATGTTACCAGTAATCCTTAGCATTCCTTGGCTTATAGATGCATCGCTTCAATCTCTGGCTCTGTCATCACAGGGAGTTCTCCCCTGTATCTCTGTTTCTTCTCCAATCATATTGGATTAGGACACACCATCTTGACTTGACTACATCTTGTTACAAATACTATATTTCCAAGTAAAGTCATATTCACAGGTACTAGAGTTAAGACTTCAATATATCTTTTTGAGGGAGCACAACCACAAGTGGTATTCCATTGTGGCTTTGATTCACATTTCGCTAATAGCTAATGATGTTTAGCATCTTTTCATGTGCTTATTGGACCATTTAAACCAAAGTAAAATCCAACTATAAAAAGGCAGAGGGCTGTCTCTTCTTATTTTTTTCTTGTCCAACCATTCTTTCAGGCCTAGGTTCCCTTGTACAATCCCAGTATAATCAATATGCTTTCTTAAAAGAAAATAACATTTTTTCAGATCTTGTAAATCAACAGTTTTTTCTTATAAATCAATGGTTCTTTTTTTGTTTTACTTCTTATATTTCTATCTTAAAGAGATCAAAAGTTTTTTGTCCAAAAACTAAGGTTTTAATGGAAAATGTTCAAAGCTCTCCTCATAGCCCAGGTTTGATTATGGGACAAATAAAATAACATATATACTTGGATTCATAATCAATGTAATTGACTTATAATTCCAATGTGATTGGAATTCTATAGCAGAAACTCCCCTAATCCCAGTCTAAATTTATAAATAGGACTCCTCTGTATTTTAGAAGTCAAATCAGAGACTTCAGAAAACTGCAGATAAAAAATTACAAGGGGTGGGAAGGAAACCTAGCTCAGAAACAGAGTGAAAACCTAAATAAAAAAATTTTAAAACATAAAGAAAAACAAATTTTGAAATTAAAATTTTTTTAATTTAAGTAAATAAATATGAAGAAAGCAAGAAAAAATGATAATGACATCTACAAGTGAATAAGTACGGCTGATCCAAATCTCAGTTTTAAAGTATTTCATAGGTAAAGTCATTAGGAATGGCTTCCAGCTCACCAAAGAGAGTGTTTCTCCACATGCCACATTACAACGCCAAGGCAGATCAAGTGAAAATAATCAGCCATTTGTTGATTATTTATTTTTTAATCATGTTCTCAAGCATCTACAGATGCAAGGAAGCATGTGGCCTCAGACTGAAGCTGTTTGCAAACAGCAGGATTGCCTGGCCCAAGAAATGGCGTTTGCTGTGAGGAAAGCTGCCCGTCTACGACCATGTTTGGATAGCACCTATGGCCTGCTGAAATTGGCATAGCACATTCTCCATGGGCATACTGCCAGCCTAACAGATGGGCAGGATTGTAACCCTGCCAAAGAGCCTGTGTGTGCGGGCAGCTCACAACTGTGGTTAGGTTCCTTTCCAAGGGGCTGCATCCACTTATGCTGCCCAGGAGATAAACGTATGACTTACCTGTCTTCAAATGGCATTAATGAATATGTAAAAAATTCTCCAAATTAGTGGTTACCTGGATTAGCAGCACTGGCACCATTTGGGCTATTGCTAGAAATGCAAATTTTCAGGTTCCACCTAGTGAATCGGAAACTCTGGGGGTGGGACCCAGCACTCTGAGGTTTAACAAGCCCTCTAGGACCTAGCTCTGACATATGAATCTATTGAAGGAGTAACTATTGAACCATTCTAACATGTGAACAGAATAGGGCACAACAAAATCTAGGGAAATGGTGAGGCTGCAAACTGGGTTCAGTGCAGAGTCCCTGAGCCCTAGGAAGGCATGCTGACCTGGTGGTTTCATTTAGGGTGACCCAACAAGCTCAGAAGTGTTTGGAAATGTTTGAAAACATGTCTGACTGTCCACAGCTAAGGAATGTTACTGGTATTTATCCAGTGTTGTTATATTTCTTCAAATAAATGGAAACTAAAATGGCAATGGCACTCACATTGAGATCAAAGTCAGAAGAGGACCAGGCCCCAGTGTGATGACTGGGACATAAGAGAGGTCACCAGATAAGGACTTGAGAACAGAAACTAAGAATGAGCACCAAACTATAAACTGAGCCCCATGGAAGGGTGTTTATAAAGGAATACCCTTGAGGTAAACACCTGTGGAAGGAAAGAGATTATCTTTGCCTGGGCTGCTGTAACAAAACACCGCCAACTGGATAGCTTATAAACAAAAGAAATTTATTTCCTACAGTTCTGGACTAGAAGTCCAAGGTCAAGGCACCAGCATGGTCACATTTTCAGGTGAGGACCTCCTTGCTGTGTCCTCACATGGTGGAAGGGGTCTCTTATAAATCACTAATCCCACTCAAGAGGGCTCCACCCTCATGACCTAGCCACCTCCTGAAACCCCACCAGTTAACACCCATCACCTTAGGATTTTAACATGTGATTTTGGGGGAGACCAAATATTCAGATCATAGCAGTGATAGAAGCAAAATTTTCCAGAGGGAGAAATCAAGCTACCTCAGCTGACTCTGTGGAAACTGCTGGAGCTAGAATGGCCCTTCAGTGTTGTCTCAAGTTAGATTAGATGTCAGTGTCTTTATATACACCCCGTTGATCAGTCATTGGACATGGGCTGCCCTGGGCAAGGCCATTCTCCTTGGATAGGTAATTCCTGAAGTGGCTGGCAACTGAAGGCTGACTGCTGACAACACTCCTCACAGCTGGGTTAATAAGATCCATTGAAGGAGGATTTGTCCTCCTTATTTGTCCATAACACAAATGGACAAAGTATGTAGAATAACGTGGAATTCCAGTGGTCAGTGCCACGACACCATCTCCCAGGTGAGCTCTTAGCATGAATTCCCTGATCAAACACATCAGTTCCATGTCCAAAGTTTGGATGCTGGTCTCTAAAGTAGGGAAGTTACATGTTCTCAGGACGATGCCCACTTAGCCTTACATGCAATGACCTAAAAGAGGGGATTGGTCAATAAAGCCGTGGCACTTCTCCAGATTCTACAGCAAGATCTGGTTGTCACACTCCCTGTCTTTGCATGCTTGAGCCCAGAAGTAGACAGTTATAACATGTTCAACCTTTCAGTCAGTCCCACCTGTTGGTGTGCTAAAGAGAACTAAACATGGCTCTGTTTAGGTGCTGCTTCTCTCTCCTTTCATTAATCTTGCCTGAGAGAGATGAACAGCAGCCTTTTATATGAATTACATAGAAATTTAGTTGGTAGGATAGGCTTTTTAAAAAATTTTTTTTATTGATTTCAGAAAGAGAAAGGGCGAGGGGGAGAGAGAGATAGAAACATCAATGAGAGAGAAACATCAATAGGCTGCCTCCTGCATGCCCTCTCCTGGGGGTTGAGCCTGCAACCCAGGCATGTGCCCTGACTGGTATTAAACCAGCAACCTCCTGGTGCATGGGACAGTGCTCAACCAATTGAGCCACACTAGCTGGGCAGGAGTGGGCTTTTGTTTTTTCACATCCGAGAATTTTATTGGACACGGCTCTGGGCCTGGCAGGCCCAGCTCATGGCCCCGCAGCTAGGGCTGGAGGACAGTGGTTCCATACAGAAAACCTCAGGGCACACGGTAACCCCACAAAGCGACACTCTAAAGATTATTATAGTTGGGAGACTGTAGGGCTGCTCCACAGACTTGCGAACAGGTCAAATCTTGATAAATAAACATCCAGTGAAAACGACAACTTGAATCCATCCCTATACACAGAGCACTCTAGGGCAGGTAAATAGGTGGGGGTGGCTAGAAGCCACCATCCTCACTGGTTGGGGGACCTGGATTGGTGATGATGAGTGGGCCCAGATGTCCACGGCACGGAGTAGGAGTGGGCTTTTGATACCAGTTCTGGTTTATATAATGGTCCAGCCCTGCCTTGAATGTGTTTGCTTGGCTGCAAATTTATCAATCACCTTCTTGAAGGTTCTTCTCTGGTTGATCCTGCTGGGACTGTTTGTGGAACTGGAATTTGGCCTGGCTTATTTTGTCCTGTCCTTGTTCTACTGGATGTATGTCAGGACACGAGGTCCCGGGGAGAAGAAGGAGGGAAAGAGAAGTGCCTACTCTGTGTTCAACCGGGGCTGCGAAGCCATCCAGGGCACCCTGACTGCAGAGCAGTTAGAGCGCAAGTTACAGCTTAGACCCCTGGAGGGGAGATAGCAGCAGCTCTGCTGCACGCCTTGGCCCTCCTAGCCCTTGGCCGTGGACTTGTAGGGTTGTTCAGGTGCACCAGACTAAGGACAGCTTGCAGGCTAGTCCTGTGACCGCACAGTTCTACCTGTTTTCCCTGATTCGCTGCAGTTTTATCTTTGAACTTCTCTTTGGTTTTGGTGAAATTCCCTGAAAGATACTCACTGTGTATCTTTCAGGGAATTTATAATTGCATGCTGGTCTCTAAAGTAGGGAAGTTGCATGTTCTCAGGACGATGCCCACTTAGCCTTACATGCAATGACCTAAAAGAGGGGATTGGTCAATGAAGCCATGGCACTTCTGCAGATTCTACAGCAAGATCTGGTTGTCACACTCCCTGTCTTTGCATGCTTGAGATGCAATTATAAAAATTACATACTGGGGGGGGGGGATTTTTTTCCCAGGATCTGGACCATGTCCCTGATCCCCACATGCTATCTGGGATCTTGTTTTCTTCTGAGCCAAAATGATATCACCATTGGGTATCACCAGCATAGCTGCCGTTCAGAGAATCTTGCGGCAGGATCCCGGCTCACCTTACCTGATACCTTAATTTGGATTTCGTTTGGACTTCATCCAGCTTCCTTGGAAACTGGCCAGGTCAGTCTCCCAAACCCTTGCCTCATAAAACCACAGTTTAGGGTCCAGGATAACCACTGGCAAAATCTGCATTCTACGACACTTTGAGCCTCTTAGAAAGGTGTTTCAAAAGTACCAGCTTCAGGAATCCGTGCAATAATACTTCTGCTAGCCAAATGGGGATGGCAGGTCTTAACCCACAATTTCTTTGGCTTCCTATCTTCTCAGATTTTAGTCTTCCCCCACAGATAGGGTTATTTTACTTTATACAACAAGGAAGCATTCCTCTGAACATAGCAACCCTTTTTCTAGAACATGGCAAAAGACCATAGCTCAACATCTCAGACTCCCTTGGGGCCTCCCAGTCAAGTTTGGTTTCCTGTCTGGTTTGCATTCCATCTGCAGTTGATTGACTGAACACAATAAATAGTCTACACTTTCCAGGCTATTTGGGATAACTCCAGCTCCCCCAAAACTCTGGGCAGTAGCTTTGTCACTTATGAGTTTGCTCTATAAATAATATATTAACTATTTAATGCCACTATTATCCATTCAAAGAGACAGAAGACTAAAGACTGGTTGCCCGGGGCTGCAGAGAGTGGACAATGGGGAGTTAGTGTTTAATGGGTACAGAGTTTGGGATGATGATAAAGTTCTGCAAACAAATAGTGGTGATAGTGGTACAACAGTGTAAATGTACTTTATGCCCCTATACAGTATACTTAAAAATAGTTACAGTGGCAAACTTTATGTTATGTGCAGATTTTTTTAAACACTCTGGAGAGACTTTTTAAAAATATGTTTTTATTGATTTGAGAGAGAGAGAGGATGGGAGAGGGATTCAGAGATAGAAACATTGATAAACTGCCCTGACTGGGAATCGAACTGGTGACCTCTAGGTTCATGGGGTGATGGCTCAAACACTGAACCACACCAGCCAGGCTGGAGAGACTTTTAAAAAGACTCCTATTCTAGTTTCTTTGGTTGGAGGTGGAAATATATTTACTCAAGTTTCCACAAGTGAAGCTGTTTATTGTAAGACTCAGGATCTCATATCAATTAAAGAACCGGGAGCAGAAAACTGGAACTGTACCCAATAACTCTCTGGAGCAAGAGGGTGACTCTTCTCTCAAATCTCCTCAGTTTAAATCCAAACAAGGCTCAGTTTCTCCTTGTCTATGCTTCTCCTTACTTGTCTTCGTCTTTTTTTATTTTTTTTATTGATTTCAGAGAGGAAGGAAGAGGGAGAGAGATAGAAACATCAATGATGAGAGAGAATCATCGATCGGCTGCCTCCTTCATGCCCCCTATTGGGGATCGAGCCCACAACCCAGGCATGTGCCTTGACCAGAATCAAACCCGGAACCCTTCAGTCTGCAGGCCGATGCTCTATCCACTGAGCCAAACCATCTAGGGCCTCACATGTCTCCTTGATACTTCTTGCAACAAAGAATAGTCCCTCTACTTTATCTTTTCTTTAATATATTTTATTGATTTTTACAGAGAGGAAGGGAGAGGGATAGAGAGTTAGAAACACAGATGAGAGAGAAACATCAATCAGCTGCCTCCAGCACACCCCCTACTGGGGATGTGCCCACAACCAAGGTACATGCCCTTGACTGGAATCGAACCTGGGACCCTTCAGTCCTCAGGCTGATGCTCTATCCACTGAGCCAAACCGGTCAGGGCTCTACTTTATCTTTTCTCCTTCTCATAGCTTCTGCTCAATTACTGTCTTACCTTCTTCACAGTTTAGCTTCCTTGTAACCTAGCTTTGAACTTGACCTCTTTTCTACATTATACCCCTTCTATACATCCTTTCATATCAATCCCCACTGTCACCCACCTCATATTCTGTTTCCCAAATCAGGTACCCATGACTGAGCAATCAGTCTGAGTAGAGCCTTTTTTCCAGGTGACCCCATAAGCTGCTCTCCAATCTATATTTTGGCTCAATTTGCTGCAATCAGCCATGTGAAAGGTGGATTTATTAGGTATAAAACATGGCTGCCTTCATCTACCTCTTTAGCAGAGGTGGTAGGTATAAAATACACTGTGATAGCCATGTCCTGTCCAACCTAATTTTTAATAGCATCACTCCTTATGCTCTAGAGCAGTGGTTCTCAACCTTCTGGCCCTTTAAATACAGTTCCTCATGTTGTGACCCAACCATAAAATTATTTTCGTTGCTACTTCATAACTGTAATGTTGCTACTGTTATGAATCATAATGTAAATATCTCATATGCAGGATGGTCTCAGATGACCCCTGTGAAAGGGTCGTTCGACCACCAAAGGGGTCGCGACCCACAGGTTGAGAACCGCTGCTCTAGAGAGTCTAGAATAATAACCCTTTCTAGGAAGAGTCGCAGCAGCTACATCTGCGTCAATGACATCTTTGACATCAGTGTATTTCAGGAGAATCTCTACTTTCTGATGATACTAAAGACCAAATGACTATTCCACTGATGACACCAGCAACTGTTTTCTGTGCTCTTGGGAATATATATACACCAATGTCAGAGAGCATGCCTCTGGTATGAAAACATGCAGGATCAACTTAAAACACTTAGCTTGATTTTATGGAACATTTTTTACCCCTGCTGCTTACTCATTATGTTCCTAATTTTGGCATAGTTTAAATCCAAAAAGTCCTGTGGACAAATGTATGCTTTTTAATCAGCAAATTATTTTTAGTTCCCGGTCATTAAATCCTAATAATGTAACTAGGACATTTGGCCTCTAGCAAATGCACTAATTAATAATGTTTTAAATAGCACATAGTGGTTTTTTGTGTGGGCAACATGCTAAGTAAGATATTCCCAAACTTAAAGATATAGGAAGTTATTCCTTGAGACATCAGATCTGGCTGAGTTCTGTAGAACTCACTGAATACATCAGCTGGCTCAACTCCAGCTCTGCAGGACTTGAAGCTTCTGGCAGGAGAACAGGCAAAATAGCTGCATTGTGGGTGCCCCCAAGTGGGTACATGTTGATGTGCACGCTGAGGATTTTCTGGCCAGCTCCTCTAGCATTAGCCTGTGAAGTGTTTATAAGAATGCAAAAAAGCTATTATATAAGAGGTGTATGCATTTTTCAGCATGCACCTCTTATATAATATCAACTGAAAGAATATTTAATGTTTTGGGTTACCACAGATCATTTATTTTCTATCAAATATTAATAAAGTTTTCTTTTTTTATTCTTATTTATTAATTATTATATTATTTTCCTTTTTATTGAATTTATTGGGGTGACATTGGTTAATAAAATTATATAGGTTTCAAGTGTATAATTGTATAATACATCATCTGTATATTGTATTGTATGTGTACCACTCCAAGCCAACAATTTTTTAAAGTACTAATTTTAGAAAAAATTAACCATCTTTAGAGGAAATATGGGAAGATTATTATATACTGCTCTACTTTTAATTTTTTTTTAAATCTTTATTGTTCAGATTACATTTGTTCCTCTTTTTTTCCCCCCCATAACTCCCCTCCTCCCAGTTCCCGCCCCACCTCCGCCCTCACTCCCCACCCACTGTCCTCATCCATAGGTGCACGATTTTTGTCCAGTCTCTTTCCGCATCTCCCACTCCCCTTTCCCCCCCAAGAATAGTCAGTCCATTCCCTTTCTATGTCCCTGATTCATTATAATCACCAGTTCATTCTGTACATCAGATTATTTATTCACTTGATTCTTAGATTCACTTGTTGATAGATGCATGTTTGTTGTTCACAATTTGTATCTTTACCTTTTTCTTCTTCCTCTTCTTAAAGGATACCTTTCAGTATTTTGTGTAATACTGGTTTAGTGGTGATGAACTCCTTTAGCTTTTCCTTATCTGTGAAGCTCTTTATCTGACCTTCAATTCTGAATGATAGCTTTGCTGGATAAAGTACTCTTGGTTGTAGGTTCTTGGTATTCAGCACTTTGAATGTTTCTTGCCATTCCCTTCTGGCCTGCAAAGTTTCTGTTGAGAAATCAGCTAACAGTCGTATGGGTATTCCCTTGTAAGTAATTGAGTCTCTTTCTCTTGCTGCTTTTAAGATTCTCTCTTTGTCTTTTGCACTTGGCATTTTAATTATGATGTGTCTTGGTGTGGTCCTCTTTGGATTCCTTTTGTTTGGGGTTCTCTGCGCTTCTTGGACCTGTAAGTCCATTTCTTTCACCAGGTGGGGGAAGTTTTCTGCCATTATTTCTTCAAATAGGTTTTCAATATCTTGCTGTTTCTCATCTTCTGCCACCCCTATAATTCTGATATTTGTACGCTTGAAGCTGTCCCAGAGGCTCCTTACACTATCTTCGTATTTTCGGATTCTTTTTTCATTTTGCTTTTCTGGTTGGGTGTTTTTTGCTTCTTCGCATTTCAAATCTTTGACTTGATTCTTGCGCTCCTCTGGTCTGCTATTGGGTGTCTGTATAATATTCTTTATTTCAGTCAGTGTATGCTTAATTTCTAGTTGGTTCTTTATCATAGCATCGAGGGTCTCATTAGTTTTCGTGAGGTTCTCATCAAGTTTATTGGCTGCTTCTAGCACATTATTGCAAGCCCTCAAAATTGCGTTTTTTAGCTCTATATCCTCCATTTCTGTCATGTTTTTTTGTCTCCGCATTTTTTATGCTTTCTTGGTGCACCCCCTTGTGGTCTTTGTGCGCAGTCTTGTTCTAGTTGAGCCTTGATTGTTGTAGTTAATACTAGAGGGATTTGACCACCAGGCCGACTGGCTGTGAGAATCAGCTGTTGGGAAAACTTCTGTCCTCTGGAGAGGTGCTAATCTAGCCTTTGCCTGAGGCAATCCGGCAAATGGCTCTGCACAGGGCTTGGGCGGGGCAGGATCAACAGGGTGGGCGGAGGGAGCAGTTATGGCTGCTCTCAGTCCTGTTCCCAGAGGCTCTGCTTCTCAGAACCCCGGCAGACGCTGCAAATCTCGGAGAGAAAGCTGCCCTCAGGTTCCAGCTGATGCCAGACAATCCCGCTTCTCCCATCTGAGTCTGAGTCCCTAGAGACTCGCCTGGATCTGGAGCTCAGAGTCTGAGACTCCTTCCTGATTGAAAACGACAACCACGCCCTCAGCCACCAGCCCGCTTTGCGCGCGCACCTCCGTACCTTTGTATTTTCCACACTGCGCCTCCTCTGAGCCTCGGTATGCTGTTCTCTTTCCTTCTAGTTGAAGAGTCTCTCCTCAGCCAGCTTTCCTGTGGTTCTGGGTGATGTCCGTTCCGTCTTTTAGTTGTATTTTTGAAGTGGTTGTTTGCGGCAGCAATCTCAGGTGTTTACCTATGCCGCCATCTTGGTCTCCCTCAAATATTAATAAAGTTTTCAAATTACCCTACCGTACACTGAGTGACCAAATTATTATGACCGGCCAGATTATTATGATATCCCATCAGTACAATGAAGTGAATTAGTTATGAAAATAATAATAATAATAATAATAATAAAACCTTGAGAGTATTTGCTTAGGAAGTTTTCAATATTCAGAATTTTTGGAAGTGTCAATGAAGTACTGATGGGGTGGTCATAATCTGTCCACTCAGTGTATGTATCAAATAGAAAAAGGATGGACTTTAATGTCAGACAAAACTTGACTTTGTACTCTCAACCCCTTATCAGTTGTGTAACCTTGGGCAACCCACTTAATCTCCCTAATTCACAGTTGTCTCATTTTTAAAATGGGATTTAGGAGTATTTACTTCATTGGACTATGTTTTAGATAACACTTGTAATAGGGACAGGGTCTAGCACATTACAAAGTGCCTAATAAATATTATTTATTATTTTTGCTTGTAAACAATATTGTTTGATATATACATGCAAAATAAAATATATTTATTGAGATATATCAAAGTTCTAGGACTTCCCCAATACCTTGTCAACAAATTCCTATCATGGGAATGTAAAGTACAGCATAGGTAATATAGTCAATAATATTGTAACTGTGTATGTTATAAGGTGACTACTAGACTTATTGGGCTGATCACTTCTAAAATATCTAAATGCCTAATTATTATGTTGTACAACTGAAACTAATATATTTCATGTCAACTGTAAATTAAATTTTTTAAAATAAATGTCTTCCCTGCTTAAATCAATGATAGGCAATTTATGATATTTATGATGAGAATTTAGCAATGTATATAATTATGACAGTGAAAAAGAATGAGGTTGATCAGTATTCCTCAAAAATGTTTATGTCATGAGAGAAAAAGAAAGGCTAAGGAAATGTTCTAGATCAGTGATGGTGAACCTATGACACGCGTGTCAGAGGTGACACGCGAACTCATTTTTTTGGTTGATTTTTCTTTGTTAAATGGCATTTAAATATATAAAATAGATATAAAAAATATAAGTCTTTGTTTTACTATGGTTGCAAATATCAAAAAATTTCTATATGTGACACGGCACCATAGTTAAGTTAGGGTTTTTCAAAATGCTGACATGCCGAGCTCAAAAGGTTCGCCATCACTGTTCTAGATGATAACAGACTACGAAACACAACTAAATGAAAAAAAATCTCTATAAATTACTTTATTAGGATAACTGATGATATTGGAATGTGGACTATAGATTGCATAAAATATTTTTATCATTATATTTACTGAATTTGATAACTGTTATTATGTAAGATAGTTTTTGAGGTATAATTGACAAACTACTGTATATTAGTTCCAGATGTACAACATAATGAATCAATATTTGTATATAGAGAATCTTCCTGTTCTTAGGAAATATGCACAGAAATATTAAGGGGCATGATTCAGACAACCTACTCTCAAATGGTTTAGGAAAAGTAAATAAAAATATGTATAACATTTCTGTGTGCATATTGTGTAGATGGTGGATAGATAGATGTCTATGTATATAGACATCATCATATACATATATGCAAAGAGAATAAGAGAGAGAATATGGGAAGATAGAAAATGATAAAAATTTGTGAATCAGGGCAAAGGGTAAACAATAGTTCTCTGTACTCTTCTTGCAACTTTTCTTTGTTTAATATTTAAAGTTAAAAAATCTAGGTTTGAAAATTTTTATATAAAAATTTTTAAAGATAGTGACATAGTCCACCAAAATATATTAGGTAACTATCCAGTATTTTGAGACAAACCCACAAAATAATTACGAATTATTTGGGAAATAAAGTATGTGTTATGTTAAAGTAATGTCTACTCTCCAGAGAAAATTGGACTATATTAATTAATTCTTTTTAAACATAAATGATTTTCATGAGCAAGAAAAATTATGAACTATAAGAGCTCAAAGTGACCTTAGAGCTCACCTAGTCCAGGCTTCTTTCAAAGACAGAAAATCATCCAAATTTCTTGAAAGATATATCACCCGCTGTTAATCTATGGGATAAATCACTCTGTATTCATTTTCTGATGATTTAAAATTATGTCTGACTCATTATCCTGAAAACTAGTAAATAAATGGAAAGAATCAACAATTTATCTTGGCTTTTCTGTTCTAACTATAATTCAAGGTAACAAAAATAGTTGCTATGGGAAAGTTCTTCATAAAATAATTCCAGCTAATAAATGAAGATGGAACAACAGAAAAAAATCACCATATCTCAATCATAATGAAATAATTGATTTAGGAAATAATCATCAATGACCACTAAAATCATTAAGTAAAAAGCTGATGAGGAACTTTATAATGGATAAATCAAGCTTACCTCATTGATCAATTTTAATTTCATTGCCTCCTAACTGGTGTACATTGGAAGTATACAGACATCATTGCCTCCTAACTGGTGTGCATTGGAAGTATACAGAGCAACCTATAAAGGATATTTTAAGAAGAAGGAAAAAATTGACCAATCCTTTAGATCTAGCTACCAATTTATAGGAAATACAGAGTTCAGATGAACATGTTAAATGACACCATGAAAATAAAATTAGCAAAATCTAAAATGTGGGATATTCTACCTGACAAAAAACGAGTTTCTTAAACTAATAAATTTGAAAGAAGAATGAGAATCTATAGGTTCAAAGGCACTTAAAAAACATATAACTAATTACAATGTGTAGAACTTGTACAGATTCTCAATTTCAACAAAGCAATTGTTAATGTTATAAGACAATCAGGACTATCTGAACACTGGCTGCATATTTGGTGATATTAGGAATTATTAAATATTTTAGGTGTGATAATGGTATTGTGGTTATGTTTTCAGAAATCCTTATGGAGATGTATACTTAAGCATTCAGAAATTAAATATTGGCTTCTGGAGTTTGTTTCAAAATAACATGGGGTAGAGTGGAAAAGAAGTGAATGAGCAAGAGAATAGTAGAAAACAGATTGACCATGTATTGATGTAGGCGATGGGTGGGAATTTAACATATTATTTCCTTAACTTTTGAATATCTTTTAAATTTCCATATAAACTTTTACACATTATTTTTCAATGTTTATCTATGATTTTAGAGAAAGAGAGGAAGAGAGAGACAGAAAGGGAGAGAGAGACAGAGAGAGAGAAAGAGAAAGGGAGGGAGGGAGGGATTATTTCTAGCTCTTCATCTACAAGTCAGCGTGTTTCAGAACTTGTTCTGTTACTTTATGCTCAAAAACATTTCAGCAGCACTACTATATATCAGAATAATAAAAGGTAGAATTAATTTAATTGGTGATTAAAAACACTTCAAATTATATCAACCTCTGCAATAGAATATGATATAAAAATTGTACGTTTTTTTCAAAAGATAAAATAGAACAAGGGCCCATTTCACTAGTCCTTTAAGGGTGTAATTTCACGGGGGATTGGTTTGTGCTTCTCTCCTGGTAGGAGTTCTCTGGTAGGACAAGTTGAGGGGACTCCCTTAAATGGTCAAGAAAGGCAGATGGAATCTGGTCAAAGAACAGACTGGAACAACTGATAGATTTTGCAATTAAATAACATGTGGTTGCCAGGAATATATGGCCATTCTCCTGAAATGAATGTACAACACTGAACAGAATTATGATCAGATAAACAAGTGTTTGTCTATGTGTGTCTTTTCTATTTCAAGCTTGATACAAAAGTTTTAGATTTAAAACTTGCACATTTTACTCATGCTCTCCTCTAGTTCAAATCAAGAAAGGCAAGTACTCTATAATCCTTAAGGCTTAGATCAGTGATGGTGAACCTATGACACGCATGTCAGAGGTGACACGCAAACTCATTTTTTTGGTTGATTTTTCTTTGTTAAATGGAATTTAAATATATAAAATAAATATCAAAAATATAAGTCTTTGTTTTACTATGGTTGCAAATATCAAAAAATTTCTATAGGTGACACAGCACCAGAGTTAAGTTAGGGTTTTTCAAAATGCTGACACGCCGAGCTCAAAAGGTTCGCCATCACTGGCTTAGATGAACCTGGGATTTCCACTGACCACATTTTGTAGAATGTGGCTCTTTGATATTTGCCTCTTAAAAATACTAGATAACCAGCCATCACTACTTTAAGTCAAGTTCCCTGGCTTGGGGATATGACATAGGAAATTAACCTCAACATCAAAGTTCATAGTTCAGAAACTCTTAGAAAGGCGAGATGGGTAAAGAAAAGTCTATTATTATGTTTGAACAAACTACATAATAGGATAATTGACTAAAATCAGTGATGTAAGAGGTGGCCAAGGACAGAGTTATTTGTGCTGTGTAACCATGTTATTCCTCCATAAAGTCATGAAAGTCCAAAAGTGGACAGAAAATAAAGCTTTACTTAGCATGATGTCTTTGTACCATGTGGAAAACATATAATTCCTAAAATTGACGTAAAACCCTCACATATCACATGGTACTGGAGCCAGGAATATGACCCTTAATGTCAACACTGGGGCTAAAGTAGCAAAAAAGTGATAAACAGTCCTCTCAAATATTTTCTTGGCATTGTAAAATGTCTTGTTTCTTAACATAAGTTGAATATCTGGGTCCACTGAATATGGATGGATTTAATTTAGTGAAGGAAAATTATATTTAATTAGGACTTTTACTTGTAACTGATTGTCTTTAAAGTAGATGAAATTGATATAACACCTTCCTATCATATACAATAAATTCCAAACAATATATAGATAATAAGGTACACACACACACACACACACGCACGCGCACGCACATGTACACACATGAACATACACTTGCACAATACTTTAAATGCCATAGAGTTTGAATATAATTTGAAAAGTATTGGGTAGGGTTATTGCCTGAAAGCATGCCCAAACCCATCACCAAAAACAGAAATTCAACATTTAAGAATGATTCCTTTCGTTTAATTAGTGCAAGGACCATGGGGATAATGTAATAAATGTTATCAATTTGTGAATTATATAAACTTTTCTAACATATTGGTTTTTTAAATTTTAAAGTAATTCATGTATATGATAACATATTAAATAATACAGAGGTATGTGAAGAGAAAATTAGCAGTTATTCCCTCCCTTCTCCAACTCCATTGCTCAAAAATTTATTGTCAATCAATGGGCCAAGCATGTTGTAGACTAATTGGGTATAGCAATGAACAAAACGAAGTTCCTGCCCTCATGGACTTATAGTCTAATGTGGGAGCTAAATAAACAAACAATAAATAATTCCAGGTAGCAATAAGTGCTATGAGGAAATATGTGTAATATGTATAATCAAACAAATAAAAAATGTTCTTTGGGTTCTCTAAGTTTGACTATTGCAATATTAAACAGAAAAAGACATTCTAGAGGTCATTCTAATCTGTCCAAATTGACTAAAATCTTAGTTAAAGGAAAAAATAATACAGTTATTGCAAAATACTTTGTACATACTAACCCCTTATTTATTATTATTGAACAGAAATGTATTGAATGACTATTATGTTTAACACTCTGTTAGGTGCTATAGAAGAAATAAATATAAATTAGGCCTAATCCCTGCCCTTGAGAATCTTACCAACTGTACCAGTTATTAACATGTGATGTCTCAGCTACAAATCCATCCTTCTCTGCCTTGCTTTATTATTCTAGAACTGGATGCTGTAGGCATTCTGCTTTGACAACTGACAAGATATTAGGCTTTGCCAATAGAGGGCGATGGAAAGACACTGAGTCTAGAGCAGGAGGAAAAGGACTTTCCTTTCTGTACTGTTTTTCACGTGGACAAGTAGATTGGTTCGCAGTTGACTGATTATGTTCACCTCAGCAGGGCTCATGGTGCACTTGTGGCCCGTACTGGCTGTTTGTACATTCCTAGGGCAGCCATACCTCTCTAAATTTCTACGGTCTTCCTTGCTGCTCACTCTTCCTTCGCCAAGGGTAGAAGCTATTCCCACAGTTGCTACTGTGTCCCTTAGAGTCCACTCTGCCCTTCTTAGTTAGATACCTTTTACTGGATAACAATCTCTATATTAAATTTTTCTTGTACCTAGTAGATATACCATGGAATAAGGGAGAAAGGCCATTTCTGCTGTAATCACAGCCCAAAGACCAAAGAGCTTCAGAGATGTAGATCTGTAGAATTATATATTTGCTTGGGTTGTATTCAGCTGCATATAACAGAAGACAGACTGTAGGCAGTTAAGAGCTGCTGTAGGTATTAAAAAATTAAGAACTCAGGCTCATTTTAGTTTCCAGCTTCTCCATCCCTAATGTGTGGCTTCTGTGCTAATGGCTGCAAGACTGTTGCTTCACCTCCACACACTAGGTCCATATTCCAGGCACGAAAAAGGAAGAGAAAATGACAAAAGAAATGATCCAAGTAAATCTCTCCCCTTTCTAAGCATTCTAAAAGGCAATACCAAGTCAGCTATTACTGACCATTCTTAACTGTAAGGGAATCTAGGAAATTCAGTTTGTTTTTAACTGTGAACAGGGTTCTGTAAGTAAGAAAAAAGAGAGAGAATGGATGTTGGATAGACAACTAACTGTGTCTGCCACGAATTGATTGAAAAAATAGTAAATTATTTTTGAGATGGGCAAGAGTCAGCAGAGGGCCTTGATCTCATACACATATAATTATTCGTTTTCTTTTTATGTAAATAGTCTTTCTATATTAATTATTAACTATGACATACATTTTTCTCAATAACTAGCATATCTTACCAGAAAAGGGATGGAATTATATTTATTTTATTAGTATATTGTCTTCATACAACTCTTTAATATAAAATTTAGCCTTAGACCCTCTGGCCCTCTGAGAGGACATGGAGAGATACATTTACTTTTAATTCCTTGCTGAATTATTTGGAATTCATTTAGTAAATATTCTATTCCAGTATATTAGTTGGCATGAAAGTAGCTAAGTAATCTATAGAGGAGTCAAAAATGAAGTTTAAGGACGAAAATGTTGGCACCAGAAAGTGATTCATAGTCTAGGCCAGTGGTCGGCACACTCATTAGTCAACAGAGCCAAATATCAACAGTACAATGATTGAAATTCCTTTTGAGAACCAAATTTTTTAAACTTAAACTATATAGGTAGGTACATTGTTATTAACTTAATTAGGGTACTCCTAAGCTGGCCTTAGCTAAAAATGTCTTCAATCTGATTGAGGTACGTTTGCTGAGGTCGACCCCTTCCAACTCTCCCATCCACACTCATCTTGTATACTTGTTTCGTCTATTCAGTGGTCGGCAAACTGCGGCTAATGAGCCACATGCGGCTCTTTGGCCCCTTGAGTGTGGCTCTTCCACAAAATACCACGTGCGGGCGCTCATGTACAGTGCCATTGAAACTTCGTGGCCCATGCACAGAAGTCGGTATTTTGTGGAAGAGCCACACTCAAGGGGCCAAAGAGCCGCATGTGGCTCGCAAGCCGCAGTTTGCCAACTACTGGTCTAGGCAGTTAGTAGAATTGGGAGTTTGGGTTTTAAGAGATCCCAAGATATCTTTCCTAAACAAATCATCCCATCTCTCTCATCTTAGTTCAACAATGAAGTATTTTCTGAATGAGCTAACCTTTTTTCTTGAGATATTTCCCTTATTATATACCACACAACTTAGTCCTGGAACATTTACTGATTTGTATTTTTCTCAAAATTTTTTATATACCCTAAACCAATTTTTCTTACGCCCCAATTATATTGTAAACTGTTACATTTTCCTGTACACTCACTATGTTCAGAGAGAGGACATGCTATTATGTGGAACTCACTTTGATTTAATGATCCTATAGAATTAGTGCAGATGTAGAGGCTTTTAAAAAAAAAAAAAAGATAAATTAATAACAAATGAAGGCCAGTAATAAGAAATAAAGACTTTTATAAGAAAAGCAAAATATTATAACAGAATTCAGACTATTTTTAACTTACACTTCTAGTTTTTATTTCCACAAATAGTATTTTTTATCTTTAATAAAAAATAAAAAATTTGTAAGAAAAATAAAAGATTACAACAGAGCCCGGAATATCTTTGACTTACGTTTCTGATTTCCAATTCCACAAATAGCATTTTTTTATTACATTAGCATGACAAGACTGGTGAAAGCTTTATAGGGTATTAAAATAAAAACTTTCAAAAGTAGATAATTTAAACATCTTTCCATATGTTTGGGTTAGAATTACAAAAGTTTTAACACTAACAACCCTATTCCATCCCCATACCTCAAAGAAAGGTGAGTCAGTCACAGAAACACGTGTTTCTCTCTGTCTGGTTTGCTATGAGCTATACCTGGAATTCTGAACGGAAAGTCCCCATATTAAGAAACTGCTGTGCTGCTACCTCCACATGGAGTAGTGACTATTGGATGGACATTATCTCCTGTTTCTTATCTGCTGCTGCATAACAGACGACCATAAAACGTAACAGCTTCAGCCAACACCCCTTTCATTGTTCTTGATTCTGCAGGTCAGGAATTTGAGCAAGACTCATTTCTGTTCCATGTTGTGTTGAGTGGGAAGGCTTCACTAAAGCTAGAGAACCTAAGAGGGCCTCACTCACATGTCTGGCACTTTAGTTCTCTCTCATGAGGCTTTTTTCTGTCCTAATGCTTTCTTAGTATTTAGTAGTCCAACCCATGCTTTTTTTTTTTTTAATATATTTTATTGATTTTTTACAGAGAGGAAGGGAGAGAGATAGAGAGTTAGAAACATCGATGAGAGAGAAACATCGATCAGCTGCCTCCTGCACACCCCCTACTGGGGATGTGCCCGCAACCAAGGTACATGCCCTTGACTGGAATCGAACCTGGGACCCTTCAGTCCGCAGGCCGATGCTCTATCCACTGAGCCAAACCGGTCAGGGCAAACCCATGTTTCTTGATATGGTGGCTGGCTTCCAAGAAAGAGAGAATGAAAGCTATGGGACCCCTTCAGGCCTAGTCCAGAAGTCACAAATTGCCACTTCCAAGACATTCTCTTGGTCAAAGCAAGTCACTGGGTCAGCCCACATTTAACAAGAGAAACAGACTCCACTGCTTGGTGAGTGAGTGCAGAGGGGATTGCAGGATAGGAGCTATATGGGAAATGATTTTTCATACTTCTCTTTACCTCCCCATTTCTTTCTTCCCCTGTCATCACCAGGCTTACCAGATACTACCAAATTATGATGTCTTATAATTTAACGTATCTCTACAGTCTAAGAAAAAAATACAGAGAGGATTAAACACTTCACAAAACGTTCTCTATTCATCTTTATGGTCTCACTGTACTCTTTTCAGAAGGTGCCTTTTTTCTTCAAATTCCCTCAGTGCAAATATATACCCCCTGTCAACATGGGTTGGTGTCAGTCAAGATCCACTCCCCTCCTTCTATCAGTGTAAGTCTGAGGATGCAAAAGTCAGCAAAGTCCAAGTAAATTGCTCTAGAAAGCACCTTGGAGATATGGCCATGGTCAGAGCCCTCAACTGTCTAGATTGCCCTTTAGAAGCCTTCAGTTTCTAGCCTCCAGCTTGTGTGAGGTGGATATGCTTCCTTATTATTTAAAGTCTTTCTTCCTCCAGCAAATAATTATTGGGTGGGTCCTTTCTTTCTCTCTCCGTGTTACACACACACACACACACACACACACACACATACCATTTTTCAAAGATACAACATCTATTCTTTGAACACCTACTATTCTTCATAAATATTTAAACTCTAACTGATGGAACCCACAAAGCACCTACTCTCTCCTCTTCTAGGCCAGTTCACCTGCTTATCGACGAGCTGACAGTGCAGGGCCTGAACTTAGACTTCACCTCTCCCTGCCACAGGCCTCTGTGGTATGTATCCTGAAGTGATCCTGTTAGGAATCCTGGCTTGTCTCCTGCCTCCTCCTCCTCCTCAATAGTTGCTGCTACTGATTTATAGCTGAACAGATAGGAGCTTCCCTTAATCCATCTCCATATACAAGTCCATTTAGAATAATGTTTCCCTGAAGAGGATCTATTATTGAAGTATAAACATGATGGTTAATTTTATGTATCAGTTTGGGGGGGCCGAGATTAGACATGATTTCTGGGTGTATCTGTGAAGGTGTTTCTGGATTAACATCTGAATCGGTAGCCTCAGCAAAGTAGAAGTTTGGCACATTTCTGAGACATTTCTGTGGTCATCTGAAGAAAAGTATTTGTCCAACGTTAGCCAAAAACAGTTGTTAAAGTTGGGTAGGTTTTGAAAACATTCAGTCTTTTCTTTAGTCTCAGACCCTGCATGAAAGACATTATAATCACTGAATTCTCCCGATCATAGAGCTGGAAGAAAAATTGACCTCTCTCACTTAACCAAGAGTCAACTTTGTGCCCAAATTCACCGAACTCTTAGATGTACTCATCTGCTCATTCCTTTGTCCCAGAACTTCCAGGTCTTTCATCCAAAGGAGTAAGCATACCTGTGGAAGGAATCCTTTTCCAGATTCCTTTAAAGCAGCGGTTCTCAACCTGTAGGTCATGACCCCTTTGGGGGTCGAACGACCCTTTCACAGGGGTCGCCTAAGACCATCGGAAAACACATATATAATTACATATTGTTTTTGTGATGAATCACTATGCTATAATTATGTTCAATTTGTAACAATGAAATTGGGGGTCACAACATGAGGAACTGTATTAAAGGTCGCGGCATTAGGAAGGTTGAGAACCACTGCTTTAAAGAAATGCACTCACTTTGCTGGGGACCCTAATTTGTCCTGTCAAGTAGTGAATCACCCTTTTCACACACACACACACACACACACACACACAGTGTCCTATTTCACAGAGAAAAATGGCCAGGAAAGGGGACCCCTCTCCTTAAGAGCAACTGATAAAAGGCCAGCTGTCTCAGGTGTCAACCGAAAGAAACGTAGCCCTTCTTTCTCTCTGCCGGGGCTAGTGGTCAACCTCTTTCTTCTCTCCTTCACCAGCCCCTGTCCGTCAGCCCATCCTCGAATGGCTGTCAGTGTCCTTCCCAGCTGGTTACCAATAAAGTTGTTACAAAGTGACCTTGAGCGTCTTCCCCGCTGCACGCGATTCCCCGCCTTCTCCATCCGGGTGCCCCGGCGCGGATAAGAGCCGGACCGCGCCTGCGCGCCCAGCCCCACTCCTTCGACCTCTGCCGCCGCCGCCGCCGCCGCCGCCTCCTGGAAGGTAAGCCGAGGGCGCGGGAGCCGGCCTGGCCGCGGGAGCGGCGCCCACGGGGACCCATTCATTCCGCCGGCGCCTCGCTGGGCTCGGGGCCCAGGCCGACGGCGCGCGCGGGGGCCGCGGGACCTGGCGGGGAGGACAGGCCCTTGGGGGTACTTGACCTTAGGCCGCTTTTCCTCCGCAGAGAGCGGGAGAGGAGCCCACGCCGCCAGCCACCCAGTCTCCAGCCGCGCCGCCCCGGGAGTGTAAGATGTTCGCCTGCGCCAAGCTCGCCTGCAGCCCCGCTCTGGTGCGTAGCCCCGCGGGGCCGTGGGCTCGGGGCCCGACCTGCTGGCCCGGAGCGTCCACGTTGTGGAATGGGCCACGTCCCGGCGGCGCGCACCGCCCCCTCGGGACAGCTCTGCCCCCCTCCTAACCCTGTCGTTTTTCCCCTTTCCTTCTCGTCCTGGCGCGCCTCGCTCTCCTCCCCAGGGCCGTGGAGGGCAGCCGAGGCCTAGCTGTCAGGCGCCCGGCGGTGTAGGTCAAGCCTCCTGCGCGCACGCCCTTCCCCCTCCCCACCCCTCGGTCGCGCTGGGGGGTCGGGTGGGCGCGGAGGCGGGGGCGCCGGGAGGGCAGAGGGGCGCCGAGGCCTAGGGCGGCCGCCGTGCTCTCCGGGGCCTGCCTGTAGGTCAAACCCGCTGCTGCAGAGGGAGGGACTTCGCCTCGCCCCGCGTGGGTGGAGGAAGGTGGCGGAGCAGCCGAACCTCTTTCCTCCTGCCTCTAGAATGCCATTTCCATGACCATTTTGGAGGCGTTCGGGGAAGTGAAGACCCGGGGGGTTTGTCCTACGGAGTCCGATCTCGGTGCCGAAGGGGTTTTCTGTGACCTTAGTTTAGTGGACGCTCAAGGGCAGGCGGAGCAGCTGGGCTGGAATATGTCCTTATGGTCAGAGTATTGCACCGATTAGTCTTACTCTGATATGGAATTGCTTACACTGCTTTTTAATTTTATGATTAACTGACATATTGGAATGTCTTGGAAACGGTGGGCGCTCCTATTAACGAATGTGCCGTTTTAAATAAGAAGCTGTTAGGGTGACACTCTTAATAGGCGCATTTGTTGGTCCACTTAAACTTGAAGAATGTGTGGTGTTTATTGTCGTTTTTCTGATCTGAATTGTGACACCACAGTAATTAAAAATTTTAAAAGCCATACATATTTTTAAACTAATTGTTCTTAGTTTTGTTCAGTATATTACAAAAAGCTTATGAAGCAAGCTGTAAAATTTCGTTAGCAACTTTGAAACTATTAAAATTGCTTCATCTATTGAAAATGACCAAACAAGCCAAGATAAGTGTCAGTACAGAAGTCATGAACTTGGACTCATTTTTCTTCTTGCTTTCTTAGAACTCATGGTGCAGGAAAGGTCATTGAAATCTTACCTGTATCCTTACTTATTATGTGGAATTTTCTTTCATTAACAGATCCGAGCTGGATCCAGAGTTGCATACAGACCAATTTCTGCATCAGTGTTATCTCGACCAGAGGCTAGGACTGGAGAGGTAATAGTAGTAATAACAGAAATTAAGTGACACTCCTAAGTAAGTCTTACGGTTTTGACTAAAGTGAAGTGGGTGGGGAAACAACCTCATTAATGAATGGCTGGAAGGCAATCCTTTCTATCTGATAATAAAATGTGCAGAAGATAAGCCAATAAAATAAACTTCTGTATCCAAAACTTATTCACCTGATTTGGCTAAGCAATATAGTCAGTATGTATATTTAAGTGCATAGGCTTGAGTTGTCTATATTTAAGATTATAGTAGCTGCAGTTATTGAAAAGCCTACTCTTACTAAAAAGCATATGCACATACTTTGTTTCTTAATTTTCAACTCTCTAGGGTATAGATAGTGTTATTTTGCCAGATTGGATTTATTTTAAGCCCTTGATTGTGCCACATCACCTCCTATTCAAACTTGGCTACAAAAGAGAGAACTAGTTATCATTTTGACAGTATGGTAATTGAAATAGCTAACTGTGGTGACTGACTTGACCTTTGCCTTTATTTCTTGTTCTCTAGGGCTCTACAGTATTTAATGGGGCCCAGAATGGTGTGCCTCAGCTAATCCAAAGGGAGTTTCAGACCAGTGCAATCAGCAGAGACATTGATACTGCTGCCAAATTTATTGGTGCAGGTGCTGCAACAGTAGGAGTGGCTGGTTCTGGTGCTGGTATTGGAACAGTCTTTGGCAGCCTTATCATTGGTTATGCCAGGTAATTTCAATGGCCAAATAAGAGCATGCTTGAAATAGTTGGAAACTTAGAAAAATAGCTAATTTGTATAAAGTGCCCACTCTATGTCTTGCATTATATTTTAAGGGCTTTGCACACATTTATGTCACTTAACTCCCCATTTGTCCTAGCTAGTAAGTGTCAAAATAAATTTTAACTCAGTTTGACTTCACAGTCTACACTCTTAATTGTTAAGCTATATTGGGAATATAATTAACAGCACATTCTTTAAGAGTCAATTTCCATTTTATTATGTAAGACCTTATTTGTAAACTATCAGATCTTAAAAGGTATAGAACCTAGTTTCATAGGCATAAGAAGAATGGTTGGTCTTCACCCAAAATAGATGAAGACTAACCATTTATATTGACATACAGAGTCAGCTCTCCCCCTTTTCTTCATATGATTAGGATTGAGGAGGAAGGAATGTCAAAGGCAAAGCAAAAGAGAGCTAGACGAATATTCTCCCAGTATTTCCAGTTTACAAAGATCCCCACACTAGTAATCTGATTATTTAACATTTACCAAACATTGAAATTCAAATGATATTTCAAAGTAATAATGTGTTGTGTGTCTTTTTTAGAAACCCTTCGCTGAAGCAGCAGCTGTTCTCATATGCTATCCTGGGATTTGCCTTATCTGAAGCTATGGGTCTTTTTTGTTTGATGGTTGCTTTCTTGATTTTGTTTGCCATGTAACAGAAATTACTGCTTGAAATGTTGGCATTCATATTAATTACGGACGTAATTCTGTGTACCTTACTGTGACTCCGAGCACTATAGTATTGGTGTCATGGAAATAGACATTATTTCCAAAGTCATTTCATTAAAGATGAAAACTTTAATTTTTGCTGTGATTTGTACTTCCCTACATTTAGATCATCACAAAGAAGGACATGCATAGGCAGATGCTGTACAAGTCAGAGGGAACTACAGCCGTTGCCTCACTGATGAAAAAGATCCTAATGTAATTTTTATGGGAATTCTTTTATATAGTGTCTGAACATTGTAAATTATAGGGTTTTTGATTCATTAAAGGAGAAATATTTGAGTGCTTTAAGCTTCTATGAAATATGATTAATGAAACCAAGATAGTTAATTGCTCAAGATGGTTTTGAGTTTTTAAGGGCTAACATGAATTCAATACTTGGAAGCAGGATCACCTTCCAAGAGTAACTTCGCTGGTCTTACACAGCTGGGTCTAAAAACATGTCAGATTTTAGGAATCGAAGCCTTGCTACAGGGGAGTAGAAAGCAATTTTCACTTTTCATTAAGTTATAAGCAATTATGTGTCTATGATGAATCTTATCTGTCTTCTGAGAAACAATCTAGCAGCTAGTTTCTTGCCTAAACAAGGCTCTCCTTAACCAAATATCAAAAACTAAACTGAATTGGCTACATTTTAAAGTCAAACATTGCTAAAGCATTGCTTATCATTGATACTAACATGTTTATAGTAGGAGTCTTGGAAATAAGAGTTGGCTTAACAGTATTTTGCTTATAATCTATACTAATAAAAGGGTAATATGCTAATTAGACCAGGAGACCTGGACATCCTTCCGGACAAAGCCATGGTGGCAGGGCCAAGGCAGAGGCAGTTAGGGGCGATCAGGAGAGGAGGGGTGATCAGGCTGGCGGGGGCGAGCAGGTCAGCGGGGTGGGGGGGGCCAGTTGGGGGTGAGAAGGCAGGCAGGGGCAGTTGGGGTGAACAGGCTGGCAGGCAGAGGCAGTTAGGGGTGATCAGGCAGGCAGGCAGGCAGTTAGGGGTGATCAGGCAGGCGAGCGGTTAGGAACCAGCAGTCCCGGATTGTGAGAGGGATGTCCCAGATTGGAGAGGGTGCAGGCTGGACTGAGGGACACACATGTGCACACACACCCTGCACATATTTCGTGCACCGGGCCACTAGTAGTACATATTGCTTCTTGGTCAAATTTTTCCTATTAAAAGGAAGAAAGTAGTGCTATTATAGAAAGACTGAGTTTTCCCCCATCCTCAGTTTCAGGGTTTTCATGAAGGTTAGGATGACAGTTACTAAACCTACATTTTACTCCTTTAATGCCTTCTGCCTAATTTAATTTCAATTGAGTCATCAATTACCAGGGTTTCTCAAGAGCGCTGTGGAAAGACCACCTCCATCAAAATCACCTACAATGTCTGTTTAAAATAAAATTCCCTAGGTTCTGGACCTACTGAATTGGACTCTTGGGCCATGAGACTCAGCTGTCTGCATTTTTTAGGTTTCCCAAGTAATTTTTGTGCACACTTAGAGAATCACTAATTTATATGTATCCTTCCCACTTTCTATACTGTGAAATGAGTCCACAAAGAGCTAGAGCTAGAACTATTACCACCTTTTGGTTAATCATCTAGTCTATAACATTCTTGGAGCCTTCACTATTTTTTTAATAGTATTACCCAATATTTCAACCCCAATGTAAATTAAAATTATATGATCAAGCAATTCCACACCTTAGTAAATACCCAAAATATTTAAAAACAAGTGTTCAAACAAAAACTCGTGTTCAAATGTTCAGAGCAGCACTATTCACAATAGCTAAAAGGTAGAAAAACCAATTGTCCATCAGCTGGTCAATGGATAAGCAAAATGTATATCCATGTAGTGGAATATTGTTCAGCCATAAAAATAAATGGAGTACTGATACATGCTACAACATGAATGAATCTTGAAAACCTGGGTAAGTGAAAAAAGCCAGACACAAAAGGCTGCACACTATATGATTCCATTTACATGAAATAATCCAGAATAGGCAAATCCATAGAGACAAAGCAGACTCCCGGGGCAGGGGAGATGGGAAGAATAGGGAGTGACTGCTTATGGGTATGGAGGTTCCTTTTGGGGTAATAAAAGTATTTTGGAACTAGATAGTGGTAATGGTTACACAATGTCGTGAAGGTACTAAATGCCACTGAATTGGCACACAAATGATTAAAATGGCAAATGTATTTTACTACAATTAAAGTACTATAACAATGTACGTAGTATAAATCATACCACATTTTTTAAACCTAGGAAAACGTAAATTAACTAGTCCTCTGTTCCAAGTTGGTTTAAATAAAATCAACTTGTATTTTAAAACATCTGTTCTTAATACTGTTTTGGTGGTTGGCTGAAGAGGCCTGAAACTGATTCTGGAGCAGGTCTCTTGCAAGAGGTGTCCCTCCCTGAGGAAATACAAAAGTGGAAAGGAAATACCTGGGCTGTGGCTGCCTGACTTCCATGTTGCTGAGCAAAACAGACTTTAGAAAGTATAATGAAGTATAACCACAGCCTACTTTACCTAGAAGGCAAAGGACATATTAAATGGTCAATATCCTGGAGTATATCTCTACTATACTTTCATTTCCAGTAACAAGTTTCTGACATTGAAATACCTCACTGGAATACATCGACTCTGACAGCAGAAATGTTTATTGTGCACCATCTTATAGGACAGTGATGGTGAACCTATGACACGCGAACTCATTTTTTTGGTTGATTTTTCTTTGTTAAATGGCATTTAAATATATAAAATAAATATCAAAAATATAAGTCTTTGTTTTACTATGGTTGCAAATATCAAAACATTTCTATATGTGACACAGCACCAGAGTTAAGTTAGGGTTTTTCAAAATGCTGACACGCCGAGCTCAAAAGGTTCGCCATCGCTGTTATAGGAGGTACTGCTTCCCTTAGTTCATGAGCCTTACAAACAAATAAGCTTTTCACCAGCTTCTTAGTTTCTGAACAGAGGCCAGTAAGATATTTTCACATCAAACAAGTGAATTCATATTGATAGGAGTTGGGTCTTTTAATAAGTCCACGTTTTCTAGGCATGCGTTCTTTTGGTGTTATTACCTTTCCAAGTTGCAGAAATGTGATATTTTTAATGCATTTGGGATTGACTAAAAATACAGGCTTGAGTGTGAAATGTATATTTGAACTAAAGAGAAACTTGTCGTGTAGCCACAAACACTAGGTATGTATGGAAACAACTGAAACTCAGAATGGTGAGTTCCAGAAGGGGAGCAGTAAGTACTCAGATGTTCAGAGGTGGCAGAAAGAATTTCCACTGATGGAATCCTGTGAAGAAATGTAAACCTCAAGGAACTGGTGAGATGAAGACAGGCCCCAAGAAGGGGGGTTATCTTGGCTAGTGGTTGCATCACGAAAGGTATGTGAGAAATAAAGAGCTGCCTGGGTACAGGAGGGAAGTAGTGTGAGGTAAGGCTGCAAAGGTAGACGGGCCAAATTATGTAAACTGGCAGGTATAAGAGTGTGTGTTTCATTCAGGCGACTACAGCCAGCCTTTGAAGGTCCGAGTTGTGTTTTAGAAAGGTTAATATAAGACCAGTGTGTGGGATGGACTAGGGCCAATAACAATTAGTGGTGGCTATAGTACCTTTGCTGAGGTAATGAGGGCCCAGCCTAAGATGGTGACGATGGTGTGTGTGTGTTTTTTTAAGAGTCTACAAAAGTATCAGTAGGATTTGGTTGTCTAGATCTTGAGAACTAGTTAGGGGAGGAGAGGGTGTGTACATCAAAAAAGTCACTTAATCCTGATGACAACTCTGCACAATTGGGATTACTTTCCAAGATGTAGAGAAAAAAAAATAGTCGCAGTCTTTGAACAATTGCCCAAATCACATAGCCATTAAGTGACAAGGTCAGGACCCAGATTTAGATCTTCCTTGTTTCCAAAGTCCATGCTTTGGTTTTTAGTGATTATGGTAGGGATGACAAGGAAAAAGCTGATTTGGGGGGAATGAGTATTTTGTTATAGAATTTTTTAAAGTATATTTTTATCGTTGACAGTATTACAAATATCTCCCATTTTCCCCCACTTTAGCCCCTCCTCTCAGCCTCTATCGCCTCCTCCAAGTTCACTACCCTATTGCCTGTGTCCTGCATATAAGTATATAAGTTCTTTCGTTTACCTCTTCTCATCCTGTTACAGAATTTTAAATACAAAATTGAAGTACAATCTTACAGAGAGACTTGTGGGCTTGAAAAGAGGAAAGATGGTTTATAGTAAGGAGTAGATGTGCATAAAAGAAGTGCAGAGCAGCAGTTAGGACCCAGCTCCAGGTAGATAACATGAATTTATAATGAACCTACAATTTGTGGTCACTCTGATGAGTGGCTAATGTTGGGTAGAAATGAATGTCATTGAAGTTAAGTTTAAGGAAGAACTGTAGACAAATGAGAAGTAACATTTGAGAACCAAATAAACTATACTCATGCTTCTGCCCTAAGTATTAATTTCTATTAAGGAATTTTAACCAATATGGTTTGATTTGGGTGATAGGTGTTTGGGAGAGGAAAAGGTTGTATTGTTGTGCTACTATCCTCTGCAAAGCCTTTTTAAATAATGTGACTTCTACAGGTGAAATAATAAATGAGTTCAATTTTCTACATGCTGTGCATATGTTAATTTAGCACTTCCGTGGTATAACTTTACTGATAATATTATAGACTTAAGTCCCAAACACAGAGTCCATCAATAATTTGCTCAATTCTTTATTAGGGGCAATTATTTTTCAGATCTAATGCCATCCACCTCTGCCTTGACAAATATAGCAGTTGGATTGTCTCTGTCAGTAGCAACATTATACCTTAGCTTTGATATAGAGATAGTTAATCAGTGGTGGCCAAAACTTACAGGATTTATAAGAAAATATCTTTTTACTAGAGGCGCGGTCCACGAAAATTCATGCAATCGGGGGGTCCCTCAGCCCGGCCTGTGCCCTCTCGCAGTCCGGGAGCCTTCGGGAGATGTCCGGCTGATAGTTTAGGCCTGCTCCCACGGACATCCCTGTAGAAGCACACTGACCACCAGGGGGCAGCTCTGGCCCCACCTCCCAATCGCCCCTCTGCTGTAGGTCACCACTGTCCCCCACTCCCCATTGCTGTCCCCTCCCTCTGCCCGCTGGCACTCACCTTGGCTGGCCTGGCGCCGCCCACTCACAGGCCCCGCCCCCCACCAACTTGTTCCACCATTTGGTCAATTTGCATATTAGCCTTTTATTATATAGGATAGCTTTTTTTTTTTAAAGATCACATGAGTTTATTATACTTCTCTCTTCCTTCTACCCATTACTATCCTACCCTCTTCCTCACCCCCACTGTCCCCAACACATACAAGCTCACTTGTGCATGTGTTTATAGGCTTTCTGGTGATATGAATAGCATAATATACCAGAACATTGCTACTCAAAATGAGGTCCAAGGATCACCAGCAGCAGCATTGGCATCACCTGGGAGTTTGTCAGAACTATGGGTTCTAGAGCCTTACCCCAGAACTTCTGAATCAGAATATGAATTTTAACAAGAATCCCAGGTGATTTGTATATACATTAAACTTTGAGAAGCAGTGTCCAAGAATACTAGATACCATGATTCAGACGCCTTATCTTTCAAAACGCTGTCAATTCATTCACTGGAAAATCTTTCCCCCCTTCCCACAGGAATGTACTGCTAATCCCGTGATTCTTCAAGTGTGGTCTGAGGACTGCTGAGGTTTTCAGGAGGTCCTTCCTTTTCCACTTACATAGCTGTGTGAGACTAGATTCTTGTCATATTCTTCTACCAAAGCAACATATTGCAACAGGTCAAATGCTGAAGAATGCAAATATAGGCATACCTCTATTTTTTTTAAAAAATATATATTTATTGATTTAAGAGAGGAAGAGAGAAGGAGGAAGAGATAGAAATATCAATGATGAAAGAGAATCATTGATTGGCTGCATTCTGCATGGCCCCTACTGGGGACCAAGCCTGCAATCCGGGCATGTGCCCTTGGCCGGAATCGAATTCGGGACTTTCAGTCTGCAGGCCGATGCTCTATTCACTGAGCCAAACCAGCTAGGGCTAGGCATGCCTCTTTTTATTGAACTTCACTTTATTGTGCTTTACAGGTGTTGCATGTTTTACTAAGTGAAGGCAAGACCCTCCACCTGCAAAAAGAATACGACTAACTTTATTGCGATACTTGCTTTATTACAGTGTTTGGAACCAAACCCACAATATCTCCCAGGTATGCCTGTATCTTCTATTTCCCTAGGTCACATCCTTTCAGTTATCTCTTTATAATCCAAAAATTGGCCCAGGCTCCTGGTCAGAATCTGTACTTTCTCCTGACCGATGCTGATAATCTAACTCTTCTTAGAAATTTAGTACTGTAGAGCACCTTTCTCGAGGGAGTTTAAATATTAAAAAGAGGAATTGACCTGAGACTAACCAGGACTTGTAAATCCTAGAGCTTTTGATTGTTCCACATATTAGCGTGAGCTAACATTCTACAACTGACCTTGGCAGACTCCTAAGGGGACCCATGGTTGTTGGCTGCCTTTCAACAACAGCTTTTAGTCAGCACTTCCCAGCCATGGAGATTCCAGGATCTGCTCCTCTTATAGGAGAGTCCCAGGGTTTGCTTCCTCAAATAGCTACAGGTTAGCTGAGTCTTTCAGCCACTGGACAGCTCAGTATTTGAGAGTATTGAGAGGCTGCCCCTTAATATTCCCTTAATACTCATAGCCAAAGGGCAGCTCAAAGCATTTATCTACCTCTGTAGAAATATCTGTAGCTCTCAAGTCCTGTAAAGTCATATAAAAGAATTAAGCTTATAATACTGCATATTATTACACCCTTGCTATATTTTCTCCATAGCACTTACTACCAGTATTTAAATCTTATTTTCATACTAGAGGCCCAGTGCATGAAATTCATGCATGGGTAGGGTCCCTAGGCCTGGCTGGCGATCAGGGCCAATCAGGGCCTTCTGGCTGCTGGCTGGAGCCACTCTTCCCTGGCTACTGGCCTGGGCCTCCCTTTGTTCCGCACCGCCCCCTGGTGGTCAGTGCATGTCATAGCCAGCGATTTGTCTCCTGGTCAAACTCCCAAAGGGACAATTTGCATATTAGGCTTTTATATATACAGATGTATTGTCTCACTTTCCCTATGACAGCCTCCTTCAATGACTTTGTCTTGTTTATAGTTGTAGCCTCAGCACCAGGAATAGTGCCTGACATGTTTATGCTCAATACATCTTGGCTTTAGAGTAAAGAACTATATAGAAACAGAGGATCTGATAGACAGTTAACCCAAGAGGCTGCATCCAAGGTTAGAAGGTAACTAGAAAGAGCAAGTTATTAGTCTAAGGGCCCAGGCTAGTCTTGGTTCCTAGCATAGGAGTTCATGGCTTTAGTATTATGTGGGCCTCAGGTTGACAAATAGACTAGCCGTGAAGGGTAGATACTGAAATGCCAGGCAAAATTCTTTACCCTAGGAGTGGTTCTATCTATTTTTACTGATAACTTAGTGTGGGGGAAACAATATAATGTTGACAAGTCCTCTGTCTAGTGAGTGGGATATGAGAGATTGGAGCAGGCATTGATATGAAAGATGAAAATAGAGCCCTTAGATTCCATTCTCTGTCTCTGGGCTGTTCTCACTGAGGCCAGCATAAACTAATTGGTATGATTTAAAGATAAATACAGCCCTCTAAATTTTTTTCCCCACAAAGCCACACACAGTACTAAATAATACACTGAGTGGCCAGATTATTATGACTGGCCAGATTATTATGACTACCCCATCAGTACTTCATTGACACTTCCAAAAATACTGAATGTTGAAAACTTCCTAAGCAAATACTCTCAGGGTTTTATTATTATTATTTGCATAACTAATTCACTTCATTGTACTGATGGGGTGGTCATAATAATCTGGCCACTCAGTTTTATTTTGAGAAACCAAAGGTTGGGAGTGGGAGGTGGACAATGGTCCCCCTGCACTTGAAATTCTCTGCATAGAAATTTCCATAGTGAGAACAGGCACTGAGAGGTAACTATAACATAGGTCATTTTAGCAATGTGCAGAAAAACCCTGGGCTGTCAGATATAGGAAAAGATGACCTGCCATGGATAGAAGCTACTTAAAATAATCAATTGTAGGTATAAGGCCACACTGTTTTCATCTCATCTCTCTGCTATCAGATGGGTGGATACTCTTGCCTTGCCTTGTCCATCCTTTTCATCACACACACACACACACACACACACACACACACACCTGATCTCACTGGCAAAATTCCAACGAATGCACTGTACTGGGTTGCATCTTGAGGATACCTGTGAAAATGCAGAGGCTCTTTCCCTGAGTCCAAGGCAGATATAAGGGGTGCCCTGGAGTATGTTTAGCTAAAGACAAACTAACACCCTAGCCAGTTTGGGTCAGTGGCCTGCGGACTGAAGATTCCCAAGTTTGATTCCGATCAAGGGCACATGCCCAGGTTGCAGGCTGGACCTGTTAATGTCCAGTGCCATTACAATTTCATTTATGCCGGATACCATTATTGAATTGCAGGTTCATTAACTCTCAAATACTATTCCCCACAGTCTTCCAACAATTTCAGTTCCACTTTGATTTAGAGATAATGTTTGTGAGTAAATTTTATGTTATTCCATAAACTGTATTCATAATTTTGTTATGGACTAGAGATGAGCACTTAATAAATGAAAAAACAAGATACTGAAAAGACTTCCCATTTATCAATAATGCAAATTTTCACAGGGGCCTGATCATACTTCTCAATTTATGCCAATGTGTATTTATTGAACAATCAATATCTATACACTTAACATCTAAATATTTAAGTTGTATAGATAATAATAGAGCAACATTAAAAGAAATAATTTCAGCACTGTACTTATTTTGGTGTTTTTAGGAGTTTATGTGTGTCAGTGGCAAAGAAATAATACAGGGGTGGGCAAAAGAGGTAAATTACCAGCCATCATTACCTAAAAGATAAATCATAAGAAAGGATACAAAATAATAAAGAACACAACACAATAATTAATAAATAAAAATACAAAAATAAACCCTGTGTTTTGGTACTCACAACTGAAAACCTACTTTTGCCCACCCTTGTATGGTTTCTTTTGTCTCTCATGTTAATTTAACATATTAAGCAGTGGGATAATATTGTGGAAAGAGTGCCATTTCTAAGCCATATTCTAATTGTGTCCTTTGGTCCTCTCTAAAATAGTTGTTGTTTTAAGGGTTGAAACTATTTGTAATATTGATACGTATCTATAACTACTAAATAAAGGAAAATTGATAATATAGGATACACCAAAATATGGAAGACTTTCTCTTACAAACAAGTTCTTGCATTGTTTTAAATTACTGTTATAGAAGGCATTGTGTTTCCTTTTACTAGACGCTTAGGAGCCGGAAGAATCTAGTTATAGCTTAGTAAAATTCGAACAAACGCCACTGAGAGCGAAGGCTTTTCCTTTTCTTTCCAGAGCTGACTTATCTGACTTTCCCGCTTTAAGCATATCGGGGGTTTGGGGTTATTTCCGGCAAACTCCGCCTCTTCCAAATCTCAGTTCCCCGACGCTCCCCTTCGCAGGCTTCAGGGTGGCAGGAAGGTGGGCTCAGGCGCGCGGCTCCCACCGCTTTATACCTTCTTCCTACCCACGGCCGGGAAGTGACAAAAACGGAAATACGGTGCTCCCGGGGCTGGGCTGCGGGGACTCGTCCCCGCTCTCCCCCCGGCCACTCGCACCTTCCCTCCCCGCACACGGCCAACTCCTTCCCGCGACCTCCACGTCCACCTGCTTTAGTGCCCACACCCAGCCCGCCCCCAGCCGGCTGCCAATCACAGGCTTCCGCAGGTCCTGTGCTACCAACACACTCCGGTTTTGGCTCCCTGGTTGCGCCCCCTCCAGCTCTGCTTCCCGCCCTTCGTGCTCTTTGTCCAATCACCAGCTACCGAGTGTTCCTTGGTCCCCGCCCCCTCAGTCCCGCCTTCCCGAAGTCCCGCCCCTTCCTTAAACATGATGGAATCACCTGACACGGAGGCGCTCGGTCTGAAAGGCAAGGAGGGGCGTGTGCACGGAGGGGCGGGGCCCGAGGAGAAAAGCGGGGATGCCGGGAGAGGGCGGGGAGAAGGGTTGTCAATCCGATCTCGCGAGAGAGGACGGAAGCCTGTGGGAGTCCGTGGCCTTTAAAGTGCCGTTCAGCCCTTTCCTGCAAGGGTAGTTTGTAAACACGGCGGAGGTCGGGTCTTCCCGGCGGCAGAAAGAAGCATGAATTAGTGACTTAGACAGGTGAGTAGTGATGGGGAGAGGGCCGCAGGACTGGAGACGGTAGGGATATGGAGAAAGCAGGCGCTAACATGGCGACGCCGCTCACCCTGGTCCCCACCCCCCGCTTCCCATCACCTCGGGCGCTCCTGCCTCAGTGCCTGGTCCTCCGGGCGGTTCACGGTGCTGCCACCTCCGCGGCCGCACCGCGTCGGCTGCAGCGCCCGAGCGGCGCGGCCGGCCCGTTAGGTAACTGCTCTTGGTCGGCCCGGCCCCTCCCCGCTCGCGCGCTTTCCTAACGAGGAGGAAAAAGGGATAACGGCTCCTCTTAGACCCCTCCCCCCCGGTTTATCTTCTTCCGTCGGTTCAGAGGTTCCCGGGCACAGGTCGGAGATGCTCAGGTTTCAGGGAGACGGGCCTCCTCCAGACCTTGGATGCAGCAGGAAGAGGCTTGGCTCGGTCTCCCCGCCCCGGACTCGGAGGCTGGGGACGGTGGATGCGATGGTGGCGGGGATGGAGCTGAGGGAGGCGCGGCTGGAACAGGGTCAGGGGTTCGCGCTGCGGGGGACGCGCGTCTAGGACAAATGGTACGGAGGACCCTGGAGTTGGAAGTCGGCCTTTTCTGCCCGTTCTGCCCTCGCACACTCCCGCCCCCCCCACCTCCACCCCCACCCCCACCCCCACTTCTTCCCGGCGGGGCGGGGCTGAGGTGTGGGTGCGTATTGATGATTGTATTCCCCCCCAACCCCCACATTTCACCTCCCTGGATGGACTGCGGAGTCTTAATAACCAGTCTTAAAACTGGTGAAGCCAAGAGCAGGTTATTTCTGTTGGGAAATAACCTGTGTTTTGTATTGAAGCCCTAGGGACCAGAACCGAGTGTGTGTGTGTGTGTGTGTATGTGTGTATGTGTGAGTGTGTGTATGTGTGTGAGAGTGTGTGAGTGTGCGTGTGTGAGTGTGTGTGTATGTGAGTGTGTGTATGTGTGTGTGAGTGTATGTGTGTATGTGTGAGTGTGTGTATGTGTGTGAGAGTGTGTGAGTGTGTGAGTGTGCGTGTGTGAGTGTGTGTGTATGTGTGTATGTGAGTGTGTGTATGTGTGTGTGAGTGTATGTGTGTATGTGTGAGTGTGAGTGTGTGTGTATGTGTGCGTGTGTGAGAGTGTGTGTGTGAGTGAGTGAGTGTGTGTGTGAGAGTGTGTGTATGTGTGCGTGTGTGAGTGTGTGTGTGTGAGAGAGTGTGTGTATGTGTGCGTGTGTGAGTGTGTGTGTGTATGTGAGTGTGTGTTCTGTGTTCACTCATTGAACCGACCCTGGAAGGAGGAGAGGGTGTAGGAGCTGGGGACTATTTGTGTGCCCTCATGTGGTGTGAAATTGTCCGCGTTAATGGGGAGTCTTAAAACTGGTGAAGCCAAGAGCAACACTGAAGTGCATATGATGGAGTAAAAGGATTGCTCCTGATGGATGTTAGGCCTATGGGCTCATCCTTAAATTATAATGTGAAAGCTACAATTTCTTAGGAATTTTAAATCATGGAAATCGTAACAGCGCACGAGTTTAATGTATATATTTGAAATGAGAACAAAAACTCTTCCTCTGAGCACATGTCCTGTTGGAAGAAATTCATAATCACTGGCATTGTCAGCAATAGCCTTTCTAGGCATAATCTTTAACCATGTATCCTTGGCCTTTTGTACCAAAGCTGTGAAGGTGAGAAGCTTGTTAAAAAGTCAATCCTATGGGGTTAAGTGCCCTGAAAGACACCTACAGTAGCAATTATATCTCCTAATTAAATGTGTTACACTGACTGATGAATCCATTGCAAACATTTTTATCAAAATTGCAGGAACACTGATGTAAAGTATGTTAAAAAATAGAGGATCAAGAAACAGAGTCAAGAAAGTTCATGCATCTCCAAGGCCACCAATTGAATTACAATTAAGAGTCCCAGTCTTGCCGTAACCGGTTTGGCTCAGTGGATAGAGCGTCGGCCTGCGGACTGAAAGGTCCTGGGTTCGATTCCGGTCAAGGGCATGTACCTTGGTTGTGGGCACATCCCCAGGAGGAGGTGTGCAGGAGGCAGCTGATCGATGCTTCTCTCTCATTGATGTTTCTAACTCTCTATCCCTCTCCCTTCCTCTCTGTAAAAAATCAATAAATATATTTAAAAAAAAAAAGAGTCCCAGTCTTTATAAAGTAATTATGAGAATCTTCCAAATTTATGGTGTGTATGTCGCTTTCCTAAAACATGTTTAAGGTTGCTTTGATAAGCTGCTACTGCCATTAAGTTTTTAATTATTTAAAATACAATATTGTGATAATTTCGAATTTAGGTGTTAGTATTTACTGACAAGTAAGGAAGGAGTTTTCAGAAAGAGTCGTTTGCATGTGTGTGTTTTAAGGTACATAAACATGCATTCCAGAAATTCCTGCGTTTACTTTTTTACTTGGGAGTATTGGTTTCAAGTGTTGTCGTTTTTTTAATATATTTTTATTGATTTTAGAGAGGAAGGGAGAGGAAGAGGGAGATAGAAACATCAATGATGGGAGAGAACCATTGATGGGCTTCTCCTGCATGCCCCCCACTGGGGATCAAGCCTGCACCCCTGGCATGTGCACAGACTGGGAATCTAACGGTGACCTGGTTCATAGGTCAGTGCTCAACCACTGAACCACACCGACTGGGCTGTTTCATGTTTCCAGTGGTTCTCAACCTTCCTGATGCCGCGACCCTTTAATACAGTTCCTCATATGATGACCCCCAAGCATAAAATTATTTTCGTTGCTACTTGATAACTGTAATTTTGCTACTGTTATGAATCGTAATGTAGATATCTGATATGCAGGATGTATTTTCATTGTTCGCAACACACAGGTTGAGAACCTGTAGAAGTGGTTATTATGTCAGCTCTTTAATATTTTGCAGGCATACTTTTTATTAGTATTTTACTTCAGAGTTTAGAAGCTATATGAATACTAAAAAGTTATATGCTATGCATCAAATGCCTACTACTTAAAACTAGCATTGTCCTAGCTCCGTGGTCGGCAAACTGTGGCTCTTTGGCCCCTTGAGTGTGGCTCTTCCTAAGCCTTAGGAGTACCCTAATTAAGTTAATAACAATGTACCTACCTATATAGTTTAAGTTTAAAAAATTTGGCTCTCAAAAGAAATTTCAATCGTTGTACTGTTGATATTTGGGTCTGTTGACTAATGCGTTTGCCGACCACTGCCCTAGCTGGTTTGGCTCAGTGGATAGAGCATCAACCTGCGGACTGAAGGGTCCCAGGTTGATTCCAGTCAAGGGCACATGCCTGGGTTGTGGGCTTGACCCCCAGTAGGCGGCGTGCAGGAGGCAGCCAATCAATGATCCTCTCTCATCATTGATGTTTCTCTCTTCCATCTCCCTTCCTCTCTGAAATCAACAAAAATATATTTTAAAAATAATAAAATAAATAAAAAAAACTAGTGTTAACTCTTAAGAAATCATCTACATTTTTTTCTACCTAAATTTTTGTATTTTGGAATAGAAATTTAAGGGAGTTTGTGGATCTTTAAAGTCAGCAATAATTGGAATTGTTTTGCATATATTATAAATATATATCATTATATATACATATATACTATTTTCATTTATTCTTTTTAACAACCTTAAAACTGTTATCTTTATTTACATTTTTAAGTACATTTAGTATGCTGTTTTTTTCTTGGCATTTTGCAGTGGTAGTAAAGTGATTAAAAACTTTTTGTAACAAAAAAATGTAAATAAGTAGAATGTTTTGGGGGCAAGGCCTAGTCACCCATGTCTGTATTCTGTATCTTAAAAATAGTGGTTCTCAAACCATTTTTTCTTTCTTGGTATCTAAGACAGATATCTGTATTTAGTTTTCTAAGGAATAGAAAACACTCTCAATACTAGTAGTAGGTTATTACCACAGAGATTCTCAATAAGATTAATGGGGAAAGATAGGGTAGGAATGATAATAATTAGCAAAAGCCATTTGGCAAAATACCAAGTGCATTTTGGCTATTTTGGTAGTATATGATTACCTTCATGTATAATTAACTAATAAATATGTTCCCTAAATGTTCTTTAGTGCCTCTAACTCAGCGGTTCTCAACCTATGGGTCGCGACCCCTTTGAGGGTCAAACGACCCTTTCACAGGGGTCGCCTAAGACCATTGGAAAACACATATATAATTACATATTTTTGTGATTAATCACAATGCTTTAATTATGTTCAATTTGTAACTATGAAATTGGGGTCACCACAACATGAGGAAGGTTGAGAACCACTGATGTAACTGCACCTAAACCTTTGCTATTTCAGTTTTATAGCTTTGTGGGGTTTTTTAATTCTACTGTTTGGACTTCTGTGTTTCCTTTTATTTATTGAACATTTGTTAGAATGTTACTAGAAATCAACTCCAATTTTGCCCTATTAACAAATAATCATTTTCATTTTATTTTTTTGTTAATCTTCAGCCGAGGATATTTTTCCCATGGAGTTTTTGGTTGTTTTTTTTAGAGAGAGAGTGGTAGAGAGAGGGCGAGGGAGGGGAGGGAAGGAGGAGGGAGAGAAAGGGAAAGACAAAAACATAGATGTGAGAGAGACACATGGATTGGTTGTCTCCCTCACTGGACCAGAGTTGGGGATTGAACATGCAACCAAAGTGTGTGCCCTTGACCCTTCAGTGGTTCTCCTGCCAGTGCTCTAACAATTGAGCCACACCAGCCAGGCCTTTTTTTATTATTTTTGTTGCCTTCTAATTTGTGCATGTATGTTATAGTTTTTACAGAATTATAATACAGAATTTAGTTTTCTTTTACTTTTATATCATTAACATTTCCCCATATTATCTACATTTTATAATATTTAATGATTACATGACATTTACCAAATAACAGTTAAAAAGTCCTCAATTTTAAATGCCCAATAGGAAAATAATTATCTTCACTTTTTGCCTACTTTAACAGTGAATTGAGCATCTCTGTGCATGTACTTATTTTGAATTGTTTCCATTGGATACTATTTTCAAATGAGATGACTAGGTCAGAGGATATAAATGTTTCCCCAGTTGCTAATTTTTTGCTTCCCCAAACATTTGAACAAATTTACACCATCAGAATATGAATGCATCAGTTTTATTGTAATTTCACCAACTTTACAGTTGTGCTTATTAACAAACAATTACTTAATTAGGAATTATTAATGGGAATAAGTTGCATTACTTAGCAGTTTGATTTAGTTGACCATATCAATCTCTAGTTATTTGTCTACCAGTGATCTATGTGCTGGAACAGATATATTTCATATTTTATGTCATTTCACTGACTTTTTCTTAAAGATTACTAAAATTTTTGACAGTCTAATAATAATTCTTAAATTTTATGCAGTTTTACATAGATTATATGTGGCATGTCTTATATAATGTCTAGTTTGTTTTAATATAATACTTTATGAACTATACGTAGATTTATGAGCTATTAAAATTCATAATGACATTTCCACATAGGTAACCTTTGAAATAAAGAATATGCATATTATATAGCCAAATTGAGTTATTGCTTCCTCCGTATCATTTTCTGGTACATAGTAAGTATGTAATCAGTGTCTTAGGGAAGTTATCAGGAGCCAGGTTGTCATGGTTCTACCACTTATTGTTTGTGTCACCTCGAGCAAATAATTTCTCTGTGCCTGATTCCTTATCCTTAAGAATAACAATATATAACTTCTAGCTTGTTGTGATAATTGAAATAATTAACGTATATACAATGTTTGAAACACTGTCAGAAACTTAATGAGTACTCAGTATGTGCTGTGGTAATTATTATTGTTAAAGTTCATGCAGACATAATAATAATGTATCACAGCCCCTCCTGGCACATGTGTGGTGTGACTTGAAGGCAGACATCAACCATCTGTTTGGTAGCTTTGGCAATATGGTTGGTTTCCCTAGGAATTTATAATTTGTGGTAGAATTTACCACCTTAGCATTTTTGTAAATCCATGTGAGAAGCTATCATCATTTTTGTTTCATATACACCCATTCACCCCAAATCAGCCTTTTATATATAAAACACATGCAGTATAGCATATCTATTTTGTGATAAAGAATTATTTAAGATTTCCATAAAATCCAATTCTTTTTTTTATATTTTATTGATTTTTTAACAGAGAGGAAGGGAGAGGGATAGAGAGTTAGAAACATCGATGAGAGAGAAACATCGATCAGCTGCCTCCTAAACACCCTCCACTGGGGATGTGCCTGCAACCGAGGTACGTGACCTTGACCGGAATCAAACCTGGGACCCTTCAGTCCGCAGGCCGATGCTCTATCCACTAAGCCAAACCGGTTAGGGCCATAAAATCCAATTCTTATATTTTCTGTTCTACCAACCCCACTTACAAACATTTCAGAGAGACCTTCCATTTCTTTCCCACTATAGTGGAAGAGATGATTAAATTAAAGTACCACATTTCTAATGTTCTTTTGAATTCTTTACTAACTATTCAACTAATATAACTACATCATTAGTTCTTAACCAGTGTCGAAAGTCACTGGTGTCTTTTATCATTGTTAAGGAAGGTTTTTAATGATTGTTGAAATATAGGTGTTTAATTGATGGTTATTTCTGTAGTAATATCTTTTTCACTTCCTTGAATTTTGACATACTTTGAGAGGAATCGAGAGAGGTGACCTTACCATTGTAATGGGCATTGTGCATAATTCATACCCTATCTTATTTGTGTCTTCTTCATACTAAGAAATTATATACGTACTTTTAATAGCAGTGACAACTATGAATTGTTGTAATACTTAGGGAACTATAAATTTGTTTTCTTTTTACTTTTACAAAAGAGGTTTTTAGTAAGAAAACAAAAACAATGATAGATAAGTACATTTTATACATCTACCTTCAACAAAAATAATTTATTGGACATTATTTTATATTATTTTATACTAGTGCCCCAGTGCACGGATTCGTGCACATTGAAATGAAGGTGGCCAGCGGGGCGGGACTGAGTGAGATGGGCTGGACATGTCCTGGAGCCAACTTCCTGAGGTCCCTGCATGGCATCTGCGGAGTGAGCATGGTCCCTCCGTCAGGTGGGGTCCCTTGACCTGGCCTGCAGGCATTGGGCCGAAACCAGCTCTCCGACATCCCCCAACAGGTCCTGAATTGCAAGAGGATGGTTCTCGGGTGACACACCCCGGAACCAGGCTTCCTCCTCTCTGGTTCTGGGCTGTGTCACCCGAGAACCACCGCTACTAAGTCACTGCAGCTTAGCAGCTCCTGTGTTGAACATCTGCCCCCTAGTAGTCAGTGCGCATCATACCTACCGGCCAATCAGACGGTCAGATGATCGCTTAGCCTTTTATATAGAGAGATAATAGATACAATTACCAAATCTAAAATGTTACTAGTAAAAACTTGGATTAGCACTGTTCATATTCATAACCATTAGTCTGTAAGTTCTTTGTATTTATATATTTCCAATGATCTGTTGTAATTTTAAACTATAAAAATTTTAGACTCATTTGCCCTACCTTACCTAGTGATTAGAGGTCTGTGAATAATCAAAACTCACTTTAAAAATGAAATTTAAATTGGACTTATGATTTTTATTAAAGAATATTTTGAGATATGGGGCTGACATCACTATTCAGATATTAATAATGTACTTTCATGAATACAATATTGAGAAAAGTCTGTGATACTCTTTATGTGTCCCATTAACTTTGAGGAATTTCATCAGAACTGTAGTATACTTATGGGAGTTGTGATATGTGTGAAGGACATCTGTCATGTCTGCTGTGATTGGGGAAAAATTAAAAACTGCTGCTTTCCCTGTTAAAGCTGGGCTTATATTTTTCTTATATCTCAGGAGTTTGATTTAATTACATTGATGAACTAAACGTTATGTACCAAATAACGTTTGGGTTAGAGGTTAATGTAAAGATCTTCTAAAAGTTAAACTACACATGTAGGTCTCAGTTTCTAGCTTTAAAAATAAAGAAGGCAGTAAGCGTAGGATTAATTAAGCATTAGGAAAATGTACACTTAAAGTCAAAATAAAATGCAGTGAAACTTCTAATAAACTTACTGGATAATGTATGAGTACCATGCACTGTACTATTTTACATATATTTCACTTATTCTTTTTGGCAACCCTGAAACTGGTATATTGTTTTTTAATAGAGAGGATTGCAGTGAAATCATACTATTTAAAATATTCCTAATAATAGAAATATTGAAAAGGGAATGAATTCCTTCCAGCTCATAGCTGCAGGTTTTCAAACTCTTAGTTTAAAGTTTGTTTGTTTGTTTTTTTATTCTTTTAAAAAAATATTATAATAAGTATTACAAAGGATATTACATATGTGTCCTTCCCCCACCCCCCTAAAGTTTGTTATTTTGTTGTTTCCAAAGTGAACTCTAGGATTAATTCATGCATTTTTGTGGTGCTTGACCAAGATATCCTATATGATAAAAGCCTAATATGCTAAGTGTCCAGTCATCCAGTCGTCCGTTCAATCAATCAAAGCATAATATGCTAATGATATGCTAAGGATGCTCAACTACTCGCTATGACATGCACTGACCACCAGGGAGCAGATGCTGCAACTGGTAGGTTAGCTTGCTGCTGGAGTCCAGCCGATCGGGACTGAGTGAGATGGGCTGGACACGCTCTGGAGCCCTCCCACAGTCCCTCCTTGGCCAGCCAACCTCCCGCATCCCTTCCCCTCCTCGATCATGTACTGGTGGGGTCCCTTGGCCTGGCCTGCGCCCTCTCGCAATCTGGGACTCCTCGGGGGAATATCAGAGAGCCGATTTCGGTCCCATCCCACAGGCCAGGCTGAGGGACCCCAGTGGTGCACGAATTCGTGCACTGGGCCTCTAGTAAGGAAATAATAGCACAGAGAAAACTCTGTCTGTAAGATGGTGATGCCCTTGAAGCCTTGGGACACAAGCTTATCCTCCTGGGCACCTTAGCTTAGGGTCTTACAAAGCCAAAATCAATGTGTTGTCAGAGCTGCATTTCTTTTTTGCAGTCTCTGGGGAAGAATTCACTTCCAGGTTCATTCAGATTGTTGGCTGAATGCAGTTGTAGGACTGAGGTCTCTCCTTTCTTGCTGACTGCCAGCCAGGGCTGGTCTTTGCTGCCCCCCTTCAGTAATGGCAGATCAGGTCCCTCACACACTTGTACTCTATGACTGCGGCTGCTGAATCAGATTCCAGAGGGAGAAAGTTCTCTGCTCACGTAATTAGATTGGGCCCCCTGGATAGATAACTCAGGTAATGTTATTTTAGGATCTGTAATCTTTTTACATCTGCAAAGTCCATTTTGCCATGTAACATAACCTATTCACAGTTTCCAGGAATTTAGGTGCGGGCATCTTTGGGGGACCATTCTACCTACTACACTCATATGCACCTTAAAAGAAATTTGATTTTAAAAGTTGAGAAAAGTATAATTTCTGGCTTTTCTAGATATTGATACCACTATTTTGTAAGTACCCAGTTTCCAGGGTGATTTGATACTATTATTGATTTTAAAAAACAAACTTCACTTTCCATGCCAATAGCACTCTTGCAAACATTGTGAAGTTCCTAACACCCCATCGGTACTTTCTGTAAGTGTGGCAAGCAACCCTACAAAGTCATACAGTACAAGAAGGGCAAGGATTCTCTGTATGTGCAGGCAAAGTGGCATTATGACAGGAAGCAGAGTGGCTGAGGTGGGCAGACTAAGCCAGTTTTCTGCAAAAAGGCTGAAACTACAAAGAAGATTGTGTTGAGGCTTGAATGAGTTGAGCCTAACTGCAGATCTAAGAGAATGCTGCCTATTAAGACATGTATATATTTTGAACTGGAAAAGTAAGAGCCAAGTGATCTAAGTTGCATGTTTTGTTTTATCATGTGACAATAAAGTCTTGATATGTTCACTTAAAAAAACTTGAATTCATCTTTTTAAAAATATTTTTATTGATTTCAGAGAGGAAGGGAAAGGGAGAGAGAGAGAGAGAGAGAGAGAGAGAGAGAGAGAGAAAAACAATGATGAGAAAGAATCATTGACTGGCTGCCTCCTACTGGGTATCAAGCCTGCAAACTGGGCATGTGCCCTGACTAGGAATCAAACCGTGACCTCCAGGTTCATAGGTCGACTCTCATCCACTGAACCTTGACTGCCTGGCAAAACAGTTGGAAACTTTTGTTGTTCCTTTTTCTTATTGAAGTTTTATTTAATTTACACTTCTAACAATTTTACTTGAATCTAGTGTATTTTAATATTTTAAAGTAATTATTGATCATCTTATTGTCTCTGCAACAAATGTAAATTAAACTTTTCAAAGTTTCTTACCGATTTCCCCTTTGTTTTGTTCTCTTGGAGCTCTCTGTCAGGACAATTCATTTTTGGAGAATATTGTGAGAATGGAAATCATTAAATGAGAGTGTTTTTTATTGTTACAGTCATTACACTATGCAATATATCTGAATTCAGAACATTCCTAAATATAGGGCAAAACAGTATTCTTAGAGCCATGCTTTGTTTTAACAAAAATATTTGTAAAACAGGAAAAGACAAGTCTGAGGTTTAATGGTACCTTGATTAATGGAGGCTTTAAGACATCTTAAATTATCTTTTGTTCCCTGGAGGATTTTACAACCTGGAGCAATGTATTTTAATAAGCTTTGATCTGAGAGAGAAAGAGAGAGGTTTCTTTTGCAGTGTGGAAGACTGAAGACTTAAGGAAAGTAGGCAGATCATTTTTAGGAAAGCAAACATAGGGAAGTTGAAGATACTGGAATTGATTTTCTTAAAATGTGTTCAGATGTCTTTTGGAAAGTCTTATATACACCTGTTTGAACACTGCTGCCTGGAGAGAGTGTCCCCCTTTTGCCTAGCTCCCATCCTCTCACAAGGCCAGAAGCCAACTTCTGTCTTCCAACCAAGATTGCCTTTGAGTATGTTAGACTCCTCTGAGTCCATGTCCAAGAAAATTCCTTTCTCAAACTACCTTTTGTGCCCTATTTCTTGGCACAGTATCTACCTTTTTCCAGAATACTTGCCTTGCTATTAGCAGTGTTTGCCCCCTTCAGCAGAGATCCTACCCCTTATCCACAGTTTAGTTATATCCAAATATAAGAAACACATACACGGTAGTCAGGATAGAGTAGAAACTAGAGTCTTCCTTGTTTCTGGTATTTGCATCAGGTTTAAACATACTAAGGCTATTTCAGCCAACTTTATTCAAGGTAAAGTGCAACCCTCTTTCCAGCAGTGTACAATAGGGAAATCTCTGAAGTTCATACATGACCTAATAAAGAGAGAGGAAAGTCTACTTTCCCTTTTAACATCTTGCTTCTGAGTTCACTGCCTTTCCCTAATGCATTTTGTAACTGAGCTTTCTGCCAAGTTCTTACCCAATCTCACCTTGGGCACTCCCATGCTTGCATAATGGTCCTGAATAATTCTGTGCTTTGTGGACTGCTTGAGTGAGTTTACCCTCCTAAAGTAAAACTCTATAGATTGTTTCTTAATTCTCTAGCATTGTTATTGTGGTCTTCAGATTTTCCCCTCTGTCACTGACAGATTGGCCTTGCATATTTAGAGTAGTCCTTGTGGACATTGGTCTTGTTCCTTGATCACTGGGCAGGACTTTCTGCTTTTGAAAGTTCCCTTCAGTAGACTGCTAAGGCAGCTCTACAGGTATCCAGCCATCTCACATTTTAGAATGAAACACTAATTGTCCACTAATACTCATATATTTTTCCTTATTAGCTGAGCATATAGTGAAATAAAAAAAATATATTTCCCAGATTTCCTGCTAGCTGTGGCCATGTGATTAAGTTCTAGCCTATGGAAGGTAAATAGAAGTTTCCTGTGAGATTTCTGAAAAATTTCCCTAAAGGGAGGCTATTGCTTATCTCCTTATTCTCCTTCTTGTTGACTATACCTTGAGCAGTTACATGTTAAGGGTGGCAAAAGAACAAAATAGAAAGAGCCTAGACTACTAATGATCACAGTTCTGGACTGCCTGTGTTTATATGATAGAAATAAATTTCAGAATCATTTAAGCCATTGTTATTTTGAGTTTTCTGTCACTCACAGCTGAACCTAATTTTGATTCAGGTATACAAAAGTCAAGCTGTTTCCAAATAAGAATCACATAAACTAGGTCCCATGGATGTTGTTTCTTCTGTCAGTGTTGGTAGCAATGACAGAAGAAACACTATAACCTGAACTAATCAGATTTAGTAATCCCATTTCACCTGTCATCTATGACTACCTCTTCCTTCTATTATGGTAAAACTAGAGGCCCAGTGCACAAATTCGTACACAGGTGGGGTCCGGCCAGCCTGCACCTATCAGGGTCATTGGCCGGGCTGCCGAGGGGGAGAGGACGCAGGAAGTTGGCATATTAGCCTTTTATTATATAGGATAGGATGCTTCATTTTTCTCCTGTCACCAAGATTCCATTGCCATACTTCCATCCTTAAAATTTAATCCTATCAAACAAAGAGGGAATATGCAAATTGACCATCACTCTGTAACAAGATGGCTGTGCCCACAGCAGAGGTGGAGGATCCCATAACACAAGATGGCTACACCCACAGTAGAGGCTGAGTTCCTGTAATGAGCCTTAATGAGCAATCAGCAGGGACCTGAGGCTGTGTGGTGCTGGGCCGGGGCAGGGGACCTGAGGCTGCGCTCCCCGCCCCAGTGTCAGGCTGGGGGACCTCAGGCCGCGCCCCCACCTGGCAGGGCTTGATGGGGGACCTCAAGGCACGCCTCCGGGCCTGGGCTGGGGGACCTCAGGCCACACACCCTGCCCCAGCACCGGGCCAGGCGACCTGAGGCCACACACCCCCACCCAGTGGGACTTGACGGGGTGAGGCCGGCCTGGTCTGGATCTAGCCCAGTGGGGGTGGGGCCAGCTGGGTCTGGGTCTCACACGATTTCGAGACACACATGGGTGGGCGGGGACTTGACTCTGGTTCCCGTGGCGCACCCCAGACTCTGACAGGAGGAGGATTTTCTTATACATTTTACTAAATTTCTTTTATCTCTGACACTTCTATTATAGAGAAAGGGCAAATAGCAATATTAAAATTTCCTCTAGTTAATTCCCTTTTAATGTGCATGAATTTCATGCATCGGGTCACTAGTACTCTCATAAGTGGCAGTGTACCTGGCATTATGGAGGCCACAAGATAAATATCTTCCTGGAGCATTGAAGACTTTGGAGGGAACCCTAATTTTTATATAAAAATGATAGCATGGAAGGCAAAATTCACATGCATTTTAAAATGTACAATAAAATACACATTTTAAAAATACAGTGAATGGAGTCGAACCTTATGAGGCATTTTCTTTAGATCTCACAGAGTAATGAGTTCACTCTTTTCTGTCTCTTAGAAGGAAACCTGAGAAGCACTGCTTACCTGCCTAGAACTGGGAGATTCCTGGCAGCAGAGTGACCAAAGCTCATGGCCCACCAACTAGAAAGGTAAGAGATTTTAAAGTTTTAGTGCAAAAGTGTCTTTTTATTTTGTGATTGTCTCTCAAATATTACTGAATTCAACAGATGTTTCCAGATGGTAGTCCTCAGAATGCTGGTGTTCTACCATATTGATAAAAAAATTCTAGTAATAAAAAAATTCTGAGGTGCAGCAAATTTGAATTGTCCTTTTAGAGTTACTATGCATAGCAGCACACTGAATACTTACATTGAAGTGTTTAATTTTGTTTAACCCAGAGGCTCTTAAACCTTTCTGATTAGGGAGCCTTCTATATAGTACAGGGTCCTAATATGAAAGTCCCAATTCTCCTAACATTTCATAAGGATAGTAACAGGAATTAATCCGTGACACATTTTCTACATTCCAAAAATATTTCACCCACTCTAAGGCTGTACAGCTAACTAAAATGTCAAAGTTATTTGCTTTTGGCTTAAATTATATCAGCTAAGTTTAGTACCATGATCAGAAACATTTAATAGCACGTTATATATTCAAACATTTACCTTTATTAAACATCTCTGTCATAGCCATGTTGTGCTGATGTTAAAAGATAAAAAGTACAATGAGTTCTGGTCTCAAGCCATTTATAATTTGGTGATGTAGCTTCTAAAAATGGAAAGAAAATACTGATTTAATACATGTGGTCCAGCATACAGAATCTTTCAGTTTGGCCTGGTGATAGACTTTGTAAGACATATCAAGATACACAAGCAAACTGGCATATGCTGTTGTATCTGAATCTGGAGATTCAGATCAAAAGAAAATCTGTATGTAAATGTACATTTACTCTAATTTTGATAAAAATTTAGAAAATAATTTAAATGTACATATGTATTTGAAAAAGTAAAAAATTTTCAGCAGGTATAAGGAGAAAAGGGTGGCAACACTCGATAATTTTTTCTTATACACTGATACCTACATTAAATAATTTTGAGCTACCTGTCTAACTTAAATGTTCAAGTCTACTGATTTGGTTAGAACTATTTCCATAAAATGTAAATTGCATGAGGACAGGTACTGTGTCTATATCATTGTACTCTGGAATCTAGCACAATTCCTCCCCTCCTGCACCCACTCAATAAATATTTATTGACTAAATGACTAAGTAAATGAGAGATCTGTATTTCAGGTTGGGGAGAGAGTGGATGGAGGACTATCAGAGGTGAGTAGTGTTAACTATGAAAGGGATAGGTGAGTGGGAAATGAGGCTGAGGGAGAGAGCTGATTAAAAGCCTGCATAACTAGAGCCAAGAGATGAAGAGGGAAGCATAAGATTGGGATAGGAGGTAGGAGGCAGAAGGCAGTTCATGCAAGGGTCTGGAAACAATGTAAGGATATGAGGTTTTATCTTAAGAGCATTTTTTCATAAGCAGGTCCTTTTCTCTCATTTTGATGGCTGCTGCTTAACTTTAGACCATTATTCTCTTTCCTGAGGTTAGCAGTAGATTGCACTGGTTTTCTTCTGTATAGTATTGCCCTCTCTAGTCAAGCCTTAACACTTAACTTATTGATCTTACCAATATGCCCCTTTCATTATCTAATTCACCTGCTTTAAATCTTTTCACTTTTTTACAGCAGGGTTAAGCAAGCTTTATCTTTAAAGGGCCACAGAGTAAATATGTTAGGCTTTATGGGGACTACATATGGTCTCTGTAGGTTTTTTTTATTTTTATTTACTTATTGATATTTAGAGAGAGAGAGAGGAAGGGGGATAGAGAGAAACATCAGTTTATTGTTCCATTTATATATGCATCCATTTGGTTGCTTCTTGTATATGTCCTGACCAGAGATCAAGCCCTCAGCCTTCGTGTATTAGGATGATGCTCTAACCAACTGAGCTCCCCAGTCAGGGCTCTGTTGCTTATTCTTCCCTCTCTCCCACCCCCACCCAACCAATTAAAAATGTGAAAAACTTTCTTAGCTGAACATTTTGACATAGGGCCCTAGTTTATAACCTCAGAGTGGAGGTGGGATGGGGAGATAAGTATAGAATTGAAACTCCTTGCCAAGGCATTAAAGGCCCTTCAAGTTGTGTTGCCTCTGGCATTACCGCTCTTCCCTTCAACCTATGTTTCTACACGTCAGCCATCAGAAGTTCTTAGAGATCCTTCAGTGTATTCTGCTTTATTGTGCTTTCTACATGGTGTTTCCTCTGCCAAAACATCATCTCTAACTGGCTGATGCCTCTTTCATTGAGAAGACTAAGCTCAGACATTGTTTCCTTCAGTAGTCTTCCCCAACTCTTTTTCTAGGCGTGGCCAGGTACTGTCTTAGTTAGGGGATAGAAATCAGATAAATTCAGGTGAAGAAAAGTAAAGGGAGCTTCACACTCAGGATAGAGAAGACTCTCTCATGACCTAATCATAAGCATAGTTAGGCATCACAGAAACTATGATCCTTCATACTAGCTGAACTGTTTCTCATCTCATTTTCAGTGTCTACTCCATTCTGGAGTATGATCAGTATGAACCTGACAGAAAATATCCACCAGTCCTGAGTATGATTTTGAATCTCTGGTGCCCACCTCTGTTTGGCTGATTTTGTAATCTGATTGGCTTAACTTGGCCAGGTGTCTCCCCTGCTTCACCTGAGCCTGGTATGTCAGAAGCATGGATATATAGGATTGCCCTTTACTGAGCAATCTCTAAGGGCACTGTGGGTGCTGAGGAAGATGACTGCTCCAGTATACTCCTCATTTCCCTATGTTCCCTTAGTGTCTGTGTATATCTTTATAATTATGTGTATTATTTTCACTTGTTTGTCTTTCTCACTAAGCTGATTTTGAGAGCGAGGACTATATATTTCTTATTCTTAATATGGTATTGGGTATACAATAGACATGCAGATATTTTCCAAATAAATTTCATAATTTATTTGTATTAGAAATGTTTGGGAATGATGTATATTGTATTAAACATTTAGTATTATTCTTATTTTAGAAATCTGCTTTGAAATATATTTAAAGGTAAGAGGTTAACAACAATTATAGTTCTATAACCAACTAGAAAATCAGTTAAATTCACATTTTTTAAATATTTTTTTTATTGGTTTCGTAGAGGAAGGGAAAGGGGAAAGAGAGATAGAAACATCAATGATGAGAGAGAATCATTGATCTGCTGCCTCCTGCACGCCCCCTTCTGGGGAGTGGAGCCCTTGATTGGAAGCGAACCCAGGACCCTTCAGTCCGCAGGCCAAGGGTCTATCTCAGCCTTGGGCAAACTGCGGTTTGAAATGAATAAAACTAAAAAAAAAAAAAGACCGTACCCTTTTATGTAATGATGTTTACTTTGAATTTATATTAGTTCACACAAACACTCCATCCATGCTTTTGTTCCGGCCCTCCGGTCCAGTTTAAGAACCCATTGTGGCCCTCGAGTCAAAAAGTTTGCCCACCCCTGGTCTACAGAGCCAAACCAACTAGGGCTAAATTCACATTTTAGAACATAAAGATTTGTGAAGTTAGTCACCAGAAATTGTCTCCTATTTTTTTTTTTTAAGATTATTTACTCACATTATTTTCTAAAAAGTGAATTAGTTTCCTTTTTATTTGTTTTTAATAGAAATGTTAAAGAGCAAATATTTTTGTCAGCTGAATTATTTCAATGACAGAATTCAAAAATGGCATGGGGATATTAATACTGCAGCCTAAAGGATCATCTAACAGCTTTAATGCACATCTTATATTTTTTTAAAGGAAACTATCCTTTTGGACAAATAATTGTCTAATATCACCCCTTGAGATTTTATTCAGATATAGAAATTCTTCTATTATAGTATTATTCTGTTTGCTCTTAACCTTGCAGTACAGAATACAGTTTTTCTATTCTTTGGTATCTCATAACATGAAAGTTATAAACCAGAAACAAGCAGAGAATTGTTAGAGAATCCATATGCTTTACAGTATTTTTCTCATATAACTACTGCTAAAAATTACCTACTAATTATATAATGGTTGTATAGTGAATTATTCTAGTGCATATTATTTATATACAATGTAAACTATAAATTTTTCTTAATTTAAATTTTTAAAAATTTAAGTTCCTTTTTGAAATTTTTTTAAAGTTCAGAATCTTTTAAAAGTAAGTTGCCAGCATGATGGCTCATCATCCCACCCAAACTTTGTTTTCTATAATAAAACATTCTCCTACAAAATCACAATATAACCATGAAAATCAAGAAATTAATATATTACTACCATCTAATTTGCACATCACATTTAAGTTTTGCCATTTATTCCAATAATATCTTTTATATTTATAGCAGAAAGATTCAGCTGGAATCTCACATTGCAGTTAGTTGTTATGTCTCATTGGTCTTTTTCAATATGAAACAGTTCCTCAAACTTTCCTTGACTTCGATGACCTTTGGAGATTATAGGCCAGTTATTTTGAAGAGTTTACCTCACTTTAGAGTTGTATAACACTTTTTCATGACTAAATACATTTAATGTATCTTTGATATGACTATCATGGAAGCGATAATATATCCTTCTTACTGCATCTTATCAAGGCACATGGTATTGATTTCCCCTATTTCTAGTGTGAATTTAGATACTTGAGTAAAGTGATGTTTGTCAGATTTTTATACTAAAAATTACCCTCGGCTTAAATAATTAAAATGTATTTTATAAGGTGGTAGAGAGAATGTAAATATTCTGTCTTGTCAAACTTTCAGTTTATTCTTTTATATCAGCATGGATTAATGGGGTCCTATTTTATTCATGATTTGCGCCATTAATGCCATTATTTATTTTGATTCTCAAATTGTCCTGGATTTGGCCACTTTCTGACTAGATTCATATGTAAGTCCTTCTTTACTTTCTGGCTCAAGATACTCAAAGCCTATCCTGTACTTTCCCTGCCCCAGCCCTGAGATCTGCAAAATTTTAAAGTTCCTTTCGGTGGAGAATGGTATCTAGACATCAACATCTGGGTGCTAAGTGGGCTTATTGCTAAAGGGGTATCCATGCTCCCAGACCCTCTCAGAGGGCACAGCTAGGGAAATATATGCATTGTCATCTATATTCCTGTATTTTTATATCTATACTAGAGGCCTGGTACACGAATTTATGCACGGGTGGCGTCTCTAGGCCTGGCCAGCGATCAGAGCTGATCAGGGCCTGCTGGCCAGGTGCAGGGACCCAGAAGGTTGGCCAGTCTGCCTGGGGGAGGGACCACAGGAGGTTGGCTGGCTAGGGAGAGGGACCACGGGAGGTTGGCTGTGGGAGCGCACTGACCACCAGAGGGCAGCTCCTGCATTGAGCTTCTGCCCCCTGGTGGTCAGTGTGCATCATAGCTACTGGTTGACCAGTCATTCCAGTTGTTCAGTCGTAATGGTCGCTTAGGCTTTTATATATATAGGTGGAAAGTCATGAGTTCATACCAAATCTTAGCTCATACAAAGGTTCATTATGTATAATTATCTTCACCCACAATGTGAATTTACCTTCACCTACTACATCCTTGATAATAGTTACTTTTTCAGTCAATTCCTGTATATAATGAATTACCTGTTGTTAACAGGTCCTCTCCTCCTTACCCAGTAGATATCCTCTGCTTGGGCCTTGATATCTTTTGCTGGAATGGTCCCAACCCTATTCATTACCTCATGTGGATGCCTCCTCACCCTACTTGGGCATTGACATCCCACATCAGTATACATACCCCCTCCATACACTTTCCTCAGCCAACTCAGACTCCCCTCAGGTCCAAACCCTCTTCCCACCCATGGACACCTTGCTTGCCTTGCCCAGGCTCTAACACTCTGTACTGGACTCTCCCTCAATTGCCTAAGCTGCCTCCTATGAAGACACCACTTTTTCCCCCTGGAGGCTTGGCTTTCATATTAATTTTAAGTTATATTCATTTTAAGTTATAAGAAATGGTTCGCCAGTTAATTTCTCCCATTTTCTTCTGTTCATCTTTCCTTACAGTGTTCTTCTTTACTAAATTCTTATTGGCATTTTATATTATGTGTGATTTTAATTGATGTAGAGTTATACAACTGAGTCTTTAAGTCACAAGAGGGTCCTTTGAACTATTTTTTTAAAGGTGGTTTACATAAAATTTTGGTATAATTGGTAGGCATAGAATAGCAAGGTATAATAGCTGATATGCTTAGTGGAGCCGGGTTTACCTGTGGGTAGGCACAGTATAGCAGTTGAAAGGTTCTTGTCTCATTTTTTACCTGGAGTAAGTTATTTCACTTTTGGGGACCACTTTTATAAATTGACTAGTTAAGACCACATAAGGAACACAGTGGAGGTACATGATCAGAAATCTATATCATAAGAAAGAGCCTCTGATATATATTCAAAAAAGAGAATTTTGTTCTAACATTTTATTTTTAATAATCAGCAAAGGAAGCATTTCACAGATAACCATTTTACATGTATGAAAAAGTTCAACCTTATTACCATGTCAAGATATGCAACTTGAAAATTAGGTGGTTTTTTTGTTTGTTTTTTACTAATCTAAAAAAAGTGTTAAAAATAATATATACTGTTGGTGTGGATGTTGAGGAATGGGACCTTTCTGTACACTACTTGTTAAGTAGAAAAATAGTAATAAGGAACTGGAATTTTTATTGGGTGTCTAGGAAATAGGCTGATATGCAGGTAAGGAACTTCTTTTTTAGAGAAAGGGGACAGTTGTAGTAGGGGGGTGGAAAGGATGAGAGAGAAATGTACCAAGGGTTTAATCTCTCAGAAGGCATTTCTAGAACTATCAGAGTGGTCCCTGCACTACCTCTATATTCTTATAGTATTTTAACTCTCATTCTTACCAAAGGAATTTAAATTAGATTTCTGTATTTTTCTTTCTTCTGCTAGACTAAAAGGTTCTCACATGTAAGCACTGTTGTGTTTTTTCTAAAATTTTTGTGTTTTGGCATATATAAGATGTTTAAATGCTTCTGGAACTTAACTAAGTTTAAATATTGTTTTGGTTTTTCAAAGAAATATAGTAATAAAGTGAACTAAACTTATTTGTCTTGTTCATGTCATACAGCTATGTATTCATTCCTTATATTTTATGAGTAAATGTTATGAGCTAGTCACTGTTTTAGGTAGTTAACCCAAAAATAAGTTCTTTGCCCTCACTGAGCCCACATTCTCCTGGTAATGACAGAGCATAACTTTTATAGGTTTCCTTTGGCTTATTCTAGTGTTCTTTTCCCTCTTCTCACAGACAGCATGGTAAAGATGAATGTGAAAGAAGAAATTGAATCTTACCAGATAGAAGTTTTGCCTGGGGCCAGGGAAAAAATTTTCTTTTTGCTATCTCCTATACCACATCACTCTTGACTCCAGGCTTAGAACTGTGGCAATTTGCAGATTTTCTTACAAGAATCATCCACTGTTTCTGAGCAAGACATTCTGTTACCACAATTATAAAAGCAAAATTAATGAAAAATAAAGTTTTTCTTTCTGTACCATTGGCTTATTTAAATAAGCATATATAGTTACTCAGTTCACCTACTAGATGGAATTTCAGTGAATGCAAGATGAAATAGTATTAGCAGAGTTTTAATGGACCACTGACCTGGATAGTTTCAATAAGTCACTTGTCCTAAAGCAATATCAAATAAGTAAGTTATAAAGTTATGGAAGTGAGAACTGCTTATGTAGATCAAATACATTATGAGACAGATGGATTTTGATGAATTAGGCTGAGAACCTCACCACCATGAACTACATTTTAAAAAATTAAAAGCCTTTTAAAATACTTTGAAATACTAGCTCTCATCTTCCTCATCAGACTTCAGAAGTCAAGCTTTTCACCCTTTTAAAGGCTACTCTTTAACCACAGCTGTAAAGGTCAAATGAAATGTTTCTTTCTCTTTTACTCTCTTTGTGGTGGAGTTTGATATATTAATATATATTTTATATATATTTAGTAGTATATAAATGTTAAACTTATTTACATGGGTTGTATTCATATTTAAGAAGTAGCACTGTATTGTAAAGATTCTTAATAGTGACTGGATTTTTGGATGACAGAAACAGTATCATCATTTGAGTATTATTTTTTCTACAGTGTTTCAAGAAATCTTTAAGTACTATTAAGAGTGAAAAACCACTTGGTTTTTTTGTTTTGTTTTGTTTTGTTCAGTATCCTTGCAATGAAAAAAAGGACGTGATAAGTTGTTCAACTTATGAAATTCAAGTTACGTGTAAATTCTGCCAGGTATGTATGCAATATTTGATATTTTTACCCATTTTAATATTTTAGAGTATAAAATTTTTCATAGGTTGTTTCTAGATAAATGTTTTGGTGTTTTTCCATTAATAAGAAAACACTTATCTAGTGTGTTGTTTCGTTGAATATACTATTGTTTTTAAATTATTAAATAGAGCATCTAAATGCACTTAACTATGGTAAACATAAACATATTTTAGGGTTCTGATTTCTCTTAAAATGATTACAAATAAAAATGGTCCCATGAGATAATTTGTAAAAAATGGTTCAAATAGCAAATGGATATGGAAAAAATATTCTAGGTGCTCCTTTAATCATTTCACTTGAACATGTTGATGGCTCTCAAAAAAAAGTACTCCAGCATTTCCCAAATTTGTTTGGCAAATTTGTTTACATTTTTTCTATAATAGCTATTGTCATTCCTACCAGAACTGCTTTGGGAAGCATTGCTCTGAAGAGTTAACAAGCTAGTAGAGAAAAGGCCAGAATTTTTCGTTGCATCAAATACACTTGTTATATATAATTTCTAGAAAGAATGCAAAACAAAAGCCTACAAGTTGATAGAAGGCATAATTGGAAACTTTTTTTTATTTTTTTTTATTTTTCGCTTAAAGTATTACAAAGGGTATTACATAAGTGTCCTTTTTTCCCCCCCGCCCTTGACAAGCCCCTGCCCTCCCTTACCCCCCAGTGTCTTATGTCCATTAGTTATGGTTATATGGGTGCATACAAGTCCTTCGGTTGATCTCTTACTCCCCTCCCTCCTGCCCCCCAACCCTCCCTGGCCTTCCCACTGCAGTCCGACAATCGGTTTGAGGCAGCTCTGCCTCTGTATTTACATAATTGGAAACTTTAAGTCTAAATCTAAAAGTAGGAAATAATCTTGACTCAAAAATGTCTTTTTGTAGTTGTTTTGTTCAAATCAGGACCCAAAAAAGTCACCATATTGCATTTTGTTAGTATGTTTATTAAACCTCTTTTAACCTAAAACAATTCCCTCTATTTCCTACTCTCTTTTGTTTCTTGTTATTTATCTACTAGAGGCTCGGTGCATGAAAATTCATACACTGGGGGTGAGGGGTCCCTCAGCCCATCCTGAAGCCTCTCACAGTCCGGGAGCCCTCAGGGGATGTCCTACTGACAGCTTAGTCCTGCTCCCCGTGAGGAGTGGGCCTAAGCCGCAGTCTGGCCTCCCTCTGCAGCAGGCAACCAGGCCTATCAGGGGAAGGCACTGCCCCCATCACCCCGCTGCTGCTGCCACTGCCGGCCCTCGCAGTCACTGCGGCTTTGTCCGGAAGACGTCCGGTCTAATTAGCATATTACTCTTTTATTAATATTGATTGATGAGACTGGGTAGTTTGTCCTATAGAATTTAGCTAATTACAACCTGGTAGTGTTGTTCAACATGTTTTTCTATCACCTATATTTCCTATAGCTGTATCTACAGAGGCTTAATTATGTTAAGTTTGACTTTTTTACTCCTAAGAGTATTTCATCTGTTTTCTATTACATCATATCAGGAAACATGTAATTTTTTTTTGTCCCACTTTTAGTGATGTTAATTTAAGACTGACCAGTAAGTTTAGGTGCTATCAGCCCAATTCAACCATTATAAAGTTCCCATCACTTTTTTTCAAAATGGTTTTACCAGACATTGATGATAGTTGCCTAGATCAGTGGTCGGCAAACCAGCTCGCGAGCACATGCGGCTCTTTGGCCCCTTGAGTGTGGCTCTTCCACAAAATACCGATTTCTGCACATGGGCCATGAAGTTTCAATCGCACTGTACGTGCGCGCCTGCACGTGGTATTCTGTGGAAGAGCCACACTCAAGGGGCCAAAGAGCCACATGTGGCTCGCGAGCCACAGTTTGCCAACCACTGGCCTAGATCTATTATTTTATTAAGGGTTAAAGTGGTGATTTTCTAGCTGTAGTATTTCATTCTTTCTGCACTTTACTATTTAACAGGTAACATTTAGCCTGATAGATCAGGGTTCCTACCCCCCCTTTTTTTTTTAATCCTCATTCAGGGATATGTTTATTGATTTTAGAGAGAGGAAGGGAGAGAGAGAGAAGAGGGAGAAACATCCAGCGGTTGCCTCCCGTACCCAACCCTGACCAGGGATCAAACCCACAACCTGTGCCCTTAAGTGGAATCAGATCCCCATCCTTTTTGGTGTGCAAATGGAGCCATCTTGGCAGGGGCCCTATCTTTTTCTTCTATAGTATAAAATCTGCATGTTTACATTTAGTTGTCTACTCATAATAAGATAGAAGATAGGGTTAGAATGTCACTAAAGTGTATCATTTCACATTTGGATAGAAAAGGTAACAAACTTAATGAAAATAAAAAATATTACATTTTAAATTATTTTTGAATTAAAAATCTGTACTGTAAAACATTAACCATCTCTTAATGTTTTACTATAGGCAATACAAGGACCTGTGGAATATGAGTGATGACAAACCCTTTCTATGCACTGCCCCTGGATGTGGCCAGGTAATATATAAATTACTTTAAATCATTTTGTGTATTTATATTTGTTAAAACACTGATGACAGTATATGTTGTCATTAAAAGGATTTTCTTACAATGTTTTATACAGTTTTGGAGTTAAAGAAAATAACCCAGAATAATTTGGGGAAGGAATTCTTCTTTTTCTCAGTAGCATTATCTGAGTTTTAAAAAATTCAATCTAATATTGAAAAAAAGTTATGTCTTATAATGGAAAGATGAAAACCTGGACAAAATATAGGGTTTAAAAGTATTTTAATTTGACCATTATTGGTTGAAAATCACTGTAAACTGCCTAATTGGAAATTAGATGTACATTATCATATATGAAAATTATTTTATTTGCTAAACTCTTATGAAATTAGCTAATACTTACCTGAGAGTATTACTAATGTGTTAATGTTCTTAAAGCTAACGTCTTTAATACGCATGTGTGGAAGCATTTTCAGAAAATAATACTTAGTGTTGTTTCAGAAATATTTCAGTGTTTTGTAACAGGCTGTTAAATTATTAACTTATGCTATTATAATTATTCTAATATTAAAATAACTACAGGTACTAAAGAATTAAAGAATAAATTCAATGTGTAGTGAAATTACAGACTACTTAAATAGATAAATTATAAATAAAAAATAAGTGTGAAAGTGTTTTATTGTGGTATATCACATTTACTCCTTGGACTTGGTACTGAGTTAAATGGACAAAGAGGTGGTATTACTCAAGTCATCCATTTTGCTGGAGTGGATTGAACAGACACAACATGATTCTGTAATACACTGGATTATAGTAAACACAGTATGTTGCTAGAGCCAGTTTTGCTATGTTGTTCCAGGAATTATTCTTAGAAACTCAGTCTCAAACAAGCCCTTATTCATTCTCCTATTCTTTTCTTAAAATAGTAAGAATTGTTGTTATCTCATGATTGATTCTTTACTAATACACATGCCATTTTTAATAAAAAGTATTATTTAAATTTGCTTAAATTCAGCAGAACAAAAGGAAACCTATTGCTAATAGAAGAATATATACGTGTATGTATATCATAAGAGATTGTTTCTTAAAAGACCTTTCTAATATTATAAAAAGGAAAATATTAAGGAGTTAGAATTGTTTTTAGACTCTCTATTGTGAAGAGTTAACATTCATACTTCCTCCTACCTCTTCTTTCATTTCTTGGTGTCTGATAATTTGTTTTTTACATTGTCAAGGTTTGTAATACATTTTGTCTAATAACCTGTAATTTCCATATTTGCTTATCTTCTATATTTAAATAGTATAGATAGAGAAAAAGGGAAGAATTAAGTTTTAAGGCACTGTGTATTTAGAAGTCAGAAAGAGGAGGAGAGGGAGGAAGTAGGATAGAAAGCTGAGAAGCAGCAAACAAGAAAATTGTGTCCTAGAAGTCAGGTAGAAGAAGTGTTTCGGGGGGGTGGGGGGGGGGGGGCAGAACAAGGTAGTCAGGTAGTTGATAGGAAAAGGTGAGAAATCAGTATTTACTATTGGATTAAGAAATATGAAGATTATTAGGTGAGTAGTTTCATTGACGTGGCAGTGACAACAATGTGATTGCAGTAGGTTAAAGAGAAAATGGGGAGGACCAGAAGTAGAAAACATTCTAAGACAGCTCTTTCTTGGAGTTTAGCTTAAATGGAACAGAAAAATATAGTTGGAGAAGGATTGAAGATGGAGCTTATTTGTTTTGCATTGTATAGTGGGAATATCACAGCATATTTGACCCTGCAGAGAGAGAGACTGTTACAGGATTGGGTTCCTTACGTAGGTAAAAGAAAGGACGGGATCTGGTGCTCAAGTAAAGGGACTGGCCTTAAGTATTAAGTAGACCATGGGCAGTTGTTCTGTAGTAACTGAAAGTAAAAAGGGAGGGTAGAGGTTTGAAAAGTTTGAATAGAAAAGAGAAAGCATACAGACAGACATATTTCCTTCAATATAGTCACCTTAAAAAACAAAATTACATTTCTGTTTATTCCATTGCACAAAAAAATTACCTTTAGAAGCTATGGCATGCTGTTTTAAATAGACTTAGGGGTGGCAAATTTTTAGCCTCTTATATTACTTAGGATGCTGATTAGGTCAAAAAGTCAATCTAACAATAGCTTGAACAGTTTGTTTTTCATGTAACAACCCAGAAGTAGGAGTTCTAGGGCAGGCTGACTGCTGTCCTCAACATGTGAATTCCATTTTTAGGTCCAAGATGGCTGGCCTAGCTCCTGCCATCAGGTTCACATTCCCGCAATAAGGAGGGAGAAGGGGAAACGGCACACACACACACTCACCATTTTATTAACATTACTGGAAATAATGCATATAATTTTCATTTATTTCTTTTGGCAAGAACTCAATCACATGGCCACCTTATTGCAAAGGAAGCTAGAAAATGTAGTCTTTTTCTGGGCAGCCAAGTACTCAACTAAAATTGGGAAATTCCTTTGGGAAAATTTTGAGTAATAGAGATTGAGGGACAGTTAGCAGTCCTTTTCATAGTTTTCAGAGATGATTTTTCATTTGGGGGCTTAGCAATAAGTCATTTGGAGCCTGAATCTGGTTAACCTGGGTACAATAAGTCCTCACTTAATATTGTTAGTAGGTTCTGTAACTTTAAGTGAAACGACATATAACAATCATAGACAAAAATGAATGCAAGACCATTCAAGGACCTGCTGTAATGTTTTTAAAGTTGAAAACAAAGATTTCAACATCTGGAATTTAGTTGTCAGTAATGTATCAGTGTTGGTTTCTTAGTTAGGGGTATACCATACCTATTATTTATCTGTGTCCAACTTGTTTCAAATAGTGTTTGAGAAATTAAAGGTTCATATACTAGTTTTCATAACAATAAAAACAATATTTTTAACTTAGCTAGCCACTGTGCTAAGAAGGTTATGTGGATTGTCACTTAATGCTTCCAACAACTCTATGAAACGGGTGGTTATGGCCTCATTTCTTTGAGTCACAAAACCAGGAAGTATTGGAAATAAGTTTGTACCCAAGCCTATCCTTGTGTTCTGTCCATAAATAGAATGTTCAGGCCTTAAGGTATATTTAAATACAGGTCTTTGTATTTGTTATCTTTCAATTAACATAGTTTTTATTTCCTCTTTATAACAAAAGTTTCACCAAAAATGTTGACAAGCTTAAAATGGCAAAATAAAATCTAGAGAGGACTTTGTTAACATTAGGAGCATTTCATAAGTCCTTCTCCCCTTTTATTTTTTAAAACAAAATTGGGACCTTACTGCATCTACATAGTTGTATATTTATCAGTATGCATATTACATTGCATGTATTATAAGCATTTTGTGCGTTAATTGAAAACATGGGTTTAAGCTGCTGTGTCCTATTCTATTGCCAGAGCATGTCCCATAATGTATTTACTCATTCCTCTATTATAGACTTTTATAATTTTATAACTTATTAAATTTGTATGATTTTCATATAATTACATAATATACAATTTTATGAGTATATATAATATAACATAATTATATATAGTTTTATAATTCCAGAATTACAAGCAATAGTGTGATGAAATCCTTTATATGCATCTCTAATTAATTTCTCAAAATACATTCTTAAAAATAGATTACTTGGTCAAAATGTATACACAGTTTTGAAGTTCTTCATACATTTTGCCATACTGTTTTTAAAAGCTAAGCCAATTTTTATACTTATAGTTTATTTAAGCACTGGCTTCATCATAAACACTCCAGTTTGGGGTATTATTACTTCTTTTTTTGTGTGTGTGCCTGTATTTATTCCCTAAGGGATTTAAAATAATCTCAATGTTATAATAATATCTTATAACGGTTACTGATCAAAATAGTAACCTGGCTGCCATGGTTAGGTTGCTCGGTTGAAGTGTCATCCCATACACCAAAAGGTTACAGGTTTGATTTCTGGTCAGGGCACATACCTAGGTTGCGGGTTCAATCCCTAGTCCAGGCGCTTGGAGGAGGCAGCTGATGGATGTTTCTTTTTCTCTGTTCCTCTCTAAAATCAATTTAAAAAACATATCCTTGGATGAGGATTAAAAAAAATGTAACCTGGCTAATGTTAGCATCATCCATTTGTTAAATCTTTCTAAGAACAGAAGTGGAATAGTCTCTCTTTAGATTCAAATAATATTTCCTAGGAAATCAAAACTTTAACTGGTATTATCCTGGTGGCTTTATAACTGAGTTGTACCTATTTATCTGTTAAATAGGAATAATAATCTATGTCATGTGTGTGAATTAAATGCAGAATGACTGATTTCTTGGAAGTTAATTCTAGTGAGTGTGTTCAAGTGTTCATGCCTTTGAATAACAGATTTCTCTATATATCAGAGCTTATATTGCTTTATTATAAAAGCATCTGATTCACATCCCTTCAATCTATCAGGTTGCCCTTCCTTTTTTAACCTTTTAAGAGAGATGATTATCCTGTCCTACCTTTCTTGACTTCTTTTCTCATTGTTTATTCAGCTATATGCTCGAAGTCTTGTTTAAGACAGTACTGTGCCCATTTCGCATTGGATTTGTGCTCTTGTGTTCTCAATATGTTGTTATTGCTAGCAGTATCGTTACAATTTTATTCAATGCATATTTTTAGAATAAATTTTTTAAATTTGCCTGGGAAAGCAATTCAAACATTTTGCAAAAAATTTATTTTAGCATGTAGTAGCTACTTTTATATAAGTATTCATTGAAAAGATGCGTTTTATTTATTCATACATGTATATATATATATATATATATATATATAGGGAAATAATACAAGAATAAAACTGATGTTTTGTGTACTCTTCAACTGCAAACCTACTTTTGCCCAATCCTGTTATATATCTTCTCTTGGTGACTATCTTTTTTTTTTTTAAAGAAATCTTATTGTTGAAGATATTATGTATGTCCCATTGCCCTCTCCTGTCCTTCCCTCCCCCCCCCCCCCCCCCCCAAGCCTATTGGTGACCACCTTTTGACAAGATTGCCTTTTGCCGCTGTCTTTAAGTTTCTTGTTAGAGGTAAATAAATTTTCTTATATGACAACCCAAGTTAAACTCACCTGTTATCAACTGCCAATTTTAGTGTATTTTATCCAGGTATATAAGTGATATCATTATGTGATGAACAGTTCTTTATAAATAGCATTTAGGTAAATTTGATCTGGAGATCGAACATATTTGTTTCATTTCCCCTTTTAATATTAATATGACCCAAAATGTTTTTTAGGGTCTTTTTAGCTGCTCCTTTTCACTTAGGATCCATCTTGGTGCCATTTTCACATGTTTTGTACAAAATGTAATGTTATTTATTCTATATGTAGTTGCTCTTTGATTTGAATATTTGTGGTCAAGCAATCCAAGCAGAAGATATTGGTAGAATAAAATTCCTGGGAGGTAATTTTCCAAGTTCTTATGTATTAATTATGCTGACTTTGCTGTTTTGAAATCTAAGACCTCTATCTAACAAATACATTCACTTACCAATGTTTACTGATTCTCTTCCATGAAGAAGTCACATTGTTAGGTTATTTGTAACAAAATGAATTTTGCTTTAAGATACATTTAGTGTGAAATATAAGACATGTACTTTTAAACATGTAATGCAAAGTTAAAAGCAATGAAATAATGCCAGTATACTGAAGACATGTCATTCTAAAGAGCTTTGTTATTCAATAGTTTGTCAATTCTCCAAATTTACAAGGGATCCTTAAAATGTAAAGCATATGAAAATAGCACTTGAGTGGGGAAAACTGGGTTATGGTCCCAGTGCTTATAGTTGCTGCTTAGTAAATGTTTGAAGAGTGAACAAATGAATAAATTAAGGGATAGGGGTACTGTTGCATCTGAACACTCGCCTTCAATAGGTCCATAAGCAGGTTCTGAAAAGGGGTGATATAATAATAGACATTTTTCTATTGGTGTATATAGTAACCTAAAGACTGACTGGTAAACCATACTTAATATGATAGCAAAATATGGCCAAATCAAATAAAAGCTTAATTGACTTCACTGAACATCTGTGGTTTTGGTGGTTTATTTTTGTTTCTTCTTTAGACTGGGCTTGAAGATTCAGCTGTTTAGTTGTAAGGAGCTCATTCTTTTGAACATTTATTAAATACCGTATGTTAACTTTGGGGAGCTCAAACAAATAGCTCAGACTACTTACAAGGACAGGCATACAAAATAATCAATATAATATTGATAGGTACTATAACCAAGGCATTATGCAGGGCATAATGGGCATTAATGAGAGAGATTATCATGTACAGAGTGAGGATCTGGTTGGTTTGAGGATGATACAGGTAGATTCTCAGTGTCATACTTTTAGAATAATTAGAAAACTTTAGAATAAAGAGCATAATGGTAAGAAATGTTTCATTCTTTTACATTGTGTACATTTTATATGACCCCTGTTCAGAACCTGCTTATGGTCCCATTGAAGATGCATGTTCAGATGCAACAGATTCCACAAGGGAAGGAATCCATGTTGATGGTTTAAGGCAGTGGTCAGCAAACTGCGGCTCATGAGCCACATGCAGCTCTGTGGCCCCTTGAGTGTGGCTCTTCCACAAAATACCATGTGCGAACGCACATGTACAGTGCGATTGAAACTTCGTGGCCCATGCGCAGAAGTCGGTATTTTGTGGAAGAGCCACACTTCAAGGGGCCAAAGAGCCGCATGTGGCTCGCGAGCCACAGTTTCCCGACCACTGGTAGGGAACTAAATTCAAATATTATAATTTTAACATCCCCATTTGTAGGGACATAGGGAGTGAGTGAGTTTAGATCTCTTAACTTGGCATTTTATAGTTAGTTATTGCTCTGAAATAACAAAGAGTAAGTGCTCCCAATTTTCAGTTATAAGAATTACTTAGTAAAGAGTATCTTCATAAAGGTTGATGTCCAGACATTCAGGAGATATTTAAATTATGCACTTATTATGTTGTAATCATTAATGTTGCCTTTGGCATGCAGGACCTATCCAAGTTAAATGTAGCTTTAAAAATAATTTTGCTTCACTTTTAAGAACTGTGGTGGGGGAAAAAAATCAATATTTTAAGTAAAATTTTTTTATTTTAAAATTAACTATTATTACACTGGTTGCTATTTCTTCACTGAATTGTGACAGAAGCATTCTTTTTATATGTGGTAACATAAAGAACCTGATTTACTTCTTAAATCATCCAGGTGTAATATTTTTATAAGAAAATTCTCATTTTAAAAGTGGTAAGTAACCTGAAGTCTATGTAAATACAGTACTTTTTTCAAAAGTCATTGTATCACAGAGCATATATTTTTATTGTGATATGGCAGAAATTAATAATGGTATATTTTTAATGTCCAGTGAAATTTATATAAAGTTTTTTTGCCTCAGGTTTTGTTTTTATATGCTCTCAAGTGAGCTGTGAGACCTAGTAATATATCAGCATTGCTTATTCTTGGGTAATGGGTTTCTCTATGATAACTTGAAATCTAGTATGTTTACCTATACTAACAATAGATTCTTTTATAGTTAACAGACTGCTATTTCATTGTTAATGGTGGTTTTACATGTTGTGGAAATGAATTTCCTTATTTTACTTATTTGATCAAATTGAAAATCTTAACTATATTTTAAAACTTTTTGCCACAGCGTTTTACCAACGAGGATCATTTGGCTGTCCATAAACATAAACATGAGATGACACTGAAATTTGGTCCAGCACGTAATGACAGTGTCATTGTGGCTGGTTAGTATATGCTTTTATTAATAGCTTATATACATATTTCACCTGGAATGTGCACAATTTTTGTGTATTCTCTGTAAATAATATAGTCTGGTGATATTCCAATGACTTCATTTGCAGTAAATGTTGGCAACATGTATTTTACCCATTACATATCCATGTTTCCTTCTGACCATTCATTTCACTTCTTGTATGGTTTTCAAATGTAGATTTCAATGTCAATTTTGTGGAAGTTAATTAGAAACCTGGGAGCATTCATTCCCTCTCCAAAAGTTTACATTTAATAGACAATTGAACTAATGTGATGTTTAGTTATTGTTTCTTTTAGCCGTTCACACCTGGTCTACAGTGCTGTGTGAAGATAGAAAATGATCACATTCTTCCTGTTGGAGAAAGAGCACTTAGCCGACTTGTTTATTAGGATTTTTGTTTCTATTTCCTTGGACTAAACATCCATGTTAGTAAAATAACTCTGAATACTCTCCTAAATTTAGTCGTTTTTGTATGTTGATCCTATGAACATACAGTATCACCTAAGCAGATGATTATCTTTCACAATATGTGAAAAGAGAATATACATTGGTTTATTGTCCTCCATGCTGTGTTAGTTGCTCCTTTTTTGGTACTTAAATATATATAAGCACACATCTGTGTATGTGTACACACACATAATATGAATAATTTTACCATATTTTACATATTTTTTAAGTATTGTGATAAAATGTTTATATGAAGTCTAATATATTTATATAAATTTCAGACTTTTAGTATCATAACCACAGATTCACATATCACAAATATTCAAAATAACACTAAATTTTTTCTTCTATAAAGCTTAGGTTATACTCTTTGTAAATCTGTATTTATATCTAAATACTGAGTATTATTTTTTTTTAAATATATTTTTTATTAATTTTTTACAGAGAGGAAGAGAGAGAGATAGAGAGTTAGAAACATTGATCAGCCGCCTCCTGCACACTCCCCACTGGGGATGTGCCCGCAACCAAGGTACATGCCCTTGACCGGAATCGAACCTGGGACCTTTCAGTCCGCAGGCCGACGCTCTATTCACTGAGCCAAACCGGTTTCGGCAATACTTTATTATTAATACTTTAAAATTATCACCCGAATCTAGAGATCAGTTTTACATATGCAATCTTTGGACCAATAATGAGGCAAATATTATTAGGTGGTTCTTCTAGTACTTTCAGCATCAAAATTTTTGTAATGAAAAAATTAGAGGTAACAAAAATTTGGTAAATTAGCAAAATAATTTATTTATGAAAAATGTAGGGAAATGTTCAACCTGTCTTCAACTCCACAAGTAAAAGGAAGCTAAAAAGAGTGAGGTGTGCTTTTCTGTAGAGTGTCATATATCAGATATTATAAGCTGGAACCAGAAAACAGTCAAATAAGCAGTATAACACCAACAACCTGGAAGGGTCACTCTCCTAGGTATGAAAATCTTAGCTTCTCTAAAACTGACTGTCTTAGAGCAATATCTCTCTTTGTAACTTTAACTCAAAAGTGTTTGAGATTGCTTTCTAAAAACTACTTTTCTATCTGCATTTAGTACAATAAAAAAAATAGAATACATTCAGACACAGTACTTGACCATTTTTTTACTTATGTCAAGGTGAGTAATTTAGCATTACTATGTAAATAGAATGCATGTTGTATGTACTATATATTTGATGATCAACAGTCATAAGCCATCTGCATGTTTAAACAATTGTGCCTGTGTTGACTTTTCTCAAGCCTGATCATTCCAGTAATCACTGATGAATGTGATTTATGCATATACATTTTATTTTTAAGACTTTTCTCTCTCTTTAACACAAATTAGGAGCCTTCCGTTGAGCTTAGATAGATAAACCTTTTAAGTGTGAACAGAAGACTCAAGTTTATATTCAGTTTACAGATTCAGTCATGTTAGACCTAAGCTGATGCATGTATGCTGGGTCCTTATATAATATGATTTTAGAAATCTTTTTGGGGGTTAGGGTCTATAAGTTGCAGACTGACTAATAGGTAAAAGGATGGTGCAATAGAGTTCTTTAGTAATTCTGATAATAATAATATCTGAGATAGGCCTACATTATGTGTAATATGACAAGTAGGTTATTTTAATGCTAACTATTTATATATAGTAAACATTCGTACTCTAATGTCATGTTAGTATATGTGTGGGGGCAATGATAAGACAGTAAGTAATGCCCATTTTGGAGACACAGTAATTAACAAATGTATGAATATTAATTTCACAAAAGATTTTATTAATATTTTAGCTTAAACTAGGAGTCTTTTTTTAAAAAAACTAGGAGTCATCTTATACTTTCATTTTTCTTAGGCTAGATTGGTGATATAACATATAAAATTGATGCCCTAAAAGATGTAAAAGATGACTAGAATTATAATGTACTACCAATTCTGATCTATCTGAATAAATAGCCTTGAGAATAATAAGATTTAATAGGCAAAATTAATAAATTTACTATTTTTTAGTACATGTGGACCTTGTCATTTGTTCTATAACCAACACGTACATGTATACTAATGTAGTGCATGAGTTAATGCACATAGCATGAGTAATGTTCAAATGTGAAAATATTTCAAGTTTTTAAAATGTAAAGTTGAAGTCCTCTGCTGCCCTAGAAATTGTGCTAGAGCATTCCATAGATATGGAACTCTTCCATAGCTAACTCCTCGTACAAGCTTGAAAAATGCATTAAAATAGAAAATTGTCTTCAATAGGTAGTAATGAGGAGGGTTTTATTTTAGTTTGTTTTTGTTATAGGGCTCTTATTTTAACCTTTTTTTCTTGTAGTATTTTGATTTACCTGCTAAAGATTGTTTTATGTTAAGCATGCTTTCGTAATAGATTATGAGCACTAGTGGAAGGGCCAAGTTGAATGTATATTCATGCTCTTGTCTAGTTTTCCCCAAACTGCATGTATTTTAAACATAATTTTTAATGTAAATTTTTAAAAATCTTATGTTGACTGATGATGATAGTTGATCTCTGAGTAGAGGATGTGTATGTCACTCTACTCAGAAGGTATGGACTAAGGAACAAGAAGGACTTCTTTCATGGTTCATAAACTTTGAGGAAATATCTTGAACTGCAACAAAAACTTAACCAAATTTTGTTTGCTTTAAAGGAAAAGGACTTTCCAAAGAGAAAATTAACAGCTGATTGAAGCAGTCCTGCTAATTTGTTAATTTATTAGGTGTATTTTAGGGTTCTTTATGATATTTAAATCTATATGATTGCTTCTTGACATTTATTTCAGATCAGACCCCAACACCAACAAGATTCTTGAAAAACTGTGAAGAAGTGGGTTTGTTTAATGAATTGGCAAGTCCATTTGAGAATGAATTCAAGAAAGCCTCAGAAGATGACATTAAAAAAGTATGTTGTTCACTATGATATTAAAGAGTACTTCTCACAGAACAACAATTAAAGTTTATATTTCTTTTTATTTTAAATACACTGATTGGCTTTATTTTTAACTCCTAACATTTTCTTTAATGTTTATGTTTATCTTAGATGCCTCTAGATTTATCCCCTCTTGCAACACCCATCATAAGAAGCAAAATTGAGGAACCATCTGTTGTAGAAACAACTCACCAAGATAGTCCTTTACCTCACCCAGAGTCTACCACCAGTGATGAAAAGGTTAGAAATTTGTATTTATGGTAGAAACACATACTAAGTGGAAAATTAGCTTCCCAAGTAAGGATTAATATTTGATCTACATAAGTAATAAATTGTACATAATTTAGTGTCAGGTTATATGTGAAAGCCTGTGAATAGTCAGAAATTTCAAGGAAAGAAGATTCTAGTTTTATAGATAATTAGCTTTTTGTTACACACAGAAAATTTATAAGGGAGAACAGCAGTCACTTTAGATAAAACTTACTTTTTAAAGGATATATAAATTTATAAATTTAACTTAAATTTTCTGGGTTTTGCTATTTTATTTTTAACTACTTATATACAGTGACAGTTTAATTAAGAATCTTTACAGTGAATATTGAACAAAGGTTATTTTGGCTTTTAAGGGTTATGGGCATAGTTACTCATTCTCAGCAATGATCTTCGGTATCAGCACGAAGATGATGATGATACTGTTTTAGTACAGGCCTTTAGTAGGTGTTTTAGGGCCTCACGTCTGAATCTTGAATAGCCTAGTAACTTGAACCACCTGGCTCTCATCTTAAACTTAGTATGTCTAAATTAGAGCTCTTGATTCTTTCCACAGTTTGTCCTATCTCAGTATATTTTCTCCTAATCCATCTAGTTTCTCAAGCAAGAATCCTTAATTATTTTTCTTTTCCTTCACACTGAAATCAGCAGCAAATCTTATCAGACCTACTTCCTGAGTATATCCTTCTATCATCTTCTGTCTTCAGTGTCACCACTTTAGTTCAAGCCATCTTAATACATTGTCACTTCCCTGCTTGAAATCATTCAGCGGTTTGCCATTGCATTTAAGGTAACTCACACTCCTTCCATAGCCCTCATTGATCTGGGTTTGTCTACCCATCCAACCTCACCTCATGCCACTCTCTGGTGTCTTTATCAAATATTGCAAACTTTTTCCTGCCTCAAACACATTACTCATAGTGTTGCTTCCTTCTTACTATAATGATCTCCTAATCCTTTCAGTGTCAATTCAAATAACCATTTTCTCAAAGAAATTCACTTTACTTCACTGTACTATCTAAAGTAGCCAACTCCAACCTTCTTCCAGTTAATCTTTCATTATTTATATCATGTTGTACTTTTACTCTACAGCATATTTCAATCTGAAATTCTTTTTGTTTTACTTGTTTATTGTCTGTCTCTTCTTATGACTGGTCCTTGAGAACATGTTGTATATTATTAAACTTGTTGAATGGGTGAATTTCTAATAGTATTAGTTTATCTTTCTATGAAAAATTGGACAAACGTTATTTAGGTTTTTAAAGGGTTATGGGAATAGTTACTCATTCTTGATAAGATTTTTGATAAGTGGCAACATAAAAGCCAATTCAAAGTACACAGTTGACCCAGTTTTTATACTAACTAACTAGTTAGGAGTTCTGGATAAGGCCCTTAATCTCTTTGTTTCCTAATATGTAAATCTGGGGAAAAGACCACCTATAAGGTCCTGGCTAACTCACATAATTACGTAATTATGTATTTTATATTCAAGGTATCAATATTACTTGACCATTGGATACTGAGAAATCATTGATAATGGATAAATATTTGCATTGCTTTAAATTAAAAAAAATATTTCTATTATTGGATATGTATAAGCTGTAACAGTCTCCCTAGACCTCTTTTCTTCTTTTTTAAAAATTGATTTTAGAGAGAGGAAGGGAGAGTAAGAGATACATTGATGTGAGAGAGAAACATCAATCAGTTGCCTCCTGTATGTGCCCTGACTGGGGATTGAACCCACAATCTTTTGGTGTATGGGATAACACTCCAGCCAACTGAGCCACAATGACCAAGGCCTCTTTCCTCTCTTTATAGTATAGTGATAGAGTAGAGCTAGGCAATCTCTTCTGGATTTTAAGTTCTATGATTCCTGAGAACACTTTGTATTTTTTTAAAATGTATTTTTATTGATTTCAGAGAGGAAGGGAGAGGGAGGGAGAGATAGGAACATCAGTGATGACAAAGAATCATTGATTGGCTGCCTTCTGTACACCCACTGGGGATTGAGCCTGTAACCGGAGCATGTGCCCTGACTGAGAATTGAACTGTGACCTCCTGGTTCATCAACCGATGCTCACCCACTGAGCCACAGCAGCTGGGCTGTATTTTTATCTTTTACTAAAATTCTCATGGAATCATAGCCAAGTTACTCAGCCTGACTTACTTCTGGATTGATAGGAAAACAAGTTGTACTGATAATACCATTCAGATGTTTTTAAACTAAAATACGAACATTGCATTTGAAACTTTACAGCTGCTTCTAAAATTTTCTTGTAATTAACTTTAGATATTTACTTTTGGGGGTATTAAGTATCATCCTATGGACACTTTTCAAAATGTGTTATTTTCTGTTCATTAAGGTACATGAATTGACTTGCATTTTTAAATTCCACCCTTTCTCTATCTCATTATTAAATAGGAAGTACCATTGGCACAAACTGCACAGCCAACATCAGCTATTGTTCGTCCAGCATCATTACAAGTTCCCAATGTGCTGCTTACAAGTTCTGACTCAAGTGTAATTATTCAGCAGGCAGTACCTTCACCAACCTCAAGTACTGTAATCACCCAGGCACCATCTTCCAATAGGCCAATCGTGTAAGTGATTTGGGCCAATCATTGACCTGTTTATGAATTAAGTTTTTGTTGTTTTATAGTTGGAATTGTGACCTTAGTTTTGTGTGTTTGTCATATTCTGCATGCTTTGATTTTTAGAAAAGTACTTGTGTAGTCATATATATGTGCGTGTATATTATACATACATACATATGTGTATATATACATACATACATATATGTAATTAGAAAATAAGTACCTAAAACTTAGATGGTATTTCTTTTACACAGGTAGCTCTTAAGAGCTTTCTGATAAGGATTTTTCTTATTTAATATATTGGAGATTGTCCTAAGTAAATCCACAACTTTTTCCATTTTTTCTTGTTATTTTTTCCACACTGCTACATGCATTATGCATTTTACATGCAATTAAAAATAAATTTTGCAGTTTGTTTTGCATTGATTAGAAATTTTTTTTAATGCTACAGTAATAGGAATAAAAATACTCTTTTTAATTTCCCTTTTTTTGTTTTTCTTAGTCCTGTACCAGGTCCATTTCCTCTTCTATTACATCTTCCCAATGGACAAACCATGCCTGTTGCTATTCCTGCATCAATTACAAGTTCTAATGTGCATGTTCCAGCTGCAGTACCAGTAAGTTTGAGATATAGACTATTTACATTTTTCTTTATAGCAAAACTTATCTTTGTAATCAGAAAATACCTTTGGGCTGTTTAATTGGTTTATGAAAATGAATTCGACAAACTATTTATTAGTGGCAAGTAGTATTTCCTCTTTGATATTTATAGTAATAACATGTACCATTCAAGAAAAACGTAATTGGATAGAAAAACATCTTTTTATTCTCCAAAAATCTTAATTGTTTTCCTTGTATTTTTAATACTGAGAACATTATTCCTAGTCAACCCATTTTAATTTGACTTAGATTTGTAGAATTCAAATATTAACACAGATTTCTATTCTTTAAGAGGATATTTATACTAGAACACTTGTCATGTAACTCCATGGTATTTCAGATATTGTAGAAATTGTTTATAAAAACACTCTTTGTGAATTTTATGGTCAAGTTGGGTTTATAGAATTATTTTTGCAATTCAAGTACATGAAAATCTAAACAGTCTAAAACAATAGTTAGTCCCCCACTTTTCTAATGGGAAAATAAAAATAAAAAAGTTGTTTGAGGGCCATGTTAATTATATAAAATTTAAAAGACATAGATAGTAGTTAAATATCTAATTATAATATTTAATAATTTAGTGAATATTTAAAAGCACATTCTTTAGAATTATGTAAGTTAGAAATAATGCCTTTTCCCCTATTTTCACATTCATAAAACAATTTTATTCAAACTCTACAAATGTGTCTTCAGTATTAAAGTTTGCATCATTAGAATGACTTTTTAAGATATCTGGCACAATTTTCCAAAACACATTATTTTCGATTTTACCTAAGAAATTTCAATATAATACTTTTTGAATTTAGTATTCTCTTTCT